>NW_020898046.1:1359075-2093744 GCF_003984885.1 Neopelma chrysocephalum
TTTTTTTGGTGTAGCAAAGGAAATTATGCTTTATTAAAATAAAATGTAGCTTATATAAGTAAAAAAGGAAAAATAAGCATTGATGTCCTTGTGATTTCTTGCTAACTGTCTCTATTTTGTTTAATTCTGATTGCAGCAAGACAATAACACATATGTACATGTGAGAGCATGTGTACTTAAAAGCAATGTAATCATAGATACTGTGTCTGTCTAATTGTGGTGTGACTTGGTGCTGACTCACTACCTCCCCTCTGGCCCTTTGAAACCCCAAGGTGGAGTGGCTGAAAAATGAAGAGGTTATTGATCCCGTGGAAGACCGAAATTTTTACATCACAATTGATCACAACCTGATCATCAAGCAAGCCCGGCTTTCTGACACAGCCAATTACACCTGTGTTGCAAAAAACATTGTGGCCAAAAGGAAAAGCACCACAGCGACTGTGATTGTCTATGGTAAGTGGTACCTTGTCCCATTGCAAATGGATGGATGCACACTCAAAGCAAGAGGGGCGGGAGGGGGATGCAAAATGCGTGTATGCAACTCTAGTTGTGGTCAGTCTGGGCTGCCTGTACTGCCTGTTGACTTGCAGACATGTGCAGGGACTGCGGTCAGAGTTCATTACTGAAAATATCAGAAGTACAGATCTGATGGCTTGGCTTATTGGTGACAGGAAATGGTGACAGGAGGAACAGGCACTTACACACACAGCCAGCTACCTCATTGAAGAGCAGATGTTTTTTCCCCTTGCCATAATACATACCGGCTGGATACGGCAAGGAGCAACGAGGGCACATTCTCAACAGACGTGTCCAAGGCACTGCTTACTACCACCACAGTTCACATTCTTAGTGATACTTTTCAGAAAAAAGAGTGAAACTGATGGGAAGTTTGTGCTCCCAGATACTGGTAAGAGTGTCAGAGCTCATCAGAACCCTCCGTCTTCTTATATCAATTTAAATAAGCTTATTTTTGGTGTCTACTGCCAGAACATACCCTGACATCAGGGGCAAAGTAACAAAACATTCTGGGACTGCAGTTCAGAGGCACACAGCCTAGCTTAAAAATAAACGTTGGGGGAATACAAAGCATGGGCTAGCAGTATTCTGTGTCTGCATCCACAGTCCTGATACAACTGAGGCTGGTCGTGCTTTGGCTGTGGAGGGGCCAGATGAGATGCCCTTCTAGGGTCTCTTCCAGCCTGTGTTGCACTGCAGCTCTGCCCCACCAGGTTGAGCCTTTGCCCCTGCAGAGTTATTGCCCCAAATGCATCCCAGGTGGGGGTATCCACCAGAACAAAACCTGCTCTGATGATGTGCCAGCTGACTGAACTGGTGTTCCTTACAATCAGCTTAATTATAGGATAGACAAGTAGGAAAAAATCCCTATGATTATCCCTAATATTCATTTCATATTCAGGGTAGCAGTTAGATTTAATTGTAAGCAGTTGCTTCCTCAAAGTTACAATGGAGGCCTTTTAGTTCAGTTTTTATAGAAAACTGACTGAATTGAGTTGATTAGCAGTGGTTGTGATATTGAGGAATGGACCATGCAAGAGCTCCGTGTTTTGTAACTGTGATGAATGCAGAAACATAAAGATGTAGGCAACTCCTCCTCATACATATACAGAATTTTTTTCAACAGTGCATTCAAGAGACATGTGTAGGGGAGTAGCATTTTTATGGGTTTTGCTACCAGAGCTGCTTAAGGGTTGTATCATATCACAAACATTTGGGTTTAGAGAATCTGAGCAGTGAGTACGTTACGCATACACTGGCAGTCACATTCTTATGTAGAGCAGCATAGCTCCTTCTTCATCTATCTATCCATCTATCCCAGAAAATGAGGTGGGTGAAAAGGAGAGTCAGCATAAATATCTTTCCAGAGATAAATATCTTCCCAAAGTCAATTAAAAAAAATGCGTTTAGTGTTAGTTCACTCTGAACAGCTTAAATATCTGTTAGGGAAGTGCTGAGACATTCATATGCACCAGCTAGGTCCACAGAGGGATGAGTGAAGTTGTCCTGACATCCTGAAATCACCTTCTTCAAAGAAAGGAAGAGAAAATTATCAATACCTAATCAAAGCATGAGGGTGTCTCAGCACACATAGGTGATGGGTTCACCTGAGCATGAGCAGGAGTGCAGGTGGTCTCCCTTTGGAAAGTGCTGCAGCTTTCAGAGCGTAGGCTTCTGGCTGTTAGAGCTATGTGTGCCCTCTGAATCTGCAGGGATTTTGATCATACATGCTCCATTAGGAGCTTAAGGCTGAGTCAGATCAGTTTTCAGAGTAAGGTTGGTCACCCGCAAGTCCTAATAGTCATCAAATTGTGCTTTTCTTTTGGCATCAGCATTTCTTCAAATTTTTACAGTGACTTGTGGCATACATTTGGCATGTTAGATAGATGGGTTTTGTCTGTTCGGTGTTGCTTCTCATGCTATTCCCAGCCATCACTTTGGGCTGTGGACTGACCAAGCTGGCCTGATTATGGGATCATACTCTCCCTCTTGCTTTTCAGTGAACGGAGGCTGGTCTACCTGGACTGAGTGGTCAGTGTGTAACAGCCGATGCGGGAGAGGCTTCCAGAAGCGCACGAGGACCTGCACCAACCCTGCCCCACTCAACGGTGGTGCCTTCTGCGAGGGCCAGAGCGTTCAGAAAATAGCTTGCACCACTCTGTGTCCAGGTTCAGTATCAACAGCACACAGCCCTAGATAAATTGTTTGTCTGCCATCAGTCATTTCAGGAGAATACTATGAGTTACGAAAGCCTGCCTCTCGTTATTAATAAATCCAAAATTTCAGGGAATGAATATGAAATTGTATTACATAAGTAGATAAAATAGCGAGCACGTCATATCAAGCAGCGTGGGTTTCAGCCCTACTTTTGCATGCTGCTTACACTGGTGTCTCAGCCCTCATAATTCAGGGGATTTGGGGAACATTCAGAGTTTCAAATTGTAGGAGATAATGGTTGAAAGCTCTGGAAAAGGATTGGAATTTGAATATAGAAAGGAACTGTGATGTAAATATATTTGCAATGTCTGTTCAGTCCAGCTGTCTCAGCAACTGAAGCATCTGGGATGTGGATGTTAAATTTGAGGCACATGTTTACCTGACTTCAAATACAAAGACATTTATTCTGGAAAGAGATGTGTATCCATACCTTTAAAAGGTATTTAACTGTAAACTTCTGAAAAATACAAAATTGCTTCAGGACATACCAGGTAGTTGGTACTTATCTGTGACAAAGTTCTGCCCCTGTTGTCCGGTGCTTTTCTGCTTCTACAGACCCACTCAAATCAATGTCAGTAAGGTCATCTTCAGCTTGTTAAGTTTGGCCATCCAACTCTGTCACAAGAACAATTTCATATTTTGTTCTTCACCTGTTCGATTTAGTGCTTTTGAAAGTCATTTGCAGGATGTTGAAAGTCACTAAACACATTCCTGATTCTGCTCATGTGAAATAGCTTGGTACCTCTAGATATTTCTTTTAATAGGGAGTATTTAACATTAAATATCTTCCTACTAAAGAAGAATTTTTGGACCAATTTAATCTCTGTGTTAAAAAATACCAAAAACAAAATAAAATCACAGATTCCTGAGTTGTTGCTTGTACACTTTGAACACAGATAAACTAGTTAGAAGTTCATATAAAGGGGAAGACCAGAAATGGGGTCAGGGCAGAGAGAAAGGAGAAGTGGGGGTGAATGTGTATTTACATGACAGAGAAGAGCAGGCTGATGATCCCTCTGCCTTGCCAGAGATGGCCAGGAGTTGCAGGCCGGCTTATGCCAATGTGTGCATCGCTCTTGCTTGGTCTCACTTCTGTGTACACCCTAACAAGTTGTTCTTTTCTCGTGTCAGTGGATGGCAAGTGGACATCCTGGAGCAAGTGGTCCACCTGTGGCACGGAGTGTACTCACTGGCGCCGGAGGGAGTGCACGGCCCCAGCACCAAAGAACGGGGGGAAGGACTGTGAGGGGCTGGTGCTGCAGTCCAAGAACTGCACTGACGGGCTCTGCATGCAGGGTAAGTGCCACTGTGACCTCTCTGGGATCTGGGATGTATATGGCCACAGCAAAACTGGAAATAGCTGCAGAACAGCATCAATGACCTGAAGTCACAGAATCATTTGTAAAAGAAGTGAGTTAATCCAGTTCTTACCACTCTGGGCAACCCACTCTTTTTGCCTGAAGATGAATGTAATGCTGTCTGAGGTATATGAAGTTGAACAGTGAAGAATTAGAAAGAGTCATAACAGAGCTTTCTCTCCCCTGGCCTTCCCACCAAACAGTCTTCCTCTCTATACGGACGCGGCATCTGTCCAGAGAAGTTTGGCAGTGACTCTTACAGCAGTGTAAATGGAAAAAAGAGCATTTAGGGTAAAGTCAGCATTTTTAAAGAGTAAACTTGACCAAGCAGATCAGCTTGTGGCTTCTTAATATCAGGAATGGTGGATGCACGTGTTTCTACGTATAATAGTTATGCGCTTTTTTGGATTTTGGGTGCCCTGTGGTAGAAGGAGGTAGGCTGTATCTAGGCAGTGCCAGTGCAAACTTCATGTATAGTCATCATCATGGTGCAGCCTCGTGAAGATCAGCTGTAGCACTGAAGTCTATTCTGCCTGCACCTGTTTATGCCATGGTCCTGCCTTTGTGATTAATAGGAGAGAGAAGTAAAAAAAAAAGCAGGTTTTAAGTGTGATTCTGACATACACTGATGAACAATTAGTCTGCTCTGCACCCCATCCCTTCTCAAAAATGAGATCTTCTTTGGGCTGTTGGTGCATCAAGACTCCCTTTCACATTTCATTAGCACAATATCCTGAGTCAAAATCATCACATACACATCTCTCCTGTTCCTTTATCCCATCTTGCTACAGTATTTCTCTGTCGAGCGTCAGCTCTCTGTTATCCAAAGAGTCATGGCTGTAACTATTCAATATCTATGTGTCCAGATCATAAAATGCTTTGGGTTCTCTCATAAAAAAGGAGTTGAGAATTTTTATTCTCTGAGGCAGGTTACTTTTGACTGAAATAGTCACAATGACAGAAAAGTGACACTACTAGCTAATACATAGGTCTGCCCCTTGAATAATTACTATATAAGATGGCTACTATGCTGGCAGTGATCTCTGAGCTACCCTATTGGCACAGCATGGCCTCTTGCTCTGGGATTTCCCAGAGTTACAAATAGCTTCCTCAGTGTGGCTCATACAAATACTTCTATGATGTTAAAAACTATTAGTCAATGTCAGCAGCCTATGAAGCTGTAATGCCTCAAAAAATCTCTTTTTATGGGGAAAATGGAAAGGTGAAATTTAGAGCTCCTCTCTTTTGCATTTCTAAAGATAGAAAAAAAAATAAAAATCCATCCATGTCTTACTGTATAACACTTTTATTGTGGGGAAGCTAGCATACCCCTAACTCCAGCACTGTTAATAAGTCATTATGGTAAATTAGGAAGAAAAGATACATTTCCCTATACAGAAGAGCTCTTCACTATCAGATTATATTTAGACAGGTGTATGTCATCTTTGTGTGTGTGCATAAAGAGAGCCATTTAAGCAGAAGTCTTGTGAAAAAGTAGATATAATAGTACAGCAGAATAAAAGCCCTGTAGGGATCTCGTTTATCTGTTGATGGTATATTGCATTTTATTTGTGAAAGTGGATGCTGAGTATAAAGCAGAGGTCTTCAGCAGGAGAGAGGGTGAAACTGTTGTGAATCCTATTCTGCTTCATATATATGTATATAAAAACGATAATGAAAAATATGCAGTCACATAATGACCTGCTTAGCTCCAGGGGCTGTGGTAATCCTTCAGCGTTGGAATTTAATGTCAGTGTTTTAATGGTGTCTTTATACTCACGGGGTTTCATATACCTGTAAAACTTACAGTCCTGCTCCCCGATCCATCACTGCTGAGAAGATTGATTTGCCGTACTTGGTGGCAATGTGCCTGCTGCTCTCTCTCTCTCCCCCCTCCCCTCTTTTTCTTTATTTCTCCTTCTCAGTTTATGCACAATCAATCTGAACACTTACATTTTTGCCCAGGTGGATTTAGGTTTATAGAAAGTCTGCCTGCTGAGCCAGGAAGACACACAGGACTCCTTTCATTTCTAAAACAACATGCCTCTTTCCATAGTATTTGAGGCTTTTGGGGACTGGCCAGGAACTGACATTTCTCCTAGCCTGGGAACCTGTGGATCCACAGCAGACTTTTCCAATGCCTTCATGCCACAGGGTCTGGCATGGCACCATGGAGGAAGCTACAGCCACCTTTTTTTCTGTGGCCATAGCCCTCAGTGAGATGTGTTGGCCAGCTGCTTACCTGCCCCATAGTCAAATCCTGTTCCTAGATGCCCTGGTGCTGCCTCCTGACTGTCAGTCTTTAGTGAGAGCTTGAAGGTTGACACGGGGGGTGTAGTTGGGGTCAAAGAATTAGTAGACAGACCCTCTTACAAGGAGTCAGTAGCCTGTTGCTTTGACAAAAACTCACTTGTAAATATATACCTTTATATAGCTGCACGTAAAAGATATGCTGGAAAATGCTGGATTGAATGAGTCTAATTTACAAGCCCTTTCTCTTCCAGTCTATTATTCACTTCAGTAGCATCAGCTGGATAGATCAATAAGCTCTTTCATCAGACTGCTCCTGCTCCAGCAAAGAGCAGAAGTCTGCACGACTATTGATTTCTGTGGGGATAAAAACTGTGGAGCTTTCTCCATCCCTTGTAATTATAGTATTTTACACCCAAAGCTGTAGTTTGTGCTTACCACTAACTGTGGCATTTCTCATGCAACTCGGTTGTCACATTTATTCAGACTAATGATCTTGCTAGTATACACATACACTCCCTTATCCAGTAGTTAGTATTTTTCTGTTAACATGAAGGGATGAGTAGTCGTTAAACTAGAGAGCCTGCAGAGACACAGCAGGCTGAATTGAAAAGGAAAAGCAGATTTAGTGAATATTGAGGGTGGTCATTGCTATTTTAAGTTTCCAAATACACAATATTGCCTAGCAGGTCCATTATAACAATTCCATAATTCCCATAATAGCATTAATGTGATCTTCTGGAACAAAATATGCTGTAGATGTAAGAAGAATTGGCTGGTTACCACCCACAGTAGTTGCATTATTGCCTCCATAGTTGCATTATTTCCCATTTGATATACGAGTTCCTTCAGTGCAAGGAACAACACTTTTAAAGGCATGCACTGCATCTCACAGGGGATTGCTATAAACTGAAGCACTGCAATTAGCCCTTCACTCATCCCACCTAATGACTTTGGTGGGTGTTCTGTGTAAAGAATAAGAAAGCAAAGCGTTCCCCTGCTGGCTCAAACTTCAGCACAATTAGTTCCCTTCACTAGGTCACAAATATTTTTAAAGCAACATACAAGTGGAAGTATTTGGCTGGACTCAGTCTGGAATGACTGCTAGATCATTTGTGTGGTACAAAGCAGATGCTGCAAGTCCATGGCAGGCCAAGCTCTGCTTTGCATTATGTGTAAAATGCTGCTGGTAGTCAGGAAGAGGTGGACCCTATGGGAAGACTTAGCTGTACTGCATCTTTATGTTGAAGGCTTATTACCTGAGTTGTGACATGCAGCTGTCATGCTCAGAGCCTGTCACCTATATCTTCTCTGTTGAGGATCTGAAGTGAAAGTGTTCAGATCTATATTGTCCCTGTCCTGAATGAATAAGTACAGCAAGTCCGTAGGTGTGAGGTTGGTGCCCGCTGGGCTTTTGGTCTTTTGTAAAAACCTTGCCTGGGATGTGTAGGGTTGGCACTAGCACAGTCAGGAAGATAACCAGTGCCCCTTTTTCAGCTCACTCTTGGCTTTAGTCGACCGCTGTGGCTTTTCATAAAAGGCTGGCTAAGTTGTGCTTTCAGTTTTTTCCAAAACACAGGGCTAGCTGTCCTTTAGCAACAAGCAAGATAATAGTGAAGCACATATTGTTCCTTGAGGACTATGGATTATAAAGTTACATAAATAGTATTGTTTCTTTGTGTAGTAAAATTGTTTATTTTATAGTGTCATAATATGGAATAAAGATCCATCATTGAATAGGGCCAGAAAGAAACTCGCACTTGTGAATCATTGCTGAGTGTCATCAGATCCAGTATGGACTTTGTTGCTTGAGCATGAAAAGACTGAGATGTGCTATTGTCATTTAAAGAATGGAAGAAAAGATTCAAAACATCTTCATCTGTTGTTAATCTGGACTAACACTTGGATCACTTTGGTGATCACTTTCTCTCCCTGCATGTAGCTTAACTACTTGGAAACTCAAATAGCAGATGTGCCACTTGAGAAAAAGATGCCTATACCATGGTGAAGATGTTATTATCAGCCTAATAATTCCATTCCTTTTAAAAAAAGGCTTCCTTCTAGTCAAGAGTGAATTGATGTGAAATGGTGACGGCAAATCTGTATTTGCTGAGCACTCTGAAATCCTTGTCTGAAAGGCAGTATGAAGTTCATAAGGTTCCCTCTTGCAATGATAGTGCCTAAGCGTGTGAAAAAGATGCAGTTTATCCTGCTCTTGTGTGAAATGGCTAAATGCTGCACTTTTTCCAGTCTCATCTCTGTTTATATACAGATCTTGAGTGGAAGGCAAGGTTACCCTGATACTACCATCTCTTTCTTCCCAAAACATAAATATTCTGCACATGCCTTGCTTGTTTAATGTAACATGTCAGAACCTCTGATGGAATAAGTATTCGTTTCCCTTTTTGGCTTGATTTGAAAGCAGACATTCAGGGAAGAATTACAGGGCAGAGCAGCTTGATCGGGACCACAGGTCCACCAGAGCAGATTAGTATGCAAAGAGCAGGGGGATGTTTTCCAGACTCCAGAAGGCAAGCAGAATTCTCTCAAGGGAGACTGCAACAGAAGCCCATGTGTGCAGAGGAATGAAATAAAACCTTTTATTAAGAGCATATTGGTCAAGAGAGAACTTCTAATACGTTCAGTCTGTCAGCATAATGATATAGCCACCTGCCTGTTTTGCCCTTGCAGGGGCTGCTCATTCCTTTGAAGAAGGCATCTCATTTGTTCCTAGAAGAAGTTTTCTGTAATATTGTTGTTTGATATGAGTAAAGAGATGTGTTATTCTGTTTTCAACCCAACTACTATGTAATGGTGTAGCAGCCAAGGGAATTTATGCACACATCTCAGAGTCATGACTCATCTCTTTTATTATAGCAACATGAGAAATCCCCAGTTGAGAAGCATCCACGCTCCAGTGGGCCCTCTGCAACTGAGAGCTCTTGCCTAGAAAACCAACTGCTCAAAGCAGATAGAAGTGTTGAGAGAAAATAGAAGAGCAGAGCCACAGGCAGAACCCAAGGCACTGAAATCACTGTGTCTTCACCCCAGTCAGTTTAGAAAGAGCCACCTCCACATTATTTTTAATGAAAGACAAGTGCTGTAGGATCTCTAGGCTGTTTTCAAAAATCTGAACTAATCAAAAATATTATAGCCATGCAGAGAGAAGGAAAAAAAGCAACCTTGTCCATCTACACTTTTCATTCTTCTTAATTTTCTTAGGCTTTCTTTTATTCTTCCTGTTCCCCTGCACGTTAAGAAACTCAAAATGTTACCGAGATAGATGAAAGGAAAATGTAAATCTTATGATGAAGTCTAACTGATACATTATTTTAATTGTAGAAGAAAACCACCCCATGCAGTGACAATGATGTATGTTTATATTTTCCTTATCGTATACGAAGGTGTGTATATTTCATGATTTTTGCTTTCCTGTCAGGGTGTCAGGCAGAGCAAAGTTACATGAGTTTTCCAAGGCTCATCAAGGAGTAAGTAAAAGGATCAGAAGTAAAACTCAGTGCTCTCTATTTCTATATCTGGACTAACAAAATTATTGGCAGCATCCTTAAATGAAAAGTTATGCTGGGGAAGGAAGTTTCTATAGTTTGAGAAACAAACATAGAGCTGATCAGCTGATTCTGCAGTCTCTGGGATTTTTAAGGTTATAAACTGGGGAATGCAAGTTACCTTACGTGTGAGCTTACAAACCTGCCAAAGATTTTGATACCTGTTCTGTGTGGATAACTCATGCTTTCCATAAGCCTTTTTTTCCAGCATTCCCCTCTCCTGCATCCTCTTCCAACCGTCCCTTCACTCAACTAGCTGTTTGCCATATGTCCTCTCTTCAGTGCTGCCCCATGTCCTTATTTCAGCTCTTGTCCAGCTACTACTGCAAAACAAAGTGAATCCCAGGAAGTCAATTTAGCGTTCAGTCATTGCAAGAGTGAAATTTGCAAATACACAATCTAGCAAATTGCCATGCTAGGCACGTGTTTACTTTTGCTGTCAAACATTCATAACAAACCCAGTGTTAAGGTCCTGTGCTTCTAAGATACTAAAGACATAAGATTTAACCAAAAGGTCAAAGTCCTTAACTGCAAAAGATTGCATAATGTCAAACTTGGATATTCTAATCCACATGAAATTTTAGCAACAAGTTATCCTTCTCTTTCAACTTCCCCCACTCCCATATAGATGACATGCGTGTTTAAACTCAGGCAAGACCTTTCTAACAATATTAACAAAATGTCAGGATCTAATATAAAATGAAAACATAATTGCAGTCTTAATTATAGAATATCATAAACTCCATTCAAGGAGAGAACAAGAGAGTCTCCCCATTTAACTTACCCACTCAGGAAAGATCTGAGATAATACCCAAGTAAATAAAGAGTCACAAAACCTCAAGCTCCCTATTTATTAGCCCACTTTGAACATGCCAATAATTAGTCCTTCAGAAAGAAAATAAATTGCAGTGCATTATCTCTGGGATGTCTGATATCATATCTGACCTTCAGCATCGTTACTGCAGATGTGAAGGTCTTTCTTTAGAACAGAAAATATAAGAAGGAGCTGGGCACATTGTGTCTAAAAGGTTTTTGCAGCTCCACAAATTTTGTTGGTTTGTTTTTTTTTGTTTTTTAAATTTTTTAACTACCCCAAGAAAAGGTGTAACATATCATATCTTCTTGTTTTCCTGGGAAATAGCAAGGAGGAGAAACGATTAACAGCAATTACAAGTCATATATTACTGTTAATATTTCTCCTATGGTAAATCTACATTAGCAACACGTTAGGTGAACATGAAGCCTTGGCACTAAGCAGTCAGAATATGGGGTTTACTCTAAGGTTGCTCTTGTACCATTAACTCTGCCCCTTTGTAGAAAACAGAGTACTGGAAACATGTGCAGCCTCTGGACAGTAGGACTTGCACAAAGCAGTTTAAAACTCCTGAATGTCAAATTAAATCCCTAAATTCCTTCTCCTAAGATGGAAATATGTGGCTGTTTGTCCATCATAGATGGACTTGGTGGAAGCCTGTAGCATTGCAATGCATCTGAATGAACATTTTGAAAGCCCTTGAAAGTCTTTTTTGAAAGCTTTAAATCTTTGCACACTGTATTGATCATCTAAAATTTCCTTTAAAAATAGTGAAGAAACTCAAGCAAGCTACTGATAGCTGTAGGATTGCTGAGAGGTGATGGTGAACGAGGTAAGGCAGAAGGAGGCAGAAGATGGAAACAGGGTTAGTAGTGCAAGGTCACAGCCACAGTCACAGGACTGCAAACACTGCATGGGCATATGACTTTTTTCTTCTTTGTTTCAAAAACCTCTTTTTATAGTGGAATTCAGAATGTAGAATTGATGAGTGTCTGTTCTCATGAATGCAAAAAAATCTGAAATTGAGCTGGCTTTGAATTAAGAATGGCATTTTAAAGGAAAAGGGAGATAAGGTGAATTCCTAGAATCTGGAATTTGGAAACAGTAATATATACTTTTTTTTTAACTCATTAAGTTCAATTGAACTAAAAAATCAACAACAAAAAAATTATTAGGATCCTTAACCCAATTTTATTCAAACTTCTCAGGATAATTTCTGATACTGAGACTGATTATAGAAAATTTCAGCAAAATCCAAGTATTTTAAATAAAATTCTGAGCTACTGGAGCTAGGCAAAAGAGGAGGCTAATTGAATTAATGCGGAAAGAAGACATCATCTTGGGAATTAAGAACAGAAGCAATTGGGTGCATGTTATTTGGGACTGGTATGGAAAAAATTACCAGCTTGATGGCTTTGAGTTATTAAATACTGGAATTCATCTGATGTATATATATCACAGCAAAACAAAGGGTTGTTTTAGTAAACTCTCATGTCACAATGTATACACCACACACCTACTTTAAATGCTCTAAGAACAGCTTCCTTCAAATTTTAGGCATCTACGTGTGAGAATTAGTCTCTGTTTATCTATCTATCATAGCTCGGTGGTTCAGAGCCTGTTGCCAGCAAGAGCTTATTCCTACTTCAGTGTCGCTACACTGGATAAACCCATCAAAGCAGATAAAGAAAGGCAGCAGTTGAATGCCTTTGTGCCTTCTTCTTTTCTCATAGGTGATTTAAGGGCATTGACTTTGGAGCCAAAAGGGGGGAGAGTGCTGTAACAACGTATTATGCTCAACCTGTTGAGTTCTTTGCAACAGGATGTTACTGAGACATGTCATGTGGCTAGGCTTTCAGAAAGGCCATGGAATTACGTGACCTCAACTCTTTCTGAAACTGCTACAGAGAGGGTAGAGAGAGTTTATAGATTAGAAGCAAGTGGTGCCAGATTAAAAAAATGATTCATTGAAGAAACTAGCATTTATGGTGTGCTTTATGCAATCTTCACTTTATTAACTGAAAGTGCATGTCTCCAGTTCTCTCTGATCTTGATACAGTCTCAAACTATGTATCATTAACTGTTACCTCAGCTAATGGTATGAAACTATTTCTTTGCAGGATAATTATAAATATTTTTGAAAATATGACCCAAATTGTATAAGCCCTAGTAAATAATTGCCCAGAAAGATCATCTTCAGCTTGATGATCTGTCTTGCCTAGGTAGCTGCTGAAAAGAAGAAAAATAGATAGGGAAAATACAGATTAAAAACTGGGTTTTTTTCTTTGTCTCTTATGTGAATATTTTATTTTCTGCAAGTAACAGGGTAAAACCTTTTCATAATCTGATCAATTCACTTCAAAGTTGGTATCCATTAATACAAATTCAGCATGACTAGAAAGCTAGCAAAGTCTATTAAGGACCAAAAAAGGGATCCAGTTATGAAGTTCCCTCTGCATGAAGCCATGACCTAGTGTTCTATACTTAAGGGATAAAAGTTGTCTTTAAAATATGCACATTTGCAGGCCTAGGCAGTTATATGCCCATGGCTCTCTAGGTAATATCAAACGTGATTTCAGAATTCCCATGTCATGATACTGAGTTCCCAGGCTGAGCACCATGTGTGTGTATATATGCCCATGAATATGCTGAGGAGAAGATTCTTCCCCAGTGGAAGAAAGAGAGCTTAGAAAAGTTGTTTTGGTGACTCTTTGGTGACTCTCTGTGAAATGTCAATCCAAAGGGAGTCAGTGTGATAATTTCTGCACAATTATCTTTCATAGGTCTGAGATTCTCTTTTCCCAAATGCTTTATTTTACCTCAACTTGCCAAGTTGAGTTTATTATGAGAAGGTTTATCCACTCCTCTCAAAGAAAATTGCAGCAGATGAACTCATGCTATAGAAAGGATGAGCCTGCTTGTTTGTCAAAGCTAACCCTGAAAGCAGATGAATCCACACAGGGCCATTCAGCAACAGAGACCTACTGTTGTGTCTCCTGTGGCCTCTGGCACAAATGTATTTCCAGGACGCCAGAACAAGACACGTGGGACCAGAATGCTCAGGCTAGACTTCCAGTGTTTGGGGATCATCTGCCTTCACAAGCTGCACCAAACTAATTAAATGAGCTTCGCAATCTACTTAGCTAAATGGTCACAATTTCCCAAATCAGTGCCAAGTGTAACTGATGCTTAAATTGAGTTAAACTAAATTGATAAAAAGCCTGCTGAAGTCTTTTCCATATACCAACCTTGGGTTGGTTTATTTTTCCAGTACAATCTGACATATTCACCCTTCTTCACTTTTCTCCGGTGTGCATCATTATAAAGGTGCTTAAATTGCTCTTCTTGTGATTTCTAGAAAATAGGCAACGTCTACATAAAGCACCTTTGTAATGATGCATCTGCATTTGTACAAAGGATTTGTGCCAGCGTAATTAATTTAGTTAAAAAAAGCCCACCTTAAACACTTAACAGAAGCACTTCCACAGGGACGATAAATGTATTTTCAAACCTAAATTGGAATATAAAGTAGAATGCATAGAGAAACATCAACTTAACTAAAGGCTTTTTAATGAATGCATTTACCATGCAATTACAGTGGTTCAATTTTTGTGTGTTAACCTGAGCCTCCCACTGACTCTCCAGATAGGGGAGGTACTTGTACAATGAGGGAAACAAATACTCACTTTTGGTAAGCCTCCCACTTTGAGAGCCTCAAACAGTAGGCACTATGCAAGCATGAAGTATGATTATTACTATTTTACTCATTCACCAGTAAGTTACACAACAAAACAGCAGAACTGCCTTTGAAAATATACATTTCCCAATGAACTGTAGGAAGAAGCTTAAATTACTTTTCTCAAAGAAAGTAGCTCACTGTGAAACCAGCTGTTCTGAGTATGAGCCAGCAGCCTCAGCAGGCTCTTCCTAGAGTCAAACCCACCAGCACCTTTCTAAATTCGTCGTTAAAAATGTTGATCATCCTGGTAGAAGTCCCTTAGGTATTTGCCAAGCAGTGCTTAATACAAGAAAGGGGAAAAAAAGATAAAAATACACAAGAAAAAGATCTCTTTTCACTGCAATTACTTTGAAGAGAGGAGGGAAGTCATTCTTCATTATTTCAGTTACTTATCCCATCAGGTTTGTGTCATTATCTGATGAAAATGTCCTTTTTCATTGTCTGAAGGCATAGTCAAGAGGGACCAGTGTGACAGCTAACTTTCTATAGGAAAAGCCTGTGCTCTTTTGCTGGGATCCTGGCAACAAGCCTGTGTCCTGCCCATTACCTCCTGCCCATTGCTGCGAGCCTTCCCCTTACCTCTGCCACTGCAATGCCCACTCCCTTTTGGAAGAGTGACAAAGGAGTGCTTAAAACTAATTTTTTTCTAAAAATTCCCACCAAAATTGCAAGTATCAGTCTGTAGTTGCCATGTTTGAGGGATCTTCAACAGACAAGTGAAAATGCAGCTGATATCTGAAGCCAGCAAGTGTCTGGGGTTGCCAGCTTGGAAACCCAAGGTAAGGTCTCTGCTAGCTTCAGCCACGGGAGATGGTCACATTCTGTGAGCAAACAGGGTTGTATGACCGCCTCAGCATAGCTTGTGTAGTGCCATCTCCCCAAAAAGGACTATCTATCTACAGCCAGATGGATCAACTGGGATTCCTGGTTCTCAACAAAAAATTGGTGTGCCTATGACTCAGACATATGGCATCTCACTTAGCAGCCCATAACCTTTCCACCTCTGCCATGCTTTGCCTCTGTGTAAAAACCACATATTTCAGGCTGACAGTGTGTCCTTGCAGACACTTGTACAGGCCAGACTGTTTGCATGGAAGCACCTGGATGGAGTTGGGTGCTTGGTTCAATTTACAGCAGACGTAGAAGAATAAAATCAAGATCGCTTTACATGTTAATTTGTGAGGCTAATAAAAGCAGCAAGCAGAATCCTTACCTCTTCCTTCTGTTTCAACAGATGCATCAGTAAATTTATGCACAAAACATTTCTGTAGAAGAAATTGGTGTCACTCTTATGTAGCTGCAAGGATGCTTTCCATAGTTATCAGTAAGAAAATCTGTGCAAACTTGTAAGACACAAATATATATTTGTGACAAACAGGGTCTGTGGAGAGGTTGCAGTGAGGTAAATTTCTTTTAGAATATTTGACGACCACAGTTGTTTACTTTGCTGAAAAAACTTGATTTTGAATTTCTGTTTTCCTGTGAGGGAAGAATGCTTTCAGTAACATCACAGCTAATCCAGGTGGTGCCATCTTTTGTGCCTGTTGAGTTTCAGTTGCTAGATCACTTCAGACATGGCAGGAATGACACACAACCTTGCAAATGTTGATGCACAACGCGAAACTTACTATCTGAAATGCAAAGGAGAGAAAATAACCTCTCCTTTTCAGCTCTACACAGGTGAGCTGAAGCTCCATGGGTGATGCAGAGCCAGAGGACATGTGCTGCCCCATGCCAGATTCCCCATTAACATGCTGGGGCACATGAAGTGCAGGGAGATATCCTCAGCTTTCCCAGTGGATTTGAGTATGAGGCAAAAAGGTATTCAGAGCCTAAATTCCACTTTGTCCTTGTGCCTTCCATTTCCTGCTGCGTGTCTCTTGGTCTCTCCAGAGACATCTTACCAAAGGAAATACCAGGCATAAGTCTATAGCTGAAATTTCATCTGGGGAGCAAGTGGGGAGTAATTAATAATGAATAATGTAAATTCATGCCCAGACTTGCTGAGCACTCACTCAAGCCCTCAGAAGTTACTCACCTGACTTTCTATGGCCAATACCTCAAGTACACCAGTAATAACTAAAGAGCAGTTATTAATGAAAGATTGTATATGCATGTTGAGAGTACACATAGGTGAACTTGCCTCAAAGAATCAAAGAAATTAATGTGAAGACTTAATATTCCTAAAAGCAATTGTAAGGCTGGAATAGTTACTGTGAAATAAAGTTTTAAATAGATATTACAGGCAATATATTCTGTCCCATGATGCCTCAGAAAAAAACATCACCATCAAAACCCAGCTGGTTTTGCTCTGGTATTTCAGTGAAGATAGCATTTATGTGATAATTAATGTCTGGAAACTTTGAAGGGAGGTATTTCTATACCTGCGATTGGGATAGACTATGTCTTCATTACCAAAAAATGCAGCCAAGCAACAAGAGATATTTAGAGCACAACAGATACCGAGCACCCAAGCTCAGTGGCTGTGGGAGCTGGGGATTGTTACTCTGGTCTGCCTTTAATGTGGTCCTGTGTGCTAGGCACACACCAGGATTGCATTTTCCAGTTTTATTTCACCTGCAGGGAGCCCCCAGCTGTGTGAGCTCCTTGCAAGCATGATCCAAGGGGAAGGGATGAAATTCCCTTTAAAAGAACAGAAGGGGAGATAATGGAGGAGAGGTACCTTCTGTCTTACACCGACTCTAATCCCATTCCAGACAGTGACTCCCTTGCTTAGTTTGGATTTGTCATTTACCTTTCCAGCAGCATGGGACTGGGAGCATTTCACTTGTTTCCCATATGGATGAAAAGAAGCTGGGAGATGCTTAGTGAGTTCGCAGGACTCATATGCGAACTAACAGCCTGCTGTGCTGTAAGGGCTGCAGGAAGAAAAGACAAAAGAAACGATATCTCTTATTTATCCATTCAGAAATACAGCTGTAAATTATGTTATGATTTTGTCAATATATGGTGCTAGCAAAGATTTCAAATAAGTAATGTTCTGACCTCAGGGGCCTTATTGATTTTGTAATAATTTCAAAGAAAAGCCACTCAATTTACCATTTGCTGACAAATTCTTTGCTCCTTAAGGAATTCCTATTGAACATGTATTAAAGACAGGATAAAATAATTTTAAGGAAATGCAGAGAGATGGCTTTGTGCATAGACTCTGCTCAGCGAATGGGTATTTAACCTCTGACCAGTGACAACAGGTCTCCTTTAGCTCTATTAGATCAACAGCACGCTATTATAATTAAATATAAAAACTGTTTAGAGCCTCACTGAGCATGTCCTGGGAATTAAAGCATATGGCAGGCATAGGGATAAAAAGACTTTCCATATGCTAATGACCCTTGATGTCTGAAATATATTAGATCCATTAGAGTTTATGCTCAATAAAAGGAAGACTTTAAGCACTCCAAAGTTAGTGACTCGAGACTGATTTTGGCTTAGAAATTCAATCTGCCTGCTTATTAATTCTTAGTAAGGCTCTGGAGGAGAGAGGGGATGCAAAATCATAATTCTGTGCTGTATCAGAATTTTAAAATGCCATCAGTTTCTTTTCCTTTTTTTTTTAATTAAACTATTTTTCATGCTTCACTTTTTTGTTCTCCTCATTTGATTTTCTTCCCATTTTTGTTTAATTTCTTTCTTTTTAAGGTTTCATTTATCCTATTTCAACTGAACAGAGAACCCAGAATGAATATGGATTTTCTTGTAAGTTTACTGTTTGATTTTATGTTCCTGGATGCTGATTTGATGCTGTTCCTTGAGTCAAGCTTTACTGTTAGGCCAGCTCTGTGTAACTCGGCAAAGAGGGGCCTATTCAGCAGAGTAAGTGACATGCTGCTTGCTTGACAGCAGTCACAGTGTTTTACTGTCTGCAGATTGACACAGAATGGTAAGGGCACGAGGGAAGTGGGAGAAGATGCTACCTCAGAGACTGAAACTGTAGAGAATGAACCATCTTCTCATTAAAATTTCCTTAGCAAATGGAAGAAATGTGGTGGAAGGGTAACTTGTCTTTGAGTCAGAACTCAGATATCTGCTTCCTGAACTGCTGGGTTAAAAATGGGATGCTTCAAGTTTGGTAGATTGGAGGTCTGATAGCCAGGAGCTTACGGAGATTGATCACTCCCTTTCTACATGTGCCAGCTCTCACCTTTTCAGCTGGAGGGCAGCTTGGCTTAAATGGCTAAAAGAAATAAAATAAAAGTGATTTCACATGTTTCAAACTAACAAAAATGGGGTACTAAAAAGTCTGATTTGTTTTTGCACTTCCTTTTTTCATTAGGCTATTTCTAAAACTGGGATTCTTCACTGTATAGAAACACATCAAATTTTGATCACATATTCAGACCTTTTCGAAAAAAATGTCTAGTGGATAATGATGCTAGAGATTAGCTTGGAATTGGTGCTGATGATACGGTATAAGCAGCTAGTAGAAATATCATAGCCATTTTCTCAGAAGACAGGTCAAATAAATCTGGGTTCCTTTTGGCAAATTACCACATTCTTTCTTTTGCCTGCTTCTGCTTTTATCCAAATATGTATGTGTTAATGCCAATGATGAGAATTCAATGTTTGATTCTCTGCTTTACTAGTTTATTTTTTTAAAGGCAAATGGATGGAAGGGAATAACTTGACATATTACAGTTTAAAAAACCCCACAAACTCAAAGATAGTGATATTGCAGGTATTCCGTAGGAAATGGAAATTTCAGGTTCTTTTATTTTTTAAAAGTAAAATATAAGGCTTCTGAAGTTTAAAAACACACAATATGGTTTTTGTTATCAGATAAACTTCTAAATACCAGTATTATGACACTATGTCACTAAGACATACCATCTTACTTCATAGGGTGAATTTGGTTTGTGAGACTCAGTCTGTAACGTGTTGTGCTTAGTAGTTCATACCCTGAGTACTAAATAGATGAATGAGTAGATAAGGAAAGAGTAAGAACACAGGTTAGAGAGAAATCAAAGATTGTTTTCCATCAAAAGAGCATACACCTGTTATATGATCTTGGAAATGGATTTTAAATTATCCTATAAAAAAGGTAGTAAATATCTGCAGGAAACAAGAATAATAAAAATGTGTTTTCTTGAAAGTCCCTGTGAGGAGCACACATTTCATCAAGGTTCCTGGCCTCTCTCCCTCTAGCTGCTCCTGACTCGGATGATGTCGCTCTCTACGTTGGGATCGTCATAGCTGTGATCGTGTGCCTGGCTATTTCCATGGCTGTGGCCCTGTTTGTCTATCGCAAGAACCATCGTGACTTTGAGTCAGATATTATTGACTCCTCGGCGCTAAATGGGGGATTTCAGCCTGTTAACATCAAGGCTGCAAGGCAAGGTTAGTTTTCATTTCACTCCATTTTGACCAATTCAGGGAGATACTATAAGGTTGTGTTCTCTTGGGCTGCATGAATGATACTCACTGGATGCTTGTTGACACTTGATAAAAGGGAGAAAGATCCATGTTCATTTATTTCTGATAGTCAAGTGCTCAAAACCCATGTTGACATTTTTCAGATGTGTTCAAGAGTATAAAGCAGGGGTGTTTAACTTCTGAAGAGAGAAATGAATGTGAGAGTGAAACACAGAAACGCTTATGGAAATGTAGGTCTAGCTCAAATTTAAATCAAAGGCAAAGCTTGATAGAAACAACAGTGATAATACAGTAATTGTATCACATCTTCCTCCCCTTTAGTTCACTGATAGCCTTTTTTCCTGTGCTCTGTTTCCACAGGTATAAGTGGTAGTTTGAGAAGGACTGTGCATTTCAATAGACAATGTAGAAAAAGTTGTGGTAGAACATCATTTAATAATGAGCATTTTTTTCACTGATGCATAACAGCTTTATTATTTCCACACTTCATTGGCCAGAAAAAAACACTCGAAAGGCAGTGCTGCCTTTTTCAAGACCAATATTTAGTCTGAAGAGTTCCTCTTTTTTCCCCATATCTACTCCAGAAGAATAAATCAAAGTAAAAGTTAAGATGACAAGAGAGTTGTCATGTGGAAGATTAGCAGAAGTGTTGTTTTCTTTGCTGGAGGAACTTTTAATATGAATCTCAAAAAAGTGTAATGCAGGTACTAATCCCTCACTGCAGGGAGTTGTGGACATGATGGCTTCGTAGCCCTGTTGTGTCTTATTTCAGGAATGCTGTCATTAGACCAGTTAGATAAAATGTTGCATAGCATTTAGGAAGGGGGTATTAGTTAAAAACTAGATCTACTGAGTGAGGAAAACATCTTGCCCTGATGTTGAGCATGTTGTATTTGAAATCTGAGTGCACCCTGGAAAAATAATCCCGATGAAAAATCTTCATAGCAGAAACATGCTGTAATTTTGTATGACAATTGGAGTCCATAGCAGCTGTGGCAATACAACCCCTGGGAGTTCGCTGGAAGGATGCATGGAAATGGAGATGAAGGTCAGGGACTTTGAGTATCTGAACCTTTGGAATAAAAGGCAAAATGCAGAATGCAAACCCAAATTGTTACTCAGAGCAGAGTCATCAGAATAGAGAAGTAATGTGGTTCTTCCTTCTCATTTCCTTTGCAGACCTCCTGGCAGTGCCACCAGACCTCACTTCTGCTGCAGCCATGTACCGGGGTCCTGTTTACGCCTTGCATGATGTCTCTGATAAAATCCCAATGACCAATTCTCCAATCCTGGACCCTCTCCCTAACTTGAAGATCAAGGTTTATAACACCTCTGGTGCAGTCACTCCCCAGGACGACCTCTCTGACTTCTCTTCCAAGCTGTCCCCACAGATTACACAGTCTCTTCTGGAGAATGAGACCCTGAACATGAAGAACCAGAGCCTTGCTCGGCAAACTGACCCATCGTGCACTGCATTTGGGACCTTCAACTCCTTAGGAGGTCACCTAGTAATTCCCAATTCAGGTAAGTGCTAGCCATGTTGGCTTAAAGGAACAGTTGTTCTGTGGGTTTAAGTGGAGTTAGCGTGCTTTTTTGTGTGTGGGACAAAAGTCCACACCTGGGACTCTGCCTTTTCTTTGATCAAAACAACCCGATGGTGTTTTTTCCCCCTTTTTTTTGCTTCTACCAAAAGAATTCAAATATTTTCTACCCAAAGTTCTGGCCACCTTTTAAACACTACAGGCTTGAGGAAGAGTGGCTGTAGAGCTGCCTAGTGGAAAAGAACCTGGGGGTGCTGGTCGACAGTCAGCTGAACATGAACCAGCAATGTGCCCAGGTGACCAAGAAGGCCAATGGCATCCTGGCTTGGATCAGAAATAGTGGGCCCGGCAGGACTAGGGAAGTGATCGTTCCTTTGTACCACAAAGACCACTGCTCAAATACCGTGTTCAGTTTTGGGCCCCTCACTACAAGAGCACAAGTCTTGGGAGTAGCAGCTGAGGGAGCTGGGGTTGTTTAGCCTGGAAAAAAGGAGGCTGAGAGGGGACCTTATCACATTCTATAACCACCTGAAAGGAGACTGTAACAGGATAGGAGTCAGTCTCTTCTCCCAAGTAACAATTAAGGACATAATGTAGTGGTGAATGTGGTGGTGCTAGGTTAATGGTTGGACTTGATGATCTTAGAGGTCTTTTCCAACCTGAATCATTCTGTGATTCTAAACAGAATATTGCAGGGCTCTTAGCCACTTTCTGAGACATGCAAGACCTCAGACCTTCACTGTGTGAAATGAAATTCAGCATCACCTTTTCCTTTCCTGCAGTCCTAGAAAAGGGACCTCAGTACAGTAAGCCTCTATTTTGTCATCACACGTGAAAAAGGACAAAATAATTTAAAAACAAATCAGTTGTTCCACTTCCAATTCATTGAAGACTATGTGTAATTGACGGCAGAATACTATTTTTGGAAGTAGTAGGCTTTTTACCTGCACACATTATATACCCAAGGAAAATAAGGCCCAAGAGTGTCTTTTCCATATTTCTCTCCGTGTTGTATGTATTGTTGACTTCCTTTACAACTAGGAAATGGAGGGACTGAGCATTGAGGACCTGTTGATGTAATTGCAAAGCGCTACTTAGTCTTTCTCATACGGAATGAAGCTGGGCTTCTGGGCCCCTTCAGGCCACCTTGGCACTGGTAAGAAGTTTCAGAGAATCCAGAGAGCTGTTGGGCAGCCTTGGGAGAGCTCAGCTCTTGCAGACAGATCTTTTTATCAGAGCCATACTGCTGTTTGGTTCTTAAATGAAGCATTGATGTTCAAAGGAAGTTCAGCACCTGGATGTTCCAGTGGGTTTAGTATGATACCAAAGAGCAGCATTAACGTTTGAAGTGAGCAATAGGTCACATGCATACAATGTTGGGTGGGGGGATATGCAGGCTGCACAGCAGTCAGGAATACCCCTGCCCAAATTCTCTGAATTCAGATAGGACCATAGCACATGTGAGACCACAGCTCACAGCTTGGCCATTTTACAGCAAGTGCCCTGGGCAAGGATATAATGCCTTGTCTCCTGCTCCTTTGCTGGATCATTTCTTATTTGTTGATGTAATGGAGAAAGCAAAATGCCTAGGTGGCCCAGGACCTAGGTGGTTTAGTCCTTCCAGGATGCAGTCACACACAGCCCAAGAAGCAGTCAAAAGTAGTTGGAGCCTTGGCCCTCCTCTCTGAGCTACTGTGGAATAGGAGGAAAAAATATCTCTTAAATTTAGGTGAAAGCTGAACTACTTCAGTAAATCTGGTGCTGACTGCTGAGCAATGTTGAAAATTTGTGCTATACGGTCTTGGATTTCGCATTTTTCTAAGTAGCAGCTGAAGGTAGATATTAATACTCAGGTTTCTTATGCCATGGTAGTGCACGTTATCAGCAAAGTCTATTAGTCACATTTAATTCACATATATTAATATCAATTTGTGAAGAAAAAAGTTCAGTGCTGTAATCCCTTCAAAATGATTAAAGTAATGATTTTGTAAAATAAAACAATCCATCTACTGCTACCATGTATGCCTCTGTGCTGCTTCTAGATATATGTATATCCTCCTTGTGACGTGATCAAAGCCCTTCATTTGCACTACGCCTGCACTGTTATAACTACGAACGTGCACAGATTAGGTTGTAACAGGCCTGTAAACAAACAAATGTCACAAGGCATTTGTGGAAAATGTTTTCCTAGCTAATCCCTCCCCTTCAAAACCAGGTATGGGGCTGAGCACCTGTACACCAACACGTGGGAGGTCTCCAGTGTAACCAAACCACGTATGCTAAAGAAAAGAGACAGGGCCGCTCAAGGGGTCTATAAAGACTCTCCTGTGTAGACATATGTGTAAATAATCTGCCCATAGATTTGTTTTCAGCTATATAGTAATAACTGTATTCAAATCCTTGCCACTAATGTCCAGCTAATCCACATCTGCAAAGACAGCTGGCTGAGATGTGTCCAGAAAAGTGAAATAGCTGGTTGGTGGGCTGTGTTTGTTGTGTAGTGACAAGACATTTCTGCAATGGTAGTAATGTAAGAGCAGTGTTTTTTAATCAAGTGTGCAGCAAATCATTACTGAAAAGGGCACTGAGCATATTTGCCCACATTTTTTTCAAGGCTGGATACTCCAGTTTTGAGCCACTTTACGGGACTAGGCACATTAAGAGTGCCAAGAAATCCAATTTTGTCTCCATGGTACTCTTGGAGCTGAGCGCAGTAAAAGACAGGATGCTAGGTGCAAGAAGCCATCTTTCAGGAGACAACTAGTTCTTGTTGTTTCCTGGGACAGCGCTCCACTGCTTTTCTTTCCTGATTTTAATTAAGTAAGAATTGCCTAGGGAGAGATGTCTGTCCCGTTACAGCTGTTGGAAATTTTAGTCAGAGTTGTTTGTTTTTCCATCACTTTACAAGGTAAGCAACAGCGTAACCATCTGTCTGCTCTTTAAATAAAATAAAAGGGAAGAAAATCCTCTTCTCCACTCCCTTGTTTCCATGCAGAGGCAAAGGGGAGTAAGAACAGGCAGCTGGATGCTGGAGACACCAGGGTTACAGTAAATACTTTTTCTCCCAAGTTGCTGAGATCATTTAGAGTCTGGTGGTTAGGTTGGCTGAAAATCTGGCATTTCAGGCTTCATCTTCTGCCTCTCCTGTCACTTTTCTTCATGGACCCACTTGCCCCTTTTTTCTCCATTTTTACCTTTTGTGTCTCTTCTGTTCTGCAGGAGTAAGCTTGCTGATCCCAGCAGGGGCCGTTCCACAAGGCAGAGTCTATGAAATGTATCTGACAGTTCACAGAAAGGAGAACATGAGGTAAAAAACTGCCTTTATTTCCTTGTGCATTAACAGAGGGGGAAAATGTAGTAACTAAAGACCTGTGGTAATATGCTTATGCAAAGCCTACTGCGTTGAAGCTGTTTGCTGACTTGGAGTTAAACGCAAGCAAAGCCAAAGATAAACTTTGCCATGAAACCAGCTCAGACTTTTGCTTTTATAACCGAGAGTTGCACTCTGCAGCAAGCCCTCAGTCTGGGGGGATGCTAAATCACAGCAGAGAGGAAAATGTGCCAGCATGAGCTTGGTGCAGCAGAGAAGGTGTAAGGTAACCTCTTGATAAAGACCAGTGCTGCAAAGGAGAAGGGAGCAGTGGAGCAAGGTGACAAATCAGCTCAGCAGAGGGGACAGGTGCCTAAGCATCTGACTTGGAAAATCTCCCCTCCTATTAGAGTGAAGGTGAATTTTTATTTTACCCTTCATGGGCTTGGCTAGTCGTGCAGTGAAGAGATGGAGCCGAAGGTTTTGGTGTCCTCGATCTCCTTGCTGCTTAGCCGCAGACAACGCACACCAAGGGCCACCCAGAGCCAACCCTGGGATGACCCCTGTTGTTGTCACCTGTTATCTGCATGTGTAGCCAGTTCATATTCTAGATCTTAATAAGTCCCACATGATCTGGCAACCCTGACATAAAAAAAAAGACTTGTAATAAAAAGGCCAAAATACCATCTGAAGCCATTTAGAAAACCCTAATGAAGAGAAAGGTGAGATCTTAGGCTGCAGAATAGACTCGTCCACAAAGGCTGAATGGCAAATGTGAAACTAAGGCTGTCATTACACGGTACTTTGCCTCTTTCTCCTCCTCATAGCTAGATATGTTTTTTGGCTCAGCCTCTTAATAGCTTTTATTATGTGCTAAGCCGCAGCTGTTTATACAGTGTGTGATATTGAACACTATTCTTTAGCTTGGTAGTCTTTCACTCAAGCTAAAATAATCTGCTTAAAGAAAAATTAAGCAATCCTCCCACCCACCCTTTTGCATACATTATTCATCGTGTACTCTTTGAAAATAGCTAATTGCAGCTACAGAAAAATGTCTCTGTTCAGAGCTAGTATTGATTCTATTCCTATTACTTTTGGCTGTGTTTTAAAGACGTTTACAAGCAGTATTGAAAAAGATTCTTTTCTGAAGAAGGAAAAAAAATTAAAATCAGATGGCATCCCCTATTATTCAACTTGCCTCTAAATTTCCCCTTCTAAAATACCTGATTCTTAAAAAACAAAAACAAAATTTAAAAAAATATTTCATTCCTATAAGGAGCTATATGTGCAATTATTTCCTTTCCAGCTAGTTATGGAGGGAATCCCTGTTTCCTTATTCATGCAGCTGTGGACAACTAATGTCACATGCTAGTCTAATTTATTTTCCTCAAGGATCACAAAGCCTTCTCTGCGTGCTTTGTGATAGCTGTTACTCAGCAAGTCACACAGGGAATAGAAGGATAGGTTAACCTGTATTGGGAAAAGCATGGTTGGAGAGGTTCTGCCTGCCAAACTGAGCAAGTATGCCAAAGTACACCTGCAGAAGTAAACAAAAAGGTGTGAGTCCTCACTTACAATGAAGACTTTAGAAGTGATTTCTTTCCCAAGGAGAGGAGAGCAGAGAGCACGCTGCCTTGGCCGTGGGGCAGCAGAGCCTCATCATGTTGTGGTGGTATCACTTCCTGGGTACACAGACTCCAGCTGCTTATTTGGTTTGTGGCAGTTTTTTAGCTACCCACAAGCATACCAGGCTTTTCATGCTCTTGGAAACCAGCTTTTTCTAGGACACGTAAAATGGAGCTCATCAGGTGTTGTCTAGATCACTCAGAATGGAATATTCACTAAAAAGGGCTTAAACATCACAGAACTGTAGCATCTTCCCGTGTTACCTGCTCCTTTTTCCCAGGTGCCAAGGAGCAGAAATGGGTGGGTGGCACCCAGCTGTATCTGTCTCCTGCTGCAGGACCTGTTACTAGATACTTCACTTGATGTAGCAGAGCTGCAGCTCAGTCAAAGCTGCTTTTTCTGACTACATGGGCCACAGATAATTGGAGTCATATGGGTACCACAAGTTACTGTGTGGTGTAATTATTTTTTAAATCTGCTACTGCAATCTTACACTACTCTAGCAGAGAGTGATAGTCCCCAGTAAGGACTAGCTGCAGACATTCACTTTTGTGGCCAAGCGGTAATGGCAGTGTATTCAACAAACCCTGTGAGACCCTGTATTTATTTTCATGAGCACAGTGTAAATGTGTGCGGGTTGAAAAGTCCTGTTATGTGTTGATGTAGTTTGTAAGGGGACATACAGGAAATTATAAAATGGGTGTTATAATCAGAAATAAAGGCAGGGTCTTGTTTTTGATATTACAGCTACCACTGAGGTGAGAATGTGGTCTCCATAGCACTGCCATGATGCAACCAGTGCAGCAACAGAGAGGTTCCCCATCACAGATTTCCAGCAACTTAAGATTTAGCTCACACAACTACTTCTGAACAGTCAAGCTGAAACAGAAAATCTGTTATCTCTCAGACTCCTGCAAATTCCCCCTTTTCTTTTCCTTCCTTTGTTTTCTTAATACATTTCCCCAGTCTCTGAAAGGTATAGTACAGAAATTTGAGAGACTTCAAGACCCAGTAATATCGCTCTTTGTGTTGCCTTGTGAATTGGTTAGGAGAGCTTTCTGAGACACTCTATTTATTACATTTCATATTCATCAAAGCATGTGAGCACCGTAAAAGCATTATCCTTCTGCAGTGAATTGGGTTTCTGGTAGCTTGCAGTAAACACCACTTGGAGGCAGTTGTTTTCTCTGTGTTAACATACTTGTGGCACAGTGAGCTTTCTTTTTTACTAGACTGTTACTCCAGGAGGTTGTTATTCCTGCTTCTGTCCTGCAAACTCACCCTCATTCTGCCTGTTGTTTGGGGCAGGATGGATGACAAGAAGCTACTGGGCTCTGATCCCTGGCTGGTGTGTTGACCTCATGAAATGATCCATGTGTTTTATGAAGTGACTACAGTGGGGAAAAGGATATCTATGTATATATGGATGTTTGTACACATATATGTATATGTGTGTGTTTATATATATATATATGTAACTGAAAAAATGGCAAGCCCATGAGAATATTTCACAGCTATCAGGCAGGTTTCTGTCTTGAAGCTCAGTGGCTTTT
Source organism: Neopelma chrysocephalum (assembly GCF_003984885.1). NCBI lineage: Eukaryota > Metazoa > Chordata > Aves > Passeriformes > Pipridae > Neopelma > Neopelma chrysocephalum. Next base: position 1,386,957 of record NW_020898046.1, read on the forward strand.
TCAGTGGTGATCAGATGCTCTCTTCCTTAGTCTGGGGAAGTGTCACCAACTTTGAGATTTGCTCTGTTTGAGCTGTGGTTTCATCTGTAAAATAAGCACATTGTGCTGACCGGTACCTGGTAAGAGCCTGTTCCTGTGAGCATCTGTGAGAGCCTAGGTCTTACATGACTAAGGGTTAAATAGCATGAGTGTAAACCTCCAATATTTTCTTTACTGCCTCAGGTTAAAAAAAAAAAATGTAGCTCTGAGCTAAATTAGTGGAGCTGTGTGCTTCCTTTGGAAACATCTGGCAGTGGTCAGTGCTAGATGGGGTCTGGCTCTTGATGGACCACTGGTTTTATCTTGTATGGCAGTTCCCGTGTTCCTGTGTGAACCCCTGCCGAGCTTGCACAGCTTTAGGTGGAGCTGCTCTTGCATACTCTAATCACAGGCAAGAACTGCACTAAACAGATATAGCACTGTGAAGGACACTTCTGTATAATCCATCACACAGGAGGTGTTGCAAATGAGAGTGGATGTCACTGTGCCCACAAAATGTGACAACCCTGAAGAACAGAGCAAGCAGCACTCCTGAAGATCTTGATGGAAGACATACATAAATGTACAAATTCCAAATTAGCTACTTAAAAAGAGAGAAGGGTCAGGTGAGCCTTGCCAGGATTTGTATCAATGGCTTTATAGCATAGACATAGAGTGTACATTAAAGTCAAGCAGCTGAACAATGAGTTTGATCCAAGGAGCAATGTTGCCTTTTTCACCAGTAAACTTTAGGCTTAGTGATGTAAAATAAAAGAAATTGAAGTCTTCCACATCTCGTTTCTTCACCTTCCTTCTGTATCTCAGTTGCATAAACAAAATTACTTTGCAGCTCCAGAAGACAATTTCATGAACTGCCAGTCACTGTAATAGAAAAATTCAACGTAAAAAAGATCAGTGCATGAGCAAAAAGGGAGAGCAAACTTTTCAGATTATTTTCCTTCTAGGCTGGCAGAAGAACCAGGGTCAGTACAGAATATTAAGTTTGAAACTTAAAAAGGAACACATACTAAAAAGTAAAGCCCCAGCAATGAAAGGAGAAATAAAATATCTTCCCTCTAGCTTTTGGCTAAGCTCTGTAGAAGGGTTGCCGTCTGTTGCTACAAGGTAGCCATTCCTCTCTCCCTGCTCCATCTTGTGCTTCCTGAGCTGCTGTGATCGCCTGTAGCATGTACACATGGTGTTAGGGAGCACAATATAGTCCCACTGAGGAGCAGAGATTTATCTAGTTGTGCTTACATCTGCTGTCTGACAGCTACCTTAATGAATATGGTCTGGCTTATTACAGGGAGACGGTTTTGAATGTGTAATCCCATTAAAGACACAAATTTGATTGTGAAGGGACCAGATATAGTGAATAAAAGTTTGTTTGCTTTTAAATATAAGTTGACTGTTCTTGATAAGCTGTGAGGCATGGGAAAACATCGTAAAATATCTGAAGACCTTCCAGTTACTGTTAGGGCCTTCTAATAAAAATGCTAAGCAGTGAATTGAATTTTAGTCTCAGGTCTTTGTAAAACAAAAACTTCTCTTTGACATACAGCTTATATCATGGTCATGCACCATGTCTTTGGAGTCATGCAGCTGAAAGTGCAAGTCTCCTCTAATAAATTTTCCCAAGACTGCTGCAAGCCTAAAGTGAAGCACATATGGGTAGGGTTTTGGGAGCATTTGGGTTTAGGGTTCTTTTTTGGATAACAGCGTAAAAGTGTGTTCTGGACCCCAGTTTTCAAGATGTCTATTTATAGATCTTTCTGGTTTAGAGGAGCTAACTCCCTTGCTCTATATGCATCCCTGTGTCTCTGTGCTGGATCTCCTGTGATCTGTAGCACATAAATCACAATGTTGGATCACAACAGGCACTCCTCTAGACTGGGATCCTGACTTTGCTGGTGCTGCATCTCCTGCTTCAGGAAAAGGAAGAAAATTGCCCATAATGAGTGACTACACAATAACTTGTCTTCAGGGGAATTTGTTGTTTACTAATTCCATCAATTAGTGTTGGGTTCATGCTTTGAAGCAGAAAGATTAATATCTCTTGTATAATATATCTTGTCTACTGCATCTGTTTCTGTTCTCATTAGCTATAGGAAGGCATAATCCTTTTGTTTTAAAATGGAAATTGAAAACAGTGAGAAGTGAGAAAAAATCTGTCAAGAGATTTTTGTTTGTTTGTCCTGTCAGTTGTCATAGAGCACCTCTCTGCTCTATGGGTGCCATTGGGTGGTTTAACCTCATCCCCCTGAATTTCAGGTGTTTATTTCTGAGATCTTGTTGCAATCCCTAAACACTCTGCTACCTATAGTCATGTTAGAGCTGGATAGGAAAGGGAATATCACTGTGGTGTGCTCTGACATGCGTTGTCCCATACAGCACCAGAAATCAGATGTGCTTTTTGCCACTGTATCGCATTACAAGTTGATGCCTGCTGCGTTGCAGCAAGATCACCTGAAATCTTGTTCACTTTATTTCTTTCTTTGCTACCAAATAACTCTTTGGAATTTGTTTTGCTCTAGCATGAGCTACTGTACAATTAATAGGATTTTATTTCCTTCTCATATTTTTACCCTTTCTGGAACTTTTGCATTATTTTCTCCCACTGTTACTTGCAATGATTCCTTATTAATTGTTACCTGTAAATGTAATGATTGTGTTGCTATTTGCATTGTTTTCCACATTGTGAGTAGAAATCCTGGCCTCACAGTAGTCAGAGAGAGGTTTAGCATGGACTTCAATAGAGCTGAGATTTCATCTCAACAGTGTCACTGACCCATTTCACAGCACTTGAGAACTTCTCTGCAAGTCATTACATCTCAGTTTTTAAAGGTTTATCTGTATGAGGTGGATGGTGGAGAGTCATTAGGACTGGCAGGTGTTCAGTAATTTTGTTATACCGCTCTCTAATGTGTGTCTGGTCTGGAATTTGGGGCTGTAAAGTCAAGCACCCCCACAACTGGCCTGTTTTTCTGCTCTTCACTAATCAGACTGTCCTGTATCATAAATAGCCAGGTCACAACCATGCCTACCTCATCCAATAAATCTTATAAGTCTGGTGACAAAGATGCTGTTTAACAACTTGGGTAAAAAATATTAGGCCTTGATACTTTTCAGATGTCCTTCGTATTCTTGTATACACCTCCCATCTCAGTTGCTCAATATGCAACGCATTCCAACTTGGTGTTGTGTATGATTTTTTTATACTTTTCCTAATCAGATATAAAATGTTGCAGCATAGAATCATACCCTTCATCAGAGTCCTAAAATTTGACAGTTAACAAAATTTTGCCATGGAGCAGTGACTAAATTTAACTTTACTTGGAGACAATTTTAGACTGTCTGATTTATCAGCACTATATTGTTTTTTAATGACCTTCTGGGTTTTTTGAACCACATGCATCAGTGCTTGTTGATTTTTACTCATTTTTCACCTAAAAGGCACTGTATTTTTTTTTTATGGCAATCATTATATATTCACTCCTATATTCTTTTTGGCTGCTGGGTTTGTAATTTAGTCCAGAAAAATATGATAACTTGTACTTTTTTTCCTTCTTTTTACATGGGTTAGTACTTTTAGATGAAGGTAGGTTAACCAGATGATTAAGTCTATAGCTGGTCATATCTGTAGCTTTCCAGACAAATATTGTAATTTTGAGAGATCTTTCTCATAAGACACTATGGTTTCTTTGAAATGTCTTGAATTAGACTGTAGGAGAATGTTCAGATATCCACTAATGCCCAAGGTCAATGACCATTAAAAACCACCACCACACTGTAAGTGTTTTTTAGGCTTCTTGTTGCTTCTTATGAAAAAAATAGCAAAGTAAATGAGTTGGAAAAAAATGAATGTGGTAGTGAAAAACTATTCAATGATTTATTCAGTCTGGTCTTGCAAGAGAGTGATACCTCATCTTCTTAATCTGAATCCAGAGATTCCCTGTGGTATGCAAGAGGAGATGGACTATCTGCTAGTGTTTCATTTGTTTTGTGTACTGTTTGTCAGGCTAAAATAGCTGGTGTAATACATGATAGCTGTCCAGATTGTTATGCTTTACATCTTTTTTAGAAAGGCATCTATATCACAGCTGTTTGTTTCCAGTCCATGGATTTTCAGAAACAATTGTTCAGTCATTTAGTAAACTCATCAGTTAATTTCCACAGATGCATATCATCTGCATTTACTGATTTGCATACATTTAAATTTTTCAATGCCAGACCTTTTTTTTTCTCAAATGTCATAAAAAATTCCCACAACACCTGTAGCAACAAGGGACAGTTTTCAAAAGTGCCTTCACCTCATTTTGAAAAAGGATTTCTCAAAAGTTTGTCTTTCATTTTATGTGAGATTAATAAGATAGGCAGGGAGAAGTAAGGAGGACAAAATTAGATTATACCTGTGAACATAGATTTGCAATAGCCATAGGTGCAATAAATTGGATATCAAAATAGCTTCTGTCCTAAACTGGTCTCCTTGAAAACATTATCTAAGATTACAGCTACTTTTTTTGGTCTTTCATTTGGTAAAGACAAAGACTTGCCGAAATAAACAGTGATGTTGTCTCCATAAGTTTCACTAAGATCAATACAAATATATTCTCATTTGTAAATGCAGCAAGGGATTGAACCCTTTGCTGGAGCAGAGGATGTGAGGTCCCGTGGGCAGATCTGGAGTTTAAGCGCAGATCACATCGAATGCTTTTAATCTCCCACTTGCTGTTTTCTGGATCATGAACTTGTCCTCTATTATTTAGGGAGGCAGTTGATGAGGCACATTCAGTTGTATTTGTCATACACCAGATGTCAGGATAGTTAAAGTCAGTCATGCTTCCTCTTGTTTTAAGCTCCTCAGCAGCTGCTCTGGGATGGTTTGCACATGTACACATGTGTGCACACACATGCACACTATCATTTAAAAACTACAGTGTGCACTATGTATCCTAAATATTAACATGATTTCCCATAACACCCATTCCTAGTAACTGGCAGCAAGCACACTGGATAATACCTGTGTTTTTAACTGATTTGGGCTTTGAGAGTATGTTTTGCCCTCTGCACTATCCCTTACCATCCCTTCATCCTTTCTCCATCGCTGCCAGTGATGCCTGCTCCCTGCAGGCATATTTGCAATAGCCATTCTAGTAGATCTGAATGCCTTTTAAGTAAAATGGAGCATCAGTGGGTTTGGTGATAATTCAGAACTCAAACTGCACATCTCCACTTAAGAGGTTTCAGACAGGCTTATCAGTTCATTGTCTTCCTCTGTTCTTCATTTTTCTCTGTCCTGACATTAAATAGTCCTCACATGTGGTGCTTAGAAGAGCCACCGTTCATTTTTGTGTGTTGCTGAACAACTACCAAATGCAGCAGTGACCACATTTTGGCAGTGGGTGAAATGAAGCCTCTGCATACCATCTGCAAGGATCCTTCAGAAGTGGAGGGCACTCAGCAAATGTGATCTATAATCTGCTGACACCTAAGCCTGCATTTTGACAAATGAGTGATATTTGGCAAAAAAAAATGGAAAAGAAATTTGGATTTGAAAAAATAAATGAAAACTAAAACCACCTGTTTTGCCTGCACGATCTTTTTATTTTAAGAGAAGGATTTTTAATTTTTACATACCCGAATGAACCTGTTTGTCTTTTTCAACTCACTTAATGTATCCATCTTTCTGTCTCCTCATCAGGCCACCTGTAGAAGACAGTCAAACCCTGCTGACACCGGTGGTGAGCTGTGGCCCACCAGGAGCCCTGCTAACCCGGCCCGTCATTTTAACCATGCACCACTGCGCAGAACCAAACACAGAGGACTGGCAGATCCAGCTGAAGCACCAGGCTGCCCAGGGACCGTGGGAGGTGAGGCTCTGGAGCTCCAGCCTGTGTGCTGATTGAATGAAGGGCTCTCTGCTAGTCTTTCACTTCCCTTTCTGAACCTAGATGCCTGTATTTTGGGTTTTCCATGGGAGATACTTGGCTGTTACAGGCAGGCAGGAGTGCCCTTCAGCACTAGGTATCTAAGCTGCCCAGTGCCCATGCAGAGATGCTATCTTGAGGCAGTTTGACACTTCCTGGTTCTAGGTATTTTCCATGAAATAGTCTTCATCACCAGATTTTGGCACTTAAGCTACTGGTTGTGGCAGGATATTGTGCCAAAGTCCTGGGATCAGAAGGAATACATAAGATAAAAAGCAGTGCCTGAAAACAATTTCTGTCTTGACCCTAGAAATAAGAATGGATTTTTACAGAATAGTTTTCACTCTCCTGGCTTTTTGTCTGTTTTCAAGAAAGAGAAAATAAGGCTGCAAATTATCTCCTTCAGCACCAAGACATCTTCCAGCTAAATAAAATGTATAGGCCTTATCTTTCTTTCCTTTTTCCCTCCTAAGATGTTGGTGGAGATTACTTTGATTCAGTTCATGCAGCCAGTATTGAATTCCGGACCCTGAAAAGTCAGGGGAGCAGAGCAAATATTGTTGGGTAGTGCAGGCTTGGTGGGAGCCTGATGTGGTTCTTTGCCAGCAGTGTAGCAGGAGAATGTCCCAAGGCAGTGTGGCACAAAGATCTTCCCACTGTAACTGGAGCATAAAGTGATGCTTTCAGCAAGTCTGGGCCATCCTGACAGAGCCCTCCTCTCCAGCCCTGTGCTCCTAGGTACCTGCTGCCACCAGTTTGGTCTCATAATTAAATTGGCAAGGGCCCTTTCTCCTACCAGTAGGTTTAATAAGGTCAGGGTGGCTTCTGAAGGCAGTTGGGCTGACAACAGCAAAACTGCCATGTCTAGCATTGCCTTCAAAAGCCTGTTGTGTGTGTCCCCCTGTCTGTGGCACCAGCTTTTCCTCATGCTGGGAGGGAGCATGAAGCAAACCCAGATCTATCTCGCCAACTAATCTGCACCCCACCGGCCTGACTCTTGGCACTGCACATATGTTCCTTATTTATGCCTGTGTGTTACTGGCATCCCTTCATTTTCTCCCCCATCCTCCTCCTGCCCTTGACAGAGGTTGCTCTGCCAGCCATGCACACACTGGCACTAGTGCAGCCTCCGCAGCATCCACAGGGTCCCTGGCCATCACACAGCCATCTTCTTCTCTCAATTCTGGAGCAGCTCCTCCAAGCTGAGCCTCACACATAGACACAAGCGCACACACACACACACACACACACACATGCATTCATTCACACCCCTGCAACATCACTCGAGACCAGCACCTCCTGCCAGAGCCAGGAGCTGGCATGGCCATAGGGAGGTGCAGTCAGCAGTAGCACCTTGCCCTCCAAAAAGATTGTGCCACCCCTGCAAACATGTCAGATTTGCCTTCCCTGAGACTAGGGTGCCCAAGGTTAGTGCCAAATATCAGTTGAGTGTACGTACTGCCAGGTGTGTACATTGTGCTGCAGACCTGCAGGCAGCAGGGATGAAGCGGGCAAGTTATGCTGAGCATCATGTAGCACGTGGTGGCTTTGCTAGAGGCAGCCGTCATCTGCTGCTGCTGTTTTGCTTCTGCTCTCTCTCAAAGCCATTCAAAGCACCTTGTGTTGCGTGCAGGATATTACATGCAGGGTTGAATGGAGAAATTAGCAGGGGAGATGTTTTCCTGCACGCCCAGGGTGGGGAGGTCAGGCATTCAGGCTGTATGTATTTTTTTTCTTCACCCTGCAGTCTCGTCACGGAGGATTATTCTGGAGAAGCAGCAGGTGATATTTTATGTAGATGTGGCATTTGGCCATTGTAGAGGTTACTTCCCTTCCTTGAGTTTTTATAACTCCTTATTGTCATGCTTAGGAAGTAAAGAGCAGTTATTTATTCAACATGCCTGAGACTACTAGTGTTAAATCATGGTCACTAAATTATTAGTTCTGCAATATATTTTTCAGTGAAGTCTTGGTGATATTTTCATTATTTGCCTGACTCTGCCCAGGGCCTTAAAAGCAGATGCAGGGCCCAAAGGAAGGAGTTCCAAGTCTTAAAGGAGGGAGGGCAGGAGGAGTTTTCTACCACCAACATCGCCACTGGCACCCCAGAGAAATCATGTCCTCCCTGTGCCTACACAGGAGAAAAGCTGGAAGCAGGAATTTTAATCTTGATTAATCTAAAGTGCAAACAGCAAGGACTTTTTGCATCATCCAGGCTTGAAAGGGGCATTGCTGCCTCAAAGGAGAGCAAGCTGTGAGAGATTGCATGCGCTAATTTGGCCTCTTTCTCCCTTAGGATGTGGTGGTGGTTGGGGAGGAAAATTTCACCACTCCATGCTATATCCAGCTGGACCCAGAGGCCTGCCATATCCTGACAGAAACCCTCAGCACGTATGCCTTGGTGGGACAATCAATCACCAAAGCAGCAGCCAAACGTCTCAAACTGGCCATCTTTGGACCACTGTCCTGCTCTTCGCTGGAGTACAGCATCCGGGTCTACTGCCTTGATGACACACAGGATGCCCTTAAGGTGGTTGTTGATCTCTTGCTTGCTTTTCCTGTCCCTCTCCAGATGTACGAAGACTGCAGTGATAGTGGTGATTAGATCCTCTGCTCCATATATTCACGCTCCCTGGATTATTTTTCTAATTAGAAGAAGAGCTTGGCAGCAAGCTGCTGTTTTACAGTTTAACCTCCACATGCTATAAATTGTCCTTTGCATAGGGATCTCCTGCTGTTTTCTGCCCACCAGTCTTTTTTCCTTTGTTTACCTGTATCATATCCTGAATCCTAAGGTTTTTGCATTATTAAAAGGCCATAAGGTACACGGGGCTTCATTCGTTATTCATGTATTTTTAATGCTAAGTGCCAGCTCCCCAGAGATGGAGAAACATATAAATGCTTCTTTGTAAATAGATGATAATGATAAAAGAAGCTTCTGGCCCGTTAATCACTGCCTGCTTTCAAACTGCTTTATTACACCTCTTCGCGTGCAGTTTTTTGTGTTGGGAATTCACAACTGAAATAAACCAAAGCTGTTGCTATCCCTAAATATATAACCTCACTCTTCCTGCATAGTTCTGGCATGCACACAAACACATGCTCACTACATAGAGATGAGCATATAGATAACCATAATTGCTGTTTCTCTTTATAAATACCTGTATTTATACCAATGGTATGTATAATAGATAGACTCATGAAATACATAGCTCCAACTGCACATGCAAGAATGGAGTTTATTAAAAGATGTTTTGGGTTTTTTTACTGTAACCAATGCAATTTCACAAATGCCTCTTTGCAGCAAAATGAGTTCAAAGCCTGACTAAGCAGAGTCATCCTGGTGCTTTATATGCTTTTTTCCCCCTCAGCTCTGCATGGGAATTATGAGGATTTAAACCCACATACACTGGCTGGGAGATGTTTGTGTTTCTCAGAGCAGTGACTTCCATGACTGCAAGTAGCATGCTTAGTTTTCCTCCCCGATACTATCTGATATCAAGTTTTGCCTGCCTAGGCTTTGCTGGGGGGATACTCTTTCACTATATGTAAGAAAGGCAGCCAAGTATAAGGGCTGAAGCAGGCACATCGTGACAGGGCCTGGGAGTTTGGCCTCCTTCACTGCAGTGGTGTTGTCAGCCTTTTAGAAACAATTATTTTCCCTGGTCTGATTTCCCTTTTGTTTTTCCTCCTTTAAAAAAAAGTGAAAAGGATGTTTCATAGCAATCAAGCTTCAAAAACCCTGACGGTTTTATGTCTGTGCTGCATAATACAATTTTCCACGGGTTCTACAAGGCCTGAGGTAATAATAAGTGAGTCGGAGAGCCCTTGGACAGCCAGCTAATGCAGTCAGAGCTGAGGAATCTAATTAGGTGTTACTCAAGAGCTGTTGGTCTGTTTCTAATAGACTGTAAGGGAGAGTTGTGAGGTAAAGTTAATCCAATTCGGTACAACAGTAGAAGGGATCAGGAGAGGCACAGAGCCACACAGAGGGACATCCTTCATCTGAGAAGCTGCAGCCAACATTTTGGAGGGCAGCAGGTCAATCCTTGGGCTTCAGCTGCAGGTAGACCCCAAAGTGAGATCATTTGTAATTTTGTGAGGAAAGGTGAGCAAAGTCAGGAAGCCACCATCCCACTCATACCTGCTACTTTTTTTACAGCAAGTTCATGCATTTTAATTTTCTTTTTTTTTGGCATATCTACCCTAAAACTGGAAGGCCACCCATGGAGTTTAAGATGCAGCTGTCTGGTGGTTTGCAGGAGGACAAGCACACATACTTGCTGACCACAGACACTTACAAAAGTATCAATTGCCATTCTTTGGAAATGAAAGGTCTAGGGAAGGTGAAGGTTTAAAAAAAAAAAGTAACCTAGTAAATTAGCTGTAGATGGGTAAAATAGATGTAGATGAAAGGATTGACTATGAACTGATGTGTATAAATGGGTGCACATGAACCAGTGCATACAAACCAGTGTGTACTAACTATCCCTGTGATACAGACTCAAACTATGACTACTGAAAAAGAAAACAAAAGGTTGGGGTGGTTGCCACATGCTTTCACAGCAGCTGGTACCAAAGCAGCCCTGGCAGTGCAGGGAAGATATCCTTGGCACTACCATATTGCCAAAGGGAAGGCACTCACTGGGCAATCACCACTGGGAGTGTGGGACACGGCATGCAGACAGGACTGGGCCAGCAGATCCTGAAGTCACAAGTATTTTGGAGAGGGAGGAAAAGTTGCAGACAGCAGGCAAGGCACCAGCTACAGCATCTTGGTGTCTCAAGGCTGGCTGCTCTGGGCAAAGCATGGCAGGGAAGGGAAGAGCAGCGTGAGATGTTCCCACATTGAAATGTCTGAGGTTCGGAAGGGCCTTTGTAGGGAATTATGTGTATTTTAATAGACAACCAAATGCATTCTGTTATTATTTACAACTAGGAATGAGTGTGCCATATGCTGAATGTGTCTTAACAACCACCAAAGGAAGATCAGTATTTGCAGTATAAAACACAGTGCAGTGTTTATTCAGCAGAAGTTTCCCTCTCATCATGCAGAGTAAGCACTCACTGCTGAACTGCCAGCATCTGCAGTACAGTGGGAAAGTGTAATGACTTCTCATCAATAAGGACTCAGTTACTGTGGGAGCAACTTAGTGAGGTTCCTGGGGGGTGCAAAGCAGTGTGGGCTCAGCGCTGATCACACATGCAGCACCCTCTGACCCTCAGGTCCCAAGCTACCCAGATGGGATGCTCACAAAAATGCTTTTTGGGCACGGGTAAGGGTAGCTGTGACCTCGAACACTGGCCTCTGTTTTTTAAGGCTTATTTTTGCACTTTGAGGGGGGTGCCCAAGCTGGTCTGCTAAAACAAATAAACTAAAAAAAGGTAATAATTTGATAACTATAAAGAAATCCAGCTGCTTTATTCTGTTTATTCATGTGTGGCTCTGAGATTGGGGTATGTGACCTGTGTGTGGCAGTGTGGCAGGGACTGAGCCTACAGGCACATGAAAACAGCTGCCTCCCACACTAGGGGCGAGCGAATGACTTCAGGCAGTAGCAGGGTGGCATCCCCCAACCTGCCTCATGCTGCACAGTAACTGTCTTCAAAAAAACCACACAAAAAGGGGCACAACAGGCTTATGATCTTCTCTCAGTTATTTAATGCACATTTCCTCTTATTGAAGGAAGGCAACAGCTTAGACTGAACACCACTGCTTGCCTGTGCCCCATTAATGAGTAGGCCCAGGTTGTGGCTGTTCTGGTTACACTGATGATAGAGTGATGCCTTACACAGCACTCTCTCCTAGGAAGGGTGTAAGAGCATAAGTCCTGCCTCACAGCAGTGGTGAGGGGCAATGGGCAGAGTGGCTGCAACCACCTCAGCATGGGGCAAGGAACATGCAGCTCAGGTTTTAGCTCAGGAGAACATAGAGGTGTCAGTCAGCAGGATAAGCATTGCTCTAAATAAAATGCCGTATGGCAGGAACCAGCCATATAAATTCTAAATTAATTAGCTAAGGGGCATGGGATAAGCACAGGCTGCTCAGCATCCTCCAGTAAGAGCATGTAGAAGGTCTGCAGTGACCAAGGGTCACCAAAAGGGTCCCAGGCAAAAGTGGGATATTGAAACTAGACACCCAGATCTGGTGGGTGGGATGGTGCAGCATCACACTGCAGTGTTTTTCCCCACAGTAGTGCAGCTCCTAGAGCTGCTGCAGCACGAGCAGGAGCAGTTTCTCGACACCCATGCCCCACATGCCTGAGAGGTGGCATCTGCAATTAGCTCACAAGTCATCTTCTGGCCCTTCCAGGGAGGTAATTTGGACATAATGAAGATCTATAGTAATCAGATAATTGCTATCGATTGCTCTTTAGACATCTTGACAAAGTAATTAGGTGGCACTGGAAAAAAGCTGGAACTGATTCATTGGCATAACCGTAATCTCAAAGGTGTCCTGATTTTGTTTCTTTTCCTCTAGCGGCCAATAAAAGAACATTGTTTTAGCTTCAGGGTCTGCCATATGCTGGGATGGGGGCTTTTCTTATATGCTAACTAGCTCCCTGAATGTGGTCAGGAATAGCTTAGCTAAAATGGAGGCTCCTTTATTCATCCTGGGGTAGTATCCTGATTTTGTGTGCCCATGTATTCCTTGAGCATTCTCACTCTGTGTGTGATTGTCTTTGGCCACATGAGACTCATTGGTTGGATGGCTCTTTTAATTAAATATGACCGAGATGGGCTGTGTTGGTTTCTAACAGGGCCCATGTAGGTGCCTTTGTACTTGCTTCTCCCATGTGGTCTACAATTAGGCTGTTTGTAGGCAATATTCCACTGTGGTCTTATTAATTAAAGGCTTATATTTATTTTTTGCTTCAGAAAATGACCAGACTCTTGGCTCACTAGCTTTTAATTGCATGATCAACATTGCAGTAACCCTGAACCAACACATTCATATTCATATGTACAAAATGCTCAATCACAGTGTCTTGCATTGTTTCCATACCACCCCCTTTGACAGTCTCAGCATAGGCATCTGTTATCTCCTGTACCACTCTGTCATAGAGCACTTCATCAGGAGGCCACAAGGTGAAAGACCAGCGGTAATGCACAGGTCCCATATCAGCAGGACCTACACCAATAAGAGTTTCCAAAAACAAAATAGCAAAGCTACCATTAGATGTCCAGTTTGATGAGCAATGGAGAAGACTGATCTATTTCTGTACTCAAACGGTGACTGTGTGCAAAGTCTTTGCATTCCATATAATAGCATGCAATTAAGCTTCTAATTAAGGACATGCAAAATAACACTGCGTCTCCCAAAGGAGAGGTGTCTGCATCTCTGCTAGACTGCTGCTGTATGAAGGGGGTGAGTGGCTTATACTCAGATCCACTAATGCAGTTCCAGTTCACAGGGAAACACAATGCCTGTGTATTTTTTTTATCTATATTACACAAGTTACAGCATCTACGACTGACAGTCTTGAGCACTCAGAAGACCATTGTTCTGTCTTGATGAAACCTGACCACTCTCTTCTTTTTATCCCAATACTGCAGGAGGTCCTGCAGCTTGAGCGGCAGATGGGTGGGCAGCTTTTGGAGGAGCCCAAAGCTTTGCATTTTAAGGGAAGCACTCACAATCTCCGTCTGTCCATTCATGATATTGCCCACTCTCTCTGGAAGAGCAAACTGCTGGCTAAATACCAGGTGAGCAACACAAAACATTCACATTGGATCCTAGCGGTGAGGATTACAGAAATAGTGTCATGCACAGGTGTGTTTGAAAAACACCAGGTGCCAGGCTATATTCCCATGGACAGTTCTTCCCGTGGACCATTTGCATTCACAGTAGCATGGAGCCCACAGTCTCTGGTCACATAGCATCCATGCATTGATCTCAAATCCCTCCCTGACTATACTTTTTTGCTTTCCTCCTGCAGGAGATACCCTTTTACCACATCTGGAGTGGATGTCAGAGAAACCTGCACTGCACCTTCACACTGGAAAGGTTCAGTCTGAATACCCTGGAGCTGGTGTGCAAACTCTGTGTGCGGCAGGTCGAAGGAGAAGGACAAATCTTCCAGCTCAACTGCTCTGTTTCAGAGGTAAATGACATTTGCGCACTTTTCTATCCAACTGCAGGACTGTGGGAGGCTAAGGAGGTATGAACTTTCCCATTGCTACCTGTTTAGTGCTTCCCATTTTCCTCCTGACTGCTGGGATAGACATAAAGAATGGATTAAATTATTGCTTTGTATCTCCTCTTGCATTTTCCCTTAGTTTCTCTCTTCTGGAAGGAAGAATCACTCCTTTAAGGGAGTGAGGAGAGCAGCCTTGGTCTCCCTGCTAGTGCTACCTTTCTATGTCTATGTGGAGGAGCTCTTTTCCTACCACTTCCTGATGTATCTCATGAAGCACTGCTTGGTCCTGTTTCCTGTCAGTCCATGAGACCCATCATGCCTGATGTTCCTGGAGAAGGAGAAAAGAGAATAGGAAAACTTGAGTGCCACATGTTTCATGAGCCACTCCCCTCTGATCCCACACAGTAGCTGCAGTGCAATAGGGAATATCAAACGGTCTAGTTGCAGTAAACTTTTCTCCTCGTATTTTTCTACTGCTACAAATCCTGACTATTATTTTTGGCAATTTTTCTTTTGATGGCTGATATTTTCCAGTAGAAATTTTATCATAAGTTTGGTAACATCTTTGCCAGTGCTATATAGAACCTGGAGAACTTTTGCTTCTTGGGGCAGTCAAGTTTGGGACTGAGACCAAGTAACACATTCAAATGTCAAGTGGCCTTGAGTTCAGTGAATATGCTGGTGGGTTTTATTCCTGGTACCCTTGGCAGCTACGAGGAGCAGACTCTCAGGCAGCAATTACTGCTGGCTGACTTCTGGAAGAGCTGTGAGACCAGAGACAAAAGTTACTTGTGCTATAGGGCCCTAACGTTGTGTGCTATTACCCATAACATCTGCTTGGTTAGTGAGTGTACAGTTACAGATTCATCTGGGGACTACACAGCGTTAAGGACAGATGGTAAAACAAGCATCTTAAACAATTATTGTAATAAGTGCTGCATTGAGGTAATCACTAATTTAACCTCACAGAGAAGAGAAAGAACTGAAAGTAACTTTAATGAAATGCAAGTATACACTATAATCATCTTCAGCTGGCTGTATGTAATATAGCCTGGTAATAGATTCAGAGGGAACAGGGTAATATTCTTGTCTTGTGCTGTGATCCTATCCATCAAGGATGAATAGAGGGAGTGAATAATACCACTGCTTTCAAGGCTGCCTCCTGCAAAATTGCTCCTTGTTGTTTACACCTCGTGATGTTCCCAAGCCCAAGCAAGGGGCAGGAGGACCTTGGGCTGCCAAGAGCTGGCATATAGGGTCAAATAGGAAAAAATCCAAAATCTCAGAGATTTGATGAGAGGTCACCTGGAACTTGGAAACGGATGTGTATGTCTCTAGAAGTGTGGTAAAGACATCAGACCAGGCTTCAGGAAACCTTAGCTGTGGTGCCTCACATTTTCTTCTGAGGTTAGGCTAGTGGTATCCAGCTAGTGGTTAAACATTGCAGGAGTGTGCTGGCATCTTTCTTTATTGCTGGTGGCATCTTTCTTTATTGTTGGGTCTGCCTTTCTGCCTCTGTCACCCTGTAGTAAAAATATAGTAACACAGTTTCCTGCATTCTCCCTTTATGGGCTTTCTTTTTAGTCCCTTGTAAAGGATGTAAGACTTCTCCAGATTAAACCATCTTATACTGGCTTTTACAGTGTCTGCCACTGGCACTTCAAAAATACAAATGCAATGAGTGCCAAAACATGCATATTTGCAAAGCAGGAGGAAGACTGCAATAAAGGTCCCCCGCCATTTGTTTCTGAAGCCCTCTTTTTATCTCCTGGTGTTGATAATCACACAAAAGAGCCACGGGGCAATGCCATGGATACCTGGGTTCCTTCTGTAGCAATTCTGAAACACCTGACGCTGCAGGCCAGCTTTGGAGCCAGAGCAGCGCTTGTGTCCTTTGGCCCAGAATATAAAGAAAAGGTTATCTCTCTGCAATGCCCCAATCACCACTCTGCTGCTGCTTCCTACCTCCCAGTGCAGGTGAGCCTGCAGGCAGCAGCAATGTCATAATTTTGCCTCCTCCTGAATAGCTCCTACTGCCAGACAGTTGGGCATTGCTTGAAGCAGTGGGGTTGGGGCAGACAGTCTGTGATGCAGGGCCTTGAAACCCAAGTACAGATGTCACAATGTCACATTTGCAATGTTAACTGAGGACATTACAGTTAATTCCTTGGTTAGAAATTTCACTGCCTAAAATGCCTTTTCTATTAAAACAAAGGCAAAAAATATCATATTTATAGAGTTAAGATAATTAATTGGTGTAGATAAAAGAATGGAGGCAAAAGATTTAATTCTGTTCATTGCTCATGGATACTGGCTCTCCACTTTCCATCTTTGAATCCATTTGGAGTTGGGAAATTGAAGACTGCACGTGACTCTGAGCATCTCCAACAAACTTCTTGGGTGGTTTGCAATGGCAGTTTAAATCAGGAGTTACCTGGTTTTAAGACAGTTTCAGGTATTACAGGGCATTCTCAACACCAGTTTGACACCAAGCAACAAGACAGCTCACAGAGGTGAAAACAAATTGACATTTAATGACAGGTCTTTAGCAGAACTGTTTCTGGCTGCCTGGGGCTGTGATCTGGATCTCCCTCACATCTGCCAGAAAAGGAGACCAAACTGAGAAATAGATTGAGAAGCATGAAGGCAGAACCAGCCATGCTTGCTGATTTTTCCACTGGAGGTGGGAAGTGCTGCACATGTGAGCAGCATTCCCACTGCACAGCTGGGCAGCCAGTCAGCATAAATGAGGTCTGGTGGGGCTTTCAGCCACCCTGGAGGACATCGCTGTTCCTAAGCAAACCCAACCATCCAAATTGGCCGGCTACCATTGTCCTATCAACTACCAAGCCTGTGGGTGCTAAATCCTTCCAGGCCAAGGGAAAGACAAAATCCTTGCCCAGAAGAGCCACCTGATGTTGTTCCCAGCAGAGCCATGTTAACAGTGGTGTCATGGGGAGCCTCCCAGCTGGGAGGACCACATCAGAGAGAACCAACACCATACCTGCAGGGGACAAGCTGGCTTTGGAGGTGACTTTTCCTTTGAAACACTTGCTGCCATACTGCCTTTGAGCACAGCGCTGGTCTTGGGGAGGGGGGGACAATGACTGCCCCCTCCTGAGCACATCTCTTCCAGCTCCATGTATTTCCAGCACAGAGTTAAAGCTGCATAAAAATGAGGGATCACCTTGTGCCTGGGGCGATATTAACTGTCTGTCTGTGGTCTGCGCAGCATCAGAGGCTTCAGAGAGCGTGGGTGCTGCCAGAAGGATGTCAGTGGTGTGAGCCCGGTGCTGGCTTGGTGGGGCAGGGGGGGCTTGCAGAGATGCTGGGAAGGTGGTTTTTGTCAGCCCAATTCTGTTCTAGTAATAGCGATTTGCTCTGAAATGTGTTGAAGTGCCTGATCTTTCATTATTTCTAGTAAGTGATTAATTAAGCTGGTTTCAATTTTGTCCAGCCATAGTAATCTTTGCCCACAAAAAAAAGAGAAAAAAAATCTTTTGTCTACCCAAAATTGATTGTAAATATTTCTCTTTTCCAGCTGACTAACCTAAACACTTGATTGGCAGAGGGCTACAAGTAAAAGCACTGAGTCTCAGAGGATACAGTTCTACAATTGTCTCTGCACTCAGTAACAAAACTGATGGGTTGTTTGAGCTTTTTCCCTGTCTTTCCAATCTCAGGAACCTACTGGCATCGATTATCCTCCCATGGACTCAGCAGGCACCATCACCACCATAGTAGGGCCCAGCGCTTTCAGCATCCCCCTCCCGATAAGGCAAAAGCTGTGCAGCAGCCTGGATGCACCTCAGACCAGAGGCCACGACTGGAGGATGCTGGCCCACAAGCTGAAACTGGACAGGTGAGCAGGGCTGCCTATGTGTGGTTGGGCAGTGAAGTGCCCAGGGAGGTATGTGCAGAAGAGTCTTGTTGGATGTCCCTCTAGGTGAGTGAGAGCAGGTGTACAGACTGATCAGACTGACTGCACAAGGGATTAACACCTTGAGAGCACCAGAAATGGGAATGGGTTGAAATCATATGAATTCAGGTAGTTTTCATGCAGCTCAAAGAAATGAGTTTCCTTTTGGCTCATTGCAGGTACTTAAATTATTTTGCTACGAAATCGAGTCCCACCGGGGTGATCCTGGATCTCTGGGAAGCCCAGAATTTCCCTGATGGCAACCTGAGCATGCTGGCAGCAGTTCTTGAAGAAATGGGAAGACATGAAACAGTTGTTTCTTTGGCAGCAGAAGGAAATTACTAATGCAGCCTTGGCATGAACAGGAAGGACAGACGCAGAGAGCAGTAATGCCCTGTTATTGCAAACGAGAATTGAAATGAAAACCCAGACCAATGAGTTACACAAGAGATGTTTCAGAGAAGAAAGCAAGGAAGCAAATAAACAAAAAAACCAGCCCTGACCTTCACACATGTTCTCCTTGTACATTATCACAGGATCAAAAAGAAATCATGCAAAGTTGTACCTTGAAAATATAAATCAACGTAATGTTCCTCTCGGCTTGGCTGTACACTGCTTGGTACAGGATTTTACAGTTTCCTAGGAAACGCTTTTTATTGCTATCCAGATATATGGATAAACTTTCTTAACAATCCCACTTTCTATGGATGTTGTTTACATCAAATTCTGGACAGGGGTAAGGAGACTGTCCATGGCTCTTTATATTTTTTGTTTAAAGCCATTCTAGACAAGGCCATGGACAGGTGGTTGTGGCTATTATTGGTTTCTGGTGAATTCAGATTTTGGCTACAATTCTGCACATTGGTTGTCTCGCAATGATCCTCCTGTCATCGTTCTGTTTCCTAGACCTACTTGTAAAAAAAAAAAGAAAATCAGGGTTTGAGAGGTGTGCATCTGGAAAGCAGGTACCCTGGCTGATAAGCAGGAACACAGGTAATGTTCCCTTCCTTTCCCAAGGCAGCCCCACTGAGCCTGTGTGGAGAACAGCTATAAGACAGTGGGGAATGCAGGATCTGACTTAGTTTTCAATTCACACCCTTTCCACCCCTTTGCTATATGAGGGGGCCAGATATGCAATTCAGAGTGGTTGGGAGGGAGGGGGATAGAAATGCAGAAAAAAATAAAGAGAAAAGTTACTATGATAATTTTTTTACTGATTAGTATCTAGTGCAAGGATTATAATGACTATTATTATTACCATTATTACTTTTTTTCTAATTTTGTCAGCAGCAGAATGAATAATTTCTGATTTTATGGAACCTGTTGTCCCTTTCCTGAAGGTCTTCTAAGATATGTCCTTCTATATGCCATCTGCCCTTCCCTTTGTCAGCTATCATACTCCTCCTCCGAAGTCCTCTGCCAGCCCACACAGGTTGCTCACCTCGTGTCAGCCTTGCTGTGCATCATGCTAGATGCAAAGGTGACGCTCTGCTAAAGTCACTGATCTGCACTCACCAAGTATCTGACCCAACACCCCTCCCCCTGGGATGTTTTACACCACCCTGGTGCTTTCAGGTTGCTCCAAGAAGCAGTCTTGTCCCAAGGTGGCTGTGAACCAGAGGCAGCCTCCCAGTCCAAATACACATGGACCACTGGTTCAAGACCACAGGTGCAAGCATGTGGAGGCACTGACACTGGCCACCTGATTTGTGCATCCAAGGTGGGCCTCCATATTGTTTGCTTTGTTGTGTAGCGGTCTGAGAGCCAGCAACTCCTGTTTGTTCCCCACAGAGCTGCAGGTACTCACTTTTACTGAAATCCACCTTCAGTAATGTTTGCCGTGGTTGGGGTTACTGACAGTCCAACCCTCTGCTGGGCCATTTCTGTGTGAGATGCACTTGGTGATCTCCACGGATACTCCCAGGCTTTGCTGCAGCCTGTGTCATGTGGGTCTGTGTAGGACAATGGAGTGGTGAAATTGAAATCCTGTGTGCTGCAGTTTGCTGCCTTCACTGTGCTCCTGCCACCACCGCTGCCTAGTCAGGGAGCTGCAGGTTCTCACTGGCTGACCAGGAGATGTTTGTCCCTCTAGGCCACCACAAACAGGTAAAGTTTGAATTCTGCAAAAGGAGCAAACCAAAAATGCTTGTCACTGCAAACGTATTTTGTGTTCTGCTCAGTGAAAAGACTGACTCTGATACATGACAGTGAATAGGATTGCAGTAGTTTTACAGCCAGACTTGTCTGTCCTCTACTTCTTGCACAAAAAGCCTTTCTTCCCCAGCCCACCCACTCCAGGTTTCCAGCCAGGCCCTGGTTATTGCTTTTGTGCACACATGCATGCCCCGTCCACGTACGTATTCCCACTCCGTATGCTTCCTGTGACTGGAGTTGGCTTGTTCTCTTTTGTGGTCTTGGTTTTGTTTTCCCCAAGGCTTTCCATATTGCGCTTTTGAAGGTAACTTTGAAAATGTCATTGGTCAAAATGAAAAGAAAATTTCATCTGACCTTTTTTTCCATTTGACATTTCCGTAGGCTTGGCACCTTTTGTTTCTCAGCTCCCTGACCAGTAAATAAGGTCAATCAAAACCAGTGGGGTTTTGATTGACCGCTGGGCAGCAAGCACAAAAAGTTCCCTTCCCTGTAAGAGGTAACTTGGCAGTTTTCCAACCAGCATTTCAGTGAAAACTGGAGACCAGAGGATATACATTGTAACTTTCAACATCTGTGTGCATTTAGCCTGAGTAAGCCCCACCTTCTCTTAATGTGGAGACGCTATGGGCATCCTTTCAACAGCCAGCCATCTTCTTTTTCACCTTGGGCATCTGATGCAGCCCATTGCAATGCTAATGTAAATTTTGCTTTTAACTTCAAGAGGCTTGTACTGGGGCTTCCAGCTCTGCCCTTTCTCCACACCTTTTACTCACCTTGGAGCACTAAAATAGGTCTCAGCTTTTTTTTCCTCCTGTGCCAACTTCAGGTGTAACCAGTTGTATTTAGTTTGTGCTTCTTCACCTTTCCCATGTGTCCTTCCTTTATGACTCTGCGTCCAAGGTGGGTGCATGAGCTGAACTGTCCTTTGACCCTTTCCCATCTTCAGCTCAGTCTGTGTTGGCTGATCCCCAGGCTCACTGGTACTCCCCAGCTCTCAGCTTTTGCCAGGTGGGCAGCATGTGCACCCTTCTCACTGGGGTCATACCAGTGACACCCAGAAAGTGTCTCATAGTTATCTGTATTGCTATAAGTGGATGATCCTTTTGCCAGCTCTCTGACCTACATTCTCACGCCTCCTGCAAGAAGTACAGATGAACAACTTTATCTTAAAGTATGCTGGGGCACTTTCCTTTCCCAGCATCACAGTAAAGGGGATTTATTGTGAGGAAAAATGCACACTCTGATCAAGAGAAGCATCCATAGAGGTAGCTGGAGGTCAAGAACATAACCGTTCATCGCTGAACATGACTAGGGCACGAGCGTCACCATGGCTGCTCAGAGCGTCCACCCTGGCTGCTCAGAAACCTTCTGTCACCTGCTGCAGCTCATCCCAGCAGCTCCACACTCATTCTTTGCCACTGCTGCCAAAGCAGCTCCCACTTCACCTCACACTTCCCTGCATTAATTTTGCCCAGCTTTTTCTTTTTTCTGGGGGTACAGCAGTGGCCAGGTGTGCATTGTGGGAGAGGGCTCTGGCAGAGACTAGTGGTATTCACCACTCAGCATTCCAATCCTGCTGCCCCAAGGATGGAGGGTGAGAAGCAAGAGCAGCCAGATCTGCTCAGGCTATTATTTTTCGTGGGAGAAAAACCAGCAGCAGTCCCTCCACTTGGATTGCATGGACACAGTGCCATCTTGTGGGGCTGAGCAGTGGCTCCAGCGTGCTGCTGCATCCACGGCGAGCAACTTCGCGTGGGAAAAGGCTTTCCTGTGGGGTGGCTCTGACAAAGACGTTTGGCAGACAGAACAGACTCTTAAAAGTTGTTGTAACATTTTATGTCAGGCAAGCACATCTGCTTTAAAAGAAAAAAGAAAAGGCTGCAGGCTTCTTATCCTCCAGTTATTGCTATTTTTTAAAATGCTTATTGTTTTAGTTGTTCACCCTTGGCTCTGTACCCGAGCAGTCTTGCTGCTCTCCACACCATCTCTTCATTACCTGTTGATTGCTAGCGCTATAAATAGTATATATATTATATAAATATATATAAAATATCTACTGACTTCGAGGAAAACCTTTAATTTCCAAGTAAGAACCATTTATGGGAGGCAGTCCTTTTCACTTGATTTTTTTTCTTCAGTTCTTCTTGTGTTGTGTTCTTGTAAAGGTGACTGTCAGTGTATAGGGTAACTTTGGGGTTCAGTTGTTTTTTTTCCCAAAATTTCTGATCACAGTTGATCCACTGTATCTCACTAAACAGTGTAAGACCTAAATGCTGTTTTACTGAATCTTGAAAATTTTGCAGCAGTGAGGGTCTCCCAATATTTGTTGCCATGGGAGACTGAGACTTTTTTCCATCTCGCTGGCAGAAATGCAGACACGCATGAGACATGTTGGAGTCTGCAATACCCACAGGGCAAAACATGTCTGTTCCTTGGGTTTCTTGCTATTTCTGTTGCTTACATATAGAATAAATGTATTTACATGCCGTAAGCCCATCATTGTGGACAGTGTCCTAATGTCTTGTATTGCTACCTACAATAGTTTCTTTTTTGTTCTCCTTTTCTTCTTCTGGGGATGGGGGTATGGGAAAGGGAGGGGTGGGAGGGCCCTTAGACCATTGTATGCTCTAGCCAAGTAGTTACCACAGCTGAGGTTATTTTTATACACAATGATACTGTTGAGGTTGGCTTGATTTTGTGTTTGTTTTTTTTTTTTTTTTAATCTCATGTCTAGGACACTTTGTAAACTATCTTACTAAGTGTTCAGAAGTCTTATCAGGTATTACTTTGGCTCTCATCTGGCCATGAAGTAACTTACTGTTTGCAGGCTGGCTTGCTTAATACCAGGCAGTACAAAGATGTGAGTTTTTTGTGAATGGAAACCAAACCTTCGGCCCTTCTCCCACAAGGACTCCAATGAGTTACTGGCTTTGGGGTCACCACCGCAATCCATTCCTAGCTTGCACGTGAAACCTTGAGTTCAAAATATGAGCTGCACTGCAGATTTTTAAATGCTGGAGCGTGTATCTCAGATATCCTCCGAAGTGGGAGTTAAACAGAAATGTGAAGGGGGTGTGTGTGTGTGTACACATACAGACAAAGGGGAGAAAACAAAAGACTACTGCTGGAGGCTTTTAGCTCTGATGTTAGTTATGGGCATCCTCTTGTTACCAACTTTTGCTTGGGAAGGGGAAGGTCAAAATTCAGTGCTGTATCATCACTGCAAGGTCAAATAGGCAGTACATCAAAAGCCAACAGAGTAAAAACTGGCAAGTAACTGGAATTGGACTTGAACCAAAGCCACGGAAATGAGCCCTCAAGTTTGGTAGGTCATGCTCCTTGCTTGAATAGGAGCATTTAGTTTATTTACTTACTTGTCCTTTAAGCTTGACACTGCTCCCTGAAATCTGGAAATCCCTTTATCTGAAAGTCCTTTGATAAACTCTGCCTGTACAAAAAAGCAATGATAATCCAGTGCTCCCACAAACCTCTATCCTAAATAGGTATTTCACTTTTTCTGTGGTGCTAGTTAAATGTATTTAGTACTGGTTCAGTCTCCTCAACTGCTTACAAAGCCTGCCTTCTTCTCTCAAAGCATCCCATGTCATGGCATGTGAGTACCTTCTGGATGCCTGTGAAGAAGCAGGATGTAATCAGGCAGGGCCCTCCCACAACGATGAGGTAGCTCTCCGAGCACTGGCACTCTGGTCTCCAGCTGCCGGCTTGCAGCTGATGGGACAATAGCTCCTAGATGAGAAAAGCTCGCACAGCCCTCAGAGCTTCTATGGCTGCTGCCAGCTGGCTCTTACTACCACTTGCCAGTAAATTTGGGAGCTTGCACGATACAAATAAAAAGCAAAATCAATCTGGAAAATAAACAAAATTAGGGAGGAGAGGCAAAACACTCTTCTCCCATAGACATTCCGAGGTACCTTGCAAAAACACCTGAGCTGAGAGTCAATAACCTACTTTGAAGTAGGATGTGTAACACAGCTGAGACAGAAGTTGTCGCATTAGCCGGCATTACTGTTTTCACATATCTGCATGGTAGACTTTATTTGCTAAAACATATTCTGTTTGTTATTGTTGAAGAGTGGGAAAAAAAAAAAGTTAAGGTGGTATCTTCAGTACCTTTCCGAAGCAAAGAAGGAGGGCCCATAGGTTGCCCATCTGTGCAACCCAGGTGTATCACATTTCTCCCTCATCTTCCCATGTCACAGCTCTACCCGGGTTCATGGGATTTGTTTTCTTTGCTATTCAGATCTGGAGAACTATTTTGGTTTTGATTTCCCTATTGCTGTATCTTCTATGCAATTCCTTTTCTAAAGACTGACTTACTACAGGAGAAGTGCTAGCCATTGCATTATTTGTATTGCTGTACAGTGGAGGTGTGGTTTACTAGTTCTGAGTGTGCCTCTTACCCCCCTCCCTTTTTCTCCTTCCCTCTGTTTGTAAATGCCTGCATTTATTCTGTCAGCCTGACATGTACAAAGTGTAAGAAAGAATTTTTAAACAGGTAATAAATTATATTTATAAGCAACTGGAAAAAAAAATGCACCACTACCTTGTGTTCAATTGTTTAGTTCCTGGAAGCTTGGATGGAAAGTGGAGTCTTTTATTTAATTTCTTTAAAAAAAAAAAATCTCCTCAAAAGAAATGTTACTGCACAAAATAACTTCTTCTGATGTACTCTCCTTCAAAAGATTCCCTTCATGACATCCACATGCCCGTGCAGGCTGTTTCACTGCACTTCATAAATCTTCATGCTTCCTCATGCTGTTTTACCCCAGCTGCTAGAGGGGAGCTCGTCCCGGACAGTTTTCCTGGGGTTTGCATTTCGTGGCCACAGTCAAAGGTGGGGAAAAGCAGCAGGTAAGAAAACGCGTCCTTGTGAGACCCTGCAGCCCAGCTGGAAAAGTGCAGACCTTTAAAAACCCATCCCTGGCATGCTTGGATTACAGCAAGCTATTCCCAAGGTGTAAGGTAGTTTTATTCTGTATTCCTCCCGTTGCAATGTTTAACGTGAGCTATGTGGCAGGCAGAAGACAACTGCTCAGGCTGTTCTCCCTGAGCACAGGACAGCTAATGCTTCTTAACAAAGTGTATCACTAACACAAGGCTCCTCCATCTCCCATGCAATCTCTGCCTCCTGGCTCCTGTAACTTATTGGCTCTCAACAGGCAGCAATTCTTCACAGGAGGGCAGGCAGCCTCACGGTACCAGCTCATGCAGTTGTCCCTTGCAGCTACTGGGGACAGAACTGGGGACTGGCAGGTCACTGAGCCAAGACCTGACATCTGAAGTCCAGATGAAATACTGTGCATTGCTCATTGTACATCGAGCATGGCACAGAGCTGTGCCCAAGCACCAGCGACAGGTTTACTCCATCCAAAAGCCACCAGACCTTTGGGAACATGGAGGGAAAATGATTCCGTTTTTTATTATTATTTTATGATTATTTTCTCTGTTGTAGGAACAGTTAGATTATATATGAAGAGGACTTGAAGCTATGATGTGAAGGGAGGATCAGTATCCCAAGGGACAAAAGACGCAACTTTGTCAGTGGTTACTTTGGCCACCATGTGGTCCAGCAGCTAATGAGAGCTGAGCTGCAGGCAGGGCTGTTTTCTGCAAAACTGTGCCCATGTTGGACAGTCACTGCTTTTAGATTTCTTGGTGTCTGTCTGCCTTCCCCTAGTAGCTACCTAAGCCCAAGGCTAAATAGCACCTAGCAAGGTGGAGAAGAAAGAAAATGACAACAGAGCCTAAGACTGCCCCAAAAAGCCATACTTAGAAAGTTAGGCCAGGACAAAGCAAGCAGGATGGGAGGAAGAAAGCAGCTGCAGAAACACTGATCTCAGCAGCATGCTGGAGAAGGGGCAGCCCAAACAGGCTGTGCTGGAGCACCACATCACCTTCAGCACCATGCAGCCAAAGTGAGCAGAAACAGACCTCAAAATATGGGATACAGCGACATGCCAGGGACAACTGCAGCAAGCACAGGGCTTTCCCACCTGGATGTGACCAGGTCAAGGGACTGCAGAAATGTTGCTGGAGAGTAACTCCAATGCTCTGCCACTGATCACAAATGGTCTGGGGCAAAGCAGGAGGGCTGCAGGGGCTGCATGAAGGTGGCAACTCAAGGGCCAATTGCTGTTTACACACTTCTCTGAAAATAACCAGCAAGGCAATTAAACTAAGAAACACTGAGCTGAATCTGCAACACAGTACTGCAGAATGAGAAGATGCTCCAGCTGTAAGTACGACTACATACAAATATCTCCCTCCATGTGGAGGTACATATGATCCAATGTCTCTCAGCATTAAGCAATGTCATGTTTCAGCTGATGCTGTGTATGTACGTTGGAACTTTCTCACCTGAAGCATGGGGCTGAGAAGTCTACCTTCAGTCTGTGCACAGATGACCTCCCATGCTTCTTGTGCTATTAAAAATAGTAGTCAAAATTTATAAATATGTGGCAGAATGAAGGGGGGGGTGTCTCAAAAAAATATTATGCAAATGCCAGATTTCTATAGATTTACATAATCAGCCTCAAAACGCGAGTGACTGCTCTATTAGTGATAACACTATTTTAATTACTATTTTTCTCTTCAGTGAGTTGTGAAAGGAGTGATGCTTTTTTATGCCAGTGGAAACATATGCAACTTATTGCTGTTTACTTGTTTGCCCAGAGGAAAAATCTTATAAAACTAAAATAAATAAAATGAAGCACAGTCAAAATAATCTAGCCAGGGATATGACCCAAAGATGGTGCTTATCAAGCACATGAAAAGGAAATAGAAGTAAAAGCAATCTCTGTCATGGGGAGATGGAAACAATTTTATTTGGGGGGAATGTTAAAACAACCATATACAATTTGAACAAATACAACGTAACACAGTTTGTTCCCCAGGTTTTCTAATTACAGTATTTACAGGTTTAATAAGGCACTGGTTCTCAAAAAAGAACACATATTAGTTTCTTAGTCTTTACATTGTCAACCTTTTCTTTAATAGAAATAACTTTGTGCTAGAGAAAGGATAGCAGTTGCTAGATGGCATCTCTCTTCCTTTTTTTAATTTCTTCTCCCACTTACCTATGCCATCTTACCTATGCCAGTCAGAAACTAAACTAAACTTCCTTCAGTGATTTACATTTGAAAAGTGGATTTCTAGACCCGTGGGCACTGAAGCCACAATTATCTTCACCACCGACTTCCAAGCCCTCGCCAATGCGCACTGTGAAACTATCAAAATCTGGAAGTGACATTAAAAGGCCACACCTGGCAAAATAAACATATAACCTGTAGACTCTGTACATGCTGAAAGCATAATAATGACACATTGAGTGTTACAGAAAGTCAGCCATGCAGGCAGTAACTCGAATGTCACAGTGCTAGAACAAACAACCTCCACACTTGCCTTAGGCTGTTTCCTGGCCTTAGAAATAGCCCTTTACAATACCATCTATTACAGTGGGTAGGAGATTTGAGGGCAAAATCTGGCCTTTTGAGTCTTGGGAGAAAATAGGCAGGCACTAGTTATACAACTGCAGACTGTTTGCTTTCTCAGTGTGTGTCTCCTCATATATATATATATATTTATT
Organism: Neopelma chrysocephalum; assembly: GCF_003984885.1. Classification (NCBI taxonomy): domain Eukaryota; kingdom Metazoa; phylum Chordata; class Aves; order Passeriformes; family Pipridae; genus Neopelma; species Neopelma chrysocephalum. The sequence goes on from NW_020898046.1 coordinate 1,414,722, forward strand.
TTCCTATATAGCACTGTTGTAGTGATTTGTCATTTATGCATTTTCATAAATAAATATTATGCTTTATTTAGTGCTTTATGATCCATAATAGTTTACTCTTAATCCACAATACTGGACCTATTCCAGACTCGCAACTGAATATATATATATATTTTATATATATATATATATATATAAAACACATAAACTTGGAACATTTAACATACACACTTTATGTAACCTATCAACCAGTATCTTAGATCCTTTTCTCTTGGACCAACAAAAAAAGCAAAAATTGCTCAGAAAAACAGCGACTGGCCCTTTCTCTTGCAACACACTGAGGGCAGGTGCCGGGGCATGGCATGCCTCATGTCTGCCAGCAGGCAAAGCATTCTCCAAAACATTTCTCAGGAGAGCCATGATAATTTAAAAAAATAAAAAAATCAGGAAGGTAGAGGTGAAACACACCTAAACACAGGAGGTAAGAGGCGTCCCTGCTGTGTGACCACTTACCTGGGACCCGCAGGGACGAGGCTCAGCGGTGCGATCGACTGAGCCTAGTCCCAGCTGCTGCCAAAGTCAGCGGTCCCATCCGCTTCTTCCGAGCTGAGAAACCTTGGTTATACAGAGCTGTGCTGGCGTTTATGAAAAGGAGTGAAACGAGAAACCCCATGGCTCCATTTGCAAAGACAAAAAAAGGTGAAGAGAGGCTGGGATGTCCTCATTTTGGACCACAAATCTCGAAGCCAAGGCAGCCAAGGAGTGGAGCAAACTCTACTCTCAGCTTCTGAGGCATGCTGTTTTTTAAGGATGGGAAAACCATCATCATCCCTCTTGGGGTCAGGATTTGGTGTACCATTTAACTCTCAGAGATTTTCTTTTTGTATTGCATTGCTTGGCAATTTTACACAGGGAAACTGCACTGCAGAAGAAGCACTCTAATTAACAAAAATCCTCTGATTAAGCCTTTTGACACCCATAATCATGGAGGTCTTGCTGGTTTTCTCGAACCTGTGCATTTTTCTCTGTTAGCTTGAAAGTATAAAATGTTAATTTTTCCAGCTAGAAATACCTTTAGGGAGCTGTGAAGCTAAACCCCAATTATATACCTACCTACCACAAATAAATCAGTTTTGTCCAAAAAGGGAAAAAAAAGAAGCATTACAGAAGTGCTGAGGCTAAATCCAGCATGGCAATTATTTCAGTTCTGAAATAGGCTTAGCAAAATCAAAGCAGCATTTGTAAGGACTTATTTCAATATTAAGCTGAACACCATCTAGTGAAACAGGACATAGGCAGGCAAAAAAATTTTAAAAAATAAAATAAGAGTAAAAAAGGGTAAACCAGTAACTCCCACGCAGCTCAGCTTTGATAATCTGATGAAGAACAGAACCTTTCCAAAGAAAACACTTCACAGGGAATATTTCACCTCTCATTTCCCCTTCTGTAGTATTAGCATTGCAGCAACTGCTGCAACCTCAGGAAGGAGGAACAGGGAAAGGCAGTAATTACATTTCCCATTGCTCTTCTCCCCTAAAAGCTCCTCTTGCTTCCTCTTGGGAACTACGATGCTACGCAGCCCCAGCTTGGCAGCCAAGCCTGTCACTACTGTGCTGTGGCTGCCAGAGGTATGGAGGCTGCTGGAAGGCCACCCAAAATAGTAATGCAGAAGAAGCTTGAGCCAAATTGTTAGGTGTCTCTCACTATAGCAGGAAAAGGGCTGGAGGCAGGTGCCCGCTGCATCCGCTCTCACCACCCGCATAAGTCTTATGCTCCTTTCCTGTCATTTCTTATGACCATGAGGCACCAGGTATCTTTACACTTAAAGAAAAATGATTACCACCCCAGAGATGGGCATTTTTGAGGTTTTTAACTTTCCCTTAAAAAAAGGAACACAGATTTTTTTTTTTCTCAACTGTGGTTGTAGATGGGTCCCTCACTTCTACACAAATGAAAGAGCAAGTTAATAATTCCTTCTCACAAGGAACTTCCTCTTACCCAGCGGTTGTTTATGTGTGTCACAGCAGTTTCAAATTCACCAGCGGATCCAAATATGTCCTTCATTTCCACTCACATGCAAAGGTTTTTTTGCAGTGGGGGAAAAGAAAGAAAAAAAAGAAAAGCCAAGAAAAGGGGCACTTGTTTATCATCATGGTACTATCCCCATCAGATTTCCTGGAAACACGAAGAGCTTCTTCAAACACGTCACACTAAACCATATTCATATAGCTCCCAATTACCTTAAATGAAGGATGACCTTCCCTGGTGTAGGCCACCCAAGCCAATGATGGCAAGGATGTAACTGGGCTCCATCTCTGTACTGTGAGAACCACTTGCACATGAAGGGTTATGGAAAGTTATCTCTACAAATAGGTGGCTTTTAAGACAGTCTCCATTACAGCTCCTCTGAGCTACACAGACTCAGTCACCTTTTTTTTTTTTTAATTGCTGGAGTGCAATAATCTTTTTATAAATGAAAAAGTTGGTTTGCTTTCATTTTCAGCAGTTCCCTCCAAATTTTTTTAATGTAACAATATACATCTTTTTTACTTCTAACCAAAGGTTTTATTTTCATAAAATTTAAAGCAGTATCTTTTTTAAACAATCAAAATAATAATAATAACAATAATAATAATAAAATAATAAGTGGCTTTCATGGAAAGCAACATGCATAATCTTAAACCAGTTACTAAAACTGTATTTCCCCATGTAAACAAGGGCAGACAAGCCTCTTTCGATCTCGTATGTCAAAATTTGGGTGATTTTTGCAAAGGATAGTCTCTTCAAAACTTACAGCTGCTCTTAAGCATGATTCTGTTCAAGGTACTTATTAGTGAAGACTTTCGATACCTCTTCAGGACTTCTGCCTGCACGAGAAAGTCCGTTTCCATGGGCCTCCACGAGAGCTGCCTCTGGCAGAGTCAGAGCTTAATGTCCTGCGACTCTGACATTTTGGCAAGTGTTTTCTTGACCCGCAGGGCTGTGAGCCGGGAGGCAGGGTTGTGAGCCCAGCACTCCATCATCAGCTTCCCCATCTGCCGCAAGCACTGTGGAGAGAAGCAGGAGAGAAAGTCCCATCTGGATCAGTGGAAGAGGAGATTGCAGTTGTTGGCAATGCTGAAAATCTGAAGGGAAAAGGTCTTTTCTAAGGGCAGATGAAAAAAATACAACATGCTGGCTGATAGTGCCTTCCAAAAGCTTTTGTTTTCTGTATATTAAGGAGAGTTATCCAAATATGAAAATTACTCTTATAATTTTTGACAAGTTATAGTCTACACTTGGCTGTATGCTCCACAAAAGCCCTTTTCTTATTTCCCCTTCCCCAAACCCGTGCAGTCTGATTTACACAAGTGTGGTTCTGTACAGTGAGCCCTTTGCTGCACAAATTTAGTGGAATTTGTTTTCCTCAGCCAGCAACCAATCTCTGGATTCAGACCAGCGTAAGCATCCACCTACAGCTCCTGCCCAGCCATCCGTACTGTGAAGTCCCCTACAAGCACCCAGCTCAGCTCTACCCTGTCCTACTCCATCCCTTGCTCACTTCTGAAACATATCCAGATCCTCCTCTGACTCCCAGCAACAACTCTCTTGCTGACAGCATCTCAGCATTGCCTTTGACATCCTGGAAAAGCAGCACACATTCCTGTTCTGCCTCTACCACCTTCTTCCAAACCTCTACCACCTTCTTCCAAACATAAAACACCACATAAGCCACTGTAGCCAGGTGATGACCCCAGAAGCCTATGGATTTATGCTGCCTGAAGTACTTGCTTGCTACAATAGGAAAAGAAAACTTTTCCATCTCATCCAACTTGCTCTCTGTTTTCATGAGACTTCTGGCTCAGAAGCAGTGCAGAGCCTGAAAGGCATTACACATAAACACCACCAGCAGTGCCCAGACTAGTTGAACACATTTCAGATTACTGTAGATTTTTATAAACGAATTTTTGGTAATACACAAGCACTGTGCAATAACAAATTTACCTCTTACTGCTGGAATGTCTGAAGAGGGATTACCAAGGACACTAACCAATTAATCAAGAACAAGCCTCCCCAGTCCTCAATATGTGTGGTGGCAGACCAAACACATACTGCATGCCACCCCACAAAAGCCCTTCCCAGGATTGCTACTAACAGAGCTTCCTCCAGTGTTTACAATCCCAGCCTGAAGACTCAAAGGGATTGGGCTAGGGAGAGGATGAGGCAGGTGAGTTTTGGTTAGATCTTCCCACACTGGTTGTTGCACAAACCCTCAAGCCACCAAGAGAGGTTGCTTCATTTTTGCCTCTCATTCCCAAATTGCCTACATCTCACACCCCCTGAATCTACCTGCAGAATATTCATCTACATGCTGCTCTTTCCAAACAGCAGCTGTCTTCTGGGACTGTAGAAAACTTTAGAGCATTAGAGTATACCAACTAACATGTTTAATGACCCTTCCTCCACAGCATCTCAAGAGCCGTTGGCAGGTTTGCCTGTGGTACCTCAACTGTTCATCTCTGATCCCACAAGCACAACTTTGCTTTGTTACAGATGCTGAGAAGGCAGAGTTCAGATACTCCTCCACCCCTTTCACCTCCTGATTTTACAATGGAAAGCATTTTCTGCCTACTACATCTCCTTTGAAAGGCCACTTCTGTGGTCCTCTTTGCTAAAATGCAAATAGGTATATGAGCACTTTTTTCTGTAAGATGTAGAAGGGTGAGCAACTGGTGCCCCTCAGTGCAGCCTAGCTCCTGTTAGTCAGTGCTATTGCCCATCAATACCATAAGTGAAACATAATATCTTGTGCTCATGTTAGCACAAAATCACAGTAAAATTGTGTTTCCAAGCCTGCACACCTGTGATCACAGAAAAGCTGTATGCTCATTTGATTTCAAAGAGACAGAAGACATTTCCTTCTTAAAAAAAGAAAATAAAGGAAGAAGGTTAGAATTACAGCCCAAACATCAGTACACACTGAAGAGGCTGCTAGTACACCAAGTATGCTGACACTTCATTACACAAAATAATTTCTCTTACAAAAGAGAAAGTTTTGGTTAGCCACTGAATTGATGCTTTTAAATGCCAGGAGCAGAGAGCAAAATGCATGCAAGAAGCAAACAGAGAGTAAGAAGGTCTGACCACAGCCTGCTATCACTGTGGGATCTAGCAGACAGCACATGAGGAGCCTGCTTGAAAATACCATAGGCTATGGCCCGTGGGGCTCTGAGAAGGTCCTGCTCCTGCCCGAGCCCTGTTACACTGTGACTGGTGCTATCACCAGTGGTAAATGTCCTCCTCCCCCAAAATAATGCAGAATTGGGTCAGTCTCACTCACTCGCTCCAATTAAAAACACAGACTGCATATTAAGAGGGACAATACCTCATCACTGCTCCATCTGTTGGGAAATGAGGGGCGTAGTCTCTTGATGCACACAATCTCCCGCATGTCCTCATACGAGGGGTCGCTGGGTACAAGGTCATGATATGGAAGCTGATATTCCTCTACTATTCCTGAAAGAAGCAATTAGTTGCCTGTCACTTGCAGAAAACAACTTCCACTGCCCTCTTCCCCTCTCATTTTATAACAGATTGGCCATACTGTTATATGTTAAAACATTCTGTTTTAACAGTTAGATGTACTTCTCCTTAAAAGGATTTCCCTGCTCTAGACGTTTATTCCACAGTCAAGTTCCAATGTAACCACTGCCGTGAAAAGACTGGCCAGGTATCTTAATCCAAAAGTGTAGTTACTTGCCAAGTGAGACAGTTTCTACCACTGCTGTTCAGTCCAGCAATCTCCATGAGGTTCTCACAGAAAGAGCTATTAGTATAGCATCTGTATCAGAGTAATTTGACAGAGTTAGGTCTCTTTCTTATCAGTGGACCTGGAATATATTAAAGGGCATTCTATGCCCTTTCAGAACATAGCAAGGTACCATCCTTTGTGCACAGCAACAATGACAAAAATATTATAGATTTAACATCACATCACTGCAATACACTTCAGCAGGTTTTAAACACAGGGATCATGCTGCTGATCAGTGACATTCAGCTCCTCGGGTAAGCACTCAGCACAATATTGCAGGCTGTAGAGTCTCATAAAGCATGGTGAAGGTAGCGGAGACCCAAGAGAGACATGCTGTACTCTTGTCACCAAACTGGCACGTAACTGCTGCCAAGTCATTTCTCTGCATTTAACTTTCTCAGTGACAAAAGAGAGGTAATAACACCCATCATTTCTGCACTATGCTAAGCTCTATGTGCAGAAAGCACACGTAGCTTATGCGTACAAGGATGGATCTATGCCTTGAGTCTGCAGCTGGCTCCATTGCTTTGTCTTTGCTGTCCTCACACTTCATCGCCTGATATCAGGAAGAAATTAAAATGGACATCACTGGTATGACAGAGATGTAATAAGCACCACTTCCCTCTGGTTTTTTTGCTACTTGTCCTGTAAACATTCTTTATTTCAAATAGTAGCACAGCAAACCTCAAATTGTTTGTTCTCCTCCTTTTATATAACTCTAACAAAACAAATAAATCATTATTTTCTTTCTGCTAAATTAGCTAGCACACCCATTTCTGTCCAGCAGAAACATGATGCCTCTGGAAAAGGCCCCTAAATGAGTTCCATACTTCAATGCAGGCATCTGCTGCCTTAAACGAGCCATTAAAATACAGTCTAAATCTCTGCTGTTGAAATAGCACTGACTCATACTTTAAGTTTCAACAAGAGAACAGATATTAAGAGAGTTACCTGTATGGTTTATCCACATTTGTTTATTACTGTAAAAACAATAACCCAGAGAAAAAGATGTAATGGAAGATTTGAGGTTCACTGACACAATTAAAAGCGATCTCCCAGCTCTTTACCTCCTGAAACACATCTCCTTGCTATCTCCCAGAGGATGAGTCCAAAACTGTACATATCAGCCATGATATACGACTGAAAGTGATTTCTATTCAAGCTTTCATCCAGCACCTCAGGAGGCATATAACGTTTTGTTCCTACTCGGGTATTTGGAGGGATGTCTACCTCATTTGTATCACTAAAAGAAAAGGAGGAGAAAAAAAGGGCATCAGACCTGCAACAAAGTGGCTTGAAAAGAAAGCAATTTAGATGGGAGATATAGTACATTCACACCACATCCACTCTCAAAAAAGGTCAAAAGTAATGCATAATCTTAATGGAACAATTTTTGCAAGAAAAGCCTCTTAGTGTGAAGGCAATCCTCCTTAAAAGGCTGACCTGCCTGAGGCTATGTTAAGCATTCAAATGCAGAACCACAACGGAGATAAGACTCAACAGGGATGCTGTAACATTTGTGAGATTTCATTAGCATTAGCCCAATCTCTAATGTTAGTGATAACAATCAAATCTTCATTAAATGCTGTTTTTCTAACATACTCCACCACCTAATGCTTTAGCCTCAGCAATTAATGGAGGATACTAAATAGCACAGTATCACTTAGCTGTAGCAAATCAGATCTGTCAGGAAGACAGATCTAATTGTTATTTTCTGCATGTATTATGTTTGATCTCTTCCAACCTTTACACATCAAGATATGTAGACACAGAGATATAAATGTGTAAAAAATTCTAAGTAAATGTGTCACACCTCACACATTGACCAGAAGAGACAAGATTTCTCTAGTGGGAAACAAATTTCCATTAGTTATGCGAATGGAAGCTTTTTTGTCTTATTAACTCAGATTCAGCTGTATCAGTTTTAGAATCATAGAATCATAGAATCATAGAATAGGTAGGGTTGGAAGAGACCTCCAAGATCATCAAGTCCAACCCCTGATCCAACTCCAATTACTATATCATGGCACTAAGGGCCACATCCAATCTCTTTTTAAAAACCTCCAGGGATGGTGAATCCACCACCTCTCTGGGTAGGCCGTTCCAATGTCTGATAACCCTCTCTGTAAAGAATTTTTTCCTAACATAATGTTTTAATGTTTTTAGAAGTTTATTATACGGCATATATTTTGGTTTGCTTAAAAAGATCTGTTTTCCTTTCCCCACCTCCAAAATGTACATATTTTAAATGTGATGGATACAACAAAAGCTCACAGAATAATCATACTCCTGTAATTTTCTTCACATACAGCAATTTTTTTTTCACCTATTGTTATGAAAATGACAAAAAAAAAGCACAGTCTAAGGTACAACCAGTCACCTACACAGTCCTTAAATCACATATATGCTGGTAGCACTTCTGTACACCTCAAAGAATGTAACATAAATCCAGTGACCTGCACCATTTTGCAATATTTCAAATTAAATGAGAAATACAAAGAACTTTACTAGAATCATTAGCTTCAGCAGAGCACACCCCTTTCAACTATTTCCTGTTCTTGCCTGAAAAATGCTGCCTGAGGAAGGATTCAGTATGCAAACAAGCCAAGTACCTAACGTAAATTCCATTTGGAGTGTGACAAATGCATGTTTCACCTTCTTTAATAACAACACTTGGTAGTTCCTAGTTCTTCGTTCATAGCTAAGCAGTGTGCTGCTCTGTATTTGCCAGGCAAGGTATGCCTGCAAAGTGTGAATTTCTTCCCCAAAACTTTTTAATAGTATATTTTCAAGTTGTTGTTTTCTAGGCCTCTGTTCCTCAAAGTAAAAATATTCCTTTCTTGTGTCCTAAAGAAAGGTCAGGTTCATAAAGGAAAAGCCTCACCAAGAAACCTGGTGGGTAAGTGAACGGTAAGAATAGCACATAAAAACTGCCTTTCCTTTCACTCTGAATAATTTCAGTTCAAGATTTGTATAGAATTCTTAATTTTTTTTTTAATACTTCAGGGAGCACACAGTTTCAAAGCTGACCTCTGAAACTGAAACCCTCAGTCTATGTATTCTGGACACATTTCTGTGTACAGAAAAATCAGAGATTTTGGAACACACATCTCCACCACCAGGACCACCGTCGAGAGCTCAAACCCCTTTTGAACAGAGCTGTCAGAGAGCAATGTCTCCTTATGAATCCCAGGAGTAAGTAAAGTTCTACTTGTCTGCTCCATTCTAAGTTGTTTAAACACACAACCATTTTTTTAAATCAAATTTAAAAGCCATTTCAAAAATCAAATCTGTACTTCGGCAATTTGATTTGTAGGAAATGAAACAAAAGGCAGCCCAAATGGGGTCCTTTTCAATAAATCCCAGTTAGTAACTTGTGCAAATGATTAGTATTTTTCTATATAAGTTGTGAGTGAATTTTCATGGGATCAGACAAGCTGAATGCTTCAGTGACAAGCTCACCGACATGACTTCAATCTGTCACTGCTATGCTCTTTTACTGGGTGCAAACAATACTAGAGTAGCTATTGAGGATGAAGTGATGAAAACTGAACCTTTATGCAAATGTAACTAATGTGCTCAATAGTCAAAAATTGACTATTTATACACCTGCATTAGGTGTTTACGTGACATTCTCACCCACACCGATAACCTCACACACAGATGAGCAGAGCCCAAAAAGTATGCACATACACTGCAGGAGCACGCTCACGTGTGTATGCTCACTAGGTCAACAACTAAGACAGCATTTGCATCTGATTTACTAACTTTTCCTCAGTCTCCTCACTTCTACTCACCTGATAAATTTAACAGCCAAGCCCAAATCTGCTATACAGCAGGTGCCATTCTTTTTCACCAGGATATTCTTACTTTTTAGGTCACGATGGGCAATAGCAGGTTTGCCCTGAGTACTGAAGATCTCAGTGTGCAAGTGGCACAAACCACTAACAGAGGAGTAAGCCAGTTTCAGCATGGCTTTTGTGTCCAAAGTAGTAGATTTTAGATAATCATAAAGTGAGCCATTCTCATGGTAGTCAGTGATAAGATACAGCTGGGTCCAAGATCCTGTACCTTTTATGTCTGCAGCAATGAATCCTTCAAAAAAAAAAAGATATTTTCACATTAATACTTCTCATAGCTTTTTTTTTTTTTTGACCGCTCAGAACTCTGGACTGTCATCCATTTCAACAGATTTATTTTGGTAACATTTAATTTCTTTCATCTTACTCACATGCAACTATGTCTCACCTCTAACCTTTAATGTATTTTCAGAAAGCCCAGATATGGAAATATCGGTGGCTGAAGTAGACATGCTGTGTTTAGAGTAACAACCCCTAAACCCCATTATTTTTTAACTTTTATTTATGTTTCAGTAATCCTTGAAACAACTTTCCTTTGAAAAGTGCTGGGTGGCTAATTGCAGAGCACAGCAGGTAACAAAGCACATCGGAAAGGACATCAGATAACAGCAAATACAAAATTACTAAACTTAAGAAACCTGTACGCTATCAAAAAATTCTCTTTAATTTCACTCACCAAGAATATTTTCATGTCTCATTAGGACAGTCTGGTAGATTTCTGTTTCTCTGAACCAGCTGGCCTCCTCGGTGGTAAAAAACACTTTCACGGCTACCTTTTCACCACGCCACTTTCCCATCCAGACTTCTCCATAGCGACCTTTTCCAATCTGCTTTACCATTTGAATCTGTTTTGCGATGGTCCTTTGAACCTGTGAAATGCCAAGACAGATGCTTACACTTTGCTCAGTGCAAATCTCTGCATTCACCTCCCTCCTTCTGTGTCTCTTTCCCACAAAGCCAGTCCCGAGGAAAGTGGAATACGCAGCCATTGTATCATGGATTTCAGCAATGCTCCACAATTGCAGATGCTCCCTGTTTTCTCCAGGATGCAGTGCTGGTAAGTACACTGTGAAGAAGCCTTTCCATGCATGCTCAAAATGCACTGTGGCTTCTCAAGAAACTAAATCAACCTGTGACTGCGAACCTTGAATTTTTTATTTTCCTGTGGGATGTTGCCACTTTGTGGGATTTTTTTTGTTATTTTTGGAAAAGTTTTGACAGCAAACACTCCTGTTAATCTCAGTGTTAACCAAATTCCAAAGGGGTAGGTGACACATTTTGATTAAAACAGGGATATTTGTTATATACTCAACACTGCTGAGACTGAAGGCTAGGGCTCACAAGAGTCAAAAGCATACTAGTGCTCCAAAACTAGCAAAATTACTGATAGCAGCTTCCTACCACCTATCCTTGAAAATGCCAAGCCTAATAACTTCAAAATATACATCTGGTGTTAGGAACCACTACTTAAGAGTTAGGACCCACGTGCTTACAAGTACTTTAATATTCATAATTATATATCAATAAAAAGCAATTTTCCCCCCAAATATTTAGAAGACATCTTTCTAGTGTCTGTGCCAGCTTTGTCAGTGCCTGTACTGTGAGCTAATGCTAAAGTCAGCTGTAGTGCAAGATCAATGTACATGGTGGCAGCATTGCAGAGATACTCTTCATAAGCATGACAGACCCTGTGTCTACATTTAACAAGCTTTTATAACCATAAAAAATCTTGGACATATGGGGACTAATATTCTCATCAGATTGGAACATGTCTGCAGATCATATATTTCTAAAAGTTCACAAAAAAAACATGAATAGATGCTGCAACATGACCCACTGGTGTTCGGGGCTGACTCAGCCTCTCCCTAATACAACAGGAAATTCACCCTCTTCCGCTACAGCATTGCCAGTTCAATCCAGAGCTGATGATTTTTGGTTTGGTAGGATTTTAAAGATTTTGAAAGAAAATAATTTTATCATTTCCCAAGCAAAGTCCAAGCAACTGGCAAAATCTGGACAAGTTCAAATTTGTGGTCTCTCGCTCAGTTTCGCCACCACCCAGATACAAATCTCAAGCAGTTTATTGCAGCAAGTATGCACTAACTGAATCCCTATGAAATCATATGCATTTCATGTAATCCACAATATTTTTGGAATCTTGGCTGACAGAAATGAGCAAAACTTGATTTTTAGAATCATTTGCTTCCTTTGTTATGCTTGGGAGGCTTAGTGGAAACCACCAGTTTGGTAATGCTGAGCAGGACTGCCACAATCCCACTGTAGCATGAATGTACGTCCAAAGATGAACTCAAAACCTACTAGGTAAGGTCTATCATCATTCATTTTGTAAAAAACTCACTGGTTTTCATAATAGACAATTTTAAGAAGCAAAACATACAGTGGCTCTTATGCAAAGCCATTTCCAATGTCCCAGCTTTCTTCTTCTGTCATTTAAACAGAATTCCATTTTTCCAGCCCTGCAATGTATTATCAGACTTCCAAGATGGTAGCTTCAATGCCATTATTTTTGATTAACATCAGTGAAAGCCAAGAACAGAGATCAGTCTGAATTTTTTAAATTGATTTATTCTCTTTTATACTCTCATATAGTGATTGAACAACAGTTATATTACATTGGAATTTTGCTGTAACATTTTGTAATGTCATTTTAGCATTGTTGCTTTCTATTTTGCCCATTTTAAAAATGCATCCTGAACAATAATGTAGTTATATCAAATAACTTAATTTGTGTAAATATATGTAATGGCATCATAAAGTACATGGAATTACAATACTTAATGATGAAAAGTTCCTTATTAAATTACATTAAGAAAATGAAAAACACATTTCTGTTATGGGTTTTCAGGCGGCAGAATACTATGTGAAGGGCCTTAACCTAGTTTCCTCTTGCTAGAACTGGTCAAATGATTTCCTATGAACAATTTATTTTATTTTAAGGAATTTAGTCCTTTCTTGTATCATAAACCAATTAGGATTTCTAAAACAAATAGGTTAATCAAAATTGTTGGATGAACTGATTTCATAAGTATGCTGAATGATGTGTTGATGTGAATTATTTACACTGAGTGGGGTTGATTTTTTTATTTCTTTTTAAATTTGTATATTTTGTTGCTTGAGCTCTGTTAGCAGCCAGGTAAAGTTACGTGGCCTTTTCTTTCCTCTCCCCAAGTGGAATCAATCCAATTACCAACTCTTTCTATTTTTCTGGCATTTAGCTAAATGTGTTCAGCTACTGCAGATGAAAATTTAGACAAACTAACTTTTTGTAACTTTAATATTTTGAACAGAGAACTTCATACCTATGGCTGGGGTGCAGTCCCTTGAAAAGCAAAGCTCATTGAAAGGGGAATAGGAAAAAAAAATGCATGAAGAGGTAGAGACCAAACTGTAATTCAGCAAACTCTTCACACAGATCACTGAAATAAATGTCCTCAACATCTAATCTCCTTCCCCTGTTTTGCATGTCGATTCATTGTGGGCAACAACTTTGTCTACACTTGTCAAGGCCAATGGAGTTCTCCTTGTTTGCACAGACTTACACAGATCCCAGTTTGTTGGCCCAAAGCCTTTATTTAAAACTTATTTTTTCTTGGTTTAAAGTTTGATTTGCAGCATTTGACCTGCAACAAACTCTTCCGTCAGAGGTACAAACAGGTCAGGAGAAAGAACGCTTTCTAGATGTCATTGTATTGACAAAATCTTGGCTAATGTTTGTTTTGGGTATAATATTTGTACCCATTAGAATAAATGCTCTGCACTGAAGAAAAACATTACTGTTTAGCATAAAGTGACATTTTGTAATAAATTTGCATCTCATTTTCCCAAAAGTATAACCCTGGATGCTTCAGTCTTTGCATAAGAAACAGAGTTAAAAAGAAACTCTTGCACAATAAAGTCTAGAGCATTATTGCCAGGGACTTTCTTTATACTTGTTTCAGGCATGGGACCATCTGTGCATTTATGGTGAACTCGTAGTAGTTGTAGCTGTCTGGGAAATGCAGCAAACATCTATTACCAAGTGCAAGATTCATTATAGCGCTCATTTTATTTCTCTTCCACACAAAATCACTATTTGAGAAAGTCTGGGGGAAAAACAGTGTGTGTTTTTTGTAGGCAAAAGGGGAGCAGGGGAAGAGCGTCTTGGGAAAAAACACTTGGTCCACTGGCTGCAAAGTTTCCAGGCTTGAGGGGTGGACTGACAGAAGACTAGATGGCTCCTTCTCCTGCTTCATGGAGCAGCAGCAGAGGTCTGAGAGCCACTGAGCAATGACCCAGCTGGGATGTGCCACCTTGGCCATTACAGCAGTTAATTAGCAGAAGTTAGTTTTCCTGTCCACTGCAAGAGCAGATCTGGGGACACCAATGAGACTGTAGATCCCACCTTCAAATAGTTCATTGGGACAGAGGAAGGCATAAAGAACAAGTTGTCATAACCAACCATAACCAGCATTGCGCCAGCTTTTTTGGGATCCTGGGATGAAGTACTGAGCCATGCACTGTTATGAGATGCCCCAGGGCACCTGCTACCCACATGAGCTGCTGGAAACATATCCTCTCAGAGAAAAACAACCTAGTTCCTTATATTTATTCAAAATTATTACATTTTTGCTGTCATTGTAACAAGTAGGAGCATCAAGTGCAGACCAAGACCTTGATGTGTCACGTGTTATGCAAAAAACCCAAAGCGAACAAAGGAAGAATCCCTCACAATTAAATCACTTGGAAGCACTCGTTAGGAATAGTTCTAAATTGTACATAGGATCCCTCCCTTTCCATGGGTGGAAATATTCCATATCCCATTAGTATAGGATATGACAAAGCCTTCTTAAAGCCTAGAACAAACTCAGCCTTGTTTCATTCTTAAGGAAATATAAAACTTCCCATTTAATTTCTTCTTTAGGGTGTATAAAAAAGATGTGTGGGAAAAAAAATAGATAGTACTTGGAAACTGGACAACACCTACCATAATATCATCACTACAAACTAATAGGTTTGGGAGACAGGAAGGACATATCATCTCTGAAAAATTAAAATGAAATCTAATTCATTTTCTCAGAAGCAGTATTTTAAATAAGTAACCTGGCTTTCTTACCAGTTCTAAAAAGCAATGATGATCCCCAGAAACAAAACCCGCTGGAGAACAGAACTGTTTTGCCACAGAAGGTTTTGTCTTCTCAGCAGGCTTATTCATCATGGAGTCTGTTCAGAAATAATCACAAACTCCATCCCTATGCTTTTAATGTTTGAGATTGCCACGCTACAAGGAAAAAAATACCTCTTGACTTCTGAATGCAAAGTGAAGCCTACAAATAAATAGGTTCCAAGTTTGATGAGCTACAGTTCCCTTTATATAAAGACGATGTGTCAGTGTTTGAAACCCAATTGTGTGGTGCACATACAAAGCAGGAAAACAAGATCAGTGGGCCAGATTCTGTCCTGTACACTGGGGTAAATGCTGATGAAATTCCATGAGCTCCCTTAGCTTGTACTTACCCTATGGTATCTAGAATAAGAAATGAGATGAGGTAGGAAAAAAACCCTAAGCTTTTTTTGGCTTGGTCTACATGAAAAAAAGTCTCCTGCTTCTAAAGCAGCTTAAATCCTTGTCATTTCTGGGAGAGAAAAAAACCAAAACACTAAAACAACAACTGAGGACATGTAAATATAATTTCTTGTGCCTTGTCTTCCTCTACTCATTTTTGCCTTTGAAACTTGCATTAAAATAGTATTGCTTCCTTACCAGGAGAGGGAGCCCAGAGCCACTCCCTGAGCTCTGGGACTGCTCGATCAAATCTTTCAGGGACTCTCCAGGGGGAATGTAGGTCTCGTCCTGCTCCAGCCCAATGCTGTAGTGGTGTCTCGTCTCTTGGCGTTTGTATCTGACGTTTTACATGAAAACAAAATTAGTTTTGAATACAATGAACACATGTGCAATGAATAATGTACATCATCCATATTTCCTTCATTTATAGACTAACAACTTTCTCTGCTTCCTTGAGGAATATGCTGGACTCGCTGGCCAAAATTTTCTATTTTATTTTTAGTAACTGTTTTCAGCATAAAAACTTTTAAGTATAACATTCAAAGACCATGCAATCTGGGGTAAGCAACCAAATGCTTTCCTTTCAGAAACTTGAATATGACTAAAACACAGATCAAATAAATAATCAGTTGTATTTTACTGTCCGCAGTGGACTTTTAAGAACCAGAGGAGGTAAAGTCGTGGAATCTTGGACTGTTTAAAAAATGTGACAAATTATTAAACCCATGTACATTATTATAACATTCTAGACACATTTACTTACATTCCTGTATTGCCCTCTTTTTTATGGTCACCTCTTCACCACATAAACACATTAGGAATCTTAGGTTTATAAAATTTGTCCTTTGGCCTTCATAAATTCAGAAGAGAATAATCTGTGCTTCAACATGAATGGCTTTTTAGGATGTTGGCCAAAAGACTCTATATGAAATACATCACATAGGTATACCTGTGACTAGCATGAATAAAATACACATTGTTTTCTCACTATAAAATTACAGTTTCTCATTTCTTTTAGGTCCACTTCTATTTTTTTCAAATTCCTAAGTCTATAAAAAGATAAATGTTGGGAGGAACATTAACCAAGTGCCAAATTATTCCTTATTCACCTGAAGTAGCAGAATATGATGATAAGCACCAGAAGTATACTGCAAACAGTCACTGAGATCAGCAGGGCCTTATGGTGGATGTTTGCTTCAGCAAAGTCTGGGGTTAAAAACAGGAAAGGTAGAAAATTCAGAAAGGGAGGTGGTAAGAAGTCAGTCTCAAAAGACGCACCCTTAGAAAGTACATTGAGCACAAGACCATTTCCATTCTTTTCTAATGAAGTCCTGTGCAAGATACCCAGGCATTTTGTGTGCTTTCTGTTTGACCCTCACTGAACAGGGCAGAACTTGCACCTCCAAAAGGCTATTTGATTTTTCAGTTCTCACTCAGGCAAAACATCGCCTCGATTTGCAATTCCCTTTCTGGGTCTGAATGAAAAATCACTCAAGACCTGTAACTCTGTCTTAACTTGACTGTTTTTCTTAAAACAGTCATATTAAGTAGCATCCTATTGAGTAGTTAACATTAAAAAAAAAAAACAACAACCAAACAAACAGAAAAACCCCACAACAAAACTCCCATTTATCCTAGAAGGGAAGACACATCAGACCATTCAAACCCCCAAGAAGGCAGGCCACAAGACATCTTGAAAGTATATTTCCCTCATTACAGAATAATCCTTCTCTTGGATCCTGTTTTAAACACCTGAACAGGAATTTTCTCCTCCCTTCACTTTACAGCAGCCCTGTGCGCCAACAAGTCCTTCCCATGTTTGTGGGCAAAACTATTTTTACAGCAGCTATTCCGTAAAACACTCTGAAAATGAAATGTGTCAAGTAACTTGTAGAAAATCCTGTTACATAAAAACTATTAAAACATTTCAGTCTATCTGGGTATGGGAAACTCATATTCTCTTTTAAAGCACAATATAGATCTCCAAACTTGTATTCTCAGCTCAGGCAAGCGAGTCTGACCTTCATTCATGTTTCTCTGCTGAAAAACAAAGAAACCTAGCAGTATGCTTTTTCAACCTCCCCTACTACCAAACTCTCAAAATTACAGTATTTCAGCATGTATCTATGTGCCACCCTCCCGAAGTTGCTATCTGGTATAACGCAAATGAGGACCATGTTTTCTGAAGCTCTTCCAGCCTTGCTGTCTTGCATCCTTCACTCTAATGCCTGACACATCATAGAATGCAAGAAATCTATCCTTATTGACTTGTCCTGGAACAATGTTATTATGTTTCAGATTTACAAGGGTAATGAGAAAAGGAGATTCCTAAGGGACTCTTAGTTTACTGTCAGACTCTTTTATTTTAAAGATCCAGTTTCTCCTTCTTTTTTCGCTCCCAAACTATTTCTTGCCTGCCCCGTTCCATTACAAATAGAGATTACCTACCAACTCACCTTTTGATCACACTGGTCATGTTTTAACCTGCCATTACCTGCTCCGGGAGCATTAACAATGTAAACATTCAAGACACAGCTGATGCCTTTGAAAGGGGACACTGACACAATGTCTATCAGGAAAACACTCAAGCCCATCATTCTCCCTGCCACAGCAGATTTATCCCTGGCCTGCCACTCCAAGTGGGCTGTGAGTCGAAACCGAGAGCCCACCGGGGAATCCAGACCTCTCTTGTGAGAGATGGCTGTTTGGCAGGGCTGAGGGCTCCAGTTTGTGCTTTGTAAGCAGCCTGTGTCAGCCACCATTTCCCTCTAAAATGTGTGGTTTGTAGCAGTTTAAGATGCCTCAGCCCATCAGCTGAAGAGAAGATAAACAGAGCACAGAGACCATATAGTGACATTTTATACCTGAGAGAAAGCTGGATATCTGTCCACAGCAAGGGCTTTCCCGCTTCACAGAGTAAGACATCATGGAAGTTGGGGTTTTGCGCTTAGCAGTAACGAAAGCTGACATCAGATGCAGAGGGAGCAATTCAGATCTTTCTCCTACTTGTGTATGCTAGACGGTAAAGCCATGGAAATCTGTGCCTTTATAGAGGCACAAAGTGTTGCACATGAACCTGTTCATGCTGTCTGTGTGTGCATGAGTATATACATTTGGAGAGGGAAGATAAAGATGCTGAAATCTTTCATCAAATTCTGGTAATTTTTAGTGTTAAGCGATCCAAATGTTGTGCTCAATGTTTCTAATGGGCTTCTGCCATTCAGAAAAGTAAATAAATGCAGTTTTGGTTTTCCCAGAGGCCAGAAGGTATTTTGGAAGTGCTGTTTAACTCTCAGATCAACTTCAGGCTCCAACACCGCAAAATTCTTTTGGTACCCAAGTGCAATTATGTGAAGCATGTGCAAGGAAAGCATGCACGACATAAAGGAACATGTCCCGATCTCCTTGCTGGGAGTGGTTGATGCAGAATGCAGCAGCACCAATGCACTTATGCTCTTGCAGTGAGTGATGTCCCCCATGCCAGCAGTGTCAGTTGACATAGCTTTCGTAGTGGTTCACTCTGCACAGCACAGGCATGCAACTAGCTCTCATAGGAGGGGAGAATAAGTTCCATATGTCTTTATATTTATTTGGTTACATATGATGAGAGGCAATACTGATGATAAGTGAGCTATTGTCTCACCTTTCAAACACTTGCTGCATTTTTAAAGCATTTTGGCAGAATTTGATTTGCTCGCTCACTTGAGGACTTCATAAACCTGTTGGCATGTGGACAATACGAGATTAAATGCATGCCCCCATCCTTACACCAGCAATGTCTGTTTGTTCTGTTGCACTGAACCAGGCTGGTGCTGCTGGAGATCAACTCTTCCCTCCTCCTCCAGCCCACGCCGTTCTCCCTAGAGCTGCAGGACAAAGCTCCCTTTTCCTGCACAATTTTTGGCACCTCCTTGACCAGGTGGAGGGATGGGGCAGCTCAGCTGTGGGTCTGCTTAATGACTGGCTTGTGGGCTCTGTGGTGAAGACTGTGGTGGGTCCCAGTCAGTGCCAGTTTATGTGCTGGAGATACTCTGTCTTTTAAGAAGTCCAGCAGTGTGCTTTTTAGTGTTATGTTACTTGGTAACTGCAAGGTGCCAAGCAGCAGCATTATGAGAATAAGCAGTACCTTCCATAGAGGCAGCAGTGAGCGATTACCAGGAGCATGGTGTGGGGAGTGCAAAACAAACACTTTGGGAAGCCTCTTCACATACCTTGGCTGGCTGATAATAGCGAAGCCCAGCAAACAGCACGTTAATAGTTTCATGTAGTATGAAAACAGCGGTGCATGCTGGTGTCAGTGGTGAGCTCAGTGATACCAAGTTGCCTATCAGTTATTCTCCAACGATTTCCCCCTCCTCCACCACTCCTTTCCCTCATTGCCATCCGTGGGACCATGCTGAGGAGTGCACTGAAAATGCCACCCAGCAGGTTCAAGGGAGAAGTCAGCATATCAAAGAGAGAGGAGGTTCGCTTCCCTCCCCAGGTCCCTTCAGTTCACAATGTTACAGTTATCCAAGTAAAAACGGCAGTGAAATCCGAGGCGTGGAGACTGTGTGCACACATCAAACCCCATCATTCCTCCAATCATTCCCTTGCCCATTCATCACTAGCTATACAGGCAGGGAGCCAGACACGGTGGCACCACCACTTCTGCTTATATAGGCTCTAAATCAGTAAAGACATATTTCTCCTTTTGACTGGTCTCAGTCTGCGCTTTTGCTGGGATTTCCAGGAATATCTTTTATTGTTTAAAGAAAAGGTGTTATATCAGACCCAATTATGATTTTCATTTCCTTATAAAGACAGATGTATATCTGGAACAAGGACTTAGTGGTTTCTCTGGGGTATTTTATCCTGCTAGTTCTGTACCGAGATGAGCTCAAAATTTACACTTAGCTGTTGTTTCTTCCATCTTGCTTAACAAGTCTTGCTTTGACCAGCGTTAATTCTTCTAGCTCTCACTTTCATGTCTGTGGTCCTCCTTTCTTTTCTGGGGGGCTAGGGGGTGGGGGGTGTGGGAGGATGGGTGTGGCATAAACCTCACTTTCCAGCACATGTCAGGCCTGGAAAAGCACTTTGAGAACACAAGTTGCTTGCCTTTGTAGATGTTACCTTGGTGAATAGGTCAATTTGCAGTTCAACAACCTCTGACCTGCAGCTGCATGCTCTCCCTAGACTTTGTTTCCCATGAGATGTCACCTTGGACATGAGTTCATCAGAAGCCAACTTTCTGTTTGTTTTTTATTTCTAAGGAGCATACATATGGAATCCTGAAGGCCAAAAGGTTGTTCCTATAAGCTTTTTTTAGTTCATCTTTCTTTCTTTGTACTTATAATTTATGTTAAATTTGATATACAATTCTAACAGTATTCAGACAATCACCACCTAATCTAAATGTTTCCAGTAGATACAATGATCACAGTCATAGTACTGGGCACTGGCAGTAGCATGTATTTATACACAGTATTTGTGCTTAGTTGCAGCGAGGATCTACAGTTCTAACTGGCTTTTTTTCTGAGGTTTCATATTAGGATACAGCAGCAACAAATTAAAACATGCCTGGCACCAAGAATGACATATTTACTTAAGGCCTTAATAAAGGTGCTGACTTCAGCCCTGTTCAGCCACATTTAATGGAGCAGCTCTTAAAATGTATTTTTGCAATACACTGACAGGATACTGGTAGTGTGAGAGTTTATTTCAAACAAAAATCTTCAGAATATTTTGAGTGAGTACATTGCCTTTTGTTTGTCATGCTAAAATAGACAACTTTGCAACACAGAACAGCTAGAACCCTGCTCCAACTCCCTGATATTTTTCTTTTAACAAATATTCTCTCTGCTATTTAATGGGTCTGCCACCATGGTGCCCAAGTGATACTTTATTTACCCCATATATACAAAGAACAAACCCAACATCAGTGTAAACACCTTCTGCCACTACCAAAAGCTTGTTTTATTGCTTTCTGTATAAGCAGCAGAGACCATTGCCAAATAACTAAAATCTCAAAAAGGTGCATGTCTAGTGTTAGGCACTGGTTCAGTATTTTTAAGTAGTTTTAATGTAGAATAAACTCAGCAGTAAGAAGAAATCATGGCAGTGTTTTCCAAATTGATATTTAATGAAAGACTAAGTAAGTGTGAACAAATATTGACTTCTTTTTGGAGCTTCTCTCTCAGTCCAAATAACTTTATAAAATTAAATAAACCAACAAAGTACTACATTACTCTTCTGTTGGAAGTCAGAATTTTATGAGGTTTCGCTGCCTTAATGGCTAGCTAGTAAACAGTGAAGTATTTACATACTACTCTCCATAGACTTGATTTTGCAGCCCATCTGTGCAGAGTTTCACAGGCATGAAGGGAACAGCTAACACGAGTGAAGGCTTTCTCCAAGCATGCATTTGTGTAAGTATCTGCTGTTTGTGTAACTAAGAGTGCATCTGCACACTGATCTGGATTTTCAACACAGAATGCCATGATTATAAATTCTCTCGCAACTTTGAAGTGACTCAATGCTGAGCACCAGTTCCTGCCAATGCCAATTCATCATGGATGAATTTACACTGACTTAGGCATACATTTCTATAAAGTGTATTCTGCAACATCCAGACAAAAGTAACTTTACAAATTTTCAGAAAGGGATGTTTACATAAACAAATAAAAATGCTAAAACCTTTCCCCAGCATTTACCAATACATGTCCATTTGCTCTCAAATAACAAATTAAAAAAACCCACAACAAACAGTGCATGAGTTCTTATCCTACATTCTATTTTCAGCTACATTTTTCAAGTCAAAAATGCAGTGTAGTGACTTGTTATTGTCCTAGTGCTGGTGTTTCAGGTCTTTTAAAGAAGAAAAGCTTAATGGACTACGGTCAGCTTGAACTGACCAATTAACCACTGCAGACCTGGTCCCAGATAGGTGTAGAGTTATGAAGGACAGTAATGCATGTTGCACGGACTAGAGAGAGGATTCAATTTGATTGTCAGGTTAAAAACACACACAGCCAGAGGCATCCTCTGCCATGACTAACATCGAGGGAGAGGATCATCCCACGTCTTTGGAATGATCACTGATAGCTAGCAGGTCTGTGCTAGGACAAAATCGTGCAACTCTAAAGCACCTGGTGTTCATTGCATGTGCATCATGGGAATAAGAGCAAGGATCAGCAATTATGGGCCAAGACACTGCTCCGCACACGACTACAGGAATGCAGCGATACTATTTAATGCCGTTTATCTCTCTAATCATGGGAATTTGGACAGGGCTGCTTCAGTTTTGACTCTGTTTCTTCCTAAAGTACAAAGAGCAACAGCAGGAAAAGATCAGTTTAGGACTGGATTTTGTTCCCCTTACTTCCCCCTTACCTCGATTCTTCAGTGGTGGCAGTGTAGGGTGAAGGTGTTTGTTACAGTAATCTTGGCCTGTGCAACATTCAATAGATCTTCTTTGGTGTGGAATAGGAGTGTCCTAAAACAAACAATTTGATAGCAATTCATTACCTGTGTTGTAAATATATAGTCATTCTGGTACTTGAGAGAAAGATGTGCTTACTAGCTGGACTGCAATCTGCTACAGATTTCTAGGATATGTGGAGTAAGGATTTCTGCCACCCAGTGTATCCAGCAATATTTCATCTAGATAATTAAGAAATTAACTCATTCCTAACTTATGTCTGTTGGTGCCCTAGTGCTGCAGAAGGGAGTGACTGCAGAGTGCTGCAGAATGACTCTAATGGTGCAAGTCAGAACTGAAAGTCACACACATCCATCAGTTAGGCTTACATTGCAATAATGAGTTAATGTGGGTATCCAAAACAGTTTAGCCAGAATAATACAGGAATTGCTGTGTGGATTAATTTAACTGCTGATTCTGGTCTCATGGGAAGCTGGGTAAAATACCTTCCATGGGCCTTAATGATTAGATCATTCCTATACTCATATGAAACCATTTAAGGTTAACATGAGGAAAGGCAAACACTTTAGAGCCACCTTGCTCCATTGCCTGTACCCCTTCCATTCCTGCAGATAGTCTTCCATCAGGTGATCACTGTACTTGAAGGGAATTTCTGGCACCGAAAATCCAAAACCGAAGTGTAACTGCATATAAGACATAAAAGTTGCTGCAGTCTATCAAATAATATCTAACTAACTTCAGCTACCATGGAGACTTCGGAGTTAGACTGCATTTCTTTAAATACAAACTTCCTCTGAGTGGGAGTGTTACTAGTAACAGTAGTGCCAAAACCAAAAGCATAAGTTGTTGTTAGGAGCAGCTATAGTATCATGTTTTGGGGATACACGTGCACTCCCCTCTGCAATCAGTGCAGATCAACTATCAGCCAAATGAACAGAAGTGAAAAACATGGACACAGTAACATCTGTTGACTGGACTTTAATTGAAAGCTATCAACAATTCAAGCAACACTCTGGCAGGAAATACTTCCTTACCCGACACTGGAAGTCTGAGCCCTCTAATCCAAGACATCCCTTGGTGACTAAATGTCCACCAGACTCATCTTCTTCTATTATAGTGAAGCAGTAGCCATCAGTGCTGAGGATTGGAAAGAATGAATCAGAAAAAGGCACTGAAGTGAAAAATGTGCTGCTCAATATTGTTTTAAACTTTGCTCCCTGCAAGACAAATCTACCATTAACAAATCTACATACTAAGGCTGCTGCGGATCAGCTCTTGCACACACAGACGATGCTCTACCTTGGAGTAGAGGTACTTACCTTTCCAACATTTCACAGCTACAAACACCCCTAACAAACATTTTAATTCTCTGCCTATGGTCATTATTTTGTCAAGACTCTGGAGACCTGTTACAGATGCAACCTTCAAGTTACAGAAGGTCTGCCTTGTGTTTGAGAACAAGGCACGGATATTTACGTCATGAGAAAGACCTAAAGGAAGAAACATTTTTGAGATACTAAATGTAAAATATTATTAAGAGTGATTTGTGATGCCTGTTTTAACCATATTATGAACTGCAACACTCTTGTGTATGTTCTTGAGTTATCATCAACACCCTTCATAATTGTTTACTTGGGTTATAAGCTTAAAGTGATCCATAATGCTTCCGTTTACAAGAACATGCACCAGGGAGGACAAGTATACTAACAGATGGCTAGATGGTGCTGGTGATAAATGTCCTTCCTTGATGAAGGTCAAATGCCTAAATGCTAAGGAAAGAGGGGGAGGAGAGCACAGAAAGGGTGGCTGCATTTTATTGAAATCACTGTACATTTATTTCTCAGCACTCTGAGGGAGATATGTAATGTGTAAGAAACAAAAACTGACTGATTTGCAGGAAGAAGATCCAAAAATAAAGAAAAAACTCTTTAATACAAGACATTTAAGTCACATAAAAAGAATATATTCTGTTATTTCCCCAGGAAAACAACACTGGTTATTATGTGCAATGAGTATTTTTCAGAAGAGAAACTCAGTTAAACCAAGGAAATACAAAGAAAAAGGGATTAGAAAACTTAAACACAGCAAAATTTCAGATGATTTGCTCCTTACTTGAGAGTCTAACAGAGCAACAAGAGCAAAGGCAATGAAGAGGCACAGTTACACATTTAAGAGATAAACACAATTTGTAAGTATTAGCTACATGACAGAGATGCTGCATAGGATCATGTCAAACATTTGCTGTGGCATATTTTTATATTAGTGGTGCAGGGTCTAGCCACAGTAAGCTTATTACTTCAAATAATAATTTATCATGGGTTATTGACTTCTGGATTTGAAAAGCACCCCGTTGCACATTACAAATTACTTTCTCAGAGAAGCGAGCGATGACTTCTACCCTTCTTTGACATTGTACATACAAGAAAGGCAAAGGAGACAGTAACTCTTCTGGGCAACCACCACCTTGATTTTGTTGCTTAAGCTTAAAAGGTAGGAACAATAGGATTGCCAAGACAGACTGTAAGGAATCCATTAGAGTAGAATATTATATTGGATTAGATTTTATTTGTTTGCATGGTGCCTTTGATTCAAAGTAATGAGTAAGTTTAACCCAGGGGACAGAGCAACAAAACAATACATCGCAATCAAATGAAACACAAAAATGAACTCCACTGCTAACAGTTCCCAGCAAAAAAAACCCCTAACTTTCCGTTCATCAAATAAAAGCAAGGCAAGAAAAAGTCAAATTGTTTGCAAAAGGGAAAAAGGGAAACAGAAAAGTCAGCAGTTTTAATTCTATTTTTCCGACTTGTCATGGGACTCTGATTCTTAGCTCATTTCTGAAAATTAAATTCAGGCTCCTCAAGTACTTCAGTCCCTCTGAATATTTTACTCCAAATTGAAAAAGAAAAACAAAATTAGATTGGATAGAGCAAAACAAAAAAGTTATAAATGTCCAATAATAAGGATAAATCATGCTCTTTACAGACAATCTTAAAATAATGAAGGAAAAGGGAGAGAAAGAAACAGCAATGCTGAGCAGAATAAACACTGGTACTGCCTGTTTCTATCTCTAAGGAAAAAAAAACCCAAAAGTTTTCATGCAATGTAAGAATTCATTATTTTCGAAAATTTCTGAGGTGTTTGGGTGAGAGGGAGAAGTGACTCTTCTGAAAAGAAAGAATTATCTCCTAAATGCTTCCCCACTACTGTCCCTGATCTGTTCTCCTGGTTCACAAGACATACCCCCTGCTTTACATACCCTGATTATCCTATCTCATACCTGCCTATGGTAGAAATGAAACTGTTCTTATTAATATAACAAGTCAGAAACAAGTCAGCTGACTCTGCATCATCTCAAATTTTATGTTTATTTTAGTGACTGCAAAAGTAGAAACATCTGTACATCACCTGTACATTTATATACGAAGTATATATATGTATATATACGTACATATGTGTATATATATATACACATATATATACAAAGCAGTACAAAAATCCTATTCTCCCCTTCCTAGAAAAAATTTGTAGTAGAGAACTATTATTTTCTTAAACTCTGCAATTTGAATTCTGTGTAATTTGATTCTGCAAATGGTGTGTAAAGACGGAACTCAATGTGATGTTGCTGAATACATCTGGATACACATCCACTAACCTCCTCCACTAAAGCATCACCTTATTAGAGTATGGTGCAGGAGAGTGATTAAATACATTTTGGATGTGATCACTAATAAGCACAGATTTGCTATGTCACATATTTGCCAAGAGTGAATTTTTACAGTCAAGTCAAATGCCAGGAAAATAGAGGGAGTTAATAGCGGAAACACTGACAGACACTGATATAGAAGGTGCTGCTACAATTACAGATTACCACAAAGAAAGCAATGATCTTAACTCAGACCTTTACTAAATGTCAGAAGACAGGAACTGAGGCCAACAGCTTTGCATCTGCTCACACAGATGTCCTCACTGGCCAGCAGCCATTTCTCACAGAAGATGTGATTCCTCAGCTACCAAAACTTGACTGCTGAAGATTTCCCATCCGGCTCTATGTGTGTGTGACACAGTCAGGAATGGCAATATATAACTGTGAAAAGCAACACCTTTCCCTCATTCAGTGCCTATCACAGACAGACAGGTTAAGTAACTTGATGAAAAGATCCCTTATCTTTAATTTTATCTGCAAAAGAGTCCATATGAGTATTATTACTTTTGTCCACTGCTCTTTATATTCCTCTTTTTGATATCAGAAAGAGCAACAGCATCTTTTAATTTCCATCCAAAGCAACATGACAAGTTTCTGCACTGATTTTAAAATGATAAAAAAATGTTAGATTGTATTATGTACAGAAACTGAGAATTCATATTCTTCTGTAAAAACTGGCTGAAATAATATAATTTGAAGATTGGCTGACTCCCAAATTGCATCTAATTCACATATTTTGTCCTTCACTTAAGGATAATGATGAAGGCCAAATTTAGCAAAATGCTGTCTTTGGACACCATCCATAAAATAAAGAGTCATTGTAAATGTGTTCAATACAGGGTCATTTTTCAGAAAACACAATATAGTTAGCAGCTGTACATCAGGGAAGTAACATGAAATGAAGTGAGAAGAGCATTACACAGTTGTTGAGCCAGATGCACCTTCAGATGTTTGCACAACTACTCTGAAGGTAAAGAGATACTTACAGGTGTAACAGAGCAAAGAAGGTGGCTCACAGCGGGCCACAGCTTCTGGCCACACTTGTCTCCAAAATGGTGATGCTGGTCCCACCATGCATGCTCTGATGTGTATGGTACCTTCTGGCTCTCTTGGTGCTCAATGATGACCCGACACACAGTGAGAAACGAGGGTACCCAACACATCCTAGAGGAGCTAGGATATTACTTATTACATTTTCATATTGTTATTTATAGGTCTATCAATCAATATTTTCTGTATACTACCTGCCCATAGCATTCTCGAAGGAGTGAGACATCACTAAATGTGTCTTGCATTGTTTTACTAAATCACAAAGAATATCAAACAATTATTCCTGACATGCAGGGTCACACCACAGAAAACAAGCCATTATGCCAATCTGTGAGGGAGATCCCTAGAAACCATCCAGGCTTGATGCAGAGTATATAAGATTTGACAGACCTATAGACCTGATGGTACAATTTGGGGTATGGTAACAGCACCAAGCATGGGTACTTCTGCATTTTCACCAGGGCTCTCTAGCACCTTTCACTTATGTGCAAAATCCATCTCAGTAGATATAAGAACTATCAAGAAGAAAATAGGCAAAATAAAGATACTCATCTTCCTCTTTTCCTTTTTCTTTTCTCTTTTATTCCTTTCCTTTGTCTCCAAAATTTAAACACAGACCATATGTTTTCTTTTACTTGACCTTAAGATTACACTGCAGTTGAACTTGCATGACGTTGTTCTTCCTTAATGCTAGGGCAGACTTAACATAGGTATTTGCTGTTATGGATTTTTTTGTTGTTGTTGTTTTTGTATAACTAAATTTAATATGCAAGGGAAGTTTTAGGTATTCCAGCACTTTCTGCACAGTAACACCAAAGTACTCCCATACAATAAAAAACTATCTGAGAGTAATGCAACAGGTCTCAGTACAGAAAGGCTGGACTTCCATTTACTATCTAGCCTAAGGTTTATATTAAATAAATGTGCAAGCAACACATGAGCAAAACTAAAATCAAGGAACTTCTGGCGCACACTTGAAAAGTGTGGGATGGGGACTTTGAGTTACACCCCAAAACATTTGGGGTGAAATCACCTGCTGAGCCACCAATGAGACATATGGCCCTGGCACAGGGCACAAAAAAAGACTGGGGTTTGCACAAATTTGTCTCTGTTGACCTTTGTTTTTTTGTTTTAATCACCAAAGGCTGGTACAGCCCTGTATAGAGGATTAAATTAAAAAATAAACATAAACATTAAAAAATTGAAAGGCTAACATGTAAGACCTTACCATAGCTCCTATATCAGAAAATGTTCAAGTTTTCCCTAAAAATTAAAGTTGCTTAAAAGAAAAGTCACCTGAACTCAGTGCTTTGGTCACTGTCAAAGTCTTCCTTGTTTTACATACCAAATTACAAAGAAAATTCAATCATACCATCTGAAGAAAAAGGAGAATGAAAATAACATCGCTCAAGTGAATTATCACCTCTGGTAACTCTGAAAAAGCAACCTAATTATTTTATTGCTTTAGATAACCAAAACTACCTCAAGACAGCATTGGGCAGAAATACAATCCAGTAGGCAACACATAAGAACTTAAACTTTATCAGCCCAATCTTTAAAACTGTCAGCATTTATTTGTGCATGAAAATAGAGTGTGACGAGGCACCTAATCAGCCTCTGCTTTTACTGCAATCCCATTACAGTCAAAGCCAATTAAATGTAACACTACATTTTAAAATATGCAATTAATTATGATTAGACACAACTGTCCATGCATTCACTTTGTATACACAAAACTTGAAATGGAACAGTAAAACAAGGTCCTGGTTGTGTTCATAGCAGCTTTGACCTTCTTTACCAAAAGTCTCTCATGGATCGCACAGATGTTCAGAAAGAAGAATAAAGTTTCAACATGCCACAGTTTAACACACCCTTTACATGCAGAGGATTGTGAGCCTTCTCAAAAGATCTTAATTGTCAGGGCCCCGAGTGCACTAATGATCTTTAGTTGCCAAGAGTGGCCCCACCTCAGACCTCCTTTTCCCCTACACAGATCCCCTGCCCAGGAGCACCATGTAAGCTGAGGTCTGAGCAGTGGTACAGGAGTGCCTGTCTCCAGATCACTACCAGCCATGTGAAGGGCCATTGAGGGAGCTATCTCTGCCTGCTGTATTCAGATACCCTTGGTGAAATGGGGTCCTGGTGAGTGAGGATTTGGCCAGCCCTAGCATCAGCCTCAGCCCCTGGCTTGGCCCCCCTTTTGCTACACCCTGACACGAATCCTCCCTTGATGAGCTGACCCTTTAATGGATCTTCCAAAACTTGTGCTCACGTAATGCATACTCTAACTACAGCTATTGCTTTTCTGTTAAGATAGAAAACAATCTGCCTTTTAAGCTGCAGTCTTGTCCTTAGCTCCCTAAAGTAATACTGGACTAGAGCTGCAGAAGTATAAAGGAAGGGAAATTCTGTATAGGAACACAGCAGGCTGAGTATTTGATATAGATATGGTTAAAAATTGACTTTTAAATTTCTAAAGTACAGTTATGGAGAGGATTTTAAATGGCCACCAGATGTCCTCATTTTTATATAAACATTCAGACTACTATGGACAGGATCTATACTTTAACAGATGAATACCTGTGGTAGCAGATAAAAATCTTCATTTGAGATGACAGACTGCCTTTTATGAGAAATTTCAAATGGTGATTGCAATAGTACTAGCTATTCTACTCTCAGACTTTTAATTTAAACACAGCTGGAAATGCTTTTCCCTTGAACTTTCAGAGGTCCTTGCTCCTGGGCTCCCAAAAGGCTTCACTGCTTTGGTAAGAACCCTGGTAGGGGCAGTGGCTCTCCAGAGCACAAGCCTTGCCTATGGATGTACTCAGTGAATTTCCCTGACTTTGTCACGCCCTTGGGTGCTCCAGCACACAGTGGCTCGTCCCTGTCAGGCTCACAGGTCCAAACTCTGCAGGTCCAAGCACAGCCCAAAGCTTAACAGATAGAGCTGATGAGAGGTTTGATTTTTATTTTTTTTTAAATATCAAATGCAAAAGGATTTTATTGGCTAAATCTGAGGCAAGCAGATAATTAATTCAGTAACTTTTAATCCGAAGCAGTCAATTTATTCTTCAGACAAACATTGCAATCAATACTGCCTGAGCTTCAAAATGGGGCAACTTCCTTTATAGTGAGGTTCAATGAGGATTCCCGAGTGCTTTAAAACTGTGCCAACAGTCATTCAGGCTAGGATGAAATATGAAAGTTACTGCCTGACTAGTAGGATGATCCCAAAACACAGGGAAAGCAAATAATTGCTGCTAAGCTGGTTGGTTGTGCTCAAATCTTTTGAAACCTGGTCTCAATCCAGCCAGCTAACCAGAGACCTAATAACTACTCTTTCCCAACAGTAGACTTAGTAGACTTCTCTCTGTAACATCACATTTCACTTTTGATCCATAATTCCAGCTATATAGAAAGGAGTTTAAGAAAGAAACAATTACAGACTAACAGTTAAGAAGATGTAGGGAAGACAAGGGGTGTTGGGTCCTTCATACCTCTCTGCAGCTCTCACACCAAGGCAGTGGGGTCACCATCATGAACAGGATTACTGCTGACAAGCCACAAAGGAAGGGTATTTAAATTGATTTCATTGTTTTGTTTTGTATTATTCCAAACTCCCTCCTCAGCAATTTTTCACTTATGCTGTTGCTCACTGGGCGAGGTGGGTACTGCTCAGGTGATGCACAGGACAGGAATGAGGAGCTGACCTAATGCAAGTCTCCTGACTGTTCCCATATTTCTGGACAGAAAAGTGACTAATATTTGATGGGTAAATTCCATTTTCGTTTAAATTGGAAAAAATAATTTTTCACTAAAGTAGAACATCAAAACCTGAAATCTTCAAGGATTATGAGACAAAAGGGGTTACAATTTTTTGTTTTATTAGCACTTAACTGCCTATCCATGGGTATTACCTAAAAAAAAAAGTTTGACATTTGACACCATAAGGGGGACTCTGAAGAGAATTTCTTTAAAGCATTGCAGTTAAGGAAACATACACAGATCCATTTTAATAGAACATTATTCATAGTTCCTGGTAACATGAAAAATAATTAATGTCAATGACGCCTACAAAGCAACGTGCAACAGCAGGCCTACCCAGCTGGGATATAAACCTTGTTCAGTTGGCTCTTTAACATTGATCCCTTTGTGCTTCCCAATTCATGGATTTAAAAGTCATCTGCAACTTCCCTGTTCCTGTGTGTGTGAGACAGCACATATGAAAGCTGTTGCTCTTGCTGGGCAGGAACAGGAAACAGCTGATTCAAGCTGCAGGGGATCTGCAAATTGATATCAGAGTGGGCTTTTACAGCTTTTTAAACTGACTGTCATGAGAGAGCAGTTAAGTCTAACTCCTGGCTAGAGCATGGGTTTGTAGGAAGACGATAGAAAGGGGAAATGGTATTTACAGCTGTCATCAAAACTTTGATACACTTCAGTATTGACACTGCAGGATGAGAAGAATTAAGTCAGGCTACAAAGAACACTCAAAAATCCAACAAAGCGATCAATATCTTCAGCAACCTCAGGCTTCCGCCATTTATCTTTTTAATACTCTGTCTTGAAGAGCTGACATGATGTTTGACTATCTCACCTCAAAGAGCTCCATATACCAAACTGGTATCTCCAGCTGGGCTCATATCTGTGCCCTGCTTCGACGCTTCTCTGATTCCCACAGCCGCACCAGGCTATGGCTGATGGTGTGTATCTCCAAAATCATACTTGCTCTAAATATTCAGAAAAGTTTAAATTCCTCATATGAAACATAAAGAGCTCAGCCCAACTTTGCTGAAGCTAAAGCAAACTGTAATCTGCATCTTAAGCCAAGACAGAGGTTTTTGACCAGTACCTGCATTCAACAGCAATTTTATGTGTCTGGCAAGAGCTGCTTTTGGGTAGGGGAACAGCAGCTTGGTTCCACCACAGGTACCCTCAGTCACCTCTGCTTGCTTCAGCCAGTGGCAGTGCAACAAAACAGTTGACACTGCAACAAGACCAATGCTGAACCTTCAGGGAGCCTGTGCACATCTGGATGTGCCTCTCCCCCAGGGAGGGAAAAGGACCAGAGGAAGCAGAATCCAACCCAAATGAGAAATTTGAAGTACTCCAAGCCCAAAACAAAACAGAAGACTATAGCTAGTATAAGAAAATACACAAATGCTTCACATCAAGGTAAAGACTGTTTTTCTTTTAGTATGGAAACGAGAAAAAAAACCCCAAAGCGTTGAGGACCTACAGAAAATAGCTCAGCTATTGCAAAGATGTGCACAAAGACCAGGGTTCTTATAAATGGTGTTCTGTTAAGAGTGATTATAAATTTATAAGCATTTACTGACATTTCCATATATCTCCATCAAGTTTTCTCTCATTAACTGCATGTACCTTTAAAAACAAAGTTCTGCTTCAGAATATTTCATATGCAATGTATTAATACAAGTATTATCTAAAATGATAAATATCTATATACCCTAACATAAAAATATAAATACGCAGCTGATATCTAGGTAAAAATTACCTCTGATTTTTAGACACAATCTATAACAACTTATTTACATATTACTGCTTAAACAAAAACTGCGACACCCAACTCGGGATTGCTGAGCTACTGCAAATAGGTTTTCCCATGTTTCATCACCAAATACATATCCCACAAACCTGCAGGTGCTGTTGACTGAGTCCTCGGGGCAGTGGTGGTGGCACTGACAGGACAACTTCTTCTGTGGAGGGGCAGGTGCCGTACTCTCACCATCTTTTCTGGTCTCCATGCTCAGCTTGCCAGAACTTCGCAAGGGCATGTTGTCTAGAAAATTAGCTATAAATATAAGAGGGGAAAAAAAAGAAACAGTTCTAGGCTGCGTTGCAAGACTTGAAATGAAGGCTTTAATGTGTTTCTACCCATCAAAATTTGAGACAGTTATTTGAGACAACAAATAACTACAGAGTGGTTTTCTGTAGGCACCTCTGGAATGGTCACTATGTTTGAGGCTTATGGGACCTTGGTGGTATTAGATCAAAGGTGCTGATGTTCAAGTTCTGCTGCTGCCAAGATATATATTGTGCTTTTATTATTATATATTGCACAGCACAGCTTTTCTTCTATTGCATTACACAGGTCAAATCCTTGGTTACATCTTTGAGCTTTCTTTATCTCTACAGCACTTGGCACAATTCTACACCCACTGAACCCCATAAAAATCAGTGGGATTTATGGTACTCCAGGCAGAACAGAACACAGGCATACAAATTAACAAAGATTTAACAGAAAGTGATGTTCTTTCGAGTTCAATAACACTTTCTGTGACTGAATTGCATAAGCACTACTTGGAAAACAACGAAAAGAGTTAATTTCTGTAAAAAAGGCTATAAGCAAAGTAAAAGACAAGAATGTGTTTTAGAATGAACAGTGCTGAAATATATGGAGGTGATTATTTATAAAATATCAGAGTACTGAATCCCTATGGAGCTGGTGGAGTACAGCTGGAGATGATGGTGATAGGCTAGGAGCTGTTTAAGCAACCTTCCCCAGCCCTCAGCTCTACTCATAAATATCAGCTTTCAGTCCTTGTGAATGTTTTAAACCTCAAAGACAAAAATGAGATTAGCATGAAAAGCTTCAACTGGCAGTTCCTAACTTTCCTTTTGATTCCCTGTAAGAAATCTTACTAAAGAGTCATTTAAAAACAGCTGTCTCCATCAGAGTAGTTGTAGAGCAGGCTTGAAATTCTTGGTTTACTGTTAAGTCTTCAGGAACAATTGGCGTTATAATTATTTTGATTGGCTCCTGAATTGCTGCTTTGACTCCAAAATCTTCCCTATATCTCCATCATCAGGACTGATATATTGTGGAGCTGACAGAAAATTCTATCCTATTTAGCTCCCCACAGAGGGATGGAGTGGGCAAACAGGCAGAGGTGATGGGAACAAGTAGCTACACTTCAGGGCTTGGATGGCAAGAACAGGCTGAAAGATTCTAAAAAGTGAAAGGCTGGAGGAAGCTCAGGGCTCTTCAATCAGTCCATGCCCTTAGGAAGACTAACAAAGTCCAGCCTGTGCTCCTGGGTGTGTGGGACCAGCCAGTGCCCCGAGCACAAGTGTGCACATCATGCCTCCCAGGTGCATACCTGCATACCCGCATACCCCTCCTCTCCTGTGCCAGTTCTGACAGGAAAGTCCTGCAAATGGATAGGCACTGGGAACAACTGGCAGACAGGCTTTAATTTTCTTCAATGTAACAGGAGACATGCAAGCTTATCCCTAGCCAACTAGGAAAAAGCTGCAACTTGTTAGCTCTGGGGAAAGTGGGGCTTTGCACATAAGAACACTGCATTTAGAGAAGTGTTAGCTTTTTTGAACATCATAGCCCTTCCACTCCTTGCATACTTCTTGCACAAGAGGTACATTAATAATATACCAGACTAATACACCTATGAAATACAAAACTCATACAGCTTGGCCTTTGCTCAGTACCTATGCATCCCACTGTAACTGACTGGAGTTTTGATTAGCTCACCTTTTTTTAAAGTCAAACCAGAAAATTAGTTACAAAACATACACAAACTACGGGCTTGTAACCCTTGTGCCCAACATTAGGATATAAACTGGATTCATGACACAACTGGATCTCAAAGTGCCATTTGGCAAAATTAGAACTAAATGCCTTAGCTCACTCAAGATGCATTGTGTATCTATATTGTTGTGTACTTGTAGCTGCATAAGATGCAGTAGATGCTTAAATTAAGAAAAAAAATGCACTGTTTTTTGTTTTTTATAATATCATGATGATACCTTCAAATGAAGCCTGTGTATAACAAATCAACAGATGTTTGCTCCCTGGATCACAAGATTAGGGATTATGTAAATTCTCTTTCAATCGGCAATTTTTATCTGTATTGCTTTGTTACCATTGAATGGGGAATCTTCAATTATTAATATTCCTGTCAAGGGTTTTCAGACTTCAAGCTCATGAGGCGACAAAGTGAACTTCAAGCTCATGAGGCAATTGAGTTAAATAGTTTGCTTTGTGCATCATTTCCATGGCTCTTTCTACAAGCTATCTGCAGTTTCAGCAGGGATCTTTCCCCAGCAAGGAGTACAAAGACAAAAGCATTTTACACCTAGCACAGAAAAAGGGAAAGGTTTAATTACACATTAGATCATGCTTGAAGATGTTAAATTTAGACAGCTAAATACCTCCCTCACAATATATACAGCTGTAGATCATTCCTTTTTTCAACAAATGAATAAGGCAGCCATACTCCAGTGCAATCTATACCCATCCCTCATCAGGGATGTGATCGTGAATAGCTTCTCCAAAACGTGCCGTAAACAACAACAGCTTACGCTCCTAGACCTGGTTGTACTTTTGGATATAATAAAACAAGTGGAAGTTGCTGAATTAGAAACAAAAATCTGAAGTACCATCAAAGCACCACAGCTGGCTATTTAGAGATGTAGTTTGTTTTTCAGAAAATGCAGGACAAGTAGGCTGGCATTCAAATTTACACTTTCTAAGAGTTGGAAGTAGGAATGTAGCCTAGCATTTTGCTTTCAGCTAATGGCCAGGGTCAAAACTAGTGCAAAGCCATTGCAGTTCACTGTCAAATACATTAAACTGAATAAAAATAAAAGAGGTATGAATAAGACCCTTTCAATCAAGCAATTTTCTGTCTTCTACAATGAAAACCTCTTCTCACTCTATTCTCTTGCTCCTTTCATGCCTTAATTTCCTGGTTGCTAGCTAAAAGGATGGGCAGATCTTTTGCCACTGAAATTCAGATGTCTCTCCAGCAGATAACCATAGAACATGTAAGAACTCTCCTCCCACTCAGAGTTGAGTTTCAACAAGGTCTTTTGACTTCTATGTCTGCTTGACTTTAGAGCAGGAAGATTTTCAAGCAGTCCCTTCCCCAGAGTGTAACATATAGGAAGGAACCCACATGAGCTTTCCAGCTTGGCAACAGGTTGTCTCCCATTTCAGGCATGAAATGCACAGTTTGGGATGGTGAGCAGCTTGCTCATCTTGCATTTGCTTCTGTGCTGTAACAAGCACATCTTGGTCAGGCAGCCTTG
Source organism: Neopelma chrysocephalum (assembly GCF_003984885.1). Lineage (NCBI taxonomy): Eukaryota > Metazoa > Chordata > Aves > Passeriformes > Pipridae > Neopelma > Neopelma chrysocephalum. Next base: position 1,451,169 of record NW_020898046.1, read on the forward strand.
GCTTTGTCTAGGGATTAGAAGCCTTTTGGGTTTTGAAAGCTCTCGTAAGGAGATATGTCCAAGAGCCCTGAAAGCAAGGGATTTCAGGCTATTTAAGTTTAGCTGCTTCTTTGCTGTAGCCTATTCTGTTGCAGTCTGCTTATGGTCAGCTTCCCATTGAACTGAGCACAGCTTGGGAGAACTGCAGAAAAACAGTGGAATCAAAAATAAGGTTATTGTAGTCTGCTGAGAAAGTCACTAACTGCACCAGGGAATTAATCAAAACAGTTGAAAGCTTGAAGGTCACCATTAGAATGGTATACCTTCATCAAATTTAGTTGGTTTTCTCAGCTTATCTCTCTTTTTCCACTAAAATTCACCAACATGTACAAAGCACCTTCCACGACAAGGACTGGCAGTCAGCCACCATGGCTTTTATGTCTCTTAGGAGGACTACTTTCCTCTATAGGACTGGGAGCACTGAAAACTGTGATGTGATGGCCTCTGTTATCACTCTGTACCCGAGAATTGGGATTGTGTGCAGCACATTACTATTGTTTTTTTTCCAAATGTATGTGTCTCTCTCCATGCTTTGAGCTCCTTTATGGAAAGGATCTACAAAGATCCTGAAGCTAGGAGAAGGAAAACAAGGAAAATAAAGTGCTGTAAGATGAAAGTCATTCTCATAGTCATTCAGGATAATGCTAATGTCTAGTTTAAAGCCCTACTAACCTCCATTGTCAAAAAATCATCCTATTTGTATATATTCTTCCACTTTGCTTCCCATCCCTCCTACACTTCATGGTAATCTGTGAGCACTAAGATTTGCATCCAAATACTAACTTTGTGGCACACCCTTCCATGGCATTTTAATTAGTTTTGCTATCACTTTCTTAAAATGACTGAGACATGATTACAGATCTCCACTCCACAATCACAATGAAGTAACTACCAGGATGAATTATAACATGGTTTTAAATAATGTTGTTGTTTATTGGTTTGACAGGTTTGTAGACAGTGGTACCTCGCACACAAAAGGAAAATCACCTATTTAAGCTTTGCATCAATTCAAGTAGGTGCAAAAGAAAAATCTGGTCTAGAGAGCCCGTCTCTTAGTGCACATTCAGTCCTCAAGCTCTCTGCCATGGCTGCCAATGAGTACTTCAGCCCCTGCCAACCGTAGCCATAGTTATGGGATTTGGACAGAAATTTCCCCACTAGAACCTGGAAAAACCCCAGTAACTCATTTCACACTGGCCCACAGCCATCAGATGGTAATGACTTTTGGGCACTGCTCTGATTCAACAAGTCTGGTAATGCAGGAGGTGAAAAGCTCTTTATTCTGCTCCTCTGCATTCTGTAGTTTAAATCTTAAGCCATCCTGTTCCTGGAGGATGAAGAATTAGCAATAGTTATCTTAATAGACTGATTTCTGTGCCACAGCTGTGTGATTTATGTGCTGTCTATGCAGTGAAAAAGCAGATCTCCCATGACCTTGCATGGGTTTTTCAGGAGCAAAAGTCAGACTTGCTCCTTCCCAAAACAGATGCTAAGGGCCACCAACAAGCATTTTCAGGGGAAAAAAAAGTGTCAGAGTTCTGTGCTTACATCTTTCTACTTAGGGTATTTGAAGCCTCACATTGATTCAATATCATCCATTCATACTTTCCCAGTCTAATAACATCTGGCTAGCAACAGCACCCACTGACTGAGAATGATGCTTACTGCTTCAGAGAAGGTACACACCTAGGAAGCTTTACACATCGTGGAATAGCTGTTTCAGCTGCTGCTTTGGACTGGAAATTAAGGATATTCATACAAAAGTGTCTGAACAGTAACAGAAAACAAAACAAAGCAACCCACTCAAACCTCAGAAAAAAACCCAGTCAATTTGATTGAAGTGTTAGAGGGAAACTTTAAACCATAAGGTGGCTTCATTTATGCCCTGTATTAATCTACGTAGTGCACTTTTCCTCAAAACAGTCTTTTATTAAAATACAAAACTATCTTGCAACACCCTGCTAGAGTTTCCTATGCCATATCATAAACCACAACCTGATGACTTCCACCCAGGACACAGTTATACCATCAACATGATTGATTTAAGAGAAGGGGAAATAAGTAACTGCTAACTCGCTCTACTTTACAAGTCATCAGATAAAAGAATTTCCATGGGATATTTTTTGGCAAATAGTCAGCAATGAAAACACATCACAGTTAAAGAACTTGAAATAAATTGCACCTCTTAACTCAGCCTGATCTACTGTGTAAAATAGTCAAGAGGTAACAGTAAAACATTTTTTTATTGGTGATAAATATATAACAGAGAAGGAAAACTGGATCATGATAGTTTCCTTTGCTGGATATTCAAGGCTACAATAAAACTCAAAAAAAGATCAAATGTTGACCTGCATATTTTTGATTTAAAAACACAGTAAACAAAATCTGGCATTAATACACCAGAAAAATGAAAACAACATGCTTTCCTGTTCAGCATGTGACTATATTGCACTAGTAAGCCCAAACTGAGGTTGGTATCAATCAGTGTTTGAAAATAGCTGTACCTTGATATATATTTACTGTAATAAACTGACATACTAAAAAAATTGTAGCATTGTGGGGTTTGTGTACGATTTGCACCATTTCCCACCTATGCTGGATTTCCTGTACACCAAAGTATATAGAACCTACACATTGCTCCTTCTTATCCGTATAGTTCAAAATTTGGGGTCGTTTTGCTTCTATTCATGATGCAAATAAAGTTTAAAATGTATTGTACTTTTAAACAATCCATCAAGGTAATTTGCTTAAAAACTGTTTCTGTCCATACTCATAGAATTGCCACTGACTGCCAATACAGCTATATGCACAGAGCACCACTTTAAACAATGTATTTATTTTTCAGAATTATTAGCTAAATAGTTACATTCAGCATGGAATGTAATAAGCTGTGACAAAGCCACTGAGAAAAGGCCCTTCAAATTAATACCCATACCATACTACTCGCAACTTAACACAAAGGCTTCTTTGGTGTCATTGCCCATGGAAAATGAACATGTAATCTGCTGTCTACCATTACATCACAGGAGTCCCTGATCCGAGAGACCATGGTAAAGGAATGCTGGAAGTAAGACCTTCCCTTGGTCAAGGAGGATTGGGGTCTAGAACACTTAAGTAGACATCCACAAGTTCCTGGGCCCTGATGGGATGCATCCATGAGTGCTAAGAGAGCTGGCAGACACCGTAACAAATCTTTGAAAGGTTGTGGCAATCCAGAGAGGTGTCTGAGGACTGGAAGGAAGCAGATATCACCCCAGTTATCAAAAAGGGCAAGAAGGAGGACCCAGGGACCTACTGGCCAGTCAGCCTCAGCTGAATCCCTGGAAAGGTGATGGAGCTCCTCATTCTGGAGGCCATCTCTATCCACATGGATGACAATAAGGTGATCAGGAGTGATCCACATAGATTCACTAAAGTTAAATTACGCTTGACCAACCTGACTGCCTTTTTCAATGAAACCCCTGGATGGATGAGAGGACAGTAGTGAATATTGTCTGCCTGAACTCAAGCAAGGCTTTCAACACTGTCTCTCACAACATCCTCATAGGCAAACTCAGGAAGTGTGGACTGGACGAGTGGACAATAAGGTGGACTGAGAGTTGGCTGAATGGTAGATCCCAGAAGGTTGTAATCAGTGGCACAGAGGCTATTTGGAGGCCTGTCACTAGCGGTGTCCCCCAAGGTTCAATACTAGGCCCATTAACTTATTCATCAATGACTTGGGTAAAAGGGCAGATGTCTCCTCAAGTTTGCTGACAACACAAAGCTGGGAGGAGTGGCCGATATTATAGCGTGCTCTGCAGCCCTTCAGAAGGACCTTGAGAGGTTGGAGAGATGGGCAGAGAAGAAACATCTAAAATTCAACAATAACAAATGCAGGGTTCTGCACCTGAGGAGGAATAACCCCAAGTACCACTACAGACTGGGGGCCGACCTGATGAAAAGCAGCTCTGCAGAGAAGGACCTGGGGATCCTGGTGGACAACAAGCTGTCCATGAGCATCGCCTGAACAAAACAGGGGATGGAAGTTAAGGTACAAAGATGTGAAATGAGCAGTCTGGATATTAAGCTACAAACAGCAGAGTTTGTGCCACACTCTTCGCTTAGAAAATTTTTATTAAAAAAAAATAGGAAGATTGCTGTTAACATCCAAAGATAGTTCTGCTTCTAAGCTGCAAATCACCACATACACTTGCAGTTCTCAGCAGCAAACACCAAATGCGACCATCAGGAGACTACGCAAATATCACTACAAGTGATCTTGAAAACTCTCCTGAACAGTAGCAACAGGGGAAAAAATACGCAGATGGGAAGCAATGCAATGTGATACCACTGCTAATCTATGCTTTGCTATTTGATCTTCAGGAAAGCAGCAAAGATTGCACTCAGTGAGCTGTAGATTTTTACTTATTATCATTTCAGATGATATTTAGACTGAGGCATTCAGACAATGGAATTTAAAAGAAACAGCAATAGACAGCTTGGATCCTGTGGCTCTCTTAGATATGTTTAATAAATCATTGTCACTCCTGTTCCCTTTCCCAGTGAAAAGAAACACAAGAGCACCACGCAGTTAAGACAAAAATAGCACCTGGAAGATAAAAATATCAGCTAGCCATTCTTGCCCCAAGATCAAAGACTGCACCTGAATACTAAAATATAATTACATGTGCACATGCCATGCTTGCAGAAAACAGTGCCAACATTATTCAGAGGTGCCACTGCCCTTCTAACTGACTGGGTTTGGCTGTTTGCGAGTAGATGTGACATAACTCCAGCTCAGCCTAAAGAGCAACCTACTTCACAAATTACTAACTCCTTTCTAATTCCTACTACATTGGAGTCATTCCCTCTCACTTCTCATAAGAATAAATTAAACAGTGTAGATATCTACAAAAACAAAACTGTCATATAGCTATGTTATGACATAAGCATGGTATATTTTTACTGGCTTTTTAAAATTTACATATATATATATATAAAACTTTTTTGATTAGCTTATCATGCTTCTCAAATCAGGGGGATGATGCTTCCTACCAATTTCCCTTCCCACTTTTCCACAAGTGCCCATCTATCTCCCAGAAGGACAGATTATTTAGTGTCTGAAAAAGGAACTAGTATATTTTGATAGTTTTTCACGGATGAATGCCAAACGCTTCCCTAAATCCCACGTGATTATGACACTCTCAGCAACTAACTGTTGCTGAATGAAGTGCTCAAGGATCTGCAAAGAATTTTTCTGCCTGGAGGTAAATGCCACCCTGACAGGTCACCAGGCCAAGCAGAGTTTTAAGCAATTGAACAAGTGACAGTATAAATTCCTGCCCTGTTAAGCTGCCAAGGCAGGGACTGCACTGAACTGACTGCCGCTACTGTTGGCCTCACCACACACGCCGTGCAGGGATTTGAACTGCATGTGTAGAAATCGTAAGCGATAAAGAAGATCTTTGTGTTCACGAAGGAGGGCTGAGGCACAAATCTTATCTTCTGCAAACGTGGCTGAATGCAACAGAAAGTGTCATTGACTTATTCACTTTGACAGAAGACAAATAAATCCATTTAGAGGGGGAGGAAAACATCTCTACTGCAAACCAAAATTAATTGCATGCATGGAACAACAATAATGAATTTTGACCACAGGCATAAGAGTTATGGTTTTCCTGAAGTGTTTGAGTAGCCTAAAAGCATTTCCCTGTCTGAATGCCTCAGAGCATCTGCTGAGCTGGTGTCTGGGCGGGAAGGAGGTGGGTGCCACACGGGCCAATGGCACTGCCACCAAGACATTAACCAGACCCCACTGGCAGGCTTCCACTGGGCTCTCTGTAAGAGGATGAACCAGCCGTCAGCCCCACTGGGTTTGCTTGCTTTGTTTTTTTCCAATGTCATATGGATACATCTTCACAATTACACTTCATAAAGAACCTCAAAGTCTAAGAAAGAAATGTGAATTACAAACACACTTGCAAACTTGTATCCCATGTGTTCTTCTCCTTGACCAGAAGTTTTCAAGAGCTGCATGACCACCTTTGTCTCATTAGAATTCTTTACAGATTTCTCTACAATTCTAGTCAAACATAATTTTTTTTTTTCAGTGCCCAGCCATATATGGACAGTGATGAAAAGTTTTAGGAGGAAAAAGTACATTTGTTTTTGACTATTTTTCCAATTAACTAGTATTTGAAATGTATAGAACAGATATAGCATTTTAAGAAGCATTACTGACATACACATGCACTATATATTGCCAAAATACCTTTAAAATTAGACAGAATGGTGACTATTGCTAAGGCTAAAACCAGTCCCAGCTCCGCAATTTATCCTCACAAGGCAAACCCAGCATCAAAATTGGCCTATTATTGCCAAAACTTTTAATTAATTTTTAAATTAAGTTAGTTTTTAAATTAACTTCAAATTCAAAGATTAATATAAAAGCACATTTCATGAGAAAAAGTGAAACATCCTTTTAAATTCAATATCAGGTTGAATTCCAATTACTAGTTCTTTCAAAATCTCTTTTTTCCTCAAGCCTCACCAAAAATGGACACAGGAAATCTTTTTATTTATCTGCAGTATTTTCTCTGTAAATCTACCACCTTTCTCCTTAAATCTAAACCAAGTAAAGTGCACCTAAAGGTTTCCAGCAGACTCCTGATGCCATACAAACTCTGACCCACAGTCCAAGCAAATGAATAGGAAATCTCCAGTATGTGTGTGTGTTCCTGCAAGAAGTGAAGCTCCAAACACAAGACTGTGCATCATGACCATCTGGCTCCCTGTTGCCCCACGGGGCAGCCCCACATCTTGCCAGCACCCCAGTGATACTGCTTTTTCTTCAGTCATGCATTTCCCTTTTTGGCCTTTCTGCAGAACCACTGAACTTCATTGTTTTCCTTTTTTTTTCAGTCTCTGTAGTGTTCTGCTCAAACCAGGCTTTAAAAAAAAATCAAAAAGAAAATAAAAGAAAGAAAAAAGAAGAAAAAGGGAAAAAGGGGGGAGGGGGGAGGGTTGGAAAGCACAAGTGCTTTGTGAGCTGAAAAGCTAAGCCTTCTACTTACACTGGGTTTCCGCGCGCTTGCTACATCGCTGCCAGATTCCCTGAAGATGAGAGTCATGTGAGGAGGCAGAGGGTGGCTCTCAGGGCTCTGCTAAGCAAACACAGCACTGTAGGCTGGGCTAATCCTGCACCTGTGGCATGTTATTCAGCAGTAAAGAAATGTAGTCCAGACTGCCTCTGCTTAATACGGCTCAGCTGTTTCTCTCTGTACTCTCTTTGATTGTAAGCTGGCAAACAATATTATTTCAGCCAGGCGCAATGGAATATTCAGGCTACATAGGCTATGACAGTAGAAAGGTGAAAGAAAAAGAAAATCCTGGAATTACAAATAAAAAGAGATTCTGAGCAATACAAAATTTGTAATTATTTCCAGATGGCTGACAATGGCTTCCAAGGTCAGTATGTGAAATGCTGACTGAAGCTGGAGCCCTCTGCTCCTCACCTCTCTTTAAAGTGTGTCTACCTGTGATACAGAACACACACCACAACAGCCTGGCCCTCATTTATCCAGTTCAATACATATTTGCCAACGAGCACAATCACAAGAAGGTTTCAATGCTTTTTAGGATGCCTCCAGTTTACTTTGTAGGCAAAACAAAAATGCCAGTTGAGAACAGACTATTAAAAGAAATGGTATGTAACCAGCAATATGTGATTTTATTTTCAGAGAAAGAGCCACCAAAGAGACTGTGAAGTTGCTACCAGGATACATAGGCTTTATAATAGCACATTACCAAAAAAAAAAAAAAATTAAAAGGAAAAGAAGAAAAAAAAGAAAAAATAGGAAACTTGACAAAACTCATACAAACAGCATCAAAATTTGGTCCTGTAATGGAATAATAGCAAGAATTTCACTCCAAGGTAGAGTATATAACAATTGAGAGTGATTTATGATCCTGATATGTATTGTACAATTTGACTAACCACTGTTAAAAATGCCATGTAATTGTGATCTACATACATATCTCTCTCTCTCTATATATATATATAAACCAAAAGAGTATTATTTAAAAACCCCACATATTAATATTTCAGATACTTGAAATAATTTAGTTAACTTATAACTTTAATGCAAGGAAAAGTAAGCTAATAATTGGAATTTATTCCAGGTAACATGGTCATAATATATCACACCCCCTTCACATAACATCTATCACTTCCATAGTGTATGTAACTGTTAGAGATGACCTGTAGCTACTATAACTAATGCTTCTTTCTGTTATTAAGTTGTAAACATCAGACATTGCAGTCAGAACATGCTCATGGCATTTGTACTTAACTGCTTTTCTCTACAAAATGATACTATGGTTTCTGCTTCATCATTACCTAATCTAATTCCATGTTTGGAAACTGGTAATGAAAGAAAAAGGTATCTGCACATTCAGAACTATGTATTCAATTTCTTGTTGGGAGGTTTATTGCAGCTGCTGTTTACCAATGGGATTATTTCCAAAGAAGAGCTTTATTCCCTATGAGAAAATGCTCAAAACTAACCTGTGTGAACTTTCAACTGGTTTCATATAGAAGAGTTGACTCTTCAGGATGCTGAGTGAAACAAGTATGATATCTGGATATTTGATTTGATCACAAAGGAAAAGGTAAGAAATAAGATTTTATACAACATAAACATTAAAAAAAGTTGCCTCCAATTTCCTCTTTCAAAAAAAATATATTTGCAAATACTACTTCCTTTTTTTGGAGCCTTACACACTCTTTTTTAAAGCTATTTGATACCAGCAGAGACAATGGTTCAATTTTTCCTCCTCCATACTGTTTGGTCTGTTCCTGCTGCATCCCTACTCTAGAAAGCTACTGGTACACTCTGTGAAGACCACATATATCACATGAAAAAGATACACAACATGCAAACTTCCGCAAACACAATGTTGTAATATGGTCCAGCTAGAAACTACTTGGGCTGCATAGTGGTGCTCCTGGCAGCAATTCACTTCCCTCCTCTTCAACTCTCTGAGGGCATCCTGCTCATTCTGCCTTGTGTCTCCTGCAGCTCATTCATGGGAATGTCCAATAAAAACATCTTCAGAGTTGTAAGTAGTGTTTTGAATTTGCTTTCTTTGCACAGTGTGGCTTTTGCACCATATGTGGTATTATCCAGACTGTGTTCTATACCAGCCTGCTGTTCTCCTGCCAATACAACGCTCAAAACCTACTTTTAAGATAATACGAACACTCAGAAAAAGAATGAACAACATGGAAGCTGGAGCATAAACAAGACTGATATAAGTTTCTTTAAGTAGGAACAGCTTTCATATACAGTTCCTTTTACAACCAGTCACCCACCTAAATGTTTACATTTAATCAGCTTTCAAAACAGTGGACTAGACTGTGGAGACATAGGAATTAGGTACAGAGACCGCTTTGTATAACACTAGCTAAAATTCACCTAAAGCCAGCAAAAGCTGCCTGCTAGATTGACTATTTGAAACCAGAACATTGTGCTGGCTAAAATTCTTCAAGGCCAGTATCCACCTCACAACACCTATATTCACCATTTCCAATAAACACTCTTCTTGCAAGTTAAAAAACCTCAGGAAAAGATCATATTGACAGGTTGATAGAGTATAGAAGAATACTGATGCTTAATGCCATGAGGCATTGTTGCTCCCTATAGTATTTAAATTTGATGGATAAAAAAGGAATTTTTGTTCCCAAGGTAATAATAATAGAATATTACTGATGGGTGGCAAATCTACTTTTCTTTCTTTCCCCTTTCTCTTCCCAGAGCATGCACTTAACCCTATTACAAAGGAGCCTACCACTTTCCACTCAGGAACTAACCCAAAGGTCAGGAAAATAAAAAAAGTCATCTTTCTTTCATTAATAAATAAAATGTCATATAAAAAGCCCTAGAAGAAAATATAGTAATTGCCAGCTGCCTAATTATTTTCTCATCCTCTTCCAGACCTCAACACAATGCCTCTGTTAGGCTGTCTGCCAGTGATGTTTGGAACATTAGAAAAACACTCAATTTCTGCAAAGGCTTCGTGTTGCAAACTATGCTCTGATGGGCATAACTGAAGCAACTATAAGAGTAATCTGATACTATTTACCTTAAATTATGAGGGAAGTGAGACTACTGTGTGCCGTCAACTCACCCTTGGGTTTTTACATATTCATAGAAGAACAGTTCAGTAATAAGAGGTTAGAGGTGGCCGAGGACAAGTTTTGTTTCCCAATTAACACTACTGAGCCAGTGAAAGCCTTGTCTACTAGGCGCCATCACATACAAACTATCCTCCCACTGCACAGGGCCCTTGCTCTCTGCAGAGTTCAGTGTCTCCTAACTTGCTCAACAGTGTAAGCAGAGGGATCATTAGTTATGACTAGTAGAGTCTAGGAGATAATGTTGACTCTTATTTCAGGAACTATTAAGCTATAAACACTGCTCTGAAAGCCATTTATCTGCATTTTAAGATAAACATAGAAGCTATTCAATTAAGTAGTCTGCAAGAAATAAGCTACAGATGCCAAATCGAACAACTTTTAAATTACAAAAAAGAAATTCCGTTCATTTAATAAGCACAACTTTATACTACAAAATTACTGACATGGAAGTTCATAAGCAGCATAGCTTAACCACTCCACTATGTCTGATTAAAAAAAAACAAATCGAAGTGTAATTACCAAACAGTTATACCCAAGCAATCTAAATTACATGCACTTAAAATTTGCAAGTTACTTCCGCAGCTGCCAGTTATGAAGTACAGCATTATGAAGTTGCAATCTTCATAGAGCAGTATTTACATTTTATCTCTACATCGCTACAATTTGAAAATGAGATACTATCCTAGACCTCCACAAATGAGATAAATGCCGGAGCTGTCATGCTCAAATCTGCACTTGCTAAGGAGAACATTCTTACTGAGATAAGCAAAAGAGTATGAAATTAATTTCTTGAGTGTTGCCAACTAACCAAATTTTTTAAATTAACATTATTCATCTATTTGGACGTATCACTATAAGATCTTTAAGGTACTAGTTTAATAAAATTAAAAGCAAAAGAACCAACTTCAAATCACTAAAAAGCATACCCACAAAATACTTTCCAGTATCTTTTAAAAAGTTGTAAAATACAAGGCATTCTAACTGTCAAGGAAAAAGATGATTTTTTTTTTTTGTCACAAAAATTAAAAACCTGATCTTTCCTCGCACTTCCAGATGCCAGAGATTTTCAAGCCAGCTCTGAGGTCAGACAGGGGAACACGCAGGTGCACCATGCATCGGCAGCTGAAAGCTTGCAAGGTTGTGCCGGAATCTGATCTGCCCCCCCCTCCCCACATTCCTGCCAGCATTATAAACGTTCCTTGGAGGAATAATACCCTAATGCGGACTAATTTTCCGCAAACAGCCTCAGGCTTATTAAACCTCTTCTTTATCAGCATTGTTCAAAGCAGTTTTTCTGGTAATATTGAACTCTCTTATGCCCATCTAAAAAGAAAAGAAACTCCTTTTATGTTATCTCTAGTATCATTTCTCCTATTCAGGTCCACTGGCACTACACAATAGATTCAATAAAAATATTCAGTTTCATCATATGGTAGTAATGTCCTAAAGACTATGACATGGATTAAGAGAGAGAGAGAGGGGGTCTGTTCCCATAAATAAATATAAAGAGATCACTCTCCGAAAAGGATTTGATAGATTTCTATGAGTGACTCATCCCAGCAATTAGGTAAGCTCAAGTGAATTAGGAGGACAATATTCCTAAAGCAGGTGTTTTCCAGGACCTGCAATTCTTCACAGCCCCTAAATGGCCTTTAACCCTTCCCTAAACAAATTCTTTTACCTTCATTAATATCACGCAGATTTTGTTAATATGAAAAGCCTTTGCCATTACAATAATTAAAAAATTTGAACGTGCTATCACCTAGCTTCATTGTGGAGCCAAAAAAAGAGCTAGTCTGCGTTCAAGCACCCTGCAAAGCAGCATAACCTAAGACTGAGACTATGATCTGCAAAAACCAAAAGTGGATCCTCTTCCCAAAGTCATGAATACCTACGTCACTTTATCCCAGATGCTCCATAATGCACCTTGCCCATCTGCAAATCATTGATGTGAACAATCATGTTCTTTCAAAAGCATTTCTGGTTTGCAGATGATAATTTTTATTACAGGACTGGCAGAAGAATGCCATCTGCAGACATTCCTTCTTCCCCAACTCCATCCAGATTATCCTGAATGGCCTGAAACTCCAAATACAGCAGAGGATAACAAAATACAGAACGGAGATGCAGCCAGAGGATACCTACCCATCCTAACCACACGATCTAATAACAATTGAAATGATAAAGCCAGTTATACTGTAAATTGTTACTTCTGAGGGAAACGGCAGACCAAACAGTGCTGTATTTTCCAGTGTTTCTTTTAAGTGCTGTTCAGTGTAAAAGCACCCAAAAGAGATTGCCAAGAATACGGACACTGGGAAAAGGAATGCAGGCACAAGCACTGGGGGAAGGTAAGCCACGCATCCATGGTCTTTCATCAGTTCAATTCCAGCTAGTAGGGATATTTTGAAAGAAATATAAAGAAACAAATATATTGTTTATGTATTATACATGTAAGATACATATTCTACCTAAACATAACACATATAAATAAATAAATAACCTGTGAGGGCTCTAAATTGATGAAACAAAGAGTTAGTTGCACTGAACAAATCACTGTGAAAATGAAATTATTTGAAAATTAAAAATATGCTACTGTTCAATATGATAATGCCATTAGCAATTTAAGTATGCAAGCTATGGTCCTCACAGTCATTCTTCTCACGTGCACAACAAACACAAGTCTGTGATGTAGCATTTTGATCACACGCATTAAAGTATAAAATAAGGATATTAAATGAAAACTGCTATCTATGAGGAGACTTAGAAACCAAGCTGAAGCAACAGCCCTATGCAAGAAACCAGATGCTCCCCCCACACGTAGCTCAGTTACTGGCCTTGCTGCAGAGACAAACCTGCAATACTGCCCAGTGTGTGTGCTCTGATGACCATGTGGTGCCAAGCACAAGAATGACTGCTTATGTTCTCTATATCATGCTGAAAAGAAAGATCTAAGTATTGTATTTTACACTATTTATAAATGAAAATAAAACAATGTTTCCTATATTTTATTATTCTATTCTTCTAATAATTCTCTCATCCTTCCCATTTTTCCTCAACCTACTTCCTTCACAATGTTTTAAGCATTTTATTTCTTTTCCTCAGTTATTTTTTATAATATATTTGCTTCTTTCTTCACGGAGTTTTAAATAAAACAAGTTTCCTTTCAAAAACTCAGCTCTCCCCCCACCTATATTCTTCTGGCCCCCCTCTCTCTCTCAGTTGCCTTTTTTCTGTTCTCTTCTACAACCTGATCTGTCTTCCAGCCCCTCACTCCCCCTGCTTTCCAAGGATGCTTCAACAAGCTCATTGGTATTTTTTCTCCTTCCTCTCTCACTTAAGTTCTTCTCACCTTTTGAATGATTTACATCAAAACCATCTGATCTCAGCTCCTTCCTCAGCCTTTGTGCATCTGACTCACTTTCCCATCCCTTTAAAAGCACACTCAAGATGAACTCCCAATCCCAAGCCAGGCACCTCTTGCTCCCAGCTGGTATGTGCCTGTAACACAGCAGATATGCAACGAGACACACACAGTCCTCTACAGGAGGCCAACCTCTGCATAGCTTTTCTGCTGGTCCTCGTGCTCCCCTAGGAAGTGAAGCCCTTCTTCTCTCTTCCCAGGTTTCCCTCTGGGAAGCACCCCAAAATGACAGCCGTGTATCAAGAGCAAAGGTAAGAAGACACTGCTGCCTCTCAGAAGAAAAACCAAAATGGACACAGGCAGCAGCCCTCTGATACGGCAAACTGCTTGCCAAATCAGCAGCTGACTTGACAAACTGCCTTTTCTTCCTTGATCAACTTTCGCAGTTTTGTTTTTTTATCGACTTTGGTACACTTTCTAGAGAAGAGCCAGGTAAGATAACTGTTTACTTATTTCAAGGAGTTCCCAAGCTTCTATTAATCCATTAAAATTGAATTAGAAACCTAGACTTCAGCAAAATGCCAACAGAATACATCATCATGGCTGTTCTAGAGACCTCACACGAAATTGAAAGGAAGTGGCTATGCTCCTCAATATGAATTTAAAATATCAAAAATAATTTCTTCTTTCCCTTTTCTTCTTTTTATCTATCTTAAAGAGATGGAAATTGTCATTCAGCTGAAGTTTCATTTCTTTCCGCTCCAGTCAATCTCTAAAAATACTTCAAGTCATAAGAACTAGGGGCCTATAGCAACTATGCATTTCAAGCTGAGATGCTGTGTGATTTCAGAGAGAAAGAAAAATATTTTCCCAAGCTTTCAACTTTTCATTTGTATAAAATAGTTTATTTTACAGCTAGGTAAAGATGTAAAATTAAACTTCTCCACTAGCGTAATGTACTGTAAGTCACTATAAATACTGTTACCATAACTAAATGCATGAATTGTGTGACATTTTCCATCAGAATATGTAAGGGAATAGATGCCAAATATAGGGTAAAAGAATATAAAAAGTCAGCTTTCTTCTATAAAATAGCAGAATTCTTAAAGAATGTGTTGGTGGTCAAGTCTCTGACAAATAAGACGTTGTTTCTGTGCTACACATCCCGACTATTGGTCTGATCAACCTTAACTAAGAAATAAGGAAAAGTCTTTGGATATTCTGCAAATAAGCACAGGGATTATTATTTTCTCATAAAGTCATCTGAAATTACTCCCTCCCAGCTTGTATTTCTTATTGATATTCTTTTAATGCACCACTGCTAAATTAACTCCCTACACAACTTTGTAATAGAGAAAAGATCTTCTGAAGTCCTTTCCTTGCTGGTGACTGTACCAGAAAAAAACAGCCAGTATCACTGAGTTTCAGTCAGATTAAGGAGGAAAAGGGTAAAACCAGTTTTTAAGGATGGATGTGATAACTGTAGACATTCACACTTTCCTACATGTAATAATTTATATTTCTACACTGCTTTTCAGTTGATTTACCCCAACACAGAGTTCGTATCTTTCACTCTAAGTTACCACCATGCTCAAGGAAACATATTTAAAAGATCTAGTAATACATTCTGCGGAAAATCAATGTAAATACTTAAATATATGTGAAATCAGAGAATACATCAGATTTAATAATTTTCTTCTATTAAAAATAGAAATGTTTCTTTAGAATACTGCAGGTCTGCATATTGGAAATGCCTACTTTGTTCACTGACAAAAATGACATGTAACACAGATGGCACAAACCCAAGAATGCCAATCGGAAATTGAGCCGCAACTATGACTAATGTTTGCCAAATTGATAGAGAGCTATGGTTGTAGAAGCTTCTTTAGGAGCTGAGCCTGAGGCATGAGTTCCAGCTGCTAGGTTGTGTCAAGAAAAGGAAGAGAGAGTATTACTGGGGAGGAAATATCACAGGTACTCTCTGTTAGCTTTGTCTTGGAAGGTGGCTTAGAACTGGAGTTTAAAACCTGACTAATGACATAAGAAAAACATGAAGCTCGCATCAATCCTAGAGACTGAGAAAGTGTTGGTAGGTTATACACATGACTTCTCTACTAAATATTACCCACCTAATCTCAAAACAAGCAAGAATGAACCTTTTAATAACTCCTTGAAAGAATGAGGTTAATAAATTTATGTTCAGAAAAGTGCAGAATATACTCTAAGAAAAAAAAAGCATTTTCTTGTACTATCAACTACATATTTTTGTTACTCAGCAACAGAATTTCTTGTATGAAAATAATTGTAAGAAATCAACAAATCCCGGAAGCTACATTTAAAGAAGGGTGTCAGGTATTCATGAAAAAGTATCCAAAAGAGGAACAGTTAAATACAAAAACAACTGAATCAGCACTTTATCATTTATTCTACATCCTGCTGGCTGCAGTTTCAATAGGTGATACGCTCAGGATAAAACCAACCTTAATTCTTTGTTTTTATCCTCAACAGCACTGTTGACACGAGTTGAGCAGACTCAGAAGCTTGCTGTGTTTCAGGAAAGAATCAGTGATTTCTACAATTTCTGTAGTGTTTGTGCAACCTTAATACAGGACATGATCTCAAATCTTTACCCTTTAAAAACCCTGAAATTATTCAATGAAACCCTTGCTTTAGTCAAGCACCATTAGTTTTGCCATCACCTCCAACGTGTTTACAATTTCAAGGGAAGATGTCACCTGCGCAGAATTCGTCTTCCTTTCTCTGTCAATTAAAAAAATTATGTACTGAAGTAATTCCCGTTTTTTGCCTAGATCTTAGTTCCCACTGAAAATAAGTTGAGTTGTGATGTTAAAAATGAAGGTGAAAAAAGACCAGCATGCACTGTAATAGATTTACAGGATCCCTTTTGGATTCCAAATTCATTGCTCTCCAGCCCATGAAATACTAGGGAGCCTTGGGAAGAAGTCAAAACCCTTGACTTTAAAACTTCACACCCATTCAGAAAGAGATGATTAGGAACAACAGTATTCTAGTACCATATTTCTGGTTCCCTTCACTAGTATAAAATGGTTTCAGATTCAGCAATAATATTAATCAAGTGTTTTAAGATCACTTTTTCCTTTCCCTGCAAAATTGCTCCTTTTTAGCACTCTCAGGAGTTTTTTGCTTCTGCCAAAGGTAAATTCAGTTTCTGCCCGTAACTATCATGGCAAAATAAGGCTCAGCACACTTCCAGCAAGGACCAGATGTACTTTATATAGGTCATTGTATTAGAATAGTTCAAACCAAAATACTGCCAAATTAAAGGTGAACAGATTCTTCCTTCTTTTAGAGAGCTTTCAACTAAAGACAAGAACAAGGGGAGGAAAAAAAAAGGTACCGCACTGAAAAATAACCACAAATCATCCATCTTAGACATGTGGAGAGAACTGGGGAGAATTATTTATAGAACACATGCACTAGAAAATTTTCCTTAGAAACATCTCCCATTCCCCAAAGAACTTCATATTTTTCTGCATGTGGATTTATTTGCCCTACAACAAACACAGATCATCCCACCAGTGTCTCCTTTCTGTTTCTGCCACCCTTTTCTAGGAGAAAGTCAGCTCAATGCTCCTTCCCCCTTGCCTCAGCAGAGGATCCCCAAAGTCCTCCACATGACATCACAGGACTGTCTAACAGCTGGGGGCCAACCTTTCCTCAAAAAAGCCAGCCATAAGATTTTAACAGGCTGACATTCAGATTCAACTCAACAAAAGGTTTCCAGGGGTTCATCCAAGGAGAAGAGATGGAGGACAATGTGCTCAAGCAATCAGCCCTGCTTATGAACTTCTCAACCCACCCTGCAGCAATTAGGATGTCGACAAAGGACTCCACTTCCACAGTGACACCAGCTAGGGAGTAGTTCTTGCCAAAAGAAACACCCCTTTCAAAATTTTTCTGCCAGCAGGTATGTGCAGGTGTTTCCCCTCTCCTAATTTTGCAGGCCATTGGTTGGGGGACCTCTTCATCTTTTAGTCCCAAACCACATGTGCTGGGACTTCCCTAAACTGCAGAGATTATTGTTAAAGAATAACAAATGATGGAAATCTAAACCTAAATAATCCTCAGAGATCACATTTATATCTGATTTAAGCTGTAAACAAAGAAAAATTTGTGGTTGGTTAGATCTCCTCTCCTCCTCTTTAAGCCATCAAATCCTAGTCACCAAAGTTTCCTTTCACAAAACACAGACACATATTTCAGATATAAAGAATCATTTTCTGGACCCATCCTTCCAAAATACCTAACCATTTCTAAAGCATCTTTCAGTCTCCTTTGCCGACAAACACTAGGGCAGACAGGTAACACTCAGGCACTGAAGGAGAGGGGACACATACTGTACTACCATGGTTTGGATATGCTCTTCATTTTTTGCACTTTGTATTCAATAAAGATATGAACTAGAAGCAAATCCTTTCCTGCATGTGCTTTGCAATGAAAAATACTTAAATACTGAAACACTTAAACCCCATGTACTGTTTTAATGCCTGTTGCCAAAATCAGATGCAGTGATGCTCTTTGGCCACCTGTGGTCCACAGGATACCAGTTAAAATCTTTTTTTCACCACAAAAAGCTGTCTAAAGCACAACTTCTCCATCGTTCCTTTCCAAAGACAAGTGTTTCGGGCTGCAGTAGATTTTCTCATTTCAACTAGCAGCTCTGTGACACAACCCAGAGGCTGAAGAAGATGTAAACTATTTACCCTGTCTCCACGCACGTTATTTTTGCAAGCCAGCAGGCCAGCTTCCCTGGGCCATGTTTGTTTATAAGGCAAGTGTTCCCCACTCCTCCAGGGCGCTCATGGAAGGAGACGCCTGGGAGTTTCTGTTTAAGGAAAGCCACTAAGTGATCTCCATTTCTGCCATGGGAGATGCTTTGTTTAACTTGAAAATAGCTTTGGAAAGCAGTACAGCAAGTGCATTATCCCTGAAGAACCTGGTGTCACCCGTGATGCTGCCAGACAAGTAAGAGGAGAAGACACTTATACAGAGAAGTTCATATGGAAGCATGAAGGAACCTTGAAAAGCTCTCAGTTAAGATGTGCATGGTCTGGTTTCTGGTATGCTGCGTACTTTCTCTCTCTCCCTCTCTCTTTTCCACTCCTACCCCTATAATACTTCTCCCTGCTGGTCTGTCTGTCTGTCATTGTTGATTTTGGGGGTGTTTTTTGTTTTTGTTCTTGGTTAGATTTTTTTTAATAAAACAGGGGTGCCCAGCCTTGAGGATAAAGGTATAAGGAATTTCCAAATTCTTAGATTATTAAAAATAAAAATTGGAAATAAGCTTAAATAAGTTATGGAAGCTTCCTCCAATAACATTCCAGCCAACTTGCAAATTTCATTTTGAATCATATTGTTCAGCCCACAGGATTTAGTTTCTTTTTTAGATTATTTACTCCTTTTTGAAATCATTGTATTTCGAGGTTTGTTGCTTACAGTCAGGTTAAAGTTTATGCAGAAATGTTATTTTGAAAGGAAGATATTTACACTTTACTGAGAACAAGTTGTACTCACTCATTTTCAAAAATCCTGCTTTTATTTAGTTGAAACTATTAGTCAAATGTAACTCAAATTTGTGAATTCTTTGCGCCTAAACCAAAATATTTTTCTGCCAGTCTTTACTTTCTTATGCTTTTTAATTGTCTTAACTTTTTCAATCAGCTCTATCTACCATATCATTTTCCAGTCTTCTAGGAGAAAAATTAAGGACAATGATAAAAAACAATATTGGGACTTTCCTATTGCATCTATCCATTTTAATAAGATGTTACAGTCACATATTAGACTGAAAAGAAATACAAGATAAAGCCAAGTAAAAGTATCTTTTTTTTTTCTCCCAAAAGTGGAAATGCTGGAGAGTTAAAACTTAGAAAATTTACAGGAAGTCATGTGACATATTGAGACGGTCACTTAAATATCTACAGAGTTATGAGAAAAACTAGAAAAGCCTCTATTTAGATGTGAAAATAAAGTGACATGCTGGGTCCTAGTTAAAACACCGTCCTCTCAGTATTCAAGACTTTGTCACAGTAGGCAGCAGAAATTTGGGAAATGCCTGTATCACAAATTTACCTCAAAGGTTTGGTCTCACAAAGATGTCAATGATTCATTTAGAAGTAATTCTGGATTTTAATATGGCTTAATGTAAACCACATTGTGTTTATTTTATTTATTTTTTTCAATACTTAAGGAGGCCACAGCTCCACATTGATGATTAAATCCCAGAGGTGAAACAAGAGTTTCAGCCACAGCTGGGGCCAGCCCTGCCGGATAAAAAGTATCATGTAGGACACACCACATATTTCCCATGGAATCACAGAAAAGTGGCATTTTGAGAGAGAGAGAAGTACTGTCTTGTAGCTCTCCTTCAGCAGCAAACCTCACAGTCAATCACTCATGTCTTTTCAAAACATCCTACTCTGTGAAGGCTGACTTTGCTTCTTTCCATTTACTTATTACGAGAGAGCAAGGAAGAGAGAAAGAAATAACTAATACAAAATACAGGTGGGATGAAAAAATAAGGATGAAAAAAACATGCAAACTTCTTAGGGCTGCTCATTTTCGTTTCCACCACAGCATCACTTCTAGCACAGGGCTGCTTGAGTTTGGTATTGAAGGAGAAGGTTTAAAGATGCCTTTCAAACTCTGCACAGCTCTCTGTACAACATGGCTACAAGCTAATAAAGTCTGTATTTACTAGTGGAACAACTATAAGCTTTAAAGTAAAATATTAGACAAATTTAGCACTAATTAAATGGCAGTCCTGATGCATGAAGTCTCTACTAGACTACAGAACAGCCTTAAGAAAAGCTCTCCAGTTCTGGCTACATGCCTCATCCCCAATTTGGACTTTTAAGGGTAACTTCAGCATGCTTCACACAGCCCACTACTGTTAACAACAGCTCATCACTCCTTTTCTGTCTCCTCTGCTTTCAGTGCACCTGGCAGGATCATTACTTAAACCAACAGAAATAAATTTTTCGTGAACAGTATCAAATACTTGTTCAAGATTAAAATGTATCAGATGTCCAGCCTTTTTCTCTAGTTTTCAACATTTAGTGTTCAAAATGTCAGTCTTGAGCAGCTTTCTGTAGGATATTTTGATGTTACTACAGAAAAAATATTTAGATAAAGTACATGTAAAATCTCTGAAGCAAATCTTAAATAATTGCTACCGACTGCACTGACTAGTGCTGCAAGGAAACCTTAGGGAATTTATAGGTTTATTTTGAATGGTTTAATATATTATTTTTCATAAATGCTTGCCCCTGAAAATGGGACCAAATCATGCAAAAGTCTTTATTCTCTGTAGAGATCTTTACTTTGCATTAGTACATCCGGCTAGGATAAGACTGTATGAATGTTGTTCACCACAGAATAATATGAGGACACTGAAGAAAATCTTACTATAATGAGAGTTAAATGTTGCCAAAAAAACACCTGCAAAGAACACCTCTTTATTCACCAACTTGGACATTAAACCTCATTTATATAACTTTAAATGAAAGCTATAGGTGTTTGCAAGTATAATGCTCATTACAACAGCACTATAAATGAAATGTGGTCACCCTGGAAGTGTCAGTACTTCACCACCCTGTTGCCAACCATGTGAAAGACAGCAGTGAAGTTGCAGAAAAGAATGGTTTCAATTTTTTATGTTGGGGGTTAGTTTGAAGTGTTTGGCAATAGGATTTACTTCCATGCTCTACAGATCAGAGGTAAAACAACTATTTGAATTCTTTCCCCATTACTACCTTTCTGTCACCCAGAGGTTCACCTTTATTCATTCACACAAGGAAGAGATGGAGAGCTGAAATCCTCTCAGCCAAAATCATGCCTTTTGTTTCTTAAATACACTGAGATAACTTGTGTATGAGGCCAGAATGCTGCCCTTTGCTGGGATATTGTAAAATAAATATGATCTATTAATTTATGATTTAAAAAATGTTTTATTTTTAAAATGTTTAAACAATGATAATTTGGGGTGACAAACTTCTGAGTCTAACCATTGGGCTTTAAACTCCTATGCATGTCTCTACTATATCTTTTAAAATGAGACTCCAATTCTTGTCTCAGCCTTCTAAGTGACGACAGAAGCTTCAAGTCCGAAGTTCAGAGCCGGTTCTCATATGCTGAATAGATGCTGATGGATACATTTGCAAGCAGACACATTCAGTGTATAGAAACAGTGAGACATATTGTGGGAGGTGCTGAAAATGAAACTCAAAGCTCTGGCATTTCCTTCAGAAGGTATAAAACAGCACAGCAATCTTAGCAAGCATTATTGTGATGAAAGAACCCAACAGTACAGCTGTGTGAAAAACCCTAGACAAATAATGCTTCTTCAGTTAAAATGAGATATACTAAGGCCCTTTTACACTCTTTTGTCGACAATACCATTCTTGAGGTCCTGATTAGACTGAAGAGATGTTAGTTTAATTTTCGAAGAGTCTTCAAATTATTTAACAGATCATCAAGATATTAGGATTTTTTCCTCACAGTGTCCAAAGCAATTAATGTGCATATATTGAGACCCAGATATTCCACAGGAGCATGAATGTCTTTGCATGGACAGAGATGAGAGAGTACATCTCCTTCTCTTTTGCGTGGTACATGAATGTGCATACTGCAGATTGGAATAAAAGACAAGTTTTTGCATTACTCAGAAAAACAGCTGGATTGAATTGTGTGTAAATTTACCCTGCAGTGCTTTGTCCTATCTATCAAATGTTAAACAGTCACCCCAGTCATCCTTTCAGGCAAAATAACAAAGGAGCTAATCCTGATTAGGTCTAACATTGTCTGAATCGCATTTACGTTCACCCTGGAAAAACAGGTCACATAAGTTAATCCAGCCTGCAAAAATATCTAGAACCAGAAAACCTATCAGCCAAAGGACAAGTCATATGCCCAGTCACCTGACGTGAGCCATATACCCCCTCTCAGCAAGAATTCTACTACGGCAAGAATTTAACCATTTAACCAACCTCTTCAACTTCCTTCCTTTCCTCTCTCCTCTTTCCCAAGTTGCTCAACAACAACAAAGAGCTAGCAACATATATAAGGAAGGTGAATTACATCGTTGTATATGAATTATTTAAAAAATTGAAGTTTGCTGAAGACTCTTACTATAAGGGTCTAAAAGAGGCAAGACTGTAGGGAGAAGCCTCTTTTAACAGACTCTTTCTGAGGAAGGTGAAGAGGGAAGACGAATCAGAAAAACTCCTTCAGGAGACCAATTTATAGAAGTAAGAGGTTTTCTGTAACAGCAATCAGGGTAGCCTAAAATTTATCCAAGGGAGGCTATGTTTTATTCCCCTTCGGGCTTGACCAGACATCACATTTTGCTGCTCACAAACTGGCTGGACTAGGAAAACATGTGCTGACAGTTTAAATATCACCAAAACTAAGGTGTCAGCCTTACTCTGAGATCACTCAACAGAAGAATTATCTTAGCTCATCCAGAAGCATTTCACTGCTAATGGCCAGCAAGCAAAGTTGCTCATTTCCTTCTATGAATATTCGCCAGCACACCTGAATTTTAAAGTAGAATAAAGGAAAATCCAGAACGCTGCTGCTAAACTTATTGCTCATAATGAAATCACTGAAAGATCTTTTTTTACAGACCTTTTTTGGGCCATTTTCCAGGATGAAGCAACAGCTGTCTTTGCCAATCTCCTCACAGGCAAAGAAAATTTTCAAGATTAATTGCTCTGATAGAAAACAGGAGATTTTCTTTTTTGCTTTGCTTTGCTAATGTTGCTTCTCCTGCAGTCAAGTTTCTGATCCTGGAGGCACTTCCAACTGCAAATTAATTACAGGTTTGATAAGCTGCGTACCTGTTCATAGAGATCAGAAGTTTTAAACTTAAAACCCCCTTTTATTTCCTAGAAGACTATAAAATTAATTTCCCACTTTCCCAAGGAGGCTAATGTGAGGCAATTGCTGATATCTTCCTATGATTTGAAGTGTAGCAAAAGGAAACCTCAGCTGAAAATTGGACTTTAGCAGAGGACAAGGGCCTGAAAACATAGCAATCCTTGCTCTTCCCCTAAAGATCTTCCAACTAACCCATCCACGAAAGTAGCAGAGCCCATAATCCAGATTGGTGGGTGCCCTTGATGAAATCCATGCTACACAGGATGTCGTCCTTTTTAATTAGGACATTTAACAGATGAATACAGCCAAGAACCAGAATTGCCTGTTCTTGTTTAAGAATAAGCTTTCCACCCAAACAAAGTATTAATGTGTCACTCTGTATAATAAATACATGACTTGCTATACAAAGAAGTATAGTTGAATGGCTTTGGCCTTGTCTCGAACTAATTTATTTTAAGTCTATATATAACAAGTTCCTCTGACAATGAATTGTGTAATGTCTACAAGACAAAAAACGGCACACTTCGTTAGCTACAGAAAGACAGGTGGACTGACAGAAACTTCCACTTAGTGCATTATTGGCTGCCTGCCATGGTTTGAATGGGGGCAATTATGAAAAAATTGAACACATGACTTTAATAAGCTTCAATATAGATCGCTGTCTGGTGGAAACAGAGCTTTACAAGGAGTTACTCTGGGTCTAGTCTTTGCTGCTAGGAGCAAATGTGTTCTTTCAGATGTCAATCATATATTCTTGGTATTATTTTAAAAGGTTAGCAAGAATACTGACACGTGGAATTGTGGATGACAGGAAGCAGCCATAGCACTCACTTCCCTCCACATCCCATGAGATAACTGACTCCCTCCATGCCAGTGGGGAAGTACCTTCCTGAGCACAATAGGGATGTGGCAGCAGCACCTGACTCCCGGAATGCACAGCAAAGAGCAGCTACCATTGCTGCGGGGGTTCGGCAGCAGCCCCAGCAAGTGGAGTCCTCTAATGCGGAGGCAGTTGTTCTCTGTCCAGAGCTGAGCACTGAATACTTCACAGATAAATTAAAACCAATCTTATAAAATATTTAGGATGGATGCGTCTTGATGCAAAAGTGTCCTTCACTGGTTTTTACAGTTCAGATTCCCACCTCCAGCAATTGAATTTGCTATGAATAAGACAGCAAACAATGCATCCCTTCACACTCACCACGAGGTCAGGGAGGTGCTGCTGCAGCAGTTTAACACTTGTTCCACATTTTGAGCAGTTTAAATGAAAAGTTGAGGTTTGGATGATCCACCAAGTCGCCTTCCCAACCAGTGTTCTTCCCTTCCCAGCCGAGTACACCTTGCCTTTCAGAAAAAAACTCACGTGTCCCCCACAAGGAGACTGCTCTTTAAGTTAAGCAATAAAAGGTCTGGAGGGAACTTCTTAGCAGCCCATTAATGTCAGAAGCAGTCAGTCTTTGGCTCATGGCATGGGAGCCTTGATGTGAGCCACAGAAATTCAGGCTTGCTGGAACTGTTCACATGGGGATGAGGGCAGAAAGCCCGATAAGAGCAATAGCAGCAGTGGTCCCAGCCTCCCATACAAATTCTTCCTAATTCCCTAGCAGCACATGCAGCAGGACCATTTCTCCCCGGTCTCCCGTCCCCATTCCCACCTGCCAACTCCAGCTCCAGCTCCCTTCCCTGGCAGCACTGAGGACACATCAATCCATTGTGCTAATATGCATCTTTGGTCAGCTCTGCACTATTTCACATGTTTTTTTCCACTCTGTGTGTATATATAATTTCAATTCAAAATACAACACCCAGCACAATTATTGCATAACAAAGATTGTGCTCCAATGGCATATCTAGTAGTACACTGTCAGGACAGAAGGCTCACGTTTCCAGTCCTGTCTCACCTGTAACAAGACTGCTAAATCAACTGCACATTATTTTATCCCCTTTCAAAAATAAAAGAGAACCTTAAAAAAAACCAAAAAAAGAAAAACATAAAATCCTGTTCCATTCAGTGAGAAATTCCAGACAGCTGCATCACCCGGGGAGTGAAAAATAAAGACTATGGGTAATTTTCAATAGCTTTGTCCTTGAGTAAGACCATGCCACCAAAACATTTTAATACCTTAGGATGTTCAGCTATAGCACTATCAGAACTCCTCCTGTCCCAGTATGTTTCTATTTTGTTGAATGCCCGTTGCTTCTGCCTATGCTGATCTTGCCTGCTTCAGTCATCCTCCTCCGCATGCATTTGAGAGGAGCTATGTATGGGCACCGAATCCTTTTGTATCTCTGGATTACTTGTTCTTATACTGCATGACTGCGTGACTTAAAATAATCATACACAACGTGAAGTAACTATTGCTATCACTTGCTTACCACTAAGTGATGTTAATTTTTACTTCCACAAGTTTCACGTATTTTCAAGTGTTGCTCCCAATATTATTATATTCTGTAATTTCAACGTGACCACAAACCATCTGTAAAAATAGCAGCAACTATTAACAACAGGAACAATGTGCACTGATGACAAATCCATGTGAGATGTTCTTGACACACCACAAACTCAGTAAGGACAAGTCCAAATAACAAACTGTCACAATTTGGTGCACAAATAAAACATGGAGAACTACTGGCTAGTCAATAACCTGCAGCATCAGACAGGAGGTCACTGACTTAAAGTGAGTTAGCAGTGTAATAATTTATGAGAAAGCAGTTACCATATCAGGAGATATCCACAGACTGTTCTGCATGAGAAAGGAGAAACAAGCCTCCTGCTCAAGGCAGTGAAGCAGCTTCAAGACTAGTTTCATGCTTTGGGCAGCATCACTCCTAGAGGACATAAACTGATGAACAAAAATCCAGAAAGTCACAAAAGGTACCCTTATTAATTTGAAAACAATTATAGAAAAGAATAAAATTACAGTATTTGTTCAGTCTAGAGACAAGGCCACATGGTAACAACTCTCAAATAAGTAAAAGGTCTCTGCAAAGAGAGATGAAATGTACCCTTACTCCATGTGCACTTGCACAGGATGAGAAAAAAAGGCTGAAACACTGAGATCTCAGACATCCAGAAGATCAAGTTTTCTTTGAAAGCCTGAATAAGAATGGAAACAGATTGTCTACAGAGGTAGGAACCTTTCTTCCCGAAGGCTTAAAAAATGATTAGACAAACTGGTGTCAGAAATGGCTTAGGTACAGTTAGACATGCCTTCAGGCAGAAGAACAGCCTAGATAATTCAAACTTCTTTGCAGACTTCGTGTCTCGCTCTTTATGGATTTACCTCAAAATGCAAATAAAACTCATTCAAAAACTGAATCCAAACCTCCTAATTTTTAAAAAAATCAGAACTCTTTTAATTTACTTTCACTTTTTAATTTCATAACATTGAAATTCTAACTTGGCCTAACTAATAGTAGAGAAAGTAATTTAAACCCAAAATGTTTCAATGTAACGCTCATAAAACATGTATTATGGTGACTCTATATTTCTGTTAGTTGCTTACCAAGCCAAAAGACCTATCTTCCATACTGTTCTTGTCAAGATAATTCCATTATTGGAATTTCAAGATTCCAATAATATTGTTCCCATTATTGTATTCACATCAGAACATGAAGAGGTTAGATCAATTATAGTATCAGTTTCAGTCTTGGTGACAATCCGAAATCGTAGAATCATAAAATGGTTTGAGTTGTAAGGGACCTTAAAGATCTTAAAGATCATCTAGTTCCAACCTCCCTGTCCCAGAATGTTATCTCCAAGAGAACAGTTGAAGAAATGCTAAGGAACTCAGTGGAAAATTGTTTCAAAGAGACACTGAAGGTTTGGAAACAAGGAGACTACAGTATTTTGCTTTTTTTAACACTGTAGACTCAGGACTTGGAGTAAGCCCTAAGTTAAATTAAAACATATTTTTATTACACACTGAACATTTCAGGATGTTGCTTTGGTCATGATAGTTTAATTTCAGAGGGAAAAAGCAACATAAAAAACTGCTCTGTGACTCTACCTATGTTTTCTAATCTTCTCTGAGATTATTTTTAATGCAGGCAAGAAAATATCTCTTTCAAGTAAAAAAATCCATATCATATTTGTCTCCAGACCTTAAATTGTTTAATGCAAACCCCCTTGGAAGATGTTCAGTCTCATCTAAAAAATCTTTTTTTTTTTCAGAAGACTAATCAGTATTTTGAAATATAAAGCTATTTACTTTATAAATTGTCTTGATTTTTCAAATGAGTCAAACTGAAGTTGTAACAAACAATACAATTTACCATGTCTTCCCCCATTCAATGTATGAAATCTCTTGTGAATAGTAGCTTCTGCCAGTTGGGAATTTGGTTGTCAGATCAGTAAAATTTTGCTTGACAAAGCTAATTTTTTATGCACAGCTGGAGAACTTTGTATTTGACACAAAATTACCATGTATGCACGTGCAACTGAATTGTTAATTTAAAGGGGAAGATGAAAAGCAATATTTTCAGCGTAAAAGATGACAAATAGTCAAGCCAACAAGGGCCATGCACAAGAAAGGAGATGGAGAGCCATAGTAGAATCAGTCAATTCAGCTGGACTGAAGCTGCCAGGCAATAACAGTTCTTTACTAACTATAATGTTTTATGTATAGCCTGGATCCCTAACAGGCAAAAGAATGTTTCCAAAAAGTGAGGAAAAATGATATTGCAGAGTTCCTTCATGTGTCTTCTCAGGGGGCTTAAGGAAACAGATACCAAGTGTTTGCAACATTGCAGAAATGTCTTGAATTCCTTTATGGTCTGTGTCCACCAAGTTTCAGGGGAAATTTCTGAAGAGGATACGCTATTGGAGTGTAGTGCACTGCAAGCATGACATGTTCGGCTCCGTCCTTTGGGAAGCACAAGCAGGTGTTTTGAAGGAATGCTTTGCCTGAAACCTGCCTTTTGATTATTGTGGATTTGGAGACCTTCTGAAAAAAGAGACCTGACGAGGGCACTGAGCTTTGTTTAAAGAACTTAATCCTCATTCTCCCAGCTGCCGACAGGAAAAGGCCTTGTTTTGCTTAAGTAAAAGATTCCTTTCTCAGAATCAAAGGATGAAAGTGGTAGAGAAGAGCGAACACCCTCCCTGAACAGCAGAGTTAACGTACCCGACAGCTGACTGTTAACAGCAGCAGAAACATCCCTTTTCAATTCTACAATATATATCAAAGTAAAAAATCCCTGCCAGGTGGCATTTGCCATTATAGGGATACAAAAAACACCCAAATAATAACCTGATCCTGCAAGATCCCAAGTTCCCTCCTGTTGAAACTAATGGTGTGGAGAGTGCTACAGATGTAACCTGAGCAATTGCATAAGCCATTCCAGTGCTGTACTTAGCATTATTTGAAATATTTCCAGAAAAGAGAAAAAACCACTGTTGATTTAAAATGAAATTCCAATCTTGGATGCACATATTGCCACGAGCTTTGATTTCCATTACTTCTAAAATACTGATAATGTGAGTCCAAAGAAAAAATTGTTCAGTGTCCATAGATTGATTTTTTTTCTTCTTCTAAGACCTTTATTTTTACCAGCGGCACACAAATCTAGAGACTTCCAATCATATTGAGAAGCAATGGTGAGGCACTGGAACAAGTTCCCCAGGGCAGCTGTGGATGTCCCATCCCTGGAAGTGTTCAAGGTCAGGCTGGATGGGGCTTTAAGCAACAGGGCCTAGTGGAAGGTGTCCCTGCCCACGGTGGGGGGTTTGGAACTAGATCATCTCTAAGGTCCCTTCCAACCCAAACCATTCTATAACTCTGTGATATTTCAATATTACAGACTTGTAGTAAATATAATTTGAAGCATTACAGTTCATTCCCTGAAGCAGTTCTGTTAACTTTTTCTTAAACAAAATCTTTACCCAGAAGAGTTTGTACTAGGTGTACATCTGTTGCTGCTCCTTCAAAGATTGGACCTAGCTTGGCCAAGTAACACAGCAGTGAACCCCTCCTGTACCAATTCTGAAGAGTTGGATTTCCTGACAACATCACCTCCAAAGGAATATGACAACTCAGCAGGACTTTTCCAGCAGCCTCGGTTCTTGCCTGCGGGAGGCTATGGCAGGCTGTGAAACAGCACAGTGGATGATGCTGTTCATCCCAATACTTGGAAACCCATGAGGAAACCAAATGGGTGGAGAAAGAGACCAAGCTGGACTGAAAAACTGAGAAAAAGCATTGCATGTAAAACCAAGAAGCAGCTGAAAGAAGCTGAGAAATCAGGGCAGTGGGAACAATATAAGCTTGCATAAGGAGAGGAATGGGCTGGGAACAATTGGGTGGAATGAGAACAAGAGTCGTTGGATGTTTCTCTATAGCTTAGAATGGCACTTTGATTTGTTGAATCTCATTGCTTCTCTGTGGAAAAACCTTTCTGCAAGACCCTAGTAAAATGACCTGTCCCTTCCAAGTGCTGGACACATGGAGATTTGTAACCTATTATTTGTGCCACTTACTGTGTTCACTCAAGGGAAAAGTTTTGTGATGTGGATATGCATGGTCATCATGCTGCGTCATGCTTTGGCACAGTGAGGGTGTAAGCTGCATGAGAGGACTTCTGGTTTTCACTTGATTTTTTTCAAGTCTAAACAATAACCCATAAAACCACAATATGTTAAAAGCACATTTAAAAAGAATCATCAACTCACCCACACACTCATCTACTTAGGAGATGGCTGAATTAGCGTTACATCTGCAGGTTTGTTTAACAAATAATACTTATTGTTGCCCGTAGAACCCTTTTTCAATTTTTTCCAGAAACTTAAAAGGTAGGTGGGGTAAATAACTATGAGTAGAAAAAACTATTAAAAAAGGAAAAACAAAAGGAGTGATCCCAAATCAATGGCACTGGATGCTTTGCTGCAACCTGTTTGTCCCAGCACTACCTGGGTGAAACATCTAAGCCACTCTTTTCTCAAGCCATGCCCAGCTCTTTGCTCCACTTCTCTATGTGCTCAACCGAAAACCTAGGTTCTAATCAGCAAGCACACAGAGCACTCACAGGTATCATTGATATCAGGAAGGCCGTGCTCTACCTCAAGTACGTGCCAAAGGATGGAGCCCAATGTGCCTCAAAACCAAGCATGTAGTAGAACTAGAGCATGATGTCACATGTGGATTTAGCCAATTTCAGAACATGCTTCCACTGAAAGAGACAGTACAACAAAAAATGCGGTTTCCTTCTGTTTTGGTGGGATTATTTTGCAGTCACATCAGTGATCTGCTCCACTGTGCAGCTGCCGAAGTCCTAAGGCCAAGCAGAGAGAGGAATCAACAGAAAGGAGTTGTTGCTCATGTGCTAAATTAGGGTGTTTTTAGCCAAATGTGAAACCACAGCCTGGGTGTCTTCTTCTAGCCTGAACTGTCCTCAGCCTGGATGCTCTATCTGCAAAGGGGGGGGGACAGATATCCCTTTGTCTAACCATGGTCATTTGTAAAACTAAACTGAAGTTACGATAATGATAACATAATGATGGGTTTCTCAGGAAAAAAATGCAAGGAAATGAATAATTACAGCCTCAGCAGGGTTTGAATAGCATGTGGTAAATAAGGTGATGGTCACACATTGAACACATTGAACAATACAGCTAAAATAAAATAATGAATAGGGACTCATTAAGCGAGGGCTGCTCATCCTTTATACTGAAGAAAGCAGGGGTCCAATGGAAAAGCTAATCTGTTATCATGCAATTGAAGACTGCATAGCAATGCATATGCACAGAGGTCAAACAAAGGTTGCATGTGCAACACAAACGCAGACATTTTGAATGGAGCACTAGTAAAGGTATTTTCATCTGGTTTTGTGCTTGAGTAGTGTGACTTGCTCTGTATATGAAACTTAACAGGCAGTGTTTACAGATTTAACATAATTTAAGATCTATAAATTGTCTTTCTAAATGTCATGTTACTCTCCTTACAGTGTATCATTTTCAGTGCATTAAGCACTTGGTTAAACTCTTTGGTCCAGATCAGGCAAGAGAGCAGATTAACAGATTCAGTTTTGGAGGGTTGAGATTGGGGGACGCATCTTTTCTCTGCCACAATCCCTCCTATTTCTTGCGAGGTTCTTGTGAGGAGGCCAAAGCATGGATGCCTTCACAAATGAAGATTTTGTCTGAGAGTCAGGCAAATGAACGAATGACAAACACTGTGCCATTCTGCAAGGGAAATTTGTTCTCCATTATTTTAGACTAAGCTGCCTCAATGAAAAGAATGGGCATGTAACATGTCAGTAGCTCGTAGCCTAAGTGGGCTGCCATAGGTGCACTCACATTTTGAAAGCCATTTGGTCACATGCGGACTAGCAGCATTCTGTTACTGTTTATATATATACATATATATCTACAAATATTTATATGGTCTTTGTCACCAGTGGAGACAGCTACTCCCAATTAATGTCTCTCCTAAACAGCTCTACGGAGTCAGACTGCATTATTATTTCCATTTTGCAGAAGACAGTGTGAAACAGAGCAGACCAGAGTCACAAAATCTTTGTGCCTAACTCCCACTGAAATGAGCCAAACTTGGTTCAACTGCAGAACTTCAGTGGATCTGGATCCACAAATAAGATTACCATCTAGGTGGGATTATACTACAAAGCTTTATATCTTTAAAAGGTCATTAGTGAACTGAACACAAAATTTTTCAGAAAGTCAAGTTGTATTATTTCCTTCAGCAAGGCATCAGTTACTACCACAAAAATATTAAACAGACAAGAGAAACTGCAGCAAGGAAGTTATACCAAAGGGATTATACCAAAAGGTTGCAATGGTGGGTTTAGTGGCTCCTTTTCATGCTGCTTATGACTTATTTTTCTCCTAATACTGTCTATTTATTGCACAAATAAAAGAAATATGCCGATAAACACTGAAAATATAAAAATCATTATTGTTGTCACACAGTAAGAAATATCTAGTCATTTTAGCCAACAGTTTCAGAAGCACGATTTCTACACATCTTTTAGATCTATATAAAAATATAACAAAGATTTACAACAAACCTTTACTTAGCCCTGAAAAATCCTTTTGATGTCAGACATGTTAAACCTAACCAGAGGACCAAAGCACTCCTCTAGTTCTTCAATCCAAGTGTGGAAGGTGTTTGTCCACTAGTAGAAACTTATTGTTTGGAGAGAAGCAAGAGCAGTACACCATTCATGTGAATTTTTTCATTAATTCTTAGTTTTGCTATCTGCCCTTCACTTGCCAGAATGTCCATGGCAGGGCTGCAGCCCTCCTCCAATGTAACACCCATCTAAGAACTGCCCATTGAAAGCATGAATGTTCTTCCCAGAAGTAGCAATGTCATCTTAGTTCCAATCCATGAAAACACACAGGTGGCAGTGTTTGTTCTCAGTGGGTGCTGGCGCCCAGGGTTGAAAAGCTACAGATGCCATTCCCTCCTTGCTCTCTAAACACGCAGAGGACTCTGCAAACATGCTGCTTATAGAACTTGCAGAAAACCAAGAGCTTTTTCACCTCTTAAGAACAATGTGTTTTAGAGACAGAATTTATTTTCCCTTATTTTTGCATCAGCCAGGCTTTATTTCTCTCTGTTACCTAAAATAACCATAAGATATTTGTTACAAAAGGAAGGCTGTAGCATTGGGCTTATTTTAACACACTTTTTGGCAGCAGGATGCTACCTTACTGCACAAACATGTTCTAAGGGAAAGAAGCTTGGTTAAAAAGGTTAGATTTTTACATAAACAGTGGCTCAGGCTGTTTATGTGGTTCCATAACTTAGCGGCATTCCATTTTATTTGTTTGTGAGATTTAGTTTGCTTTTCTTTGGTGGTACTATTTTGTTATTAAACAAAACATGTACATGACTGAAGTGCATGTCCAGAGACCTAGAAAGGGTCTAGGGCTTTTTTTTGACCCAAAGAAGAATTTCTGAGGGATATATGGAAAAGTTAAAATGTAGTGTTTAATAAAAAAATTATCAAAGTACAATGACAGCAGATATTCCAGACTGAATCCTTCTGAGGTTGTATAAAGCATAACAGCTCCCTCTGTCACAAGGAATAGTCAGCCTAAGACGAGCATTAAAACTCCTCAAAAACCAAACCACTACACAGTACTGTAAATAACCATCCACAAGAATAGATAGTGTCAGCTATCTGCTACTAAAGATACTGGATCAATCACAAACATTTTGGAGAACACTGTTTTAAAGGGAATTGACCAGTAAAAATGTCAGAATATCACTACACTTCTGTATCTGGCTTTCCATGAAACAGTAACCTAGGAGAAATGTGAATTGCTGTGCATTTAATACAATCACTGCCAAGGAAGAACCATTACACATACCAGCATCTCTATTTCATACAGAGCAGCAATTCCATGCCCAAATTTTCCCACATGAACAAGACTCTCCCTAGACAGTTTAATCCTCACTGTCCAGCTAAAACGCCTACTGCAGCTGTGCTATCCCTATTTGCAGTAAGAAACTTCTAGAATTTTTTTTCATTTCAGCTGTAGCTGGAATTTTTATCTCCCCTTCTTTTTTAAAGGAAGAAATGTTAGTAACCACTGATCTGGACAGAATCAGATATAAAATTTTATAGAAGCCATAATTATTGCAATTTTTTACTTCCCCCTTTTTACTGATGACTTCCGATACATATTTATTTTCCAATTTATAAGGCGACAAAAATAATAAATGAAGTACATCTTTGGGCAGCTATTATTAACTCAACTGCTAAGAGAACATACAAAAAACTACATTTAAAAAATATTAGAGTTTAAGAGATGTTCCAGCTCTTTAAAAAATGATCTGAAAGAATGCTCCCAAAGTCTGAATTTATTTGCAAAACTGAAGTTGGTAATGACAGATTCAGAAGGCGGTAATGTTATTTCTTCATCTGTAACTGTATTTTCAGCTGGTGACTTCCCACAGGCAGCTATCATTAATTCAACAAAATCTACTCAGTGGCCCTTATTCAAGCCGAATATATTTAACAACTTAAAACAAAATACTGCGTTTTCACTTGTTACTCAGTCACAATAGAAAAGAGATTAGTAAAATGTCCCATTGACCTAATCAATACACATTCAGATTTGAGAAGAGGTATTCAATAATTAATTTAATTTATTTAATACATATGTTGATCCCAACATATGTCAGTGTAGAATTAGTTTGTTAATCATTACTCTTCAGACTAGGATTTCTGTGCTTATTTCTGCTAAAGGAAAATCTAGCTGGCTGCTGTAAAGGTTCATTCAATACAACAATACAAGTTGCCATGGTTAGAAAAAAAAAGTTCTCTCATTGCTTAGGCTGACCAGACACAAAACAAAGCCTTAGATGGCACCTAACCCAGGTAAAGGAAGAAACTAAGCCCATTTGTTTCTGAAGCTATGTCACTTATGCTGATTTTCCTAGTGCTACTGCACAGTCACCAAGACAATCTGCGTTTGGGAAGCAAGCGAAATTTGCTAGAAACCTCCTGCAAATGAAACCCAGATGCTTAAGCACAATCCCAGATGTCTCCTGCACCGTGTGGCTTTCATAGATTAAATTGAGCATAAGAAAGAGATGAAATATTTATGAAAATTAAATTTGCAGGATGCATGTCAGTAAGCCTGAAAAATATTTTTTTCAAACAAAGACAGGAAACCACATTTTTCACCCAATCGGGTTGGGTTAGGTTATAGCAGTGGTATTCATTGAGCTCCCAAGACACTTGCATTTCATGCAGACCACTCATTCCAGAAACAGGGATCGCAAACACTGCCTCTGACACCAGCATATCAAACATGTATAAACTACATGCTCAAATGAATTATTATGTTTCACTCCTAATCCACCAAAAGTTTAGTATTGCAAAGGCTGGGAAAAAGCACAAATCACACAGAGCGCTCTGTGTAATGATACCATGTACTGGACACCAAACACTGCTGGAATGAACAAACCTGCCCTCTTCCACATTCAAGGGAATGCTATCAGACACCTAACCAAATTAATATGTCCTGAGACATCTTGAGGCTATTTGTTCACCAAAACTTCATACTTGTATTGGCTTCCTCAAAAGAGCAGGGAATAAAAAAAGTTACTGTGGTAAAAGAGAACAGAAAGCATAAATTAATTCAGATAATATTTACAATTAAATGAAATCACAGAAACACTAAATATCTCAATTTTTCCAATGATAAACATCCTGTATAAAATCTCCAAACAAGCTAACATCTGTCTCTCTCTTCATAGTCCAGGTCTTGCCTGTCTCAGTAGATCTGTTATCACTATGATAAGCCTTACTACAGAACATGGTCAGGTTTTCCTTTCCTGGCCATTCCAACATTTCATCCCTCTGCAAGCAACTGTCTTGAAAGGGTAGCACTCCCTTTCAAGATGCTCTTCTCTCTCTTCTGGGGAATTGAGAAACCCAGAAGAATTTTTTAGAAGTTAATCTGAGATTATTTAGCACTCAATTACTTCGAAATCCTCCAATATCCATTCAGATACAGAACTGCGACTTAATACACACAGATGTGATCTCAGCAAAGCAAAATGAGTACAAAACGTTAATATTTATACTATGGATTATTAAAGGAGCTGCACCTTTCTCTGTAGCTCACTGAATATTTCTGAAACAGAAACCAAAAGGCCATTTACTTCAGCAAAGCAGGAACAGAGACAAATCTAACACTTCCCATCAGCCCTGTACTCCTTGAACACCTTCTGAGTGCATTACAGGGCTACCGGATGAGCCAGGACAGCAGAGCTGTCCCAAAGGAGATGAAGGGTTTATTTGAAGAAGCCCAGCAAGTGACTTTTAACAAACTCTCTTTCAAAAGAGAAGCAACGAATATCCCACTTCCTTTACATGGAATGTGTATACACTAAGGCTCAAGTACCTTTTGTACTGCCAAGCTAATGCAAAGCCACATTTCAGCAGAGGAAGGACAATACACTTGCTTCATGTGCATGTTTTGACTTGTATTTACAAGAATACACTGTCTCTAAAGCAATAGTCCAAAAATCTATTGATCAGTACCATTGCAGTATCACAGTAACTCCATAGACAGACATCATAAAAATCCGTAGCATTAGAAAACATGTCCCCTACATTCAGTTTGCAGTGTCAAATGCTAAAAAATAGTAGAGCTGGAAATAGAGGTTAGTAAAAACGCAAGACTATTCCTGGTCTGGATACTAAATTGTCACACTAGCTTTGCTCATTTTTTAGAGGAGTTAAGCCTCCACTTCTGCAAAGTACTCAAGGAAGAGAGCAGTCCTGTCAGTCTCAAAAGGACCATTTAAGTTTAAGATCACATAGATCTTCGAAGTAACCTGCTTAGTAAACGCTTCATGGTTACTTTGGCTAACACATGGCACATCCAGTTTGAGTTCACTTAAGTATTCTGCTTTCTAGTTATGTATCCGGAACAACAGGCATTCCAAAATCACACAAGTGAAGTGTTCGCCAAACTGCAAAACAATTCAGGCCTTCAAACCCAGTATCTTTGTAAAGGCCAGACAGGAAAGGATGGGTAATAAACTTCAGTTCAGAACAAGTGGTGCAAAGCACACTTCATATGTCCTGAGTTGAACCATATCTCCTAGAAAAACAAAGGAAGGAAAGACCCTAGTATTGCTATTTTCCCTCCAGGTATGATGCTGAAGAGATCCAATTTCAGGCATCTGTGATGCTCACCAAAAGCTACTTTTATTGCTGATTAATAGTGAGAGATTAATAGCTGGGGATGCCGCATAACAGCTGCAGTCTAAAACTCTTGAACACAGACACGGTTATACATTTAACAGCTGGGTTCAAACTTTCAGTGGATTTTGCTGTATGGTAACTAGGATCAGTTTACAGTTGAAAAATTATTACTTTAAACGCGCAGTGTACAACTACACCACACAGCTACCTCTAAAGTAATGCAGCCCAAAGGTTACCTATCCTCACACTTCCTGAATCATCCTTCAACTTTCAGCAAGCGAAACGCTGTCAGGTCCCATCTCCTAATTCCCACAATGTTTAGCTTTAAGCCTCTGAGTGTTAAAATGCATCAGAGAACAGCAAACATCAGAGATGGAGGTGAAGGCCTGGCACTTCTCCAGACAACAACTAGACCAGCAGGTGAATATGTATTTTTTTGGATTAAACCAAAGTACAGCATTGCCTGCTAAATCCCTTGAGCAGTGAACTGTATGACAAATAATTATATCAAAGAATTTTGTTACATGAGTTCTATATATTCACCATATTGCAATGATAATTAACAATTATTTCTGCTCAAAGTCCCTGTGGCTTTGGACCCATTAATTGTAAATGCTGATATGTCACTCCACAGCATGAGGCTGGGGTACACCAACAGAAAGCTCATAGGCATAAGCATTACACTCCTCCTCAAAGATACAACTGGCTCCTGCCCAGTTTTCTCACACTTTCTCCCTCATACTTTTCACAAACGCTACACTTTTTCATTCAGAAAGACTCCTCTGTGATTTCCACAAAGTACTTTAGGACAAGGCTGCAATACAATTAGTGCCTATTTGAAAGATGCTCATTTGTAGCTCCACTTGGGATGACACCAATGGGAAGATGAGAAAATCGTTCAAATCAATATTCTGCCTCTATCCCATATGGGTAAGAGAGGCAGGAAAATCTCAGGTTTTTGGTAAAGTTCCATTTTTACTGTAAGTTAAGACTTACACTTCATTCCATGTATAAGATTGATATAGCTATGCAGTGCCAGATGCAAAGGATTTGGGCCAAAACTACAATTTTGCCCCAAAGTTCAGCCTCTTATGCAACGTTTCTTTTTTTTTTTTTTGAAATGAACTTTGCTCAGATTATGGGATAAAAAACAGTTTTCAAAACAAAGAAGAGCTTTCAGTAAGAAGAGCTTTTGTCACCTGTTTCCTTTACAGTACAATCCTCTAGGTTGCATCACCAAGCTCAGGTAAACATTTTTTTCTAACCATACTGTTAAATGAGCTTTTGGTCTACATTTTTTATGCTTCAGTTTTCAAACAAACATTACCTTTTCTGATTTTATTTTTGAAGATTTCCTCAGAAAGAACCTCCTTAAGTCTGAATTCCAGCCTAGAAAATTACCCTTTGCAGGTTTGCAATGAAAGATAGAAGCAGCCAGTATAACATAATGCACACACAAAAGCAATTGTACAAATAAAGAAACACTCAAATATGAGTTCTGTATTGTAAGGAACACACAGATAGACTGAAAATGCAGAGCAAAGTTCAGCAAAAGTAATTGGAGACACTCAAGACCAGATAAATAGAACTGGGCTTGAACTGGCACAAAGATGACCAGAGTACACTTAGGACTAATTTTTCTTGAGGTGAGAACAGGGAGACAGTGGAACCAACTGCCTGAAAACCTGTGGTCTCCTCATCACTGAAAGGAAGTCAAAAAACATATGCATGTCAGAGGGACCGTCTAAACTCTTGATATCTAGTGCAAATCATCCATTGCATTAATGATATAACTGTATTTGATATTAGTAACCATGTGGAGACATCAGGACCTCCCCAGGCATAGGTACAGGCAAATGGCAAACTCCACACGCTAGTAATTCATGTCCTCACTGTGAACATCCTGCAAGGAAACAGAAGCTTTGAAGGGAAAGAATAGATGCATCTACTAAGCAAGTTTAAGCTAGAATTAATACAGCTATGGAAAATCTTGATCTCAGACTGAGGCATGGACTGAATTACTTAAAAGATCTCTTAATTTGATTTTAATCTCTCCTTTTGTAACAATTTCTAGCCTTTAAACTGACCCATAACCCAAAAGTTAGGAGGAAGCA
The DNA here is from genome assembly GCF_003984885.1 of Neopelma chrysocephalum. Lineage (NCBI taxonomy): Eukaryota > Metazoa > Chordata > Aves > Passeriformes > Pipridae > Neopelma > Neopelma chrysocephalum. Next base: position 1,490,476 of record NW_020898046.1, read on the forward strand.
AAGTGTTATATTGATGCAACTTAAAAGGAAATAAATACATAAAGAATATAATTATACAATGCATAGATTTACAAGTTTTTTTACATGGACTAGCTCCTAAAATTATCCTAAAGTACTCAGCTTCAGTTGCTATCATTTTGTCATTCTTTTTTTGCCAAAAGATTTTGGGCTGGATTCCATCTTATGTTCAGTATTTCAGAGGACATGGAGCTGCTGAAGGCATCTATGGGAACCTGCATGGGCACTCCCTGGCAAAGATTCCCCAACACAAGCCTCTCACCCCCTGAGCAGTGCTGGCAAACAAGAAATTCACAGCCCATGGGAGGGGAAAAACCCTGTGCTGAACAAGCCACTAGTTACATTTCCTAAAAAAGTTTGTACACGCGGTCAAAAATCAAGAAGAATTTTGACTCCCAATTGCCAGGAAGTTGGGAATGTATTTCAAATGCAAACTGTGAACTCATAAGCAGCTAGGTTTCAAATTACTCTACTGGGAATCTCCTACTAACCTTGTAATTCCATTGTTGATAAGACACAATATCTGATGATGTTGGCTTTTGGCATAATTTCTGCATGCTCATCTCTGTGCCTGAAATTCCTGAAGAGAAGGAAAAATCTTGGTCTCTTCTGTACAACCTAAGTTTTCCATGCACATCTTTCAAAACCTACTGCATTTTTTTCTACAGGTCTGCTTAATCTCCTTGCAGATCAGAATAAATCAGAATACATATGATTTCCTTGAAGGTCATCACAATAAGATTCTCAGTGTCTTTAGGAGAACATTATTTTGGTATGGATAACGCCGAGGATAATTTAAGAACCCTCTTGTTTTTCAAGGGATCATACAAAAAGAAAAGTGCCAAAGCATTTACCCATCAAAATTTTAAAAGGGATTAGTAAGACTCAGGAACATTTATGACTTGTGGTTTCAGGGGAGTTGATGCAGCCCCAGCTGCACTCCCCACTTCGGCAGTAGAGGGTGCTGGCAGAATACTGAGGGTTCATGCAAAGATATCCCGGACTGGTCAGTCAGGTGTGACTGCAAGTTGTCCGGAGCCTGCATGTCACAAAAGTATCACTTAGGAAGAATGGCACCAGTGAATAATTTTAAACTAGTTTTTCAGTATCACCTAAAGTCTGTAAAACCTGCCCATCCCACGCCAAACTGTGAAGCACACTCACTCCTGTGCCTCATACACAACTTCTGCAGTCATGTCTGAAAATGAAGTAAAAAATTAGATAAAAAAATCAGTACAGTATTCTTATGATTCAAGGAGAAAATATGGACCAAGGATTGCAAACTTGAATCTAAACTGCATATGCTGTTACACTTGCTAGGATTCCTACAGTCCAACTGCTCGGAATCCTATTCTGCATCTACCATCCTCTCCCCAAGCCCAGCTGCTCCCATGAACACTGTATCCACCGCATGAAACCTTTCAGAGCAAACGGACTACACGAGTGGCACTGCTGTTTCTTCTGCTCCTTAGCTTTAGCATGTCTTATTAAGGAAGCCAGAGTAAAATCATCTCAAGGATAAGGAGAACCCGTGGTTGATGCTCAAGGGCTGTAGGTGAGGTCACAGAAAGTTTACCTCTGTAGTTAACAGAACTGACTAATTTATGGGAAGAAAGAAAAACCTTCCTTGCTGTGCATATTTTTTTTCTCTTTTCAGATGATACTCAGCTTGTAGCTAACTGCTTCATAATGAAAACATCCAAGCCAAAGCATCCAAGAGTGTTTCATTAAATTATTTACCACTTTTCAAAAGACACTAAGCCTAAGAGAAATTTCTGACAGTAATTTCATAGTTCTTCCACAGAATATCCATACATGAAGATTTACCGTAAGCACATTTATAAACTCAAAAAAAACTCCCAAAAACATGTCCGCTCATTTACTGCACCCAGAACTTGTTCTCAAATGAAATTTTGTGTAAGTATGTTTTAAATCCTCTAATACTCCTTATTTTAAGTCTCTTAATAAAACAATAAAGCAACTGTGACTCTCCTGTCAATCACAATTCTGCCTTACTGCAATCTGTTTACTGCTAATTAGTCCCCCCTTTTTTTATTAGCTATGTTAAATTTTTGCTTCTTGATGGGTAAATACGACATTTTCACTTATAATTACCATGATGCTTTCCTGCTAAGACTGAAGCATGAACACGTTCAGCCTTCCTACGAAACCAGGACAAGGTTCCTTAAGTCTATAGCTACTATTAAAAAAACACCTCGCTGTTAAAAGGGGTAACCAGACAAAAGTTACAAAAAACCAAAAAGTCTGAAACGCTCAAGATTTCTAATGGCAGATTTGATATAACACAGCTGCTTTAAAACTTTGTATTTCGAGCGGTGCAAGTAGTCCCCAAGTTGCGCTATCAGAAAGCGAACAACAGCGGGAGCGGCTGCTCACGCCGCCCCACCGCGCCGGCTGTGCCCGCACGCCGTGCGCCTCAGGAGCATCACCCGCTCCGCCGCACCCCGCAGCCCGGCAGGACCACAACCACAGCCGGGAGCTAAAATCCTCCCCCCCCTCGCCCCGTCCGCGGGCACCTTCCCGCCGCCCGCTGCCCGCCTCGGTCCGTCCCTTCCCGCTCACCTCGGGCGTGCAGCCAGCGCCGCGCCAGCTCCCAGGGAGAGCCGCGGCCACCGGCCCCGCTCCGCCCGCCGGCCCCGGCCGCCCCTTCGCCGCGCCCCCGCCCCCGACCGCTCCTGCCCCCGGCCGGCTCCGTCAGGCGGCGGGGAAGGGCAGGGTAGGGCTGGCGGTGGGCCCGGCGGGAGGGAGCCGGGACAGGGCCACCCGCCGGGCTGCCGCCCCCAGAGCCGGACACAAAGGGGCAGCCGGGACAGCGATGGCAGCGCCGGGGAGCCGCCGCCGGGAGAGGAACCCCTCGGCTGCCCCTGCCCCGGCACACCCCCGGCCCCGCAAGGAAGCCGGAGCCGTCCCGGCTTTCGCACATCAAACGTTCCCTCTGCCAGGGAAGAGACCCGCAGCCGCGGCGCGCTCGGGAACCGCGACTCTTCCCCGGGCAGCAAGCGCTCGCCAGCAGTAGCTGATGGCAGCCAGGAACGAGGAACCGACAGCTCCAGCCCGGCATCGTTTCAGATAGAGCACTCACCCCGCAGCTTGTCACCGGACAACTGTTGTAAACACTTTCTAAGCTTGTATCATTCTTCGAGTGCTAAAGGAGCCGCTTCAATATTTGTGCAGTGCAGGATTTCCCTGTAAGCCTGTTAGTGAATCAGCCGCACACATGGATTTAACCTCACCCCTGATGGTCACACGTGCGCAGCAGTTGTGTCACTTCTCCCCTCTGAGCACGTTAAACAAAGCCACCTCATCTATGCCTAGGGTTTACAGACTTCTACATTATCAGGTCATCAATAGATGCAAACCTACAAAATAACCCACAGAATCACAGAATCATTTAAGGTTGAAGAGACCTCTAAGATCAAGTCAAACAGTTTAAACTACCGCCACCATGTTCACCACTAAACCACATCCCCTAGTGCCACATTCACGTGGCTTTTTGAACTATCTACACGTCTGCCCCTTAAAACGGAAAAAAATGTTTTAAACAATTGTTAAGCATCAAGCAGCAGAAGTATGTGTTCTGTCTGCATTCTTGAAAAAAATACAGGTGAGATCCTTAAAACACCAAATACAGGCAATAAAACAGGAAAATTACAAAATGATGTACCACAATAAAAAGAGGCTCCCAACTACCACTGAGCAAAAAAAAACCCGAGCAGGAGTAAACTAGGTATTTACAATTAAACTCCATATCAATATACAGTTATTATTAATGACAGCATTTAGTGGGTAAATTCCACTACCATGCTGCAAATAGTATTTGGCTTCAAACAAGTGATCCCTCTGAAACTTTCTGGGGAAGATCCACAACTTTGATGATGCTTAGCAAAACAGAAATCTTTGAAGTGTCCACCTAGCAGCTGTCACACAACAATTATTAGTAATAAAAGAATAAAATTCACTTTTAATGTGACTCAGAGTAATCTGGCCAAAGCATTCATAAACCAGACCTTGACCAGCTATCATAAATGTGATGAGCATTACTCTTGTCTTCCTAGTGATGAGTGGAATTTCTTTCTTCATCCTTTTGTTTAAAACGCTATTACCTGCTTGATTACTACACCAATTTACAATGCAACTGCAACACGAACATCCATTTCTAGACACATGAATGGAATGCAACATTTATGCGAATACAATCATCATTATGCAAATATAATTTTTCAGTCTTTCTCATATGTTTTCATTGGAATATATAGCAAGAAAATAATACAGTAGTCTAAACTATTTATTTTCTAATGAGTCCTAATTACAGATTTGCTTCACACAGATCAGTTTTCATAGCAGAAATTACCTTAGTTCTAAAATTCATATTTAACCTATATGTGGTCTTCAAAAAGCATGCTTGAAGTTTCCTTCCCAAAATCCCATTAAAAAACACCCTTAGAGTCATGTTATCTGCTGACATGACTTCAAATGTTTCTGTTACTAGAACTAAAAATCCCAATCGCCACATATGACACATCTTTCATTGTACACTACAGAGCAGACCATTCTTCCTACATCAAACACAGATGACCTTTTTGACTGCAAGATGGAAGATTATCACTATTTTGGACTCTTGGGATGGACACCTCAAGCTTCAGTTGTGTGACCTTAAAGGACTAGATGAATTCAGAGCTGCAAACATCTGACTCTGAAAGACTGCCATTAAAAGTATGGGGAATCTAACTGAGATGCTTTTAGAATGCCAGCAGAATCAATGCATCAAGAAAAGGAGGTTCTTGTGCAGACTAAAGCAAACAAGTGTTTAAAATCAGTCTTTAATTCATGTCTGTATCTGACCATAAACTCAGTGGGAAGAACCTCAAATATGACTGCAAAGCTGTACCCTGACTGGGCAATTTAAGACAAGGTGTGCTGGGATGGCTACAGGCTCCCTGAAGGTAACCCATGCATGCTGGCATAGAAAAGTGAACTGAGGTAAAGCACCTCGTAAAAGTTACTGGCTTCCATGAATTTCCTTTCAGTATTAACCATAGGTGCCCAACGGGTGCTTGTTAGCATGTGGATGGCAGGAGGACTCTTGTAGACTGAGAGTCAGTGATGTATCTCTGTAAATTAGGTGGTTTTCAGCAAATCCATACAGGATATATGGATATCAGGTGCTGTTCCTCTTTGGGACAGTGGCCAAAAAGAAAGCATAAATTACATTGACACATATCTTGATCACTTTTTGGAACTAAAACAGGGGTGGAAACATAATGGGATTGCTTAGGACACCATTGTCATGAATTTGATGACACGGTAAGTTTCCTCTCCTGTCTCATATTCTGGTGTTTCAGACCTTAACGTGAATAATACTGTCCCATTCAGCAAAGCAAAGAGGTGACAGCACAGTGATGGGAAGCAAAGGGAAGGGAGAGGTTGTCCTGCTCTTGTTTCTCTGATGTCTTCCAAGTTCAAGGTGTGAGTTGCAATTAAGGAATCTTTTTTACTGTGCATTTTCAATGAGGAGCAGGACACTCCTGTTATTATTAGAGCACAAAGCAAAATAAATAAATGAAGCATGTAATAATGTGCTATAATTACAGGGTTTGTAGGCAGGCTGTCAGCGTTCATGGATCATTCCCTCAATCCTGGGGAATACATCAGTATTATACACTTACTTATACAGAGTGCATAAGCAAGCAAAAGTATTGCAAATTATTTCCCTGATATGGACATTATATTTCTGAAAATGAAAAGTTTTAAGTCATTGTAAGTGTGGGAAAAAAAATTTCACATCTTAGAGGATAACATCGTTGTTTCCACAGTTGTTACTGTTGCCAATGCTGTAACCATATCTTTTATTTTTTCCTACTAATTATGCTATTTCCCTATATATTTTGTGTTCTGTAAAAGCTCTTTGCCTATTAAATCCTTTTCTAAGCAGAAGCACAAATTAAAAAAGTCTAAATTAACATTTCATTGCTGGTCTCTATGTTTTCCTAGATAAAAAACAATCCAGTACTTAAGCTACAGTAAGTAATAGCCACAAATCTGAAGGAAGGCTCTTCCTTCAGATGAAACCTGCTTACACTTGCTTTCTCCAGGAAAGCTGGCAGAAATCAATTCTATAAGGCATTATTCTCCAATATTTTTATTCACTTTGTGGTTGGTGAAACATAGTGTCGCCATCTGTGGAGAACTAACTCAAAAAGAATAAAAAGGTGCTTTCACTCCACTTGAAAAATTGAGGCATTCAAATCCAAGGACAGGCAGACAACAAAAGCTGTGACGTACTTAGAAACCTCTGAAAAGACTCTTAAGAGGCACTGGAGAGGTGAATTGAACCTCTTGTGCCCACGTTTCTTCCCTCTTGCCCCATTCCAGCCATGGGGATGCTCCCCCGGCAGCCCAAGAAGAGTCGTGCACCCCAGCCCTGCTCAGGGACAGCCACTGCCTTGCAAATAGCCCGCTTTCCCCTGTGATCCAGCTGAGGGAATCATCTAGTATTCTAGGCACGTATTCCTCTGGGTTTTGTCTCTATTATTTTTTTTTTCTCCCCAGAGATCTGCCAAAGTTCCCCCTCTCCTCTGACACACACACACACTCACACAGTCCCATTTGGAAAGGGTAAAACAGCAGCAGGAAGGGAGAAAATCCCATAACTTGTCCAAAGCATGCAAGGATGATTTGTGTTCTCACTTATGGGGTATGACTGTCACCGTTGATCTGCTTTCAGGCCTAGATTACATCTGATAAGGGCTGACCTTATTTGAGTATTCACACATTATGCACTCATGGAGAGCATGTGGACACAAAAGTCCCTCAGATGTTCTGGGCATCAATCATGCTCACAGCATGGAGGCTGACAAACTTTTCTTCCCTTAACTCGGGAGAGGAGAGAGTAGTCCAAGACAGACTTAATAAAGTTTAAAGCTGTGCCACAGTATATTTGGGGCCCATTGTCTTCCAAAAGTGTTCTTTTCAACAAATTCTCTGCAGTTACCACGGGCAACAATTCGTCTTTAACAAATTGAGGCGGACTGTGTGCAGACTGTAGGGAGGAGGGGAAGCGAACAAAAGGTTTGTCAGGTCTGTTAAATAAAAGCCAAACAAACAAAACCCTTCTGTCTCTTAGTAGCCCCATATTTACAAAAACAAAGTAAGTTCTCAAAATCATTCCTAAGAACTTATGAACCTGTTGTTCACCACACACAAATACTTTCACTCATTACCACAAATAACGTCATTTTTTGTAAAGAATATATTATAAAAATCACTAATGACTAAAACGTTTCATCTGTTGCAATGACAGACACTTCTGTTTCATCTTTCCTGATTTCACAAGAACTAAACCACTTCTATAAACCTTCTGCTTCAGTCTGCACATTTATTTTAAATTATGAGAGAAAATAAGAGCAGGTGATGCATGTGCTGCTCTGAAACGTACTTACCAGCAGGGCCTTGCTAAATTTTTAAAGCCTAAATTCTTATACAGTATCATCCTCAGACAAAACTGACTCTGTAGACTGCAGACTTTCATGGAAACAAATAAATTGCCCAAATAAGCCATCATACCTAGCTCTCAAACACCTTTTATTCCCCATATCTGTAGACTACATGAAAAGACTCAAAACAAAGTATGATTTGCTTTGCTAGATCATGCTTGTTAACTCCAAAACTTATTTAGGCCATTTAAACTTTCTTTATTCCACAGCTGGACACTCCAGCAGAAGCAGTAAGTCAAGGCATTTTTTCATATGACTGAAAATAAGTAAGTACAAAATGCAAATACTAGTTTGTTGTTGCAGTTTAGGAGATCAGTTCACAGTATGATGCATCTCATGGGGAAGTTCTGCTGCTTTTTCAGAGCTGGTTGTTTGAGTTTTGTTCCTTTTAAAACCATTCAGTTTTCAGTTATATGTCAAAAGCGACTGATCCTTGAGAAAAGGAGCAGTGCATTGCCAAGAGAGGCGACAAGACCTTTGGATTAAACCACAGAAAAAGTATATTGAGAAGGAAGTAGTTTCCAGGCCCAAGAAAATCTAGCAGCTTCAAGTAAAATGAACAATATCTAAGATGATAGCATAGAGAAATCCACTACCAATTTCAATGAATTTTAATTTAAGCCATTCTCAGCAGTAGCATAGACACTCATTGCCTTCAGGAGGTATATTTCCTAATGAGGACCTACTGTGGCTGTACATCATGTGTTGCAACATATTCTTTTTAAAATACAAACAGCAAACCATCCACTTCGTCACATGTGGAGATTAGGATATGGTATGCTAACTAAGGGCTGAGATGTAAGGCCAAGTGTCCTGTCTATAAATCTGTGTTCAGTTTCAACTGAAGTGTTCATTAGAAAGTTTTTGGTTACAGAGCATTTGGATTACAAATTTCCAAACAAATAATCATCCTAATAAGAGGTCCTACCCAGTCTAATATGATTGGGTCCACATCTTTTTCTTTTTTTTCCCTTAGTTAAAAACTAGTCTTTAAAACTTCAAATATTTTGATGGAAAGAAATTAATTTCTTTTATCAGTATAAGCATATATACAAACATCCACTTATAGATGCTCACTCCATTCAAAGTTCATTTGTTGGTTTCAAATGCGTTTCATATGATGTGGGTTATTCTGTGATATGGATAAAAGGCCATTTCTCTGACAAGCTGGATAAAAACCTAATGTGTGAGGGAAGATTGTACCTTTAGCTTTACTAACTCTCCTTGCTGACTATAGGCTGACTGTATTTGGGTAAGAAACCAACATCTTAAAAGGAAAGTTAATGGAGCTTGGACATATGTTTGACTTAATAAACCAGAAACAAATATTTATAATGTTTTGTCATATTCAGCCTGATCTTGCAATAAGATCCTGCAGATGGTACTCCAACTAGAAGTTGTCCCCACAAACTGTGAGCCACGCAGCCACCATCAGCTCCAACAACTGAGAACCTCACAGTAATGTATCTACCACAACTACCACTACCACAGCAACTGTATCTGCCCAACTGTGGAACCAGAGCTGGCTTCTGTCCAGATATCTCAGGCTGGGGCAAAATAAAATTGTATCTAGCTACAGAGGCTAAAGGTTTCCCCAAAAGGTCATGTAACATAGTAATTTCTGCGCTGACACACTGGATCAGAGCAGCAGCTCAGTTTGTCCATATTCCTGTCTCCAATAAAAGGTATTTGCTTTTTATTAATTTTTAAACGCATTGCTTTTTAATCGCATTGGGATGTCTCCTGCCTTTTATTATGTAAAAGGTTAAATGGAAGAATTCAATTTGCTTCTTCTTTTTATATGTATTATTTTATTTTCCTTTTTCTGTCTCCTCTTATTGAAGTACTCTCTAACCAGCTCCGAAATTTTAAATTTCTTGCTCCTCTAGGAGATAGTTCATCTCATATTTTAGTCACTCACCCATTCCTGCTGCACCTTTTTATCAGCTGAGGTGACCTGATGCAAATACAGTGTTCCTGGAGGGACATGACTTCCACTGAGTGACACAGTCACTCAGAAATCAGTTTTATCTGTTGTTTGGAGACAAATGTTTTATTTACTTTTCTCACTGTGCAAAGCAGGAGATTTCTTTGACTCATTCAAGAGGACAAGAAGGATACTTTTTATACTCAGAGTTATTTCAACATTCTGGAAATATACCAGGATTTGGTATTTAACAACACGCATTTGCTGAAAATACTTTAACCTGCACGCTTGTATCAATTTAGCAAATCTCTCGCAGTTTTGCCCAATTCTTTCTGACCTAAGCTAATTTAGATAATTACTTTTTCTTTCCCTGAAGTCACTCTTTCCTCTAAAGCCTAACATACCCAAAACCAATTCTAGAAGTAGCTTGTTACTGCCTTCCCAGTGGCAGGAGCAGCATGCCTCCCAAATCTCCATTTCTCTTTCCCTCTCAATATGCCAAAGAATGAGGCTGCAAGAGATTGGAAGAGGAAGACCAAGAGAGATGGGTGGTTTGGTGTGATGACTGAATACAGAAGGGAGGAGTACCCACAAAAAATGCTTTTAATTGTTCATGCTATTTTTTCAGGGTTTTCCTCTCTCATCCATAGATGAGATCCCTCCATCTGGGGAGCTGAATCCCCCTGACCCAGCAGTCCACCCGCTCGCCTGCCACAGACAGAGCTGGCAGCTGTTCTTCAGCCCCTTTCACCACCTGGGAACCTAAATTTAGACCTCTGGCCTGGCTAGAAGAAAGGGCCGAAGGGTCAAGGCCAGATGGGCTCAGTCCTATTCTCAGCACGCCATTAGAGTGCTTAAGCCAGGCGTGTGCATTTCTGCACATACAGACTCCTAGTTGGTGCATTGTCAGGAGAACTGACCCCCTCCCTGCTGAGTGAGGTCTTCCAAGGTGGCTGTAATGCCAGTTAACATGCACATTTGAAAGTGTGAGTCGTCAAGGTTTAAATCTACATCAATAAGCCACTCTAGCACGAACTTTGTCTTCTTTGGTAACTGAGAAAAATTATACTAATGAGTTTTAAGCCTACATAAAAGTAATAAATGATATTTTTATACTATAAAGTGTTCTCAACAATTAAGTTACTGCAGTCTCTTGGTACAATATCTTATCAGTACATAATTTCATATTTCAGAAGTTCCTTTCAGCACAGTTTGGATTTCAGCCTCCAAGCTATTCTCCCAAGCAATAAATGGACAAAGACATAGATTTATTCACCCTGCTTCCACCCCAAAAGCATGTCTGATGGATTTGGAAAGTGTTCTACAAATTCAAGATAGGCATCTGCCAAAATAAATTCTTCCCTAATGCTTGCAGAGATTTTTTTCCTCCTATACCTCTTTACCGGTTAACAATTTTATGTTGAAATCATCCTTTTCTTTTTTGCTGAGTAAAACAACTTGTTCCACTGTTTGCAATCACATTGCTCTATAGGTTGAACTTCACAGCAGATCACCCTGAAGAACCACAGTGGCACACTGGTTTTAGGTACCCAGGTTTCCAGGGAGGTTAATTCCATAATATACACCCACAACTCATAACTTTCCTATAATTACAGATGCACAAAGACCACAGAGGTAACCAAACACACAGAAAGTAAACGCATTTCATGACTTCAATTTTGTAAAGAGCACAAGCAGTACTTGGCATCAAAATAAATCTTAGCTGTATTTACAGATTTATCACAAGCATGTGATGGAAAAATAACCCAAAACAACAAAAACACCAAAATCAAAACAACAAAAAATCCCCCAACAACAACCAAATTCCATTCCATTGCTACTAAATTCTGTGTATTACAACAGAAGACATGTCAAACCTCAAGCAGCCCCTAACGAGATGTGGACACAATATGAGTCACTTTTAACTTGATGATGAGCTTGAAGGCAAGTAGGAGCTTGCATAGTCCACTGGACCACTGAATTTTCAAATAGTAATTTCAGTTTCACTTACTTCTGCAATATTATTAAGAAAAAAAATCTAAATTTGAAGATACTAGATTTCTACAATATTCCTTCTTTGGGAGGAGCATATTGTTTCCTTGTTTGTGGTTTTTTTTTTAGCTAAAATGCATATTAAGATATTTAAAAAAAAAAAAAACAAAACCTTGACTCTGCCTCTTTAAGTAAGTAGACAGCTTCTTTAGTCCTTCACATTCCTTCACCTGTCCCCAGTTACACAGCACAGCTGCTTGAGGGTTTAAGACTTTTTTGTGAAGTAACAGTTCATGATAATCTCATTAAATCCTTTCTAACACTTTCCAGTTCATACAGGATTTCCTTCACCGGGATAAGTGGAGCAAGGATTGGCTGCTTAAACCATCTCTGTGCAAAAAAAAGAAATGTCACCCAAATCCCTCCTCATAGAGCAACCCTCAGCAGCCCAAGGGTGCAGGGGAACGAAAGCTCGGCCCCAACCAAGGGGCTGGAACAAATCTGGAGATGCAGCAGCTCTTTGCCGTTTCTCTCTACAGCTGAAAACCTGCATGAAAAGTATAATCCCCAATATCTTTTGCTTGTAAAACAAATCAATAAGCAAGCTCCTCTACCTGTAAATCATTCTGTTTAAACATCGAAAGTTCCTCTCTCTGCTAGCCCAGGAAGTATTCATCACAAAAGAGACAGGGAGTTGTGCTCTCAGGATGAGGCTCCATGACCAGGCTGGCTGCTCAGACATCACAGCCATTCCCAAGAATGGGAGATAAGTTTTCCCAGAGGGAACAGACAGCGTGAAACAAAAGTGAGGCAAAAAGAGGTCTGATTATTTTATAGATACGCCTTCTATCAGATCTTACAAGCCATGCTGTGGATGTTCTGAAGATATTTTCAAGGAGAGGGACCTCCACAGAGAAGCCTTCATGACACGTAGATGGAAGCGAGGCATTGGGAGGGACAGCAAGAAAAGCTGGGATGCTTAAACTGCTCTAAGAGGAAATGGCAACAATTTTCAGGCTCCGTTACAGAAAATTCTATAACATCGACTACTTCTATCAAAATAGTCAGTTTTCATTTCACTGTACATGGTCTCATCAACTGCAGTTTAATAGGATTTTTCACTGTTTACATGCACTTAAATGGCAAATGCACATTTCCTGCTCCAGCTGCCAAAAACTACTTTTTCAAATTGCCTGCCTAAAACCACCCAAAACAAGCAATGCAAAACATGTAAGACAGTTTAAGGTCTGTAGAGAAGGCTGGCCAGCTCAGGTATCTGGGTAACAAATATTTTTATAGGCCTTTCAGTGGCTTAAATCCAGGACAGCTCTGCAGTGATTTATTTCTCTTCAACAGCTTCTAGGGTGGCCTGTGTAAAATTAGCTGGTAATCACAAACCAGGCCCCGAGTGGGCATGTTCCATACCCAAAGCAGCAGTGACTGGTGCTCTCTTGCTGAGGGTCACAGTAGAAAGACCAAGGACTGAGGGGGGAATGTGGGATATCTCATGCCATCAGAAAGAACAAGGCATTATGCTAGGATTTTGAAAGATCAAAGCACAGTTCATCTTATTTAAGCCATAAATATAAGTGTCACTTTTTATGATTGCCCTGCTAGTACTCTGAATAAGCATTAAATACAGTTTTTAAGGGTTATGCAGAATTTGTCTTTCTAAAACCTACTCCCTTAAGAGCCAAGAGCATAGTCTGAGTTGCTATTGCAGTTCACAGTTTTTTAGTGGAAAATTGTCCCTATATCTCAGTGTGGAAGGGAGCAAATATTAACAGCACAACCTGTGTATTGGCCCTTGAGGAGACTTCTGATGTCTGAGACTTCACTGATGAAGGCTTTTTCCTTAATTGCAGCACCTTATTTATGATAGAATTGGTTGCAAATCCCCATGCACTGGAAGTCTGCAAGTCTTGCTACCACCTTCTCTGCTTCAGGGCACTGCCCTGGCCTGCAGGCTCCAGCTTCATCCGTAGAACAAACATGCTTTGCAAGAACCACGTTAAACACAGTTAGTGGTGTAAGCCTCGCTGGATGGTGCAGCAACATATTTTTCAATTCTTGTATGCTCTTAGAATGAAGATTGCCAATCAATGAGCTCTCAGCCACTCACTGCAACCAACCTAAGTACTTACTACATTTGGGAATAACTGGCTCAGCAATTATCACACAAGTCTTATGATGATGAACTCACCTCAGTCAGTCATCACTGAAAGGGCTGCCCAATTTGTAATAATTGCTTGGCCCTTGGCAGCTCTGTTACCACAAAAGGAATTTTGCCCAATCTCTGAAAAGAAACATGTGCATATACCAAAAACACGCTGACACATTTATTCCATGAAATCACACTGGGCCAACATGGCCCATTCAGTAATATATTAGAGGAGGCTCTTGGGACCTCATTAAACTTCTACCACTAAATTCCCCCGGTATAACCAACACTGATTTTTTTTTTCCTGCCTCCAATGCAGCTCCATTCACCTCTGATAAAATATCCATCAAGACAGAGGCTAAAGTGTAGTGCCTATAATTTCTGTTTGGCTGGGATGATTCAGCAGCATCTACATGATCAGTTCACGTGCTGATGCAATCTGGTATCATCATTGTCTCTCCATGACCTTAAACCATCACCAAGCTGTGGTAATTCTCATACACAGGTGAAAGCTAGAAGCTGATGGGAGACTCCCAAATCTTACATTACCAAAACAAACAAAGAAATGCATGTACTTTTCTTGAACAATTTCCCACTATCTTTATGAGAATTGATTCAGACAGACATTACAGTTTTATGCTCTCAATTCCCATTATATTAATTCAGGTCTAACATAATAAGTATCTCATTAGATATGAGCTACTTATTGAATCTAGATGATTCAGTTTTGCCATGTTTTTCATTAATTTTGGCTGATCTATTTTTGGTATATTCTCTGGATGTACCTTCTTTAAAATGTGCTAATTTACTTCTCTGGCTGTAGATAATATATTAATCTCAGCACTTGCAAATATTCAAATGGAAAATAAAAACTAGACACTAGAAGTCACATGCTTATTTAAAACATGTAGCTGGACAGTATCAATATGACACAAGGATAGTAGATGAAAATTAACTTACAATTCTGTAATATCATCAAATAAATCTACCTACTAATAAAAGGAAACACATTTCCATAAGAATTCGAGTGGTATCCAAGTAACAATTTCACGATGATACATTTTCAATTAAGAAATTACAATAGACTACACTTATTTTTTCTCTCTAATGGTAGGTTGTAATTCATTATTGTACAGGCAGCTGAATATTAACATACAGCTTCTGTTCTTTGTCTTTGTAGTAACTGGGAAATGTATTCAAGGTCAAATACTTTTACTAAAAAAGATACACCAAATATTTGAAGTTTTCATCTTTACCATTATCTGGTTGCTTGTTCTCATCTTTTTTATCAAGATAGAGAAATATTCACAAAATATATGAGAAACTCTCTGCCAGACTGACCACAGTGCAGCAGAGCATACCTGCTCATAACAAAAGCAAAAGTAGGTCTATTTATTGCTATTCTGTAACAAAAAAGTCTAATTTCCTATAAGGCCAAAAAACTTGAAAATCAAACTCATGGTTACAAGAAAGTAGAGCCATTTAACGAGTCAGTGTTTGCAGGGAGCAGACAATTTATTAACTATCCATTTATGGTGACAACCTGCTAAGTGCAAGAGTGTGAAAATTTGATAAAATATAATCTTTAATTATCTTATGTGGTCACTTCACGTATTATATTCTGTCACAACATTTCACTCACTGATGTTGCTATATGGTACAACAAAATGTTCATATTTAATCAAATTACAAGCAAAATGCATTAAATTCTAAAGATGATTTTCCATATGCAGCTACATATCTGTCAATAATTACATTCCTGAGTTTTGGTCAGATGGCATTGGTGCCTGAGAGGATGGGTACAGTACCCTGTACTGTCACATTCTCCCCTATGGTCTAGTTTCAGCAATTCAGCTTTCATTCCAAATGCCTAAAATCATTAGTAACTGAATTTAAAGCTCAAAAAAACCCATCTTTATCCTTAAAACCTGTGAAAAATGTTTTTCCTTGAACTTGATAGGAAAATGAAAAAAGAGAGTGATGGAGAAAGAGAGAATCAAGACATTGTTCCCATTACACAGTATCTGTGGAAGGATTATTTCAAGTTAGAAAGCTACCAAGAAATGGGAAAAAAAATTAATTCTTACATGCTGAACGGTAGTTCCTGCTTCCCATGAAAGCCATCTGTTCTGTGTATGTACACGGTTTGAAAGACATTCCCGGGATTGTGTCAAGCCAAAGGAATCCCCACTAGAGTTACAGAAATATAAACTCCCTTTACACTGGCAGGAGAGCGCTAAAATGCAGCTCTGAAGACATGTATACCACCACCAGGCTCAGAACCATAACAGTTCTGCTGACATACCAGGCGTTATGTGGGATTTTCCCATCTGATATTATATTATGAGAACTGAAACTTTAGCAGAGATAACATTGCAATACTTCGAATTAGAAATTCTTCAGATGAGTATATGGCAAGATCTCCACTCCTCTCTATTGCAAAATGGCATCATCACCCTTTCTTCTATCTGCAGCTGACATGAAAAATGCCTGGAAAATATTTCTGAAACAGGATTAATTCCATAACGCAATTTTTGCCATTACTGATTTTAATGGGAGTGGGACATGGCACAGTTTGAACAATATACTTGTTCCACATTCATTTCCAAATTCTGGAAACAGGAGTCTGAAAACAGAAGTCTAATAATTAATACTTGTATAAGAAGGACAGTCTTTCCTGTGGGCCTGGCATTTTTGCAATCCCCTGTCTACTATACAACTGAGTTCAAATTGCAATTATTTTTCCTAGGGAGCAATTAAATACTGCTACCAATGTTAAGCATAAACACAACTCTAACTACAAGCAACGCTCAGATGACTAGTTCAGGTTCAAGGGTTCACTGCACATGAATATCCATAAATACCACTGACAGCCTTAGCAGTATAATGAACTTTGCAGCAACTCATGCAGGCAGTCTACACGATACAACAAACTAATGCCCCAAACCTTAAAGCAAGAAACCTTCAGAAGCAATTCTGAGCTGCTTTTACAGCTGACACAGTGCATTTAAGAACTATTTAAGAAGTAGTCCAACCTTGTTTGTAAAATTTTCATGTGTTTATTATCTTTAAAATCACTGGATGGAATCAAACAGTAGAACTGGAAAAACATGAACTATATGTAAAGATGTCGGTTCTACTCATGCCAATTAGCAGTATATTCTTGCCTTCATTAATTTAAGCATGCAACATTACAAGTTAAAAACCCTGGGCTTTTTAAGGCATCATATAATATTTTATCTTTAAGGTGCTTACATTTTTTTCTTGCAAACACTGGCTACAGTACCGCACAGCCTCCTATAAGCAGGTATTTCTGGCATCTCTTGAAATACATGCCCCGCTCCCAGCTCAAAAATCAGATCTGTGTTAAAGAAACACTCTCTATTTGAAATCTAGGGAATACATGTAAAGCATGGGTTTGTTTCTTTAATTCACTATTTTCTTGGTTGCAAAGATGCTGCTTCTCTACTGCCATGTGGAGCTGCAGCATGAATAATAAAATAAGCTGCTATACAAATTTGTGTACTTGGTAAATGCTCCTAGCAAAAGTGAGCACATTGAAAATACAGTATATTTTGAACTGATTCCAAGCTTTAGGAACTCTAAGGGTAGATTAAAATAACTTTAAAGAGTTATGAACTAGATGGATGTATGGTTATAAAGTCAATGGTGGTCTTCTACATACATACAATGTAACAGCAACATCCCTTCCTATTTTCTTGATCTCAATCCTGTCAGAAAACTTTTTACATGGTGCTTTTTGCTACTTTTAAAGCCACACAGAAAGCTATCACATCCGTTTCTCCCTTCTGAAATGCTATCACTCCTTACAAAACACTATCTGGAGTAAACTGCACAAGACCCCCTTCTATTTCACAGACAAGTCAGCTGGGCTTAGTTTAAGCAGCCTTCAACAACCGCTTAAGACAAGATATCTGAATTTATACCAAAGCAGATGAGGAGTACTCAATGGTCTTGCCAGTTCTCTTCAGGAGAAGGGCAGCAATCATCAGCAGATAAGCAGTAATGTATTAAAACCAGCACATCTATTCCAGCAGCAAACATCTGTCTGCATTCTACTTTATTAATGGATGGACCTGCAGTTCATCACTGTAAGGGAGCTCAGTGTTTTTATCTATGATATCTATCATGTGAACTAATAATTTTCAGTGCTTCACGGCCCAAATATAAGCTAGAGACAATGCCAATTATTTTATTACTAATTTCTTTCTGATACTTAACATTAGATGAGAAGCCTACTAAAGTTAGCAGAGCCTTCTGATTTAGATCTCAGTTTACATATTCATTGCTGATGATCACCAAATCTCCACAGGCATGTGCTATGGTCTGATCAGCTTTACAAACCTATATACCAGAAGGTCACAAATAAATATCATGGCATGTAATGAAAACTTTCTTATTTCCCATGTGATCCTGGCATGGGAGAAGTGTTTGCCAGATTGATTGTGCTGAAAGACAGCTTTTTTCAAATGTCAGTTTCTTTTTTTTTTCCTGCTTCTGTGCAGCTTCAGAAGGCTGCTTCAGCCACCAACCAACCTGAACCAGAGATGTTAATGTTTTTTTTGGCCACAACAGGCCTCACCTTCATGCAGAAACACCCCGAAGGCATGTTATTCTTGCAACTGATTCCTCTCTTCCATGATGGGGGGAAAATTCTGTTTTAGCAAGAGGATGGATGCACACCTCTCTGAGAGCACCCCAGAAGAGAAGGTGGCAGGAAAGGGACCTCAGTTCACCAGTGCATCTGGCCTGCCCACACAGTCTTTAGGAGAGGGAAAAGTGGGATCTAGATCATGAACTGGGTGACTCAGCCCCTGCTGATCACTAATTTTGAGTGAAGAATGAGTTTGTAATTCCAGGAAAAACAAATCAATACAGCAGCTGTGCCGTCTGCATTTTTCGTCTCCAGTGTTTGCCTCTTTAGTGATTCAGATTTCTATGGGTGGTTTTGGTAGTCCTTTTAACATATCACCTTACAGCTGATTATGATCTCTTTAAAACCTCTGCAAGGGATTTTCCCCGGATAGATGGAGCAGCAACCACAAGCCTCTCCAGTGGCTGGAGTAACATGACATGAATGGGTTAGTCCCATCTTTTCTTATTTGTTCTCCAGAGCTATTCAACCATATTCCCAAACAGCTTTGTAAAGGGGGATCTGAATGAGGTGTTAATCATTCTTACCGGGTTGAAAAGCCCTCTAACCCTGCTAGGACACAGGCTATTATAGAGTAAGTGACACACCTGTAAGCTTGGACAAGTTTATTGCACAAGTTTGAAAATTGACATTATGAAATGTACCTATTTGAATATCCTAATTGCAAACTTATAGGGGATTACTGCAATTCTTTTATTTAAAAATGGAGTTGAAGTATTAAAGCACAGTCACCATAATGTTTAAAAATTTTACTACAACCAAGGATATTTAATTTTCAGGTACATCCTGGTGCTGACACCTAAAGCAGAAAAAAAATATAAGAGTACACTAAATAGCTCCTAGGACAAAAATTATATACACTGAGATTCTGGATTCAAAACCTTGGCAGTTTAGGAGACTCCCTCCTCCAGGAGCCAAACAAATCCAAAATGTGTAGTTCTTGCTCAAAAGCTGATATGTCCCATGATTCAGCATCTTGATTACTTCAGTAACTTATTAGTCATGATATTAATTCTTGATAAATGGACCTGTAAAGGCCTTGAAGACTGATTTTTTTTTAATCTTTTTTCCCCAAAAAACACTACTGAAGCAACTAATGATAAATTTAAGGAAATCACTCTGTAATACTTTAAACAGTTTAAATCTACAGTAAGACTTTAGGACACTCGGACCTTAAAAAAGACAACAGACAAATAAAAGTCAATAGCCAGCAGTATTAGACATTCAACTCAGTATCTTTACAGAGCATCAAAAAGGCATGAGCTTTCACATCTAAGACCTATCAAAAATCAACTCCAAGCAAAAAATCAACATGAAATATTGACCTTGGCTGAAAATACAACTCACAGAAGTTGGCACTGCACATCGTATATAAGGGAATGAATAAGTATTCAAACGTTCAGAGACAATCTTGCAGGAAAGAGTGGGGTTTCTACAGTAGGAGTCTCTGTAACAGTTACCTAAATGAATTCATCACAGTATCACTTAGGAAGATTTTTTTTGTGTCAACAGTACTGTACCTACATTGTCATTGTACTGGCCAGCTCCAAATACCAGTTTTTGACTACCTGTGGAGTGGAAATTATCTAAATTAATAATGTACAATGTGATTTGTCACATTCACTGGCTACCTAATGCCCATCAGTTGGGTACAGCATCTATGAAAAATAACTTTGTCAGTAAATGGAGAAGTTATCAGTTTTTATTGTTCTAAACTGATTTGCAGAATTTTTCGTGCAGCTTCTTCTGTGCATTCCCCATACAACACTGTGACTCTTCCCTACTGCTCAATCTTTGTTGCCCTACCACTTGTTGAAGTACCAATCTTCTATATAATATCTAGCTGATACATTTTTTCCTGCAAACTGCTGAATTTATGGGGCAGGGGAAAACAGAATTTCCATAATACCCACCTTCTAGACTGCAAGGGGGAAATTGCTCCCATTAAAAGTTTTGGATGACTCACACTGTCCCCTCGTACATCATGAGCTTCAACTTAAAAATAATTTTTCACAATCTACCTATGAGATGTAAGTAGTGCAATTAATTGGGACCATTTGACAGCATTAACTCCTTGCTTTCACATCAGCAGAGCTAGATTCTCTGCAGCAAGCACCTATAAACCACAGAACACCTATAAACCACAGGACTTAACATTTCGAGGCATCTGAGCAAGAATAGAATCATGTTTCAGATATGGAATTCCATGTTCCCAGAAGGCATTTAATCCTCTGTGGCATAAGTAATTTTCAGTTTCTAGCATGCATGCAATCCTTTCAAAGACTGCAAAATAGTCTTTGCAACTGAATTGCTATGCTTGTATTGCTGATGTTAAGAAGAAGAGGAATATTACTTTGGGAGATACTCAGGTCTTGCCATGTTAAAACTTGGACAGAAATTACTATATATGATGATTCACATACAAAGCTGGATTTTCACAAATTAAATGCTGCATTTTAGGAGTTTCAACCTCTAGTCTACAAAGTAATAGGGAGCAAAGGTGTTCATACTTTTCTGGGGCAATCTAGCAGTAACTAGGTCTGGAACCAAAAGGACCCTTACTAAACCATGAAACCTGAGAAGCTAAAAACAGAGGAATAGAGGTACCTGAAAAGTCACATCACTTATTATATTTTGTGTATATTACACACATTTCTCAGAATCATAATTTGAATCATAACTTGATGACATCATAACTTGAATTCTGAATCTACTAATTAACAATACATATACATAATGGTCACAATGAAGAGATATTTGTACGTTCAATTGCCTGGGAATCTGTTACCTAAAGCCAGGTGGACAGAAATTCAATTAACTCCCCAAAAAAGAAAGCTCTTCAAATGTTGTTTCAACTTCCCCATTGTTTTCATTTGGACTCACAAACAAACAAAGCTCAGCAAAACCTTTAAGGCTATCACTATTACAGGAAACTTGCTAATAAGACAGAAGAGTGGGGGGCCCAGACACAACTTTGAAGTCACACCTTTACACAACAGCATCTTAATTACCAGGAGAAGGAAATGCACTGTAGTCACACTTGCAGTAGAGGCTAGATGCTGTAAGGGCTAAATGCTGCTGAGCTGATCCCTAGTTATTATGTTCAATGACAATTTAGAGAAAGGATTCCTTTTGACCTCTTGAGCTTTTGAAGACTTCAGCTTTTTTTTCCCCCTGCTACTGTACATTGAGATAATTTTCTGCTTTAAACATCTGCACAGCCTTGCACCTTAAACACACAATTATACAATAGAAAATTCTAACAACTTCTCTGATGCGGGCAAATCTGTGGATGCATTTTCAGTTCCAGAAAAGTTTGGGGATTGCTTTTTGCTATGTTGCAAAAATTCAAGTATGAAGCTTATCAAATGCAAGGAAACATAACTGAAGTTTCCTCTCCCTTGCCACATAGGCATTACAGAGCACCCTTTTGGCAAAGGGGCAAACAGCAGCCAAACAGCTTATGACTGTGGCAGTAAGATCTACATTGCTATACACTAGTGCCTATATATTTGGAAAAGTGCCTATAGCTTTACAGGCTGGGATTTTCAGAGGAGGTAAAAGCACCCTGCAATCCTTTGCACAGTGTTCATTTTATGTTTTCATTCTCTTTTAATACTAAGAGCCCATTCACACCTTCAGATAATCTCTTAAAAACACGGATTATTTGAACAGAAGAATTTCTTGATTTTTTTTTATGCTAGTCTTTGAGTTTTCAAACATCTCCCTGATTTGATGAGAATTAGAAACTTCACTTTGTTTTATTTCATGAAAACAGACAGTTTCATTTGATCACTTGAGTGTGGACACTTGGACTATCAGACAAAGCACAATTATTGGGAGGCTAATGATGAGGTTACAAATGCTGGCAGCTCTGGGCATCCACTCAGAGCACTGCTGCACTCTGACAAGTCTGCCGGCATATCCTTCAATCTCCCATTGAAAATGCTAATTCACTGACATCTACAAAAAAAAAATAAAATTCTTTCAAATGGAACTTTCTAAAACATTATTCATTGTAACTTCAGGACCTCATCTCCTGTATGTGAGCTGACTTCCCAGGCATGATGATCTCAGACAGATGACTGGAGTGTTGTATGACCTGAACTACTCACTCTGAACCTTTTTCACTAAGAGGGAAGGAATGACCTCAGGGAGACAGCCTAGGAAAGAAATGGGTAGCAAATGGCATGAAACGCACCCTACATTGCTGGTATTGTACAATTTCCAAGTTCTGTAGATATACAACAGGGATATTCACACCTATCTGTGTCACTAGTAAACACACTGCAGGAAAATGAGCTGGATGTGCGGCTTCAGCACACAACGCAAGTAAACACATCAATAGTAACAGGGATTTATATCTGCAACAGGAGAGTCCTGGGGATCCGAGGAAATACTGAGACAGATGCCATTGAAGAAGTGATCTTTTGTGCCACCCTTTTCAAATAAACATAAAGGAGCAACAAGTGCCACTATGAATTCCTGAGTGATCTGATCTTGAACGTGGAAGGGATGCTAATATAATTAAACTACTACATAACAGCTTTTTTTTTTTCCTTTTAGATTCCAGGGAAGTATGTGCATTCATATTACTGCAAGAATTTGACAGACTCCTTTAGCAACCTGCTGGCAGTTAAACTTGGCCAATATTGGGATTCTTATTTCTGCTAGGCTCTAGCATGCCTCCTGTACAGGCAGAGGAGAAAAAAAAAGGAAAGTTTATAGTTTTCCCCTTGAACAGCAGCCAGCACAACTGAGCTGTCAGGCCACTGGAGATGATGAGCACATGATGTGGAATGTCCTCCATGGAACAGGAAGCCTTCGGCATCTATCCTTCACCTTCCTATCCCTTTAAAGTGTTTGTAAAACAAATCCCATGTTTTGTTCCAGCTCCTGCAACTTTTCGTCCTCTGCTTTGGAATGTGAAGACAAGCTAGACAAAACACCAGGGAGGCCCTCAGAGAAGAAGGGGACCTTTAAATCTGTGCAACCTCCTCAAGGACAGGGCTTGCTTCTGTATTTGCAGTTGGCATGAAGAAGTTTCAATATTCATAAAAAAATACACACCGAAACTGTGTATGTCTTTGCAGAAATTTACTTTCAGCTCTCCATTCTGAATCTGTCCTCAGCAAGAGTGTTAAAAACTTGACCCTTGCTCTTATTGCCTGAACTGACTTGAGTTAGGATAAACAATGCTTTTGGCATTGGGTTTTGTTTGCTTGCTGGAAATTTTTGTCAGGGCCATGGAGATATACAAACAATGAATTGATAAAGCATTACAGTAATGTGTTTCAGTGGTTAAATATTTTATTTTTAACTAAGATTATTTTAATTCTCAATGCACCTTCTGAACTGTTTTTAACTTAAAGTAGGAAGAAATTTTGAAATATCTTAAAACATATGTTGTTTTAAAGCAGGAAAAAAAACAACAAAAAAAAGACAGTCCAAAATAAATGGCTTATGGCTTGAGGAGTGTTAATGAGGTAAGACATTTCCAAAGAGACCAGAAAGTGACAATAGCACACAGACTGAGGTGGTTCCACAACTGCATTACAGCCCCCAGCAGTGAACGCCTACTGAAGTGAACCAAAGCAAAGTCAGGGAGGGAGGCGGAGACGGGGAGAAAGGCAGAGAGAGAGAGAGAAAGGAAAAGAAGTAAAAAAACAAACTGTTGCAAGTTCATGCACCCCTATTACAAATTCATTTTAATTAAACAAAGAGATTATACAGACATTGCTGACAGGGATTATCAAAATAGAATGGCGCCACCTGCCCCTTGCAGCCCAATTAATTAGCAGAGAATCTGAGGTGCCAATTATCACAAAGGAATAAGAAAGGATCAGTAAATACAGCTCATGGTGAACTTGAAAATTAACTCTTTCAGCTCACAGATGAAGCCTCACAGCCTTACACACAGCCCTGATGCTGAATCAGCCCTCCAAAAGCCCCACACTGAAAACACATAACAGACTTCCACAGTTCCCTCTTTCCCGTGGTCTTGTGAAGTATGACTACTCCTGCTCTTCCTAAAGTCCTCAGTGTACTTTTAAAAATTATGTCACTAAATTTAAATAGCAGATAAAATCATCTAAGTTCAGAAGGGTTCCTCAAAGCATTTAAGTTTGAAAGGATTCCTCAAAGCAAAAGACAGACTTCTTACCATGTTTGAGGTACATCAGGAAAATGCAGATCACTTTCCTTGCCAAACCAGAGAGGTTTTGAGACAGTGAGTTCCTGAGTAGAATTCCAGTTACTGACAGATAACAGCTACAAGTTTTAATTTGATAACAGCTACAAGTTTTAATTTTCTAACAGCTATGAGTTTTAATTTTCTAACAGCTATGAGTTTTAATTTTAATTTGCTCCTTTCTCTCCCTCCCCATATAAGAAGAACCTCTTCTCTTTCAAGCTCTCGAGTAGGATACCTCGAGGAGTAAAAGGCTTATTGAAAAACTAAATAAGAAGGCTCAGCAGCAGTGACTAATTGCAATCTGTTTTCATGGAGGTCCCAGAGTCTACCAAAGCATGCCAGAAGCTTTTGGCTTTGGATCTATGCAACGTGAGCCATTACCAAAGGCATTGCAGTGTCCATAAGGGGAGTCTACCTTAGCACTTGCACAACAGGCTGATGGTGGCCCTGGAAAGGGAAGAGTTACTGCCATTTGCCCTTCCCTGTTACAAATCCCGTATCACTTTTAGCAGAACTTCCTCCTCCTTCTAGAAGATTCAAAATTGTAATACCTGCCCTCAATCTATGGACTTGTAGCTGTGTCATAAAGAGGAATTAATAAGTACCTCATGCGTGAGGCTTCAGTATTTTTCCCAGCTGTTGGAGGAAAGACACTGAGTAATGACATTTTCGACTCTACCTCCCCATAAGAGTGATCTGCTGCCTTTTGGGGCAGGCAGTGCTAGCATGTTTTATGCAAACTTGTAATCACAGCTTAACCTTACTTCATGGTTTCCTGAAGGCCATAAAAACAAATGAACAATCAGATGCAAAGCCATGGAAGCAAAAGAGGCAACCACTCCCTTTTTAATTTTTTTTCCCCTGAAATATAATTTCTTTTAGGGAATGCTTACCTCTCCACTATGCATATGCACATTTTATGGTTACATTGACAACTACTACAAGTATTATACATAATGATAAGCTTAGCTTGGAGAGCTATAAATACTCAATTCAAAAAGGGTGGGTGAACCCTCAGTTAGCCCAGTATAGATTCAGCGTCTTTCTGTTGTCTGTGTTGGATTTGAGTACCACAGCTGGAATTAAACCCCATTCCCTGTCTTTGTGCTATTTCTTCTCTATTTTATTTAAAAAAAAAAAAATTGTTTTACATGACCAAAGGCTGTAATGATTCAAATAGGGAAAATATTCATTTCAAAAATTTGTTTTTACTATCAACATTATTCAGTACTCCTGTAAAAATAATTAGAACAGAGTTGTTATAAGCACAGAGGGAAGCACCTGTAGTACAACTGGATTTAAATTAATCACACAACTGATGTTGCATGATAATTACACTTCCATATCTATCTTGAGAACTGCCAAAGTCCAAATACTTCAAAAGTGCAACCTGTGAAACACAACAAGTTTTATAAGTAAATTTGCTTGCAATTCCAAGCTTCTCTTCTCTTCTAAGTGCCTGCTGGATGGTTACTCAATGGCTTTATTGTTTCGGGATCAGAA
This sequence comes from Neopelma chrysocephalum, assembly GCF_003984885.1. NCBI lineage: Eukaryota > Metazoa > Chordata > Aves > Passeriformes > Pipridae > Neopelma > Neopelma chrysocephalum. The sequence goes on from NW_020898046.1 coordinate 1,516,459, forward strand.
AGTGAGGGCTTCAGCTCTACAATGCACAGTTTGTCACCCTTTGGATAAAGGAGCTGTGAACCAAAGGAGCGGGACATACCAGCACTTAACACAGTGTGCTCTGAAGAGTGGAGCACATGCTGGCAGGACTTGAAAGCCCTGAAATACCAGCCAGTTGCTCCAGTTAAATTGGTGAGACCTCCGCATACCTGTGGGGTGTGAAAAGGCCCCGGTACTCATCATTCTGCATTAGGATTGAGTTCATCTTATCAAATGGGCCTTTGAGCGTATTGTGAAGTAATTTACCAACTGAAAAAATCATAACGATTTTCCACTTCATTTACTTCAACAGTAGCTACGTAATGTCAATAGTTTTAAACATTTAATTAGACACACCACGTGTTTTATGCTCTACTAATTACATAAAATTGTGCTCAATAATTTTCTTCCCATTGAAACAAACCTTAAGCAGCTGTTAAAACACTAATTAGGTGAATGCTTCCATGCTGTGCATTTGACCTGGTGCCAAGCATGTTCCTCCCAATGGTGAACAGGGTTTTTCCAGTGTCCATGATGGAACCGTAAACGCACGTCAATCTCTGCCATGCTGCAGAACCAAGAGTGAACTCCAAACATTTATTTTGGCCCTCACCTTTGAAAACTAACATAATATGTAAAATGCAACAGTTCAGAAAGATGTTTAATTATACTGGGCTTTTAATTTTCTCGGCTTCCATTTTTACTTCCAAAGAGCAGCTCAATTTGACGCAGAGCTTGTCATTTACAATGTCCTATGAAATCAGCACTTTTTATTACACTGGAGCTGCTTCACAAGTGATATCTCACAGTACAGTCAAATGGAAATATGCTCTGAAACACATTGCTGAGCTTCGTACAAATGAAGCCCTATTAGTACTGGGATATTTTAAGGATATTTTGTTCCTAAAATGTTTAAAAAAGTTATATGAACTACAGTTACCATGCATACAGTGGCAAGGGATAGGAAAACCTTTTTATCATTTTTCAGTTTTACATGAAAAGAGAATTCAGAGAGGTTTTATTTGTTTTAGATATCCTTATGAAAGGGCACATAAGTCTTACCATTGATAAGCTTTTGGTGATCGTAATGGCATCCTGAATTGAGTCAGTACCTCTGAGTCTCTCAATTGGCTTCACTTGGCCTCTATGTAACTCCAGTAAAATCGGGTTCTCTTAGTGACTAAGTTTGTATAGCCAGAGGCCTAATCCTGGCGTTCCTACAAGGACAGAGGCCTGGCTGACGGAATCAGATTGCCAATAACAGGAACTGTCTGACACAGTTCCTACCTCAGCAGTCCCCTAAACCTGCACAAGCCTCTATGAACTAGGATTTTGGTCTTGACCACATCCTGGCGATTCATCTCCACTTCAAGATTTGTTCCTGAAAGATTCCTATAAGAAGAAACTGCCTATGCTGGCCATTTTCGGATACACACATTTTCACTTTTCTCTACGTGTATTCTTTGAAATTAGACCCTAGTGAGTGTACATAAATGATGAAAAATTCAAAAGACAATTGATTTTTCTCTGCCTTTGAGATATTTCAAAAATTTTTTAAGTATTATCACCTGTGTACGCTTGCTGCCTCTACAGCAACAAAATTATGCCTGCTATATTACAAAAATAGATGTCTTATATTTTAGTTACTATCAAGTCTTCTCAAATTATTACAACTACATTATAATTTCCAGCAACTAGTGATCTGGCTGACAATGGGTCTTCTAAAATACACCGCACCTGTGGACTTTCTTCTTTTATATATTCTATGTAGAACAATTCATAATTACTGTTCACAAAATAATTACTACATTTCAAATAACCGTAAATTTATCCTAAAGGCTATTTATAAACCAACACTGTAGCATTCATTGAAACAAATCCTCAGTTTACAATCTCTTGTTTGTGTGAAGCACTAACTCTGAAAGGAAAATGAATCACAGGGCTTTCCACTAAGATATGAAACCTGCCAACACTCACAGGACTCTTTCCAAAACACTTTTGGAAAATGAAGAGGGACATGTCCTGGCTTCCTTTTCTAGTGCCTTTATGACCTGCATCAGGTGTACTGTTGAATGTTTTCATTTCTTAACTTGCATGTGGTGAAGTCAGGGACATCACTAAAAAGGGTACAATTCTAATCCACATACCACATCAGTGAAAACTGTAGGAATAGATCTGCTTAAAAAAACCCCAAAACATAAAAGCTGTTGAATTCCCATAGTTCATATTGACCTCATGTGCCTGTACAAATGTAACAAACATTTTCTTAACTAAAAAAAAAAAAAGAAAAAAAACTTAACATATTTAGTGTCTAGATATAAATTCAGAAAGATTTTCTTTTTCTGCCTTGTTATATTTTGTTGAAAAAACCCTGCCAATGCAAAAACGCCATACACAACTCTTCTCTGGGAGAAGAGACTGACCTCCACCTCATTTAAGGTGGTTGTAGAGACCAATAAGGTCTCTCCTGAGCCTCCTTTTCTCCAGGCTAAACAACCCCAGTTCCTTCATCTGCTCCTCAACAGACTTCTGTTCCAAACCATTCACCAGCTTTGTTGCTCCTCTCTGGACTTGCTCCAACACCTCAATATCTTTCCTGTCATGAGGGGGACAAAACTGAGCACAGGATTTGAAGTGTAGCCTCACCAGTGCCAAGACCTTTGTCATGCTAATGGACTGTCAACTCATAGCAGGACCCTATTACATCTTCCCAACGTTCTCATCTCACACCATTTGAAGAAGTGTTTTACATAGGATTAGATGACTTCTCGAGGTCCCTTCAAACCTGAACATTCTATTATGCCCACAGAACACTGACAATCACACCAGGTGGTCATAACCTAGTGTTATGTGTGGGTATCTTTCACCCACAACTCACTTCCTAATTCTTCTTTTTTACTGCAGGAGAAGGTTGCACTCACCTGTCTCAACCTGAGTAACTAAATTACATCATTTTTATGCATAATGCGCAGCAGAATGCGGGGGCTACAGAATAATTTTCCCTTTGCAGTTTCCATATTTACTTAATGGAAACCTTCTTTATCAACCACATTCATGTTCTTAGAAATGTGTTCCTTTCAATAAAAATTACTTACTATTTTATGGAAGTTGAAGGCCAATGACCCAAATCCTGTAAATCACTAAAAATACTTTTTCTCATAGAATCCTGAACTGCTCTTTTATCAGTAGCAGAGAAAGCATTTTACTATAAACAGTTACATTTTTGCCCACACAAAAAATTCTGTATTAAAAATACACTAAATGAGGGACAGATGTTTAAAACAGTGGACCCACAATGAAGTATTAAATATTGCTGGCACACTGCGTCCTTTGGTACAGTTTAGTCTCTTTTTGCAATAGGCATGTTTTCACAGCTGTAAAAGCACCAAAAATTACTGTCTTTGCTCCAATATTAATATAGAAATTTATAAAAAAATACAGCAGACTGCTGAACAGATTAGACTATTGTTCATACATTCTATTATTAAAATACTTTTTTTTTACAAATTAATATTAAACACAAATGTTTTGAAGTTGTTCAAGAGGAATAGTGTCACTTTGAAGAATACATGGATTATCGACACAGAACCAAACAATTTCACTTTTGTCAAAAGAAAAATGCAAGCCTCCTTAAGAAATCAAACCTGCTACTTGATGTTATGCTAAGTGACAAAAAGTCTGACCCATGACAGCACAGAGAAGGTGGACGATCTTGTGTGATATCACTCCAAACCTGCGCTGGGTACACTGTGTGGGATTAAAGCCCTTTTCCACAGGTGTGTCTTAGAGCAATGGGAGAAAGAAGTGGGACAGGACATGGAAGAGCAGATTCTGTGGTCTAGTGGATTCTGATATTTATACATGCTAAACATAAACATGAAGGGTAGAGACATAACACATGAAACAAAATGATAATACTAAAATCTTCAGACCTTGATCTAGTAGCTGTGGGGATGAACTTGGTAAATTCATAATCACAGCAGAACCTTCTCACCACTGATGAAGTGATGCCTACTTAAGTTTTCAACCCATGTGGAATAATAATAGGTACAAGACATCCACAGCTCAATTTGTTTTAGTGAGTCCTATTAAAATATCAATTAGGAACATTAGTTCTTGTGACATGAAACTCTTCTACTACTCAAAGTAAAAAGGAGAGAAAATGTTACAAAAATCTGCATCTATTGTTAAATGAAATGTGGAGGACCAGCTTGGGCCCTTGAGGGAACCAGGAAAAAATGAATCTATTGAAGTGTATGCATCTCATAATCTTTGTCCAAGTTCCTGACAAAGAAGAGATGGGCAGCTAAGGAGAGACAAAGCTTGGTTAAAAGCTCCAAATTCCAGAAACACTGTTTCAAGAGCTAGTAAAAAATCTAAAAGAAAGGGCAGAACAAGACAGAATATGGGCAATATGATGAACAGGCAGGATGCTAGCATACACAGTAATAGAAACAAAGCTCCACAAGGCTTTGGGAGCACAGCTCCTACTCAATAAAAAAATTCCTTGGACTGGACACATTTTTTTGGAAGGAGTTTGTAAGGCACAAACATTTCTACCCTCTTCTTGAAGCCTCAAAAAAACAAAACCAAAAAACCACAATCACAAACACAAAAAAAACCCCCAAAAAAACAAACAAAAAATCCCCACAACCAACCCTGAAGGAATCAACAGCCCAAGTCAAACATGATTCTCAGCCTCTAGGAAGTCCCTTGTTATGCATCTTGATCAGGTCTTCGCTGAGGAGGTCCTACCGAACTGTGAGCCCAGAGGATGAAGCTGAAACCCCACGACGTAACTAAGTAATTTTTTCCCTGCAGGAATGCCCCCTGCAGTGCTGGCAGTCACTCGGCACAGAGAGGACTGTTTGCAGTGGCAAGACCAGGGGCTGCAGGCAGCGGTGCTTACAGCCAGACCCACATGGCTATAAGCATTGCTACTGTGATGGGCATGTCCCACACGGAGCCCCATCAACTTCACCAGACTCCCTCCAAGCGTGGGGTCCCAGCTGTGCATGGCTGGGGATGCAGAGGCATGAAACAGCAGCACTGCCACAGTGGCCAGCACAGCCCAGCACATAATGAAACAAAAGAGAGCCCTCACCCTTCTGGTTAGACAAAAAAGCCCAGGGGCTGCAAAACATGAGGGAGAGGGAAGGGGGGAGTAAAAACAATCTCTGAGTAGGAAAACAGGATAAATTCATTGAATAAATTATTTACTGGAATTATTCACTTAGCTTCAATTACAATCTATCCATTCTATCCACCATCTACATTAAATTATAATAAATTATTCTATTATAACTTGGCTTCATGCCTGCTGATTTGCAATAGCTTATTTTTTCAGAAAATAAAGGTCTGATGCTGTTTAACCTTCCACAGTATTTAGATGTGCACCTGGACATCCCCAAAAGACCGTTTCTTTTTGAGAAACTCAGTCCTTCTGTAAATTAAAGAGGGGGGGTGAGCATATTATATTTAAATTGCTACCAGAAATTCTGACAACACAAAAAAACCCCAAGATCTCAAAATAATCTTAAAAAAAATATCCTGCTGCTTTCCTGAAGATTTTGGCATACGCCTTGTACTGAATACCCAAATGCAATTCTGAGAATATATATGCACTCTCTGTCCTTCTGCCATCAGGTCTCTACTGAGCAGATGTTTTAGGATTCTTCTGAATAAAAAATGTCTTATTCTACTTTACCAGACTATCTTTGACATTCCCAAAGGGCTGCACTTGAAAATTAATTACAATAGGATGCAGGAAAAGGGGGAAAAACCCATGAAGGTTACTTTTTTATATAACATACAAAAATAAGTTTGGTTTCCACAGTCACACAGAATGATTATTTGTTAAGAATCCAAATCTGCGCTGGGATAAAACGAGCACAAGTCAAACTAAGAGGTCTAGTTATGTTGAAAGAACAGTAGGAGAAATGTGCAGTTAAATAAAGGGTTTGCAAACAAGAGAACATTGCTCACCTTCCTTTCCTCATTCCTGTACTCCTGCAATCACTATGCCTACAAACTGGTCAGACAGACACTGAATTTTTAATTCTATACACGCTGTAATTTTTATGTCTTCCTTGACTTCAGCACAGCATGTATCATATTATGGATTAAAGCAGAAATAAATAAGGAATAAGGTGAGCAAAAACCCCTGACTTTTATAGTACTCTGTGAACCAATACAACAAAGCAAGAGAAAACCAAGGCCTTATGGGTCTGTTTTACCAGGGGCAGCTGCTGGAGCAACAGGATAAGGCCAAATTCTACCCATGTGGGCTATCTGAAGGCACAAGTTAAACCAGATGGGTGAAAGGGTGGTCATGCTCTGAATGGGATAGATTTTTTTCTATCAACATAGAAAATAGCAATGCAGAGAAATTCCACCATAAATTCATATATATACTTCAAGAACCTGAAAGCACCTTGGATGCAGTCACCTCAGATCCCTAATGAAACAAGATCCCACCTTTTCAAATATGCATCTCAGAAAAAATGCTAGACATCATACCAGTAACTTTAAACCAACATGTACTTTTTCCCTCAGTTGTTTTAGGAGTAGCATGGGGGTTTGTTTTGCTAATATTAGCATGTTCTACTACACTAGAAGTGCTTTTGTAATCCTGAAAACATACTAGCACTACTTCCATGTAGTTTCATTGCTGATGTCTACTACTACTACTGAAGGGTAAGCATATACTTCAAAACTATAATTCACTTAGCTAGTTACCAGAGCCAGCACTATGTGAATAAGCTTGATATATCTCTGTTCCAAAACCTATCAGAAAACAATTTATGGAATCTAATAAATTAAAAATGAATTGTCTCCAGCAACCATATATTTCACAATAAATGTATGTTCTTTGATCACAACTGACTGTTCTGTGTTCTAATTAATTTTTATACAGAAGTTTGCTATTGCCCCTTAAATAGATTTTATACACAAGACTAATCAGCTAACATTTTCAGCTGTGCCTTTGTCTTTTCACCTTCTAACCAAGTTAAAAATTCACAGAATTCCAGTATTTATGGCATAGCTTTCTACCTATAAGCCATTTCAGTTTATGGAAGGAAAGACCTATATTTTTCCTTTGCTTTCTTGACCCCAACAGGCACACAATAGAAAGAAATACATGCAGACAGTTTAAGGACTTGCCTCTAGACAATGTGACTGTGGAAATGAATCCCTTTTAAGCTCTCAATTACTTTCTTACCCAGTGAAAAGTACTGGTATTACTCAGTCACTGTGTATCCCCTCCACAGTCTTCTGAGATAGGCATAGAGCCATCTGGTATTGCTGCTTGAAAGGGCAGCGTAGCTGGCATGGAGTAGCATTTTGGCCCTATTTTTCCTGGAGTGCTGTAACTCTCTATTTGTGAGTATATTTTCCTGTATCAATGACTAGGAACCTGGAAAAAAAGTCTATGAGTGCAATACACAGTCTCTAATTTGGACTGGATGGTCTATGCACAGATTATTTTTTGCATCTGATGTGAAGATTCTGGCATCAGATACAGGGAAAGAAAACAGCAGTAAGGCTGGGATAGAAGGTATTAGCCAGGGGAGAAAAGTAAAGGAGAAACGAGGAGATTGGCCATTAACACTATTTATCTGCTGCTTTGCCATGGGAGGTAGATTCTGTTCACTTGTGGAACTAAAATGCAACTAAAAATTCTAATTGATTAGAAAGAAAAAGAGCTATACTTTCTTGTCCAAATCTTCCTCTGTCTTTATGTGTTCATGTAGAAAGGTCTTTACATGTTTGTGCATAGCACCATCATTGTCTTCGCTTACGAGTAATAAACTATGCCTGTCTACCTGCCATTAATCTCTGAGGGGCAGTACAATGCAAACAACATGAAAGATGCTCTAGTATATTTTATATACATATATAAACATATATGCATGCTTTGAAAACCAAAATAAAAGAAAGTTTGAGGAAATGAAAAAAGCATCCCACAAATTCCAATGAATTCCCAATGAGAAAGAGAATAGCAAACTTAGCCTCAGCATCAGGCACCGCTACACAACAAAAAGTTCTTGTTGCATACCATGTGGTCTGGAGACACCAGTAAAGTTGACTGAGTATCTACTTAAGAAAAGGTCAGAAAACCGTCTCTCTAGAGTTGCTTAAGTATGAAAGGATCCAGTCTTGGGATATAGCCAGATGACCCTGGGAGATCTCTTTCAGCATTTTTCTATGACTCTGTAATAACGTTTAGGAGGATTTTAAAAATTGGTATTTTAAAAACATTCTTAGCTCTATAGAGAAACTCTGGCAAGAGGCATTCTTATACTTTGATACTGTCTTCCTATAGAGTGATATTACAATGAGTAAGTAGGAACATGCAGAAATTAAACTTTTAGAACATGAGGTGGTGATTTTTTTTTTTCACGTACAGACTTCACAAGACAGTTTATGTTAAATGTTCAAAAATTAAAATAAATTCCATAATACAGACAGGATGTAGGTGCAATAGGAACCAAATGGGAGTAATAGGACCCAGGTGGTTGGAATGGGTACAAAAACCCACATAGATGGCCATGTACGGCACAAATTGGAGCCTGGAGATGATTATAACTGAAACCTTCCAAAAGAAAGAATGGCTGTAAATGTTAACTGTATCAATGCAAACATCTTGATATCTTACCATGAGGAACGAGTGAGGAGGGAGAAGTGTATAATTTACTTAGCAAATACAACCTGATGTGTTCATGCTGAAACTAAACCATATTAAGGAATATGTTGGTATAGGGCATCATAGGCACATAATTTTAACTCTTGATTAGGATGAGACCTGAGCATAACAAAAGTGGCAAGATGGAATTTACTTTCAATTTGTGTCAAGTAACAAACAGCCATACTGCTTCAAAAGCCACAGAACCATCTGTTTAGTACAATTAAAAATAATAAGCCTGTTATTCAGTACCTAAGCTGATAGGGAAAATATATTTAAGCTTTAGTAACGTAATACAGATTGGGTCATGAAACACTTTCATTTACTTATCGACCTCTCGATTTATTCCAAGACAGAAGACTAACATCCTATACCAAAAAAAGTAATGTACAAAGCACATCTAACTCATGAACAAAGCTCTCTTGGATGAAAAATAAATACCTTTAAGAGGTTTCTCATTAACAGAAAGAATATCCACAATATGGTACAAAATGGTAACAACTAGCCTAAGTGAAAGAGGCAGAAAGAATTTCTGGCATTGGATATATAATGTTAATGCCTTAAAAGAATGCAGAGAGACTGTGAGCCTTGACTAGCCTTGTTGACAGATACAATGTCAGGGAACTAAGAGCCCATGCCCAGGACTTTGTAGATCTGCATTTTATAAAGGTGTTCAGCAAAACCTGTGACTCAAGGACAGTGTACTGATTTTAGCACTCTTCCTCTGCTGCAGAAAGATTGAGAAAGTGCACAGCACATTACTTGCTGCACTTTATAAAGCAGTACGATATGCTTGGACCCTCTGGGGTTCTGTGATAGCCGAAGTCTGTTTTTTAGCACTTTTTTTAGGAGGAGGGAGTAAGTTTTTTAGCAAAGAAGGGAAAGAAACAAGGAAGACCTTACTGCTCTTTATCATGGTTCAGTCTGAAATCTTTAGAAACACTTTAAATGTATATGTCCATGTTGCACACTGATGAAAAATCATTTTAATATCAACAGACTAGTGTAGCTACCCTACCAAAAAACAGTGAACCAAAAAATTTAACTTATAAAGACCCATGTAAAGTGAAATTTTAACTTATTCAGACCTATATTGTCAAAAGAAATAGATATTATTTTCTCCAACATTACCCCAAGAACAAAAAGATTCAAAGTATATATTATGAGCAATGTAGTATAGTATTGTAGTGCCATTCATTTGATATTTGTTAATTTTTTTTTTCAATGAGAAGCAAAGCCTTTGTGGCAAATGGCACAAAAATAAATTAAAAAGAAAAAAACAAACCTGAAAGGAACAGTGAGAAAGCAATCAGAAATTCATAAAATTATACAAACTGTAAACAAGTAAAGAACAAAGCACTCTGAGTATTAAAAGCAAGGGAGAAAGTGGAAGCAAAAGTCACTGTTTCAAGATGGTAACAAAGTAACAAAAACAGAGCCAACACCACCAGGTTGACCTATAATCTAAAGGCAGGCAATGTAGAGGACTTTTTTTTTAACATCAGAGGGTTAAAATATAAAACATGAAACTTCTGCAAAACAGAAGAACAGAGAAGATGAAGTGAATTCATAAAACACAAAATACATCAACATTGCGTATAAGTAAAATCCATATAAGTTTGGTGTCAGTAACCCAGTCAATACACTTTCTGATGGTAAACAGGCTGAAAGAGGTGGCTGGCCTTCACTGGAGTAAGAAAATAGATCTAAATAAATCCCACGTGAAAAAGAAATGAAAAACATCTGCTAAAGACACAAATGGTTTGTTGGCTGACATCAACAATGGGAAAGCTTCCAGTATATCAGCTCTGGGCTTGCCAGCAGGTGTTGCTGCAATTATTCAGAACAATTAGAGGTGATATTTCCAAAAGCATGGAGATGACAGGGCCAATAAATAAGGCAAGCATGATATTGTCAACAACTGAAATGTAAGCATTTCTCATAAATCTTTAAGGATCTGTGCAACTAAGTATTTTAAAGCTAGCCACCAGGGCCTAAAATTTTACCAGTCATGCTAATACGAAATAATATCCTCCTCCATGACCGATGCCATTGAAATCCCCAAAACAACCAGATTTCTATGATACCTCCTTTACTAGAGAGTAGAATCTCACCTTGCCAAAGAGAAATACAAGCAAATACACCAGCTAATATCTTCAGATAGCATATATTTGAGTGTTTTCATTTATTTTCAATAAGCATGAATTTTTACTGATGTTCACATTCATTATTACTTAGATTAACTAACTTGATTAGTCTCATTGAAACTTTTTTCTTTTCCTTTGTGGAAGATTTCAAGTTTTTATATTCTTTCACTACGGCTATGCTTCAGCTTACAAGAAGGCATAAAACACAGATCTAATGTTTAGATGTTGGGTTTCTCAACATACTTTGAGCCTAACTATGCATACAGTATTCTCCAGTTGGGCATACAGATTAACAATACTTTGTAGATCAACATCAAAATTTACCTAATCCTAAAATCTCCCCTTTCTTCCCATTAATGAACTCCATCATGCACACTCATCATCATAAGGAGTTTTTAGAGAAGGTTCTCAAACTTATGTCTACATCATGATACGCTTTCCAGACTGATTTAAATTGCATGCTCAATTCATTAATCACTTTAAAAGAAAACAGAACTTACTTTAATTTTTTTAACCATCCACTTTTCTACCTACCTTGAATAAGAAAAAGTATTAAAAAATCTAAAGACATGATATGACTTGCATCATTTTGAACCGTTAAGTTACTGATCATGCAAATCGACCAAGGAGTGTAGTGGCTTCTTCACAGTGAACTGCATCATGACCCTTCATCCCTTGATTTGCTGTCTTGCTGTTAGTTTTACAACTGACTTCAGTGGACTCTCTGTCAAAAGCAAACCTCTCTGTAATTTACATCATGCCCTGCATTTCATGGAAAACCTGAACTGAAAAGAGATAGCAACTTTTACTTCATTTGAGTTAGAGAGATAAGCTGATGGCTAATGGCAAATATGTCTGCTTATTCCAATGTTATGTTATGGAGACATCATCCAGATGCCCAGCCCAGCCCAGCCTCAGGACCAAGTCAGGCCCTCCTCCCAGGCACATTTTACAAAGTACTAACTGATTCAGTACAGGTGAAATAACCACACTGCAGTTCATGTTTCTTTTTTATGATATGCTTCCAGCTGAAAGCTAATTACATGCTCAAGTCACTTACTCTGAGATTAAGTGGCACCAATTGCTTGCATGCTCAGAATAAGTTACTTAGCACACTCTCAGCTTTCATCTTAAAAACATGCACGTTGCTGTTTCCCTACAGGAAAGAAGCATTCACGGAGACTTCCAAAATCTTCTCAGGATGCAAATTGCTATTTAAGTGTTAGATATTACTTTATTCTAAAGAACTCTGAGGGTGGAAAAAGTTAGGATGCTGATAACTGCCAGAAATACTAGAAAACTGCATGAGAGAAATAAGACCTGGTGTGCAAGTATAGGGTAAAAAGTGGTTTGACAGAAGGGATGCAATGAAAAATCAGTATTTGTCTTACAAAGTACATTTTCTTAATCTACAAGTTTAAAACAAACAAAACAACAAGAAGTGGTTCTTCTAACAGCCTGTTTTACAAACCACACCTGGAGCCTGACCTGAAGTCGTGCTGCATGCTCTCTGGCTCACGTTAGAAAGCAGTTAACAGTTTTGTTGACAATCGACAAACCAGAATAGAATCCAGCTCATTTTCTCATACCACTACAGACCAGATAAAAGTAAAAAGTCATCAGCTTTTTTTTTTTTTTTAACTAAGGAAAGCAGATATATTTTGCAAGAGAGACAGATTTTGGATCTTTGGAGATGGATGATAGCATTTGTACATTGTCATTTTCTGACCATATTTGCACTTTACAAACAATTCCCCTATCCCACAGCATCTTGGTTGGACTTGTTAAAAACTGGAGAAGTGACTGCATTCGAAACAGAACCCCTTTCCAGTCCCATCTCCAACGGGTATGAGGTTTCCTTCCCTCCCCTGTTTGAAACGGCTACAGAAACACACTTCGCCTAGTGAGGGATGCACAGCTGCTCTTTGTGGCTTCAGAAATGGAGCTGGCACCTGCCATTTGATACCTGTGCTAACATCAGGAAATAAGAAACATCTTTTTTCTGACTGGTATAATATAAAGTAAAAATCTTATACCATACATGCAGGAGTAATCCTTTCAAATTCATTCTGTTATTATACTGAGAAAATATGGTATAAAAAGCTATTCTCAAACCCATGGTGACCTTGTGCACTATGTATGGAGGAGACAAGAAGTGTGAAGAAGGAATAGAGATGAACTTCAGCTGGAGCTTAACATGGTCCCATTCTTAGTGGCACAAGATAGCCAAAGGCCACAGTCCACTGAAGCCACCAGGACTGCAACACTACAAATGCACCAAACTTATTAGATCTGCACTTTTCAGCACAAGGAGAAAGGAGTTATCCCAAGTGAAAAATGTCCCAAGTGATGGGCACAGCACAGAATCTCACCTCACACACTCATCTTCACAGGCACCAGGACCCCCGGGGCAGCTGATGCCCAACCCTCAGGGCTGAAATGGGCTGCCATCAACTGCACCTACCATGGACCAGCCCCCAAATTTGCTGGCCGTGAGAGGGTGCTGGCAGAATTGGTTTCCTCCAAGCTAAGGCAATAGCAGGGCTCTGGGCAAAAGCTGGGCAGCCCACCTCTGGGACAACCCAGACCAGGTTTCAGTGCACTTGTCAATGCTAAAGGCTCTCAGAGCACCATGAGCAAGAGTATTTTGGCACACACAAAAAATTAATTAGCAAGAGAAAGGGTTACAAGCTCCATAATTCACAGGTCCCACATTAATGATTAGCTAAGTGAACTAGCTGCCCAATTGGTAATTTGATTCATTGGAAAGGAAAAGGCACTCTACGGACCTTGAAAGGTTTTAGCAGAACTGTGTGTCCCAGGTCACCCTGCTTCCCCCTGCCTTCATCATCTCATTGTCAAGCTCAATTTGCCAGCAAGGTCCTGACAATAAACAGAAAGATACATTTCAAGGTTAGTAGGCAAAACTCTTGGTGGATGTCTTCATGAGCCACTGCAGTGATGAAATGAAGGAGATGTAGGGATGGAAAGGGTTGGGGTTTGTGTTTTGTTTAGCAAATGGCACAGTCTTATTCAATTATCACCCTTCATTTATTTTACCTTGATACCAATACTTCATATGTACCCATGCTGCTAAAAGTAAGCAGAAAAACATTCCTGAGAAGTTGAAGGATATTATTTATTGCTTGGAGGGAGAAACAAATGGTCTGCTACACTGTCTAGATACTGATATATAATTTTCCAAGTCAAAGCACTGGGACAATGTGGTTGTTAATTAAAAATCACACTTTACACTTATGTTTTCTGAGGTGGGATGAAATACAGTAAATAACTACAGTTCACTGGCTTATTTTAATTTTTGTGGAAACCATGGTCCCACTTCAGTGCCCTGGCACACAGTGCAAAGTGTAAGTAAAGGGTATTCTGACCTTAAGAGAGAGATTTCAAACATATGGCCTGTGGGCCAAGTAACAATGTGGGCCACAAAGTATAAAGAAAAATCAGAGTATTTTGTTCTCTGCTGCAAGAAATGCATTCTTGAGTACCAGTTTGACATAGAAAGCAACAGGCTGAAGACTTTCAGTTTGCACTTTAGAACTCAGAGTAGTTGCCTGGTCCTTCCTCTTCACAGTCACTGTTTTAAGCACTGTTATTTTGCTGCGGTCATCCATATTAAAGTCTGCCTTTTTTTTTCAACATTAAAAAGAGCATCTTAACTAAAAAGCACATTAAAAACTCCATATCTTTTCCCAGATCCTTCTTTTTGTACAGTGAAGGAGGTTCTGTGCATTTGAAACTCCTAAAGTACAAGAATGGCAAAGCTCAGTTGGTTAGAACATCGTGCTAATATCACCAAGGTTGTGGATTTGATCCCCGTATTGGCCATTCACTTAAGAGTTGGACTCGGTGATCCTCATGGGCCTCTTTCAACTCAAAATATTCTTTGAAATCCTTCTGTGAAACTATTTCAAGATTTCAAGATGCTTCTGGGACTACTAGTACTCAGTAGTTTAACTCTGAATCACAGAGAAGTGTTAGCAATAGCAATACATATATTTTTACACAAATATTAAAAATGACAAAGAAATTAGAAGCAGCAGCAGTAGACAAAAAAAAAGAATGTTTTTAAATGGCATGAAACCTTGGGCTTTCTTACGCTGTAAGTACTCTCATATCGTGTCATAGACTAAGATAAACTTGAAAGGCACACTGCAAGGGCTATTTCTAAACCAGTATTAACGAGCGACCACATGCAATTCTCTGCATTCTTGGTTTGCCTAAATGAGCACCGTTTAAGAGACTAAGTCTTGCTCAAATAAAACTGGACTTCCTGTGTGCAGGGAAAAAGATAAAGGTCAGTGATCAAGGGACTTAGTGCCCACAAATACAGTGTTCTGTAAATGTACATGCTACTGAACGTGCACCTGCCCTCAGGATAAGCAGCGTTTCCCTAGGATATTAAATGCTCCTGGTATATCTACATATAGATGTAACCCCTTTGACTAAGGTTTTCTCATGTATAGGTGAAATTCAGTAGTAAGCAGCACTTGGTAGTGGTTTGCAAATACAAATCAAACTGAAAAATTCAATATTCACTACCTATTCAAGGACTAAATTCCAATGTTAGTACAGTTTTTAAATACCCATTTACAGTATGCCACTATTATTGCTGTGTGGGACACCTACAGGCAGGGTTCAAACATTCTAATTAGAAAGGTTTTTCAGGTTAGGAAAATAATATTCCCAGTCATAAGTTTAAAGGTGGGAAGGAACAGAAAAGTCAAAATCACTTCTGGGAGAGATGGGAGCCAAAGAAGAGCTTTCTTAAAGATGAAAAGAGCACTGACTCCCAAAACATAAATGCTTTTCTTTGGTTGTGTAAGCACATTTTGGCCTTTTTTTTATTTGCTCTCAAGTTTATAATTACAAAACCTGAAGAGCTCCCAAAGTCATCTTCAGCAAGCTATGGCAATGAAGAGATGCAAGTGTCACTCTTGTGAAACTAAAAATTATCACAATTCAGGTGACACTGGCATAAAAAATAAATTTATGTGGATTTTCCCATCTCTGCACAGGAACGCAGATATTTAAAAAAGAACAAAACAATGCAGAGGAAACCAGCCCGATGATGAAAACAATTACTGCTAAGTTTATTACTAGGAGAGAGTTTGTCCCAAGATGGTGTCTGAATGGAAAGGAATATTAAAAAACAAACAAACAAGCAAAAAACTCAAAAACATAAAACCCGAACTGAGAGATTTTACTCTTCAGTCTCTTGAAACCCAGATATCTCAAAAAGATTTCCTCAAATATCAGAGAGGGAAAGAAAGAATACCTAATAGCCTCTCTGAATTACAGAATTTGCACACAGAAATTAGTATTTCTTAAGAGAGATCACAAAACACAGAATGACTCAACAGCCCAGACATCAGAAGAGTCACTTACAATATGGGAGATCCAGGTCTGAGTTCCCAGTGCAATAAGCATCTCAGCAAAGAGAAATAGCCTCGGGTGGAGAGGCTTGAAGTGCTCAGCTACAACGTGGGAAATGAGGCCCCACATCCCTGCCCTGAATCAGACAAACCCATGAGATTAGACTTGAATCCTTCACAACCCACATATGTGCTCTCTGCACTAGGTATTGGCCATTTAATATAATGGTCTTTGTACTTCTGGTCCTGATTAGAAACGAATTCCCACATCCAAGACAGTTTTCCAAAAAAAATTTTCTTCTAAATTGATGTGTTATAAGCTGAGCTCCCACATTGGCATACCATCATTAGGAATAACACCAAAAATCATGCTCAGCCCTCTCACCACTCTGATAAATCACCAAAATCCCCTGGGACTACCTATCTTATTTGTCCATTGTAAGGACTCCAAAGGACTACCTTCAACCAAGGCATGCATCTATTTCTATAAAGTTACCTTTACATGTACATATGCATGTTTTGGTTTTTTGGTTGTTTGTTTGCTTTTTTTTTTAAAGTCTTACTTTTTTCACACACAACTTTTTTTTTTTAAACTATACAATAATCTCATTTTCCCTATGATTGCAGAGCATGAATTATGATGTTGTGTCAATCTGACTATTCTGGTGGGGACTTCTCAAATGGAACATGAGAGCAAGATAAATAGCAAGAAAGCACAACAAGAAAGCAAACATCCCAGTTTATAGCATCCCCGGAAATGCAGCTGCTAAAGCTAAAGTTATACAATGAGTTTCAAGCTCCAGAATGACTTACAAAGGGGCAGGCTGGTTTCTGACATGCAAAAAAACCAAAGATAAGCCACATCCAACCCCAAACACAACATGGTTTCCAAGAGACAGAGCCACCCCCACTAATGTATTTTTATATCTATGCTCCTGGTCCAGTGGGGGAGGAGGGCATCATAAAAAGTGTATCCTTTCCTATGAAGCCTTCCTATCCATCAGTCTTGTAAAACCTCTGGAAGACAACTTCAGCCTCACTCATCCTGGGAGTTCCTCCCATCCTGCCATCAGGTAAGTACTGACAGCCCTCCCATGCATGTCAAGAATAGTCAAAAAGCCCCAATATTAACCCCTGCAACACCCAATGTGGTTACAACTCCTACAGACACAAGTGCTAAAGAGGCAGCGTGTGACTTTTCTCACCCCAGCCCCAGCAGGTAATTGGACTTTCCATGGATAATCCCAGCAGTCAGAGAGAAAATCTCTGCCTCTAGCATGACCCATTAGCACAGAGTTCACTGATCAGTAGGTTAACATGCCACTAAAGCATCTCTCTGTGGGGCTCAGGAAGGGTCAAGAAAACTCCACCACAAAGAACAAAAAATACCTACAGAGCTAATATGTGGTTATACCAAGATCTTCAAAGACGGGTCGAATTCAGCTTAGAGGCTATTCTCTTCCCTGGGGTGAGAACAGCAATGTCTATAATCCTGACATTTTCTCCACATCTTCCCTTCAATGTCCCTTAAATTTGAAAAATAGAAAATGGTTTACTAAACTATATGGGAAAGCAAACAACCTATCTCATTGTAAGGTCAGATGGATACTGTTCTGCATTAGCTACTCTACAACACTGTACATATTTGCACTTTGCGGTCCTTGGTCATAAATGAGAGACCTTTTTTTACCTGTTTACCAACAGGTAAGCCACATTTACCCAGGGTAATGACATACACACAGAGGCAGTTACTGAAGAACAGTTTATGCTCTCTAAGGACTATGCAGGTTTGGCAATGGTAAATCAATTGTATTGGCACAGTAATAGTAAAGTACAATAACAGTAAAATCTGTCAAGGCTGTGATCAACTAGGGACGTACAGTCACAAGATTGAAACTCTGAGGATGTGGACTAATGCCTTGTAATCTACTGTGTCCAAATACACTATGCTAAATCCCTTTTCAACAATTCTACTTTCTCTTATTTCTTATTAGTTGCATTTTGGCCAAGGTATTAGGCAAAGAACATTCATATAACCTTCAAACAGAAGCACAGATAAATTTGGGTAAGGAAGAGGGAAAAAATAGGAGGTTTCATCTTGCATTTATCATTTATTTATAAACCTCAAAGAGATGTGACAGTGCTGTCCTCTATAAAATTCACTAGTTCTAAGGCAGCTCAGTCTTTATCTTCTTTTATTTTTTTAATGTCCATGTACTGGAATAGCTCTGTAATTAGAGAATTTCCCAGTAGATTAGTTTATTAGTGTCAATTGTCCATTTAATGTACATTTCTGTCTTACTTTTTGCATTTCCCAGTGTAGACTTTTAGTGTTTCTAGTGTTCACGATAACGATGTCTAACTGAAACGTGAAATATATGATACACATAGGAAATAATGATCATCATAATCTTTAAATATAGACATGTTTTCCTACAAGTTCTTGTATAGGCTGGTTTTCTTACCTGGAAAACACCACTGTTCTTGTCTTTTACTTGCTAAGTCTTAAACGTGCAGATAGTGGCTTACCTTACATACCCTGTACGTGCAAATCATTGGTGTTAACAAGTAAACCTCAGGATCTAATGTGAGCCCTATCTTGCATTTCCTTTTATTTGTTAGTTTGAGCCTCAAGCTTAGAGTTATTTCAACAGACTTTTGTTTTCAACACATATTCAGTATGTGTCTAACACCCTCTGAAGTTGCAAGCCACCCTCCCACTCACCCCCAAAAATCTTCAACCACTGCCAAAGCCTATATTTTCTTAGCTTAAAGAAGTAATTCCAGGGCTGTCAACTGATAAATTTCATTCAGGGAAACGCTGTGTTCTTTAAGCAACACATTAACCTTCTCTGAGCTAACCACAGTAAACATCAATGTTGAATTGTACAGATTTCACATGTTGCTGCCAGGAGAGAGTTTTAGAAGAATTATCCCCTTTTTAGGTAACCTGGCTTTTAAAATTACACCCTAGAATACGCAAACAAAGAAGACTAATGAACTCAGCAGCCTGTATGTACTGAGAAGGCTGTTGAAAAAGATACTGTGAGTAATGGAAAAAGGTTCATTTTTCAAAACTTGTAGGGAGCTGCCTCTATGAAGGTAGGCGAGCAAGAATCTCTCTTTCATTTTGGTTATAACAGTTTGCTGTAAACAATCATTTCCCCTCTGTTATCAGGGAATATCCTGCAGGGGCGTGTGTTCTATGTCACCTTGACCAATTTATGAAGGAAGGGGAATTTTTCTCTCCTAATAACCCACTCACCTCCCCACCTTTTAAAAAATTATTTATTTTTTAAATGAACTATGCAATTCCATTAACTACTGTCCTGCTCCTCATAGAAAGACTGAGCATTGACCCTGACTACTAATACAACAGCAGACAGAAGTTTGAGTCAAACTTTTTTCTTGTTTTCTGCTACTAATGGCATTGCATATAGGACAGCAGACTTGTCATGCAAGTACAAACAGCTATCCATCAAGAAACAGATGCTTTAAGCCACAACCTAGACATTACTACAAGACAGTATTTTAAATGACCCACACTACTTTCAGTAGTGGAAGTAGTGTGTATTTCTTTTCTGATGCTGACTGGCCTTTTCAGACGTTGCTAAATGAAGAAGCCACACAATATTCCTCTGTAACTGTATACAAAACCCCTGCAAGCAGAACATCTTTAGGCAAAAGGCAGCGCTTCGCCTCAGTTACACCACTGAGCTCTCGATGCAGCGTCCTCAAAGGGCAGTGAGCTGGCTGGGACGCTGGACATAAAAGTGACACTAAATCAATTACTTACCCTCGAATGTCTTGTTTTAAATCTGTTGCTTCCACCTGATCATAACATGAAGCAGGACTGCTATGGTTCAGAGAGAAGATTAAACTCAACAAGGGGATTTTACGTAATGTTGCTTAAATAACAGAAACCTGAAATTAAATTGCCCTCAGTTCAGCCAAGATTTTTCTCTCACTCCCTCTCAGTCTCTCTCTCCAGGACTGCTACGTAGTGGTCTATAAATACTGGCCCCAACACTTGCTCAGTGCTTTCCTTGCCGATAGCACAGGTCAGTGTTACTGTACACCGCCGGCATGGCTCAGATGAAGTTCTCAGCTGCTCAGACAAAGCCATGGACTGGCTCCCCACCCTGCCTGCCTGGAAATACCATGCTGCTGCCAGCGTTACAGATGCTGTGAGCCTTTTCCGCAGGCCCAGATCAGGCACAGAAGGGTAATTATGAGGCTTGTCTGAAAAAAAAAAAAAAAAGAAGAAGAAGAAAAAAAAGACAGCTTCTTGCAAGCAGGTGGGAAAATGGGGGAGGGAGAAGGAGGAAGAAACACTTGTGTTTCACCCCCTTTACAGTGCACATCGAGCTATGATTATAGAATTTAATTCCCAGGTAATGTCAAAAACTTCTGCAAAATATTTTCTATGAGACAAGTTCTTCAAATTGAAGAAAGTGTATGTTTGTCCCAGAATTCACACAAGAGCATTAAGATTATATGGGTATTCACAGAGGGATGAAGAATATTAACGTTGCATCTCAAAATTTCTGTCAGTGGTCAGGTATTAGGTACCCAAATTCATATTTAATAATTATGCACAGCATGATAGTAAACATGAGATGTCACCAGTGGCAGGAATCCACAATCCTGCCCTGCAATAAATAAGAGTTTCAAAGTTTAAAAATAATTCCAAAAACCAGGATCACATCTCAGTGAAACCCCTGAGAAACTGGGCTGTTAAGAGATGGCTACATTGAAGCGGAAACTAAGGGAAATTGAAAAGAAGATGGCAAGATCAGTACAAACAACTATGTATTGATGCATGCCCTAAGTGTACACCATGGGACAGGCACCACGAATGCAGATAAATGTCCTGCCTTTCATCAATACGTTAGATGGCATAACTGGGAGGTTTTGCCCAAGTAAAATATAAAACATATCATAACTGCATTAACACTAAGAGCTACAGGAGTTTATCTTAAAATCATTGTCTTGCTGAGGTAGCTTATGACCATGAAATTCTCTTTGCCTTCTGCACGTTCCTCAGGACAATATCTATACATGAATCCCAGTTTGTTCCAAGGCTTAAAGGACCATCAAGCTTGCGTGATTAGACAATACAGTTTCTGTAGCTGCTGTCACAGCCTGGCATAATGCAGTGGCTAGCATCTCTGCATACTTTTGAGTTCACCACCGAGGTCATGGTCAGCGCTTATTCATCCATTTGCAGCTCTGTCAAGGGAATAAGTTTTAACAGTAAGTTTGGAACAAAACAGAAATTTCATCTCTTGCATCTAAACTGAAAGACATGTTAAGTCTTACTGCTTCACTTCCATTACTTTCATCAACAACAGCTTTTGGAAGTGCTTTTTAGTACCTCGTTCACATAGTTAAGGCTTTCGTTCTTTCATACAATTTATCTTCACTGCTCATCTTGAAAAACTAAGGTGATCACTAGTAATACACCACTACTGAAGTAGACTTTATTTAAATAGACACTATTTATAAAACCTTGGTTTAGAAAAGCTTGTCACTGATGCCAGAGAAACCTTTCGTATTTAAATGAAAATATATTTGGATGACATGGGTAATTGCTAAGCCTTGGTGAATTGCCAGATGCAAAGTCTTCCAAACTAATTTACTCATTACAAGTTTCTAAGTCATAAAGCTCCTGCGCATAGCTCTCGTCCTCAGTGATGTACATGACAGTTTCATAATATCATTCCATCAAACTTTTAAGCTGTCACAAATAAATCCTTGAAAAAACATAAAGCGCGGTGGTTTAATAAAACTGAGCAAGCAATTGAAGTTTTTATCATAGCTTTATGATAATATATAAAATGCCAAATATGTATAATGCCAAAAACTTATTCTTGGACATCTACAGCTGTAAAATTATCTTGGATTTTTTTTAATTAAGCAGGAGAAGCCCGTAATTTTAATGAAATATGCATATTCCTATACTTCTGTAAACAAATATGCATTTACCATACCACATCCGCTACCATACCACACAAAAGCGAAAGAAGACGTGGGAACTACAGCAAGAGAAGGATACCACAACTACACTTGTTAGTGAAGGTTAGTTTTACAACAATGTGTCTGTGTGGCATTACACATGTGGGGGAGTTACATCACAACTGACAGAGCACATAAGACCAGTATCACTGACTTCAAATTGTACGAGGACAGCGAGCTGACAAAAAGTAAGAACTCAGCATGCTGGAAAAGTCTGACAGCACTGAGAGGATGACTGTTGGAGGAAGGCAAAAGAGGAACAGCAGTTTTAGGTCCTTTCCTACTGGGAAACTAGTAGGTCCTTTCCTATTCTGATCACTGCAGTCGATGGGACAAACCATGATGTCCGAAGTTAAATATGTGCAAGGTTTAGCTGAATGACAGCCTGCAGTTTGTGAAAGAAGAATGATAGCTCAAGAAAAATGAGAATGCATTACTACTGCTTTTTTGCTTGCATTTTGCATACCCAGCAACTCTAGAATTTGATAATGAGACAGTTGTTAATATATCACTTGACCTCAAAGTCTTAAAATGCAAACTGGCTAGCTCTAAATCTAGGACTAACACTAATATTAATCCAGGATAACAGGTTTACTTGAAATATGACAACATTATAGTAAATTTTAAAAAGCTATTGTAGTGAAATAAAATAATTCCCATGGGACACAAAATGACCTTTTAGCAAGATGAATAATATCAAAGTTTCATAATCATCTAGTCTGACTTACAGAAAGGAAAAACCTGCTGAATAAAGTAACTTGAAAAAAAGGAAACCAGTAGTGTGAAAGATTCAAGTTACTTGGAAAGAAAGAAAGGAATGCACCCACCAGTAAGGAAAAATTATTTCCAGTAACCCTATAAAACTGAAAGATTGTGGCAGACACTAAAATTCAAATCGTGCCCAGAAGCCTGGATTTCTGCAACTATAAACCAATTTAAATACTGAAAAATATTCCAAATATTTTGTGTATTTTTAAAAGCATTTCATTCTATTTTCTTTCATTACATCAGTTATGATACAGTAAGTCATGCCAAAAGTTCTGAAACCACAAAATAGCTTTAAAGGTCTGCAGGATTATTTTTAAATCTTTTGAAAACTATCCTAACATATTGTGCCTCAACAAACATTCAAACACCTTATATAAAATTTCATTACTATATGAAAATCTCCATCTGTGTCTTCATGGTACACTGTGGTTTTATTCCATATAATGAATAAGTGGATTTTAGCCTTGATTAAATGAAGACTTCTTCCTTGGCTATTCCTGCCAAATAGTCTATGCTAAAAAAGTCTATGCTAAAAGCCAAATGTAGATTATAAATTGATCCTGTAGGTTTAAAAGCCTGTGAGGCTTGCAGACCTAAATCTGTCCAAAGTTCTACTGACAGCAGACTTGTTTTTCTACCTCTCTACTGAGCATTTTCACATAGGATACCTTCTGTATTAGTCACAAACAGCTTAAAAGTTACTTTTCAGACATTATACAAACTAACTGCATGTTTATTTGTTTCTGTCTGTGTAATGGCTATGTTTTCATTCTTAGAAAGATTAATGTCTCTCTTGGAGCAAGAAATGGGGCAAGGAAAGTAAGAGACAGACATGGCTGAGTGGGAACCTGCTGGCCATAGTAAAGGAAAAGAAGTAAATTCACAAGCAGTGGAAACAAGGACATGCAACCCAGGAAGAGTATAAAGACAAATTTCTGTTATGTTGGAATAGGGTGAGGAAGGCCAAGACAAAGATGGAACTGAACCTGGCAAGGGACTCAAAGAATAACAAGGGCTTCTACAGGTTTGTTAACCAGAAAAAAAAGGTCGAAGAAGGTGTACCCACCCACCCTCCCATTAAAGAAAGCTGGAAAACTGGTAACAACAGATGAGGAGAAGGCTGAGGTACTCAACAATATTTTAGCCTTAGTCTTCAATGGCAACCTCTCTTTCCGCACCTGTCAAGTGGATGGAGAGCAGGATGGGGACTGGGGGAGCAAAGTGCTTCCCACTGTGAGTAAAGATTGGGTTCATGACCACCTGAGGAACTTGAATGTACATAAGTCTATGGAACCTGATGAGATATATTTCAGAGTCCTGAGCGAATTGGCTGATGTGGCTGCCAAGCCACTCTATATGGTATTTGAAACGTCATGGCAGTCAGGTGAAGTCCCAGGTGACTGGAAAAAGGGAAACTTTGTACCCATCTTTAAAGAAGGTAGAAAGAAGGGCCTGGGAACTACTAGCCTCTCAGCCTCACCTCAGTGCCTGGCAAGATCACAGAACAGATCATCCTAGAAGCTATGCTAAGGCATGTGGAGGATAGGAAGGTGATTCGAGACAGCCAGCGTGGTTTCAACAAGATCCTACCTGACCAAACTAAGACAGGGTGACCCATCAGTGGACAAGGGAAAAGTGACAGATGTCATTTATCTGGACTTCTGTAAAGTCTTTGACAGGATCCCCATAACATCATTCTCTCTAAATTAGAGAGAGGTGGATTTAATGAGTGGACTGGTAGAAGAATAAGAAAGTGGATGGACAGTAGTGTCCAAAGGGTAGTGATCAATGGTTCAGAGTCCCAATGGACATCAGTGACAAGTGGTATCCCTCAGGGGTCTGTATTGGGACCAATGTTATTTGGTATCTTTATTAATAACATAGACAAAGGGATCGAGTGCATCCTCACCAAGTTTGCAGATGACACCAAGCTGGGTGGTATGTTTGACACTCCTGAAGGATGAGGTACCATCCAGACGGAACTGGACAAGCTCAAGAAGTGGGCTCATGGGAATTTCATGTGGTTTAACAGGACAAACTGTAAGGAGTTGCACCTGGGTCAGAGCAAACCCCAGTATCAATACAGGCTGAGGACTGAATAGATCAAGAGCAGCCCTTCTAAGAAGGACTTGGTGTTGCTGGTGGATGAGAGGCTGGACATGACCCAGCCATGTGCACTTGCAGCCAAGAAAGCCAATTGTATCCTGGGCTGCATCAAAAGCAGCATAGCCAGCAGGTCAGGGGAGGTGATTCTGCCCCTCTACTTCACTCTGGTGAGATCCCACCTGGAGTGCTCCACCCAGCTCTGGATCCCCAGCACAGAAAGGACATGGACCTGTTGGTATGAGTCCAGAGGAGGGCCACCAAGATGATCAGAGGGATGGAGCACCTCTCCTATGATGAAAGGCTCGGAGAATTCAGATTGTTCAGCCTGGAAAAGAGAAGGCTTCAGGGTGACCTAACTGTGGCCTTCTAGTACCTGAAGATGGAGAGACTATTTACAAGAGCATGTAGTGACAAGACAAGAAGGAATGTCTTTAAACTGAGAGTAGGTTTAGATTAGATATTAGGAAGAAATTCTTCACTGTGAGAATGGTGAGGTTGCCCCATCCCTGCAGATTTTCAAGGCTCTGAGCAACCTCGTCTAGTGAAAAGTGTCCCTTCCCACAGCAGGGGTGTTGGACCTTGGCGGTCTTTGAGGCCCCTTTCAACTCAAGTCATTCTATGATTCTATGCACTGTCAGCAGGTGCCTCTATTTCTACCCTGGGAAACGCTGTTCTTGCTGCTAGGCAGAGGTATGGTCATTGGATGAAGGTGGGCACAAGAAGAAAATTGGGTAATAAGGGATTCTGATTTTTTTATTCCATAGTTAGAGATCCTGAACTTCAACACCTTCAGAAAACCTAACTTTGATTACAGATATCAGATGAGAAGCTCAGTAAGCTCACAATAATTCCTACTGATCGTGAAAGCACAACGGCATGGCCCGTATGTTTTCCCATAAATCTACAGTCTTAAAACTAACATGAAACAATGAACAGGCTAAAAAACAAATGTAATTTCACACTGCCCTGTGTCTTGTCTTGTCTTGTCTCTACAATGCCAGGAAACGCACAAAAATATATCAAAGCTAATGGCAGTATTCTTTACAAAGGAAGAAAACACTACATTAAAGAAAACAAAGCCCCTATAGCCTTCTATAGTCATCTAATATAAAAGACCTAAAAAGAAGTATTGCTTCATTTGACTTCAGTGTAGCGTTAGAAAGTTTTAGGTTGTTTCAGAATTTAGTCTCTCTAACAAGGGAATGTAAACTACAAGACTAATATAGTGCACCACGACCATCATTTTCTTCCATTTTTTCAGTGGTCAATACTTATCTGAAGGCTAAGTATTGCATTACAGAAACATATTGCCAGATTCCAACATCTCAGTATTGTATGTAAATCAATCAGTAAAAGATAGATAATTTGAATTATTTTGAGTCTATTTCTATTTCCTAACTCTGATTTTCTTTTTTCTTCTAACCTCTGAATTTCACCCAAAATTAGAAATTTAAGGCATCCTATAAAAACATCACAGATTTTTTTTCTGTATAGGCAGTATTTACACTTCCTAGTTTAAAGAAGGAAGTTAACTGAAGATGTATATATCAGAATTAGGTATTGTGTCACACACTGTAAAAGATGGCATACATTCCTCTTTAACTGGAAAGGCAAGACAGAAATCCTCCAGAAATTTTTCTTGTCTTCTCTTCATAATAAATGCTTTAGAAACTTTGAGTGAGCTCTCTGAGCAGATGACTGAAGCAGTAAGACCAAATTTTATAACATTCTGTAGTGTTACCTTTCATCCAGCCAAGAAAAATAAGAAAATAAGCGCCCCTGAGGGTTTTCATAATGTAGTAAAAACTTAAGACAAACCTATATTAACCACACAAGAATAGCAACATCTCTCATATAGACTGGCACATTTTCAAATGCAATGCACGTGAAATTGTGGTCATTCTGAGGTTGAGTCCTCAGCCTTCATCATAGCCTACTCTCATGTACTCTGCACAGCAGGAAAGTCTGTCAGCTGTGCAGACACTAATGAAGATGGCTTCAATTTGCTTTTATGAAATCCAAAGAATTTAAAGACATGGAGTTATTCTTACAAGCATGCAAGTGCTGGAATGGATTGGATTTTGTTCTTCACTAGTGAATAAAGAAAAGAGAGTTAGAGATGACACTTGGGTCACTAATGACAACTTCCAAAACCTTGAAAGGCTGAAGTTGGAGGAAGAAGATTCTCAGTAAAGGTGATGGGATGTCTGTAGGTCTAGTCGAAAACCTTTTTGAACTGTGGGAAAAGACACTGGTGCATACCTGAGCTTTTATGGCCCGAGGTCAAGCATAAGGAATAGTTTTTAACACACTGTACAGTAGGGCAGGTCTTTACACTTAAAAAAATTTCTTCCTCATCTCTTAAAACTGACAAACTGCAGGCCAATGCCTTAGTGATAGCTTAGTATAATAATGCTTTCTCATTTCCTCATTCAGCTGACACTCATTTGAGACACTAATCTTTTAAAACAAAGTTAGTTGAAATATGTAGTACTAATTTTTAAAATCTGAAACTAATTTAGTTGTTTAATCAGAGAGTAAATCAATAGTAATCTTTCAGCTATATCACTGTGCTTCCGTATTCAAAAATGCCACAAGCAACAGAAGACACAGCTACAGCAAAAGACAGCTACAGCAAAGGAGACTTGTTTGGAATGCCACCTTATTGAATTATTTCATATGAAAGGTCAGTAAACAACTTGAACCACATAATCTAAACATCAGTGTGAGTTTACTGTATAGTAAAAAAATCTGTTACCAATACCTTGCCCCTTTAATACTTATCTGCATCACAGCGTCTTTGATTTGTCTGGTAAAATTAGGCGACATGTTTTCACTAAGAGCTAGTTTTGCAGCAATGTAGAGGATGGCAAGTTCTTAAAGTGAAAACAAATCAATGGCATTTCTTTTCAACTGAACAAATCTAGTCCCTAATGCCAAGATTTACAGAATATAAATAACTGAGCAGTGGAGGCAAACTGATCCTGTAAGAGATTTCATTTGAATTTGTCAGAGATGTCACTGTTTCCTAACGTTTCATACAAGTTTAAAAGCTGTCCATATGAAAGAACACCTGGAAAAATGCTGAAAGTGGGGGAGAAAAGGCAGAAGTGCAGAATGAGTTGTTGCAGACCTTCAGTGGAAAAGCAAATGTGCAAAATCATTAATTAGCACAGATAAATTTCAACGCACTAAATTTAGATGACACATTCCTCCATGTATGCTTTCCTTTAGGAATGTATGCTAACAGAAGAAAAGGAGTTGCTGCCATGGAAAGACACTATGGAGCGAGTACTTAGTTTTGCACATCCTCTCCTAAATCAGCAACAGAAAGCAGACATCTGCATTTCTGGGGATCCTAAAAACTTCTAATTGTTTAGATACATACATATATACATCCGTGGAATCATCTATATACCAATAAAAATTAATGTAGGAAATTTGGTTACAATAGAGATAAAAGTCTACATAGGCAAACTCCTTTCTAGAAATTCAGTGCAGCATATGTTAAATAGTTTTGATTCCACCTCCATTACAAACTGCAATGAAAGTATAAACTGCCTCAAAAAATGTTTCCTTAAATTTTCCTCACAAGCTCAAAAATATTATTTTAGTCATAACTAAAATATGACCAGTTATTTTCAAAGTTTTAAGCATCCTTAACAAGCACTTCAGATATTGATTAAACACAGAACCAACAGAATGGCTATTACTGAAGAAAATGGCTTTCAAAATGTAGAGGAAATACTAAAACCACAAAAGGTCCCTTCATTTATGGAGAAGACCACAGTATTCTCCACATTCCTTCAAGTAAAAAAGTTTTACGATTCTAAAAAAAAATACTTTGGGGAAAAATAGCCCACAGACAGTAAATCAGACACGGCTGCACATATTGTTCTTTTTCTGGAAAATGAAAACCTAAGTCAAGTTTTGTGAAATCTGAACTTCAGGTTCCTGTGATTCTGCATTTCTAATTTCTTCTCCCTCACAACATAAATGACTAGTCTGTTTTTGATTATAAACCCTGATCTCTTCAACTAACAAACCATCTCCTCCTTCTGAAGTTTGACAAGAACAAGCTAAGTTTTTAACAGCAGCACCAATTCGAGTTTAATTTATGTGTGCTGTTAGCAGCATGTGTACAACTGAAGCACAAAAAGGGAATTTTAAAAGGCAGATAATCTCACAGTGTTGTCAGCGGTGACTATGAAATTGTTTTAATCAAACATACCTCAGAAAATTAGTATTTCAAATGCCAGACGGAATACATTTAAAAAACCCCACAAGCCAATCAATTTTGCCTCTCTCCCTTGAGAACGCCAATTTGAAACTCTGCACAGGTGCCAAATATCACAATAAGACTTTATAAGAATGATTCATAATGCAAAGATGAACGAAATATGATAATCTTCATCCATCAGAGTGACATCTACTCAGCTTTAAAGGATTTATCTGTAGGCAACTCAAAATGAATCCTACACTGTAAGAATTGTTAACTTTTGTTCTGTCCTACTTTCAGCCAGGACAGGGTTAATTTTTTACAGTAGTCATGAGGGAGAATGGCTAAGGCCGGGATGTTATTTGATACCCTTGCCAGGGGCAGGAGTGAGGGACTCTTGCTTCCAGGGACAAGGGCATTCCTTCCAGTGAAAGAAAGTGTGGTGGACAACACGGTCTAGTATTAATATTGTTGCTGTTACTGTTCATTTTCTTATCTCATTGCTGTTTCCAGTAAATTGTTCTTATCTCAACCTGTGATCTTTGCCTTTTGTGCTTTCAGTTGGAGGGGGAGAAGGAGCGAGCAGCGGTGTGGTTTTAGTGGGACTACTCAATTGGAGAATACCACTCCTAAACCATGACATGCTTATAAAGTTGATAGATAACAGACCAATTTAATTTTTAATTTAAGCTATTTTCTTAAATATGTGCATCCATGTTACAGATTGGTCACATCTGAAGAATTACAACATAGAAAAAGACCACTCTCTCAAAGACTATTGCTCTACCACATGGGTGGGCCATGCTGTCATAAAGGCTTTACATGTTTAAGAACAGCTTTCGTCCAAACACCGTTGAAAGGTCCAACCTAGCAGAACATTGAATCTACTCAGAGTAATTAACAATACACTCAATCTGCAGAACCAAATGTTATTAATTTGGTAAAAAGAAACATGCAAGAGCATTGCATTCCTTGTAGTCTAATGAGTGCATGTAAAATTATGGTGATGCATGAATTCACTGTTTATGACTATGGCCAGAAGGAACTGCCTCTTAGCTTAGAGGGGATAGGGTGGGAAAAGAAGACTGAACATACAGTGGGCTCTACCAGAAGTTCATTATTAACTCTCCACCATGTTCCCATTTACAGGCACGCTCTTGCTCTTTTTCAGTATGCCATTGCTTAACTTTGACTCTAAGGGTCTTTGTTTCCAAGTAATAAATACTTCGGACTCCAGGGAGCAGACAGGAAGATCATATATGACTTCAAAAAATCCTTTACTGTTGATAGATTATTGTAAGCACTTATTCATTATTAGCTGAAATGCTATTGACTGTACACCTAATAAATAGCCTATTTGTTCTTTTCAACTGAAGCAATACTGTAACAGGACTTTTGAAGAGAAGACCATTAAAAATATAAAGACATCACACAGCAGGTAATTTGCAGAATGTGGTTTCAGTTTTCTGTTCATTGCAGCACAATCAACAAATGCTGCATCAAAATTTCTGCTGCTTCCATAAAAATTTTGTGTAGGGTAAGCTACCCATACACCTTAAAATGAGCCAGAAGTTTTCAAGAAATGAAGCACTGAGGTGAACTATAAATACACTTGTGTAGCTTTATAACAACACCGTGTAATAATTTCCCTCTTCTTTGGACAAAAACAGCAGCCTTGGCACTTCCAGGGAATAAATGCTGCCCTGAAGTGCAAGATGTGAGGAGCCCACTTTGCTGCAAACCCCCAGCAAGTTGTCAGAGCAAAAGTCATACAACTGAACACCTGCCCCTCCCCTTTTTGTTTTTAAAACAAGCCTAATCTCATTTAGAAGAAGAAATTATTCACATATAAAGTTCTTTTGCTCTAGGTCAGTCTATAAAATATTTTCAGCTACTCCCTAAATAATTGTTAATTAATCACTGCTTTTAAGACCACACCTAATAAACTATATGCTCGATAACTGTCTCTTAATGGCTACAAGAAGGAAAACAATCCCAATTTAATTTGCTTAAAAGGATTCCACACAAATAAAAAATGGATTAGAAACATATTGTACAGGAGGAAGAGATTAACTGGGAGTCAAGAGACAGAAAAAGACACATATGACTGTAGAGTTAAATAAAAATAAGCACCAACCATACTCAGCAGTTAATGATAGTTAATTTGTAAGACTGATATATATCAAAGCTAATACTTAAGCGATCCATTCCCATAATAAAAGCAACTGTATCACGTATAAGTAATCTCCCATTTCAGTGTAAAAAAAATCCTGAAACAATAGGATACCCGAAAGTTTCTAAAATGCTTCTGAAACAAATCTTACACAGAGCTTGTACTCAAGCACAGTAAAGTAACACCTGTAGGAATAATGAAGAGAAAACATCTCTAATAGTGTATGTTCCTTTATGGCTTTGTATGGTAGTGCCACTGTAGCACAAGTGAGCACAAATGAACTGAACATTACCAAGAACGGCTTTACTTAGGTTCTGCAGTTCATCATGTCTTCACTTTCTCACTTTGTTTAAAAAAAAACAAACAACTATAACAAACAGCAAAAAAGTCAAGAAGCAGCATACATTTCAGCATACATTGTTTAACATAAGCAGCTATTTTTTAACTTCACAATTAGGCAGCTCACTGACTCAAACACACCAGTGGCTTGTTTTCAACAGATCAATGTAGTCCTCTGAGAGTAAATGATGCCACTTATCTCCAAACACATCTCTCTTAGGTGCTTCATTTTATTTCTGTTGTTGGACTTCCCTGAACAGCTGCATGCCTGCACTCACAGCTGGATGCAAGCTGCTGGACAGCTACGCTACTCCTGGCAGAAGGAAAAGAGAGGTAATGATATGCAGTGATTTGAGCTTGTTTGAATCAGACTAAATATTTGGATTAGAGTCAAATACCTTCTATAACACATATTGCAGGCATATGTATGACAGTCAGAAGATGAGTTCACTGGAGGAGAAACATAAAATAAAGGGATAAGAATGACTCCAAATGCATGGGAAAGGCAAACTAACTCCCTAAGTGTTTCTCAGACAAATGCAATTGATTCCTTTCTTGCAGTCCTATTAGAATTAGTTTTCTAGTAGAGGTAGTTATTGCAGTCTGGCATCTCTCAAGCCTGTGTGGAAGCTTTGAAAATTTGATCATCGTGGTTTGATGTCCTCATTTCCCCAGCTACACTTTACCCATGCACCTTCCTTTTCTTCACATAATGAATGTAGTAACGTAAACAACATCACAAGATATGCTAATGTAACAGAGCCTCCTGATTTAAGATTCAGTGCTACTGGGAAAGATGTTATCCTTGTTTATGTTATCCAGAAAAAAATCCCACACTAACTCTGCTATTGATGACAGCTATAGAACCACGCAAAATTTACACTAGGCTAACAGCAACTTTTTCTATTATGTTGTCATAAGTCATGTCAACAGTGCCAAGACTTCATGGCAAGTTTTGATCCTTCACAGCTGTCAAGCCTCTCCTTCCTCTGAAAAGCCAAGATACCAAATGCAGGAGGAACACAGGGCACACTGAGCCTATCCTTGACATGAAATATGAATGGGGTATGAGATGTGCAGTCTCACCTGAGACTCTTTGATACACTTTACAGTTAGTTATTGATCCCCTTACAGAAACGGCATCAAAATTAGACATTAATTTTGAACCATTCTGAAATAGGCTTCAAATCGGCTTTGTATTACAATACTGCTCCTTGCTTTACGTTCTCAGACCCTCCCACTGAGAATGACTTCTAACACTTCTAACCAAAAAGTGACTGCCACTACATTAATCTAAAGTGATTTGAAAAGTTACACGACACGAGAAAACAACTGATGAAACATTTCAAAGGCTGCACTGGCAACAGCAAAAATTATTTTAGTGCCATCTCAATTACTCTTTTAAGTATCCACATTATCTTTATCTAGGAATGCACAAGCAACATGCTAATTAATGAAAGTTGAGAGTCCAGCTCAACCTCTCTCACAGGACAGATGCTCCAGTCCCTAATCATCTCTATGGTGCCTTCGCTGTAATGGCTCCACTTCATCCATGTCTCTATTGTACTGGGGAGACCAGCACTGGTCCAAGAACCCCAAATGTGGCTCAGCAGTGCTGAGCAGAGGTGAAGGATCCCCTCCTCAACCTGATGGCAGCACACTGCCCAATGCCAATACAGCCCAGGAAGCTTTTAGGTGAATATTGTTTAGTCTTCAGTGCTGATTTTATCAATTTTATGAATTTGACAGTTATCTCACGCCAGTGAAAATTCCTCTCATTAGTCAAACATTCATATAATAATTTAGTTTGGCAATCCAAAGAATCTTTTCAACTTAAGCTTGATATTTTTGTAAAAAAAAAAAGAAAAAAACAACACCAAAAAACAACCACAAAACAAATAAACAAACAAAACCAACCAAAAAACCCCAACAACAACAACAAAAACCAAAACAGGCTATGAAGAAGGGTAGATGGATTGACAACAAAAGAATCTTCCAAAATAAGCTATATGAAGACATTGAAAATGCATCTGAGCTAAATGGTGGATTACACAAAAAGGCAGAAAGAATGGAAAAATTCTCACCCTGTACTACAATTTTTTGGTTGGACATGAATCATAATTTATTCAATCAGGTATGGATGTTTCCACAATTATTCTCATTCTCCATTACTCTTCCCAACATGTTTTTGAAAAGGGATAAAATGTAATGAACACAAACCCATGTATCAAACTGCTAAATTATTAAAAATGAGGTTTCAAAGCTTGAGAAGTCCTTGGGTATTTCCTTTAAAAAAACTATTTTTTGTTTACAATTTCCCCACATTATCCCTATATTCCTTCCAAATCTTTTATTGACTGGCTAGTAGCTGAAAAGAATAATATTAAAACAAAAAATAGAGGAAAGCCAGTTCTGAGCCCTGTTTCATGTAGTTGCAAACTGATTTTATGATACACAGCAAGGGTAAACATCATGTGACATGAAAGCCAATTATGGCCCATGGGGTTATAAAATGCAACCATCAACCATCTCTCTCTCCCCATAAGTATGTAACTGACTAAAAGCTGATTACTTGTATATATTTAACCATTAAGACAAGCAAGCAAATTTTGTCCAGCTATCTGGGAAGCCAGCACCATTGGAAAGTATGTAGCTTTATTGTAGCTTGAAAAGCCCCAACTAGCACATGCAAAGGGAATGCAGAGCTTTTATATAAATTCAGAGGGGATATTCCTTTGACCCTCTGTATCTCTTTGAAACATAATTTCTAGTTTTCTTGTGGAAACTTCGGGTCTTTTTACTTCCAACCATCACTTCCAACCATCACAGGAATTAGGCTGGAATTGGTCAATAGGGATTAAACATTACTAACACATGGACTTACAGATGGTGGTCACAAAATCCTGGTGGAAAACCAGTCTCAGAGGAATATTGTATTAATATCTCACACATAGCATTTGAGAAATGTTCAAGAAATTGGGCACTCAAAAATGAGGGCCCATAAAATAATTCATTACATCATCTGTTGTGCCATATATCAGCTTCATAGAAGCTCTGACAAAAACCTGGGTGTCTCATCACTCCTGCAGCAAACCTATATGCTCAGCCAGATGTGCAGTTTGCAAGTTTGGTCCAAGTGGATAAGAGGGTGTCGGCACAAAAATATTCACCTGGGAGGAAGAGAGGTGGGATTTTTTGGCAGATAAAAATTGGAGGAATAAAAATAAAATATCTCAAGTATATGAAACATTTTGTCTTTTTACTCTTTATTCTAAAAATTAATTCCAACTTTGCTTACTAGTCATGAGTATTTTTAAAGCAGTAACTTAGGACAGTTAACAGAGCCTGACAGTTAGTTTATTACCTACTGCAAAACACAAGAATAGAGATTGAAGAATCCAGCTTCTGGCTGGCTTTTTGGCTTCTGGTTGACCATAAAAAATTATTTGGGGTTGTTGTTTTTTGGTTTGTTTTGTTCTGTTCTGCTAAGGAATAAATGCAGCATGTAAGGAGTCATATTTGCAAAATAAGATAGCATTTTTTAAACTTACAATTAAATTATTCTGCAACGAGGAGCTGAGACAGAGTAAAACAATGTTAGTCATAATATCCTGTGATAGAAAGG
The DNA here is from genome assembly GCF_003984885.1 of Neopelma chrysocephalum. Taxonomy (NCBI): domain Eukaryota; kingdom Metazoa; phylum Chordata; class Aves; order Passeriformes; family Pipridae; genus Neopelma; species Neopelma chrysocephalum. Next base: position 1,551,951 of record NW_020898046.1, read on the forward strand.
TGTTTGGGATTATTATATCTCCTTACAATGAAGGAAAGATATGTAACCCAATGGAAAAATATCAGATACTTAACACAACTCGAGTCAGAAGGTTTCAAACCTCCAGAAAACGTCACTGATTAGATAACATGTGCCTAACTGAACTGACATTAGACAAAAGCACTTCTATCTCCTCTAAAATAAACAGAGAGATGAGAGAAGAGCATAGAGGAGGCAGCTCCTGGATTATCACCAGAAAAAAAGGGAAAGATTTAGTCACCCATGATGGAAGAGAAGCAAACTGCCCAGAAGAGAAGGCTCTAGGATTCTTCAGATGCAGCTGAAGAATTTGGAATTAATGGATTTACTAAGGAAAAAGAGCAACACCAATCTACTTAGCCAGAAGTAACATGGTAGAAGAAAGATTTAAAAGCATTTAATTCCCAGCCAAGAGGAGGCAAGCATGCACAAGGAATGGGTACCTCTTTCAAAGCACAAGGAAAGAGCAGAAGAAAACTGTTGGCCTTCATGGCTGTGATAAAGTGGTGAGTAGAGTGAGGCTTCTGTGTGTACAGCACAAACTAATGTGAGGATGCATAACGAAGAATTCTCAAGAAGAGAATTTTTTTTTAAGTGTTTTTGAAAAAAGTTGAAATAATATCAGCTATATTTACCTTTAATTTATCAAAGAAAACAAATCCACTGAATTTTATTTAAGTCTCCACAACCTTCAAAGTAGTTACACAAAAACTGATGTGTAATTATAAACCATGACAATCTCATTGGTTAATTTCTGATGCTGGTATTTTATCACCACAAAGCTATTCAGATTCAACAGACTGGCTTCCAAGTTAGTTACATCAGCAAAAATATTAAATATTATTTATTATTATTAACCTAGATCTGGCAAAAGTAAAGAAGACTAGACTACAAATTACATATATTAGAAAATAGGGTAAGAGACTATCTTTGAATTACTACCACATGTGCCTCAAATTATGTTCAGAAAGGCACCAGTTCCAACATTCAGAGACACTGTACACATTACACTGAAGTGTAATTTACGGCAGACCTTGCACATTAAGCTTTCATGGTGATAGTGTGTGTCTCATTACTTTTTAAAGAGAGATTTCGATGACAGTGATTTGTCCCACATACACAGACCTTACACATAACAGCCTGTGTTAGCATCTGTGGACTGCTTATTCAGGTCATGTTTTTCTGTCTCCTTGACTCTTCTTGGCCCTAGATCCCATTCATTTGCTTAGACCAGACTTTCACCTTATATCTTTATTTCAGCTCCTAAATATTATTTCACACTGTATTTATATTGTTTTGTTTCTCCATCCTTGTACACCAACACCTGTGGCTTTAATCAAGGCTTGAAAACAACCTATCTACTCCTTCAGCTAGCCAAATGCCAAAACATCGCCAGATTTTAAGCTTTCTTTTGGCTGCAAAATGATCTTCCAAACATAAATGGGCAGTAAACTTCATAGCTGGCTTCTCATGTTTGCAAGCAGGTAAACAATTTTTTTGATACCTTTTCAGTATCAGAGAGATGTGCCAAGCTGCAGCAGATCACGGCTGTTCATAGGAACCACACAAGATGCAACGAGTGTCAAGAAACAGCTGCCTGCAAGGATGGTGCACAGCATGGCAGGCGAGCAGCGATGAAAACACCACTGAATTCAAAGTGGAAAGGATGTTTTCCACCTCCTTTACTACAGAACACTAGGACTTAGGATCTTTTCAGGCCAATTTGTCACATCCTACCTGAACACTGATGTCAAGGATAATCCCAATGAGACTCATTGTAGTCTCATGACAGCACAGCCCAAAGAATCCACATTACTTCATGGTGAGGAAGGGAGAAATTCAGCATATGTAACTTATGAAATTGAGAAGAACTCAGCAAATCAGTCTGTCAGAAGGACAGAGATGAAAGGTGTTGAGGCTAAAGACTTCAAAGTTACTTAATGATCTAGAAGAGGAAGTGGACCAGCTCACACCAACTGAGACCAAACAAGGCATTCCTTTTTTTTTTTTTTCTGGAGGTAGAAGAGTATGGGACTAAACACATTACATGAAAGCACCATCTGACACACTTCTCTCTTTTCCTCCTTCACACCTTTCTCTCCTCGCACACTTGTAGTCCGCATGTAGATTTAACACAGAGGCGTCTCTTTTTGTTCATGTTCAAATCCAAGTCCTGCTCAGTCATTGCCTCAGAACACAACAGGAAGGATGCCAGCCCAACTATTTTTCGCTCTGGCACTTAGGCACAGGCTGCATTTTTCAGGTCCTGGCTTCAGCCTAGTTCTCTGGTCCAGTTCCTTGAGACGACACAACAGCTCACTCACACCTCATTCTGCAATGTGCAGAGAGAACTATTTGTTCTCTTCCTTCAACGGAAAAAAAGCCAAACTGTTTTGGGACTCCACAGCAGCCCTAGGCTCACCCTGCAGCTACAGTCTTCAGCAACACCTGGCATTAGTATAGCACGGTAAAAGTGGCTAAGACACCTAAGACAATCAAATAAACTGACAGTCTTGCTACTGAACTTTACTGCTTTTATATTTATTGCTCGAGTAGAGATAAATCCTTCCAAGAAGGGTACAGGCACTATGGTTATCACACATGGTCCTGCGCAGAAAGAAGAGACTGCTCTGCATGTGTTAATGCTCACCACACCAAGGAAATGCCGACCAAAACCAACTAAGAGAACGTCAGCTAAAAACCAGCCCAAGCAAACAGGTTTTATATAATGGGTCTTGGGAGTGTAGAAGGGGAAAGACAACAGCTCCACAGATGCTGTTTTCACAGTATCTCTCTGGAAGGACTTGGAAGTACCTTGAGCCTGATAACCTGTGTGCCCAAGGGTATCCACACAGCCTCCTGGCACTGCAACCCAACTCCCCTCAGCAAATTTAGGACCCACAATGAGTCTGTAGGCAGCATTTGTCCTTGAATATTTAACAAGAAAGCTGAATACTCTTTACTGATCCGCTGCTCTCACCCCATAGTAGAGAGGGTTTTTTTTTTACTACTTTTGATAGTCCACTGGTACAAATTCTAGTCTCCAAAAGTCATTCAGTAAGCTGTTTTCCTTCAATCTGTACTAATAAAACTATACAACACTATAAACATTTTCCACAGTGGACTCCAAGATGTTTGGTGCTCTAGCTGGAAACACTGCTGCTTTTGTTTGTACATTACAGCAGACCCCTTTAGACCCACTTCCCATCAAGACACCGAATATTTTTGTCTTCTGTTTTCTGCAAGGAGAGCCCTTTTGAAATCTAAGCAAGAGACTTATAAGCAGCTATTGGGCAAGTATCATCACTACAGACCTAAGCACATCACAAATCAGTCTCATCAGAAAAGCAGAGCAATGCCCAGGGAACAATTTTCCCATCTGTAACTGTTCCAACACACAGGCTGGCCATGCAGTCAAGATCAGCATTAACATGAGATATGGACCCACATCTCTCTAGCGGGGAGAAAGAAACAGATGCTGTAGGTGACAAAATTTCCTTTCCATTCAAAAATTTAAGCTAAGGAAAGCAATAAACAAACTCCTCTAATGAGCGCTGTCAGTCTATGTCTAAGATGTTATCTTTTTAATTGAACATATTCTCTTTTTCTGCCCATGTCCGAGAAGAAGTGCAGCACAGGTAAAGCATGAGCAGAAGTATGGCATATTAAATCCAGCAAAGCACCATGCCCATGCTGCTGCAGGCTTTTCTGTTAAAGTTGCCAACAGGAATGCTCATGTTTCAGTTGGGCAAAATTTACAGGGAGAGGTAATATCTTTTATTAGACTAACTGATACAGCTGGAAAAAACAGACAAGATATTGGGCACAGAAAGCCATTCCTGCACAGTCCTGAAGAAGGACTTGTTTGTCTGAAGTATCTGTTTTTTTCAAACTATACTGGTTCATCTAATAAAAGATATTACCTCTCCATGCAAACCCTGGCCCCCTTAACAGTCTTTGAATATCATGGCTGTAACAGCAACACTACTTCATTCTAGTTATACTGATGGTTTGCAGTATAGACTTCTGCATTTGGTCTAACAGGCATCATCTCACTTCACAGAGAACAGAATACTGTTTTTAAAGGCAATAGTTTATTATAGATTATACCCATTGGCAATGTAGCCCAGTGTAAAGATGGTGGTGATGAAGAAAAACAAAAAATCCCCACCCCACCCCAAAAATCATCCCAAGTTATTACTATTCACAACAATCATCAGAATAGCCTCCAAGTACGACATGTACCACAATATTAGGAAATGCCAGAAGAGCACAAACTCTCAAATATCTACTGAAGGAGTAGTAAACCAATCCCTATAGGGGATTTTTACTTAGGACTAATGAGATAAAGTTTTCAAGACACATTTATAAACTTCCTCCTACTTTGAGGCAACACTGCCACACTTACTAGGACTGGTCCTGGCAAGTGATACCTAACACATGAATTACACCCTAAAGGGTTCATCATGAGGATACACATTTACATAGCAGAGAAAAACTTGAGAAATCAGTAAAACCTTTAATATGCTGTGGGCCTCAGAAAGGTCTTTGTGTCTTATGTGTTTTGATGTTCTGAGTAGTTCTGGTGGAACAGATGAAGTAGCTGACTGACCTGCTTCAAAGGCAGACACTGATGCTGGGAGATGCAATGTATGCCTGAAAGCTCATGTTCAGCTTATTAAGACATACTTTTCTTCCCTTAGTCTGCCATTAAATTTAGCACAAATCTAACTGAAAAGCATTTGCACTGCAAATGAGAAAAATCAGTTTCTCGCCCTCAACATACAATATACTCTTACTTATTTATAAAACATTTTAATACCCTTTTAAATACCCTTTTAATAGGGTATTTTATTTATTTTATTATTTAAATACCCATTTAAACACCCTTCATTGCCATCTCTGCTCACTCAAAGGTTCATGTTTTCCTTGTAATACTGTAAGAAGGGTCTCAATAAGAAAGCCATAGTTGAGTAAATTTTCAGTGAATTACATTTTTTTGGACATCTGCTGTTACTAAGACATATTTGGAATCTTATTTCAGAGGTCTATGATGCAAAATGCAAAACATTTTTAATTACATATCTGAAGAATGGTAGAAATTTATTTTACAGATATCTTTGTATTCAAATTACAAATGCATGATCCATATTATTTGACTCAGTGATGTAACTATAGATTAATCACATTAGTTTCAATTGAATTTGTCCTTAGTTTTGCTTTGCCATACAAATCAGAATTAATGTGATAATTATAATTAAATTACTTGATATTTTATATATTGTAGTTAATATGTACCAATGACTGCAAAATTATTATCCACCATGAGGTGTTTCACCTCTACAGGATGGTTGATGTCTTGCGTTTTTAAAATAAAAATAACAGCTACAAAATAGATTTATTTTGTAGGCAGAATTTTTATAAGCTGATCTGGCAAGTATTTATCTCTGACATCTATTTAAAACCCTTAAATAGATATTTATGCAAATATCAATTACTCTTTGGAACCTTCTTTTGGGGTAGGAAATGGAAAAACAGTTTTCTAAAGAAGTTTATTTACTGAAATGACCTAATAAAACAATCCGCAGCCTGTTTGTACACCTGAAATAAGCCAGATTGACCAGAAATGCATTACCAGAGAACTATAATTTCAAAAATAGTATGGGGGTTGAGGGAAGGGGAAGGAAGAAATTAATTTCTCCATGCTTTAAAAAAGAAAAAACATAAGGTAAAATCAGTACAAGTAAGTCCCTACAGCTTTCCCCATACTGAGGAATTTTAGGGTAATAAGCAGAAGTGATATGACAAAAACTACAGTCTCAAAATACTTTCTACATGCTGTTTCTCCACTTTGTTTTATAATAACCTGCAAAAACTAAGTGAAAATGAAACACAAATTTTCTTCCCATTTTTTTAGTTTTCAGATTTGTTACACTCATTTCAATGTAAACAAGAAAGAGATGACCAAAAAAAAATGAGTTTCAGAAATTGTCCAACACTGGAATATGACTGGATTTTTGTTAGCCATACCCCCGTGGTGTACAAGCTGACCTTCAGAAGGGGGTATGTGGTCTGAAGCTGTCTTCCCACCCAGGGTGTGGTACTGCCCAGAAGCCACGGATATCGACCAGTAGTTGCTGGGTACCACGGTGCATCAAGTATTCGAAGGAATGTGTTTTTTTCTGCAGACATCAGTTGCCTTATATACTCACATGTTGGTTTAGAACTTCCATGGTTATAAAACAGAAGGTAATTTTCATGTGTTCTGTCACATCAGGGCTAATAATAACTTGTATTAATATTGTTTATGTATTATGTGCTTTCAAAACTGCTTCAGGACATGAATGGAGCACAGGTCAAGCAATCTTTCATAAAGTTCCTAATAGATGAAAAAGAGCTTGTAACTGATGACTGCCAAAAGGTATTAGTTATTTTGCTCATGAAATTATTTCTCTACATGGAGCCACAAAATGGACACCATTTGATGAACACCACAGACAGGAACAATGTAGCCCTGTGCTCATCTAGCTTCTCATTGCAAGATTAGTATTGATTTTTTTTCCCGCACTTTTCCATCAGCTCACAATCACATACCTGGTGCATGAACCATCTCCCTGCCTCATAAAGAAGAAAGGTACTTAGTTGCTGCTTCATTTTCCCTCACACAGGAGAAAATACACAGGTGGTTTATTTTCAAATGAAGGGAAAAAGCACTCTTAGACACAGGACTGAGATAACAGCATTAATGGACGATGAGTTGTCCTATGGCCATATTATATTGCAAGATTTGTCTGGTCTCTAAGTCAGCCAGGGTCCAGCATGCCCTTTCCCCAGTCAGACTGGACACATGTTCTGTGCAAAGCAGTGCAGGGATGAAGCCTGACAGGCACCCCCAGACACCAAACACTCAAAATTGCCACCTGAATTCTTGTACTGAGGCTGGGACCAATTCCCTACAGTGATTCACAGTGGTCACAGCACCAAGCCTGAGTTCAAGAAGCATTTTGGATGATACTCTCAGGCATATGGTGTAACTCTTGGGGATGCTCCTGTGCAGAGCTAAGGGTTGGACTAGAGGATCCTTGTGGGTCCCTTTCAACTCAGCATATTCTGTGGTTCTGTGATACTCAGCACACGTCTGGACCACACATCCCAGGGGTACAGCTGAGCACCACAGCCAAGATCTATGACAGGGTCAGAGAACCCTGGGATCAACACAGTTCATGTATTAATGGAACCATGTATCAGAGAATCACAGAATCAACTAGATTGGAAGAGACCTCTTAGGTCACAAAGTCCAACCTATGACAAAACACCCACATAACTAGACCACGGCACTAAGTGCCACATCCAATCTTTCCTTAACTACCTCCAAGGATGGTAACTCCACCACCTCTCTGGGCAGTCCATTCCAATGTTGAATCACCCTTTCTGTGAAGAAATTCCTCCTATTGTTCCACCTTTCCTGGCACAGCTGGAGATTACATCCTCATGACATGTCACATGACATGTCCTCATGTCATGTCTTCTGCCTGGCAGAAGAGACCAACCTTCGCCTGGCTATAACCTCCTTTCAGATATCACAGAATATTCTGAGTTGGAAGGGACCCACAAGTATCATCAAGTTCAACTCTCAAGGGAATGGCCCATACACGGGACTGAACTTGTGACCTTGGTGTTATTACCAAGTCATGCCTTGAGCCTCCTCTTCTCCTGGCTAAACAACTCCAACTCTCTCAGCTGCTCCTTTTAGGACTTAACCTCTAGACCCTTATATAGCTTTGTTGCCCTTCTCTGGACTTGCTCCAGCACCTCAGTGTTTTTGTTGTAGTGAGGGGCCCAGAACTTGACACAGTACTCGAAGTGCAGCTTCACCAGTGCTGAGTACAGAGGTATAATCACTAACCTAGTCCTGCTGGCCACACTATTTCTGATAATCAAATACAAGGGTAGGGCACATTCCCAATAACCCAGCCTGATTTTTGGATCCCCTAAGACAGATACCAAGTCTGAAAAGAATTATAGAGGAACATAGCAAATAAAAAGTTTGGCTGAAGTTGAGTCATGGTTATAGAGCAATTAAGCAAAATCCAGTCCAGCTAACAAGAAGCTGAATTTTACAGTGGATTTTGCAGATTGCTCTAAGCAGCAGTTGTTCAATCAACAATCAGTGTTGTTTTCTTACTCCAGCTGGAGCATCCAGGTGAGACTCGAGTTGGCTGTTAACTCCTGGCTTGCTGGATGACCTACAAGCACAAGAGGGACACTATCCTGCACAGTGTTGCGTTTTTACTCAGAACCCTGTAAAGGATACGTTTTATTTACCTGATATTTTTGTTAAATCAAATTCAGATACTGCCACATGCAACATACCAGACTTCGTGGTTGGTTTGTACAAGTCACCTAAAAAATACTAAAAATCCAATTGAGGTATTCCAGACAAAACACAATATAATGATCTAAAGGCTCACATCATTCTGTGACACCTTCCAGCTATTTACACATGGAGCAAGATAGAAAATTAGGTGTAACAAGAAGATTGATGAATTTCTAGTTCTATTTAATACTCTAGGCTCCATGTTAAGTGGCCTCTAAGCCATCCCTGCGTGCCAGGATTCACAGAGAAACAAGGAAGCAAGTCTGCTTGACCTGCACTGAAAGAACTAAAAGGAACTTTAAAACCTCTATGCACAGTCTGCTTAAGAATATTAGGAAAAAAATACAATAAAATTCTTCATGCAAATTGCCATCTGGGCCAGGAAGCTGAGTACAATACTGTCTTCATCATTTTTAATGATGCACAGTTTAGTTCAGGAGGAGGGGGGAAGGAAATGGGACCAACCTTTGACCAGTATGACAGCAACATAAGTAATCCCTTATTGCATTATGAAATGATTCATACATGGGGACCTGTTACATTACTGGCCTGTTAACAGTATCACAGCTCCTTACTTCGACTTTTTTTTCATTTTGTTTTACATCAGACAAGCCTATTGCTGTCATTTGTAGAGAACAGAAGAGCTGATACAGTTTTAATATAAAACACAGGGAAAAAATACACAGCAGCTGTTCATATTTTCTAGGAAGTCTGTTACAATAATGATGTCATGGAAAAAGACTGGAATCTATTAAAATGGATCAGACAGGCAAGCCATTCAAAGCCTTCAAACAATATGCATACACAAGCTGCACGACGTACCTTACATTGAAATACGAACAGGCAAATAGTGGAGTTCCTTATAAATATTATTGAGATCAGGCAATTAAGGTAATTTCACAGATTTACTTCAATAAATTCAGTTTACTACTGGAACTACCCAATAAAGCAAAATACAAAAGGCACAACGAACACACTGTCAATTAAGCTCACTTTCACCTATAAAAGCATTTAAATCTATTTTTACACCACTGGCTCAAGCTACATAGGAACAAAGAAGCTCTTCCAGCAAAAGATCCTCCATTGACAAGTGAGACACTTAAACAGGTATAAACTTCAGCTCATTAGGAAGAGTGTTTGTGTTGTTGGTCAACAGCAGCAGTGAATACTTTAGAAAGTAATGATCCCACCTTACCTTGTGTTTTCCAAACTACACTAAGTCAACTATATATGACATTAAATTTGAATATTCTGGAATACACTGATGAGTTCACACGTAAAGGGAATATATTGTAGAGGAATGATTATGAATTTGAGATCAATTTAAAGTTAATAAGACATTCTTAAATTTCTTCCTTTTCAACCATCAATTAAATTTTGTACCTGTTAATTATAAAATTACAAAAAGCCAAAATCAATGAAAACACATCGAGACTCAAAACATTAATGAAACTACAAATTGGTTTAAAGTGGTAATTCCATCAAGTCATCTGAAAAGATCTGTTTGATTACAGCCCTGGTCAGTTATGCATAAGTAAGCTATATCGCTTTCATTATACTCCATATTCAACTACATTTGACACAGCTATCTTAAAAAAAAGTTACTATCAGAACTTTAAGCCAAAATTCAAGTTGCTAAGCAGAATCAAAAAGCCCAGAAAACAATGACCCAAACTTCACAGACACTTCCATGCTGAGGCCATTAAACACTTTCTCCTGCAAATGGGTATGTACGAACAAACCTGAGTTCACCCAAGTCTAGCTGCCAAATCTGATCCCTACTATCCTGCTCACATTTCCAGTCCCAGTAAAAGGAGTAGGTTATGCATACACCAAAAACAACAGGTTAGGCATGCAAGTAGCTCTGTGTACTCCACTAAAGACTCAAAAGATTTGAGCCAGAGTACAATAAAGTGAGTCTGAATGCCTTATCTTAGGCACCCCACAGTATTCATAAATTTTTACTTTATGCTGTTACTGGATATAATAAAACAGCATTAACATTTCAGATGAACATTCAGGGCAAGCATATAAACTATTCAGTGATTAATGCCCTTGTCTCATGTTTTCATTGTTTTCATTGCTAGTGGAGGTCATATGTTATGATGTCAGCTTGAATCTAGATTTCCACTTTGAGCAAATCTAATTTAAAATTATGATCCTAAGGCATACGGTAAAAACTGCTTAAAAGTTCCATACTGACTACATTTATTCACTCTGTTACCAGGGTAGATTTAAAATTCTAGTACCACCCATTTATCAAGCAAACATAGTTTTGGTGTATCTTCCCAGACAGTAAAGATGCCATCGGTTGAATGTGCAGGAGCAGAACTTATCTATACCAAGCACACTTGCCAACCTTGAGTGCAGGGGTTTGCAAGACTTGGCCAATAATAAGAAATTAATCAAATCCCCAGAGCATGATGTAAATTGAATCTGCCAAAATGATTCAGGAGGAGGAAGAACAGAAGTCTTAAAAGAGCTCTAAGCTGGAAGAAGGCTCAGGGTGTATTTTCCTTAGGAGCTAGTGGGATGGAGATATTTCATGGGGTGTCTCACTAGCAAGACACGCCCCTTTACTCTGCCCTGCTCATCAGACTGGAGAATTCCTCACCAAGCTGCAAAGAGCAGTTTTATGAGACAGCTGAGAACAGATGACAGTAGGTTGCCACTGAAGGGACTACTCTGCTCTCCTCTACCCATCCCACCCTCAACCTCCTCCTATTTCCCTTGGACTATCGCCGCTTTTCTCATGACCCTGTCTGTGATACCAGCTTACAAAGCTAAACCACTTGAGAGCTACCTCTGTCTTCTTCCTCCCTGGTCCCTGCTCCCCAAAAGAAATAGGTTTCAGGTGACTGTTCTCCCTAGGACAACCCACTATGGGCCCAAATAAGAGTCAGCTCAATAACCTGAGTGGTTTCAGGCCCAGGGTATAGAGCAACAGTTTTCTGAGTATTACCATGTCCTTTTCTCAGCTGCAGTGGTCCCATGTGAAGTACTAATAAAAAATTATTTCAAATGAAGTTATTAGGATTGATGTTACTGTTTATTATTTCTTCTTTCTACAGAAGAAATATATGTGGAATAACCACAGTTATGTTAAAGTCCTTCTCAAAGCAAAATCAAGATAAAATGGGTTTTTCAGGTATGCAATGCATGAAGCACCAGACTTATGATTACTTTTTCTTATTGATTTCTTCCATTAATAAATAGTAGTGCAGATATACAAATGAATTCTTTCTATACAACGTCTGAATTACAACAAATCCTTATATTGGTAAAGCAGTGGCAGACACCACCAGCACAACCCACTTGGAGCTATTTCAGCCATTGCATATGGGAGGGCATTCAAAATTCAAGTAATCACTAAAACTTCAAAGCTTGATTTCAATTATAAATGGTCAAATGTTAAAAAAATTACAGCTAAAAGAGTGGACAATCTTCTATAGCATTTCACAGCCAGATGCCTAAAATGCAGTGTGTGTCAGCTCAGAATTTTTGTATTACACACGTATAATTCTAAAAACAAGGAGTAATACAGGGAATTACATGGAGAAAGCATGGACCTACTTATGGGGTTTTTTTTCTGTGTTTAATTTAGTAGTGCAATTTTTTTTCTAAAAATGACTGAACTGACTAGGAACATAAGATGTCCAAGGTATCCTCTTACTCCAGGGAAGCATTTTAAGCATGGCATAATCCAAGCACCTTCAAAAGGTCTTTAGTGTGAAGCAGTAAAGCCATTTACATCTATGCAGACGTACAACCAAAAGCAATGTATACATCCATGCAATTTCATTGGTACTATTATCACCTTTGTACTTGTTTCTATTCAGACTCAAGTAGATAAACAATAAACCAGGATACTGTAGAAGGAGGACCAGCATTTGCTACCATTTAGTTACGTATGATAAATAGATTACTAACCTTATAAAGTTTCAAAACTGACATTAAAAAAAGTTTCTTGTTAAAGGAAGTAGTTCTAAACTCAGCTTAAAACATCCTTGAACAGCTAATAAGAAAAAGACATTTTCTTAAGGCATGGGAAGACAAAGATTTGGGACAGAACAACAAAAAATAATAGTATTTTAATGGTCTTAAAAATTCTTTTATTCTATGGTGCTATATAAATAAAGATTAACATAGAAAAGATTATACTTAATTCATTTGTTTAGGTTATAACATTTGGAATATAACAGATAGCTTTTTATTTTTTCAATACCTCCATGCAACTTACCGGCACTTCAATGTTAAAATGTCCATTTTTATAAAAAAAGTTACAACTTTATTTTAAACTTAACAGGCATTCATTCTTTTTCCTTTCAAAACCTAGGCATAAGTAACAAAACACTAGAGTCTTATAAATTTTCTAACACCAAATGCAAATTAAGTCGTGAAATTGCTCTAGGAAAAGTTCCAAGAACGTAAACCCAAAGGAACTTCAACACAATTTCTGAATTTCAGGCTCTTTATGATACTCAGGCAAGGTAACAGAATATGGTGCAGTCAGGTAGAGCTATCTGCATATGGAAAAATATTTAATTATCCAATTTCAACAACTTCCTGTATTGTGTTTATAAGCTCTAAGATGAAATAGATGTACATAAAAGGAATTAACTGAAAGGATGGCAAGAGCTCTGTAGATTAAAACAGCTCACAAAGTTTTCCTTAGCTTGGAAAAGTGGATTGACAGTTCACAATTTAAAGGACATCTTCACATGTTTTGTAAACATCTATCAAGTTTCTGTATTTCTCTCTCCTTTACTTGGAATTGAGTGAACTGCTTACCTGCATTGTACCAGTCTGCATTAGAAGTGAAAAAAGCACAACCCCCAACCCATTATGTGATAAGGTAAAAACTGCTCACATTTTATAACTTTGTCAGGTCAGCTGTGTGTGTAAGGCTTTACAACACCATCTCCAGCAAACTGGGAGTTTTCCCATAATGAGCAGGGTAATCATTTAATCTTTCAACAATCCTCCTGAAAAGACTCAAATCCTTTTTCTTAAGCACAAGGCAGGAGCTTTAACAGATTGTTTAAACAAAGAGCTGCTGATTTTTACTCTGCAGAACTACTTCTTGTTTACCCCAGGGGAGACATCAGTCAAGGAATGACAATTTAACTTGCTGGGCACGCTATTATTTAGCAACAACCCCAAGGGGACTAGGGACATTTCCTGAACATTAAGTTTGGGTCTACCAATGGTTATCTGAAAATATGAGAAGGACAATGACAAGCAGGTGTCAGAGTGCTGCCCATTACCTCCAGCCATTTTCTCAACTGGCTCCCACTTTTCTGTCAGAAGACAACTTTTTACCAATCCCTTCCTGAAAAACAGCCTAGGTACTAGGCATTCAATATAGTGAAATCATTCAAACCTGCGTGCATGTGCCTTTCTCAAGTATCCTGTTTACTACAGCTTGTATTACCATGAACATCTCAAGTGATTTTTCTTCAGCTTTTCACAGTTTATAAACTAGTTCACAAACAGTAACTGTCCCCTGTGTTTACTTCAGGATGGTGCTTATTAAAATCAATGGTCTTTATAGAAAGAAAATTACTTAACTCAGTCCTTACCTGAAGACCTCTTAATTTTCAAGAAATATTCTTTTCTCACAGTTTAAGATGGTATAATCTGCAATAGAGTAGAAAAATATATTGTGCATTTAACATAAGTGTTAAAATTGAGTCACATTTGAGTGAACTGACAGATAAAATTTTAATTATTTTCATGGTGTGGCACATATCAAGCAGTAATTGTACAATATTGCATGTACATACTAATAGAGGGTACCTTTTTCCTTTCCCCGTGTTCCTGCTCAAACATGAAGATGCAAGAATTTTGAACTACCTCTATGCATTACTCATAAAACTCGTGCTGTGGTTAGATAGATTAAATCATTACGGTTCTGCTGAGACTGTATTTTTTGTCACTAGACAACCCAATCAATTGAATTAGGTGCTTTAGGAAGAGGTGCATGACTGGGTTGAGATGCACTCAACTCCCATCAACTTCTAATGAGCTCTTCAGTAAAAACAAGCAAAAAATCATCCTTGCTTAATGTATAGATCTGATTGTATCCCAAAGAACACTCAGTGAAGCCTAATTATTAATTAACACCCTGAAACGCAGCTAAACAAAACACTATGAGCCTGAGTTTCTACTGACCAAATAAGGCTTCCTGTCCAAAACCAGCAGTCACACTGCAAAAACATTCAAGTCAAGACAGCACACATTTGTATGTGCCATCTCCCACTGAGGGCAGAAGCTATGAGTTTAACCTTTCATACAACTTGCTGAAAATACCATTAGGTATCACAGCCAGCTACATCTACTGTTCTTTAATCTGTATCTAGTGCCAGACTTCTGTCAACATCTTCATTTATTGTTCACGGAGAGCTCTTTGCTGACTTGGTTTTACACAGAGGGAGATGGACATAGAGTCAGATCAAGAAGCTTTATTGTAAGAAACACTGTATTTCAACATCTGCAGAGCTCAAGTCATTATTTCTTTCCTGGTTTGGTTTTGGGTTTTATTGGTGGTGGTGGTGGTTTGGTTTGTTTTGCTTTTCTTCTTTGACTTACCTAAATAGGGACAGCATAAGCTGCCTCTGTTCTGGGAGAATTTGTTGGCATAACCATCAAGAAAAATTTGTGCCTAGCCTACCTAAACAGCACAGCACTGAGCCAAATGCCAACAGAAGAGAACAGCGGTAACGGCATTTTGCTGCTCAAATATCTGAAGGGACAGGCATTGAGCCTTTGTTCTCAGTGCTGGTTCTCCAGGCTGGACAGGCAACCACAAGCTTCAAATTACACTTCATTGATCCAGGGAAAGTGAGGTGGTGTTCAGTTTCAGTTCTGCAACCTGCATGTTGACCTGCCTGTTTGTTGGCCTAAACAATGAGATTTCAGGAAATGAAGAGTTTGCACTTTGTCCGAGTCTCATTTTCGGAGAGGGCAATCTCTCTCTCAGAGGTCTAGGATGGTATGGAAGGAAAGCATAAAATCCAGACTCAGGCTCTTGCATTACATTCCTTCACTGAGTGAGTTTCTGCTCCAAATTCAATATGACCAAAATCAAACACAAGCCTAGAAATGGGAGGTGATCTCAACAAGCTCAAATTCCTTCACCATAACGTTTTTGTTACCTCTGGTAAAATTGGAGGATGTACGTAGGAGGAAGACAGGGAAAATACAATAGTTTGTTCAGCAATATTTTAAAAACATATATTCCCACATTTGGAATATTTTATACAGTCAGTCAGTACAAAACCAAACCCTAACTATTTGCAATAAAAAATACAGTTTATACGGAAATGTCAAAAATTCGTGTAACACAACATTAATAAGGTCCACAGCAATGGAGTGCCAGATGGTAGATGTAGAAATAACCTATATGAGAATTTAAAAAAAATTCTTCAGTATTCTTTATAAAATAACTAAAATTGTCCTTGATAACTTTTCATTAAATTACATGATATATTAAAGTCCAAAAAAAAGCTCAATCGTGCAATACAAGAATTTCATTTTGGGACTCAAGTGAAGTCCTTTGTTTCGATAGTGTCATGGAAACAATTCCACAAAGATGTTTACAAAATGACATAGCTCTACTCCCCCACCCACCGCCCAAAAAACCCCATACAATAGGAATAAATGATACAAAAGACATTTTTGAGAAACAATGTCCACTTTTCCCCTGAAAGTAAGAAACACTGTCTCATTGTATTCATGTTGGGAAAGAGAAGCCTAGAGTTTCAGTTATTTGCTTGAAACAATACTAGTATAATCTGATGCCTAACTCAACTATAAAATCAGTTGCAGTACTTTTGTATTACCTTATCTTCCTTTTGAAGCATGAATAATTTTAAAGTACTATTGGATTGAAACCTTGCCTTATGCCTCCAAGTAACATTTTATTATTTATTCTGGCTAATTATTTGTCTGATTCCTCATCCACATTCAGAAGAGACCTTCCGTTTGGAGAGAAAATCTAGTACTTCCTAACTTTAGGTTGAGGATACCCATCAGAGCTGAGCAAAGGCTAAGACCTTTGTTTTTTTTAAAAAAGCCTAACATTCACAACATAGGGGTTTTTTTCTGTGGTTTTGTTTGTTGTTCGCTTGTTTTAACAAAGAACATGAAGGGTTTTCTCTTGGTTTTGCTTTAATTTAACCTTAAATAAAAAGACATGAAGTTCATGTTCATATCGCAAAAGACACTTCTTGGCAATTTGAAGCTATTTTTATCCAGCAACATCTGAAAAATGCATTTGTGGCACAAGTTTATGCAAGTGCTCCATTACAATAAACCAGGATCCTGGAAAAAAGCAAAAAGGACAAAATTTCATCACGTTAGTATACTCTATCCTGAACACAGAGGAGAACTCTCCATTACAGAAATGCTGTTGCCAGCTCAGTTCAGAAATCCCATTTTGCCTGTTCAGAGAGGACACAAGGCACGCTGTGGTACATTTATTGCAGAAACCCAGTTGTATGTCCCACTAGTAGTATCTGGACTGTGCAGAATAGGTTCCCTTTCCTTTTCCTAGATACCAGATAGCCTTTTATTTTACACTAATGTCTTAGCTTAGTTTTATCTTGTACTTCGCAGCACAAAAAAGAGACAGTAAAAAACAGAACAAATAGAAACCCAGCTGAGACATGGTTTCTTTTACAGTTCCTTCAAAACTAGCAACACAAAATATAAAGTTTCACCTTCTTATCTAGAATATATAAATTTTTCAGATTCTGATCTCAGGCTGACTTCCACTGACAAGAGCACTGCGGCTGCATGGGGAGCTGCCGCTGTCCATCTGCTTTACACTGATACAAGATTGCAATCAGATCTGGGTCATCTCACCTTTGAATTTACCACACACATAAATTAAGAGATCACACACAATAGTGCTTGTGCTAACTGAAATGTAACTTATGGGCAAAAAAAAAAATTTAGCCTTTTCCCTTCCACCCACTAATGTGAAAACACTGATTTATCTACATAAAGCAAAGAGGAATTTCTTTATATTTGCTCTTTCCTTTACAAAACAGAGGAACACCCATGCAGTATGTTTACCCATATGTCTGTAGAAAATAGTACAAATATACTTCTAGTATATAAAACACCAGAGAATTTTAATAGCTAATAAGCTATTAAAATACATAGGATATATTTTCAACTATTCAAATATTATAAATATGCACCTAACACTACAGAATCATAGAACGGTTTGAGTTAGAAGGGACCTTTAAAGGCTGTTTAGTCCAACCTCCCTGCATTGAAAGCTTTATAGTAGTCACATAAATATGCACTGCCTAATAATAACTTTAGTGGATTTATACATGTTACTGTTCGTGAGAAGTCTGTGTACATCCTCCAGGACGACAGAAGGATTTCAAAAAATAGCCACTTGAAAATGCACAAATAGCATGATGTGCCCAGTCATTGCTTATTGGTAGCCACTGCACTATTCCCTTATGCTTATAACCACAAGTTGCTGGTATACTGGGTACACTGGGAGGTGGCCATGCACAGTTCACTCAAGCAAGTCCCAATAGACTGAAAAATTCAGTATTCCAACAACTCAACATGGAGCGCTAACTTTGAATAAAATTTAACAAGGTGTTCATGGCTGAGAAATAACAGTAGGGGATCCTTGAAAGTTTCAGACTAATTGGCAGATGCCTTTCCAGGTCAGAAAAAAATGAAAATGCAAATCCTCACCCTTGTTGTTTCAAATACATAACACGTAGTCATGCTACTGAACTCCAAATCTGCACCTCAACAAAAACATGATATGCTAAACATAGGTGCAATACAAAAAGCATGAAAAAAGACAGAACTGCTAGACTCAAGCTTGAATGGCATATACCAGCTTATGTCCACAACTCCAAGTCACTGCAAACATTAGCTCAGTCACATGTACACAACTCAGGTACATTTCCTTTGTCCTCTACCATTGTTTTCTTAGTCACAAGAAACACAAAAGAAATAAAATATTACATGTGGAACCAAACTTTCCATTCATTTTACAGAATTAGTATTCTCTCTCACCTCTTTTTTCATAACTTTCTCATGTTTTAGATTTACAGTGCAGAGAGTATGTGCCAAAATACAACAAATGACAAGTCAGTGGAAGGGACACCTCCCATGCAGGTCCCTGTTTTAAAGGTCATATAAATGAGGGACTCAAGTCTACAGGATAGATTTATTGTATTTGATAACCGCAGGTGTGTAGTTCTTATCTAGACAACAGTCAACCAGCTGGATGAGCAGGATGTCTTTACTTTTCGGTGCTTATCTTCCTAGTGTCTTATAGGATGTCTGACTATGAGCAAACATGGGTTTTGTGAAGTTGATGTGTTTATTAGCCACTAAACTAAATGGAGGGTGATTAGAATGGTCTTTGCTACATGTCAGCTGAGACAATGAAAGCCACCACTCAAAGACCAGTGTGAACAGTAAGTTACAATTCTGCTGTCTCTGACAGATCTGCTTGACAAAAGTTCTGGGCCACTTGCTGTGGTCTGGTTTACATTTATAATGGGAACTATCAAGGGTTTGGAGCAAATCACTCATGAGGACAAAATGCAATAGTCTCCAATCCATAACCAGAATTCTCTAATTTGGAGAATTACTTTGCTAGCCCTGAGCACAGACAAGGTGTAAGCCTTTCTAGGAGGGGCAGGAGGCTTTCAGGCTCTTCGAACTATGAGAGTAGAGATGTACGGCAAGGGGCAAAGGGCTGACTTGGTTTCATGTAATAATAATGGCCCATCTTCGCGAACGAAGATTTGGGGAAAGGTCTTTTACCTTTCCAGCCTGCGCAATGGATTTTTTAGGTGAGACACAGCCTGCGCTGAACTGAGCCCACCCTTTAATCCTAAGGTTCATCTGCCGGGGCCAAGCAAGCTTGGACAATGGCAGTGAGGTCCTCAGGACGTAGGTTTGTTTAGAGTGTCCTTCTCATAGATGGATGGCCACACAGGGCTAACGACCTCCATCAGGCCAGGAGACCGGGATTCGAACCCGTGGTCGCAGCAGTGAAAGTCCTGCACGCTAACCACTAGGCCACCAGGGGTCTCTGGTTTCATGTATACTTCCTGCATTATACTTGCACAGAGGAGCAAACCCAATAAGGAAACCTATGGGCAGCAGGGAAAGCAACAGTTTAGTTCCTCCCCGCAAAAGAGAGGCAGGTTTTCAGAGCGCTGGCTGCAAAGCCAAGCTTCGTATTACAAGCGAGGAAACTGCTTCCTGTTGTTTGATCTTCCCACTTTAGGAAAAGAGCACTTGCTAAATACAGCATCAAAGGCATTCTAATTTTCATCATTACTTCCACCTGTCCCCTGAAATACAACTCCAAATACCATCTAAAATCTCACCCTCCGAGTGGCAATGGTGTGTGCTTTTGGTCTGATGCTACGACAAGGTCTCGGTCACACCTTGAGGACTCTTTTGCATGAGATGCTGCTCTGACATAGAAGTAAAAGGTTGGCACCCTGCCCCCTAAGTATAACATTTGCTGTCTGCCCTATCAAGATAAACACTGGACAGTAAGCACACTGTCTATGAGCCTGTATTATAGACGGTTTTCTTTTAAAATATAAAGAAAATTATAAATTTCAAAGAAAGTTAGAGTACCTAGACGCATGACTGTTTTAGGATTCCTCTGAAGATATCAGGGATTCTGTCAAATCATCACCTCCTATACCTCCCTGGAAAAGCACCCTACACATATACATGTTGCTGTGATTTTTTTCAACTGTTCAAACTTTCTACTGGGATGGGAATTTCTACAAGGGTATTTTTCAGGGGTTTTAAGGGTAACATGGACAAGATGTCCGTAAGCTGCTCTATGCTGATGACGCTGCCCTTGTGGCCCACACAGAAGCAGCTCTGCAGCGTTTAACATCCTGCTTTGCAGATGCTGCTGAGCTCTTTGGGCTGGAAGTCAGCTTAAAGAAGACAGAAGTCCTCTATCAACCTGCACTTCAGGAAGTCTTCCATCATCCCCACATCACCATTGGCCAATCAGAGCTCAAATCAGTCCAACAGTTTAATTACTTAGGCAGCCTCATCTCCTCGGATGGTAAGATTGACGGGGAGATAGACAACAGGTTAGCAAAGGCATATAGTGCCTTCGGAAAGCTTTATAAAACAGTTTGGTGAAATAAATACTTGAAGAAAAGTACAAAGATCAGTGTTTACAGAGCCATAGTGCTGCCTACTCTCTTATATGGATCTGAATCATGGGTCATCTACCGCCACCACCTGCAACTCCTAGAACGCTTTCATCAACGCTGCCTCCGCACAATCCTAAACACCCACTGGTCAGATTATGTGACCAATACATCTGTTCTAGAACAAGCAGCAGTCACAAGTATTGAGGCCATGCTACTGAGAACGCAGCTGTGTTGGGCAGGGCACATCTCAAGGATGAAGGACCACCGCCTCCCTAAGATCCTGCTTTATGGTGAACTTGCCACCGGCTGCTGCAAGAGAGGAGCCCCGAAGAAAAGATACAAGGACTCCCTGAAACAACATCTCAGCCTCGGGCATATTGATCATCATAACTGGTCTACTCTGGTCTCCAATTGGAAGGTCTGGAGACACACCATCTATAATGCTGCTGCTTCCTTTGAGAAAGCACGCAGGATCACTCTTGAGGAGAAAAGACAATGCAGAAAGAATCGTGCCTTGCAGAATTTACCACCTAAGGAGTCTTTCCGCTGTGCCTTTTGCAACCGGCCGTGCCTGTCTCGTATTGGCCTTTTTCAGCGTGCTTGTAGCAAACATGGGTAGAGACCTTTCCCAAATCTTCGTTTGCGAAGCCTGGCCATGATGATGATAAGGGTAACATGATGTTTTTAACAGACTAACATAAGATCTATAGGAAATTAATGTCTATAATCATTGCTGTTCCTACTGAATAAAACCAGATCAATAAGTGAACAGCCAAGCAAACAAAACAACACAGTGAAAGTGACTCCGACTGGAAAATCATAATATAAGCCATACAATCAGAAAACTTTTACCAACTGATCAAATAACTTTTAAGTTTAATACCTCTAAAAGTTAAACAGAAATACTCTAACATATCTAATTGCATAAATTTTTGCTTCAATCAATCTCCATCTCCAGTGAAGTCCATACATTACCTGCATCATTAAACCTCAGCAAATCTGGCAGCAAACATTAAACTTGAGTGCTTACAAATCAAAAATCATCACAAAAAAACCCCAAAACAATCTGGAGCAATCTAGATAAACTGTTTCAAATAAACCTCTTAACTTGAAAATAGGTAGGATCACACTCACTTGGAAATGCCTGGATTTTATATTCTGGCAAAGCCCAGAAGAACACTCACCTGTTGGTCAAGCCTAGCAACCAAGAGACCAACAGGGCAGCCCAGAGATCACAGGGCAGCCAAGGAAGACTGGTGGGGCTACTTTGCCTGCAGTGATTTTGCAGCAGGAACAAACTGGATCTGAACTGCCAGCTAAACTCTGAGTGGGCAGTACATGACATAGTACAGGGAAGGTGACTAATTGATACAGTCTTTCAAGAAGAGGGAAAATTCATGGCAGACAGATGTCTCTTCTGCTCCCTTTTTCTGCTCTGCTCTTCTCTTTCACTTTAATGGGAAGCATCAAACTAACAAGGCAGTGCAATATAACACAACAAAGTTGTGACATACATTTCCCTGTGAAAATAAGGCCGCATATTATTCAGTGATACACCACAGCAATAACAGATTAGTCAACATGCAAAATCCTACTAACAGTAATGCAAAAATAACACAAGCCACGTGTTGGCTGGTGTTCCCTGTAGTTTTTGTGTGAAAAAAAGATGCTGGAAAACATGCAGACATAACAGAGCTGCAAGATTTCAGGCTCTAGCCATATTCATACACATACTTCATGAGAACCTGGAGACAACGGTTTTGCAATCAAACCATAGAGCAGCCTTTTACACCCTCCTCTCTGGGCTCTTGCCTGAACACAACACTCTTGAAAAACATGGCTACTACCATCCTGCTTTATGACTCACAGAAGTGTTTTGAGCCTTTGAATCAGCCTGAGAAATCACACCTGGAAGTGCACTATGACATGCTACTCTGATCTACAGGACAAGCAGTAACCAAAAGCAGGGACCATTATCAACTGGTTGTGACAGGCAAACTGTTCAAAACACAATATTGGGTCTAAATCAAACCACCGGGTCCTGCCTGGCTTTTCCCACATATTGAAAGGATCCACAAGCATTCCAGCCCTGTGCTTAAGTTCACCCTTCCCAACCAATGCTGACTTTTATTTTCTGTAATAAATGTCCCTCCCTCCAAATGTTAAACGCAACAGTATGAAGTAGAAAATTCTTATAAAATAGAAATACAACACTGGCAGATGGTGAGCATCAAATAACTGAACGGTTCCCTCTTTAATAATCACACTGAAAAGAATTTTCCTTGGAAGAGTTTTATCAAGACTGTACTATTAACTCACAAATATTCTTTGGTGATGAAGCCTGTTTAGATCTAGAACTGCTTTCACTCAACCTCTCCTGTCTCTCTGAGGCTTTTCATCTTCAGACCTAAGTCAAGCGGAGCATCAAACTTCTGGTTTAGGAAGTTTCTCTCATATGTTTCTTACCTGCATACAATCTTTAAAGTGTCTTTCTTCCTTTGAAAAAAAGCCAAATGATGTTATTGTTACATTAAAAATTTACCTAGTGTTTGTTTCTTCAGTGCTCTAATATTAAATGGGGTTTACTAAGATGAATTTAACTGATTGCTGAGGAAAAAAAATGTGTATTTGTGTATCATTCAGTTTTATTTCTCTCATATTTTGACATTTAGCCTCATGAACAAAAATACCTAATTCAGTCTCCATCACTGCTAAATAAATCAAGCTGTGCTTTGCATTTAGTGCCTGATTCATCAGCTGTTGGTGCATCCTTTCATCACTTTTAAAATTATTATGCAATAAGATGCTCAGGTTTTACATGCTTGTTTTCCCTGTGCACTGAAATAACTTCACAGGCAGCAAAAAAACAGGCCAAGGTGCATTATCTCTCAATATGTGTTTCTTAAAAGGTTTCTTGCAAGAAATGTTATGTTTAAGTGGGACACCTTTACCCTTATACGGACCTTAAAAAGAGCTGGATTTGTCCTAAGGCTATCAGAGGTCACCTTGCACTTCAACAGCATTCTGCCAGTGCTGGGACACAGCTTGCCCCCTCAGGCCGGCCCAGCGGAGTTAAGACTGGTGCCCACTGCTGCCTGCCAGCACCCTGCCCCTGGGCTGCCATCAGCTGCTACAGGCTGCAGCATCTACCTGGCTCTTAAAGATAAAGGCAAAAAGGTTCTGAGCACATTACTCCAGATCTAATGACCCAGAAGCATTAATGAGTTTAGGATACGCATCCAGCAGTGCTCATATACAAGCCGATGCACATACAAATTTCCCCACAAAAAGATTTAGATTTGTGGCTTTTTAGCAACTTTGCAAAACTGAAAGCAAGAAAAAATAATTTTGTGCCAGGTATACTGAAAGAAACAGGAACTGCCTTGATGACGAAGTTTTTTGGTTTTATTTTCAGGGCCTACATGAAAGTCCTTTGCTCAGGCACTAAGGAGGTACACAGAGGAATTAGGCATTGGCATTTGATTAGAACCCATTTTTCCTTTGAATAGGAGGAGGCACTTCTGGAACAAGAGCTTGTAGCACTTTGCAAAGCTCCCTGCTCTGTTCAGCAAGGAAGTAATGTCTAATTAAACTAGACAGAACAGATGCTTCAACATTTTGCTGGAAAAGCCAGCGAGGGGGCTCCGCTAGCACGGAGATAGCCAACTGGGGCTTCTCAGCTCGCCAGCAGCCTGTGAAGCTGCTACTGGGGGGCCTTGGCATTGTATTCAAAGCCACTTTTAAGAGCCAATATGGTAAGCTGTGCAAGATATGATGTGCAGGGAGCCCCATAAAATCCTTTAATGGAAACACTGGGCTTGTGTTGGAAAAAGTTTCAGGAGCCCTGTACACCAGTATAAAGAGTTCAGCTCTCATAAGGCTCCATGGCCACCTCCATGGCCAGTTTGGGGCTCCCATAGCCCCAAACCTCACCACAAACTTTCGGGAAGAAAGTTTGTATCATCAAGTCACAGCACATACAGCAAACACCGATATAATGATGACAGAACACTTTTTTTTCCTCTGCTTTTTTTTAATGTTAAACCATCAGAGGCAAGGTGAGTTGGTTAGCCAGCTAAAAGCTTCCTGGGCTGCATGCACTGGGGAGGTAACATGAATCTAACAGGGATACATGTCTGCTGCTGGGACAGTACCACTGAATGTCCCCTGACCGAGTTACTTTTAGATAAATTACTATCAATTTTAATCCAGATGGAAGATGGTCCAAGGCTGTCTTGAGGAGGTGCACAACATCAAGGGTCTACCTCTTTTTTCTATGTAATGACCCTTGCCTTTAAGCAAAATCTTTTCAGATTTCTGCCCCCATCACCTGCAGTGCCAAGTATTCGCTATTCTCAGAAAGAAGGGAAGGCAGGACCCCTGTTCTGCATTACACAGGCATGAATGGGGATGAATCCAGTAGCTCTGGTTATGGTTATCAAGCATCTCTGACTCTTGCTTTGCTCCTTTGGACCCCAGTGATGTGGGGTGCAGTTGCTTTGCCATACAGGGATGTACCAGTCAGCTACACCAGATAATCAAGATAACAACCCGGAAAAAAGGCTACAGGATGACATGGAACAGCAAGGCACTTCTGCTTCAAGAAGCCTAATTAGGAACCAGAGACTCCCTGAATATGTAGGCCTGTGCTTATGATACTTTACCTACCACATCATTCAAAACTCCGTTATAAAATTCACCAGCATAACATAACTGGCAGATTGTGACTATCACCAGAATATATTTTTTACCTGTGTACTGAAGTTCTCCACAGCTTCCCCTCACTACTCAGAGTCACCACCAGAGGAAAACACAGCAGCAGCCCCAAGCAGGCTACGAGAAGAACACCACCAAAAAGAAGTCCTTACACATTGGATCTGAAAAAAACCCTGATCTCTCACATCTAGATATGAACAGCAATTCAAATATTCAAAGGGATGACCATAGAAATTCCAAGCATCAACAATCAGAATATGGACCACCCACAGCTGCAGATTAGATCTTCATTTTTAAAAATTATATGAAATCTGGACCACCAAAAACTCTGCTTGAATTGAAGTATTTTTGATATTCATGTACTGCAACTGCACTTTCATTCCTGCTTTGCAGGATTAAAAGCACTAATGTAGTCATTAGGGAATCTCATCTGTTTAAAGTCTGAAACAATCAGAATCCAGAGAGAGAGGAAAGGAGGGAAAAAGCTAATACAATCACCTTTTCTTGATGCTTTTTTCATGTATAAGGACTAACACATTGCCCAATCAAAAAAAAAGTCTTTGGAAAACAGTGAATGACTTTGTCATGACTGAGTATCTGGTTTATATTTGAACATACAGGAAATACATTCTCCTAATCAGCCCTTTTTACCTACTGCCAAAAAAATGAGAGTGCAGCTTTACAGCCAAAGCAAGCTGTTATCCACTTCTTTTATAATTCACTCCAAACCCCTACATTAATGCAATATTGCAAATGAGCACTTAACTGCAGAAGAACCAGAAAAAGCAAATGATAGAGTCCCCCTGGCACAAGTACACATCCTACAGACATCCTATTGTGAACTGATTTTTCCCAGTGCTATTTAATCCTATTAAAACCCAAAAGTAAATCCTATATAAAACCACACATACAGTATGTAGGAAATATCATCTGTTCCTGGTAAATTCTCTAAGAAAATATACTTTTAAAACTTCTGTTTACATACACCATTATTCTGTTCCTACCCAACACAAAAGACAAGGTTATTGCACATTCCAGCTAGCTCTCAAGATATATCTCCAGATAGCATTCTCAATTTCCAAAACGTTTTTTTTTCCTACCAAAATAAAATGTCCATTTGTTCTGGAGAACAGCTCTTGCACCTTACTTAATGCAGAGTCACTACACAGATGGCTTATGTATGTGTAATTAATAATAATTTAAAAATCTACATATCAAATATAATTATATTAATAAAATATATTGCATATATCCCAAGCAAAAACCACAATTCATCAACGTAAAGTATATTTGCAATATTTAGAGTGCTTCAGATTCACTGCCCAGGTACAAGCCATATGGCCAGCCCTACAAAAATGGGACTCATTAGACACCAACTACCAAATGTAGATGCTTGTCATGCAACTGGAACAAGCATTTTATCAGAATTGGTAAGAGATAAAGCTCCTGGAATCTTTAGCACTGTTAAGTGACAGATGATTGATCCATTCCCATGTCCTCTGCCAGTCAGGGAGGAATCCCCCACGGGAGGGAGACATTCAAATGCATGCAAGGAACACTTTCATTCTGAATTAAAGCAGGCAAGATCAAAAGAACATTAAAATTTTATTATTTGGGGAAACAGAAATTAGAAATAAGCCTAGTGCTTTAATGAAAATACAGCACAATTGCTAATGTATTGTGACAAGGCAGAAAATACTCACTTCCTAAGACACGGCACCTGAACAAACATTTATTATCCCAACCCCAGAACAACCAAAGAGTTCCAGAGTTTATATGCTAATGTACCTTACTTCAAAGATTTCCTTAAGCTACATCAAAAGGCAAAATGCCTTGAATTTTAGCACTGAAGAGGACTGACGAACTGTCATGCTGTCGAAAGAAAAAGACACCAAGAATGTTCAAATATGCAAAACCTTTATTTTTCTTGAAACAGACTATTGCCATTTCCTGTAATTGCAAAGCCTGTACCTAGGTGAACTTTGCTCCCACATGACCCGGGAAAAATTTCTGTTTCCTACGATACTCCCTGACAGTCACTGCTACCCCTTCTAAATTACTTTGTGTTACTGGGTTCTTGCAAATCAGGAATTTGATCTTCTGGCACCTGGCAAAAGAGAGACACAGCTGAAGCCTTACAAAGAAAAGGTCCTGTGGCAACATAGTTTACTGGCAGAAAGCTTGGGTCAGCTGCCAGGACTGCTTAGGAGGTCACTTGAAAGAGGATTTTAAAAGTAAACAAAATAAAAGGAGAGAATCAACTTCATGAACTCATAATTGCTACAGAAACCTGCTAGGACGATTTGCATGACAGTAATGGGAAAAGTTATAATTTTGGGGGGAAAGGAGTGGGCAAAGAACAGAGAAGTTTAATTGGCATTGGATGGGAGGGAGGGTGTTTCATGTTACACTTACAGCTTCATCCTTCCCCCAGCTGATCAAGATGCAAATGACCAGGAGGCCACATGGGCTGGGATGTAGGGGCCTGATTTGGTCCCTGTGCAGGAAACACGGGGACAAGTGTTATAGATCCAGGGCTGGGACACCAAACACTCTTGAACCTCTTGATTTCTATGTAAGGCTTAGACAAGCTACAATAAGTCAAAATAGTGAAGTTAAAGATGAAAAAAAACTTGCTTAGTAATGCTAGTCTTTTTCAAGGGTGTTGGGCACAGTGGTTATCAACAGTACGAGATGAACATGATCTAACAACAACACAGAGAAGACACTGTGTTTCTAACACATAGACAAAAGGCGCCATGCTAATCACTCAGTGATACTCCTTAATTGTACACTGTACTAGAAAAGCAAGAGAATACATTGCTGCTAAGGGAAGATGAGGTACCATGTGTTCATTTCTCACTGGCAATAAACAGGCACTGATGGCATATGGCATAACAAGCCCAATAGGCTTGGATAAGATCATCTCTGCTCCGTTAGTATCTTTTAATAACAAGGATTTTTTTTAAAAAAAACCTGGAAGGTCAATTATGTTGCGTTAGTGTTCAAAGAAGGACAACCCAAATAACTTACAGATCATTTATAATCTGATGCTGATCCAAGCAAGGAAAGGAAATATTTTCAGGGGATTCAACTGATACAGAAAAAATAAATAGTTACTACATTAATGCCAGACATCATTGATTTAGGTAAAATAGATCTAGTGCAACAAAATAGGTTTCATCCTCTGATGAGCATAGCAAATCTACTGGATAAAATAAGGGCTTACAAATTAAGCATATCAATATTTGTGAGGCATTTCACTTCGTACCATCCAAAATTCTGATCGAAAAAGTGGATGCTAAAAATAACTAATAGGCACCTATTCAAGACTGGCTGATTTCAGTCATCACTGTAGATCCAGGCTCTACTAGTAACATCTGTATCAAGAAAGCCTCTGCACAGTATTACTGGCAACAAAGTCAGCTTAGAAATTTGTGTCCCACCTTGAAATGACACCCTGAAGTCAGAGAGAACACAACAAAAGATTTATAGAAAGCAAATGGAACTTTTAGTTGCTTAACTTAGAGAAGCTCTAGGAACAGACTTTACTGCAGTTTCTCAAGTGCCTCCAATGGAAGAAAACACCCATCTTATTTTAGCTGATGAAGGTATAAAAAAACCCCCCAGCTACGGATAGACATTCCAGAAAGAATGATTAATCTGTAATCTAAATTACCAAGGCCAGTAATGCTGGATTCTTCAACTCTTGATATCAAGACAAACCTTTCCAGAACATATATAACGGCAAAGTACAAATTTGCATTAGTCACATACAATTTATTGTCTTAATACAGGGTAATTGCAAGAAGTATGATGGCCTGTGACATGCAGGAAGATCAGACTTTTTCAACAAACTCCTCCATCTTACTTGCTTTGATTGTACAAATGATTGAAAAAAAAAAGAAAAAAAAAAAAAGAAGAAAAACCCCAATGGACTTGAAGTTAAAAGATAAGAAGTTAAGGAACAATTGTATTTTTAATCTTTACAAAAGAAACTTAACATTAACATTGCCTCAACAGTGAAAAGGTTTTACTTATACCAATAAATGAGAAAAAGGCACACCATTCTTCTCTTTCACTTACTGTAATGTCTTGAATACCTACAAACTGCTCGACTTGCTGTTGCTGACAGGAGGAGAATGAAGTAGAATGTGCCCAGTACAGTACAACATGAAACTGATAACATTATCCTACTTGAATGTCAAGTTTGCTTTGGTAGCACATGAATGATATGAAGCCAGGGGAAGAAAAAAAATAAAATCAGCAACAACGAAAATCCCCAAGACACTTAGAGGAAAAACAACGGCTAAAATGAGCAATTGATCTCAGGGAAGATATCCGAGTCAAATTTAATAATATGCTAAGCAAAAACAAGCAAGTCTCAGGCAAAGTGGATTACCTTTGCAAATGAGCAAGCACTGAAATGAGAGTTTACTCAGTTCCTTCACATACAGACTGGAAATCCAGCTTGGAAAGGAGCAGTATACATCAGAAAAAAAACACAGCAGGGGAAGACCTCAAAACCAGACGGGAAGACAGGTGGCAGTGTAAACTGGCAGAAAGGCCAGTACTGGATAGAAAAAGATCAGAAATAAAACATTGCACAGCTCGAGAAATTCAGTTGTAGGAACAAACTGTTCAACCAGAATAAGGAGGAAGGTCAGAGCAGAATTGCTAGGGCACTTCAGTATTTTCCCTTCTATCAAAACCACACAGGGCTTGTCAAAGTTTGTACAATGCCTGTTGGATCACATACAGGATAAACAGTTTGCCAGGCAAGTGTCTCAATAAAACAAATCTTGCTGTGCTTCTGTTTGTTCAATGCTACTGCCTGCATCGGGTGCTGGAAATGCTTTCAGAAATTCCTACAAAATTTCATCTTCTAGGACAAAAGTAACATCCTCCTCTCTAACCGATGGAATTAGTAACTACTGCCAAAAAATACAGAAAAGCTGCAGTGTCAATGAAGCTGCACTTACATGTCGGACCTTTGCCCTGCACGAAGTAAAATGCCAAACCTCTTCCAGCTTGTGTGACACAGACATAATCTACTACTAACTCTGATACAGCTAGTAATGAAGTCTATGACGAATAAAGACATGCAGAATGAGGAAATTTTTTATGAAAACCAAATAAACTCAGATGAGCTTGATACCACCTGGTATTCCAATGCTGGAGGAAAAAGTTGCCTATCCAGGTATCTTCAGAAAAGGTTTTGATTTTGAGTAACTAGGGTGACCTGTGACTATGTCACTTCAGTCCTTCATCCCATAATAGCATAAGTTTTACTGAGAAAGCAATATAAAGCCATTTGCTCATGGTCCACTTTTACCACTGTATGCAACAGTTTACTACACAAGAGGAGCTTGACTAATTACTATCACCATCTAACCCATTTCACTAATGAGCTGAATTATTGCTTTTGTGTAAATATCATCTTTATAAATACTTTTTAGAAGATGGAATATTCCTTTTCACTTCCTGAACTCAGTGATAACCTGCTTTTTTATTTTATACACAGACTACTTTGCAGTCTTGAAGGTT
This sequence comes from Neopelma chrysocephalum, assembly GCF_003984885.1. NCBI lineage: Eukaryota > Metazoa > Chordata > Aves > Passeriformes > Pipridae > Neopelma > Neopelma chrysocephalum. Next base: position 1,582,800 of record NW_020898046.1, read on the forward strand.
CACACAACACGCAGACAATCTGTTTCTTTATAAACATACTCAAAGATTTCTGTGTGAACTTGATCAACAGTCTGCATAAAGTGTCAGATAGTAACAGCACTTTGTCCAGGACTGACAGCAGGACAACGGGATTTTAGAAGAGAATCAGCCTAAGGAAAACCAGAGGCAAACAAAACATTGATGATTAATTCAGAACATACATGAAACTGGCACTGAAGATCTCAAGTAAAAGTTCTGATTTTTGGTTACACTCCTTCAAATAGCATCTCAATTAGCTGTACAATGGCCCAAAGATTACACCTCAAACTATTGAGAGGCAGCTGCCCTTGTCCTGTATCATGTTCTCATAATAAAAGGCTCCAACCTAGAAACTCATTCATTGACTGTCTCAGTGTGCTTTGTGTCCTGTTGAGGTTTACTCACTCACTGTCACTGCAGTTCAAATACACTGAGCCTTACAAAAGCCACTTTGTCCAATCTGGCCACTTTCTCCATCAGATGAGCACATGAGGGAACTCACTTTCAGCTTAGCTGTACTACAGGATTTTCCTGGTCCAAAACATCAAGTAGTGGTTTTGTGTTTTGGCATAAATCATAAGAAAAAATAAACATTCAAATCTGAAATCTCCTGTGAGGAAACACTAAGGAGGGTACTACTGTACAAATGTTTTACAAAAAGCATATTATTGAATTCGTGGTACTGACAAAACTCTGGATAATTTCACTCCTTGACAGTGCTCTCAGGTTTCAGCAATGTACAAAGGATTTGTTTTCACCTTTTAATCTTGTGAATTAAATATGTTTGGGAAAAAAACTGGAGCAGAAAAGAGACCTCCCAGTTTATAATTCATGTATTAAAGAGGACCTCCTGCTATGAGCAATTATTTCCTATATGTTATTTTAACAAAATTCATCACTTTAAATGTGTGGGTTATGATGTTTGCATCAAAATAAATTGTTCCCAGTGCAAAAGCTGCCATACTTATGAAATATGGGGGCATATATATATAGGAAAACGAAGTATTGCGGAACTCCTAAGACAATGAAAAAAATTACAGACACCACAACGGAAAACCAAGAAGTCTGCAAAATCTGTTTCTTTTTCAAATCTCCTGCTATTACTCACTTTTTGCATCCTAATTATGTAAGGAGTAAACTATCTAGAAAAACCCGAAGAAAATACAATTAATTCTTAACTTCTGAGAGAAAAAAAACAAAAAAACAAAAAGAAGTTGAGATTTATTTTTTCTTATTTTTAAAATTAGCCTCAAGTGGAAAGCACTATGAAAAAAAGAAGTCAGGTTTTTTGCTTATCTGCAAGCAGTGAAATCTCAGAAACCTTTCTACATATATTATAGATTCTTCTGACATGCTGTACAGCAAAGAGTTAACTAATTGAATTGTTCTAGATGTCAAGGGATTTGAAGACACAGAGTTCCTCAGAAAACGTGCTCAACATTTGGCAGAACTGTACTCTTCTAATCCCTTTGAATTTATTTACCTATTGAATCTTTGCATATTGATTCAGAAGGTAGCAGAAATTGTCCAGTTTTAGGGAACACATCCATTTGATTTATGTTCCAAAGGCCAAAACTGGGCTATAAGACAAGCACAGGTGAAAGCCATCCTGCAAGAATTATCTTTCCTTAAACAAATATACTGAATGAATATCAGTGAAGTCCAGGGAAATGAAAGCATGGGGAAGAAGTAACACATAAGTGGCAAAACAGTTCTCATAATAAAAGAAATACCAGCACTAGTAGACCTTGCTAATAATAGAAAAAATACAACTGGCTGTCCTTTTATATTGAACTTTGCTGCATCCAAGTGTTCAATACATTCTCCAAAGACAACCATTGCTCACAAAAAAAACACAGGAAAAAGGAATGAGATGTTCACAAGTCACTTTTCACTTAATACATTTAACAAGATACATGAGTAAAAGACAAGTTCAGACAAAAAAATCAATTTATTCTAACAAGCTCTCCAAGTGGAAATAATGTCTGACCTTGTTCTTGGGTTTAGCCTCTTAATTAATACTACCTCTAGGGAGACAATAATAGTCTCAACTCCTGCAACATTATTTTTTTCTATTGGAACAGATTATCTTTTTGAATTGTATAACATTTGCCCATTGATGCAGCTATCCATGAAATTATTCCTTCATTAAATGACTACCCTTATCAAACAGGACAGCCCACAGTACCAAAGAAGGCTTGCTCCTATTACACTATCTGCTAAAAACTGCTCCTCTTTGAAAATAACAAAACGTCTTTAGAGCAGGGGGGGTCTCAGAGCCACTGCATCTGCCACCTTCATGAAGCACTCCTACAAGCATCATGCTTCCCAGTGGAATAATTGTTTAAAAAAAAAGATTCCCAGTAATTTTTTTTTCCTCCACATAACCAATTAAATACTTTTATAAGAGAAGAGGTAATTCAGAGATTAAATTCTAACAAAAATGTGATTTTTAAATCAAAATTTAGGAGTGGGGAAGTATAGATGTAGTTGGCAAAAATGCTAGAACCATATCATAATTGTCCTAAATTAAAGCAGCTCTTTCCCACCCAAGACCCAGTTAAGGAAAGTTGGAATACTGCCAGCTGCATTAATTAAACCACTTGCAGATATTGTCCCCACCCACCTTCAGCACAGACCTTTCCAGATGAGAGGTCTCTTGCCTGATTTGTATCAATATGATCAGATAATGTACTGAGACATAAAGAAAAGTGCCTACAGCAAATGCTTAAAGTCATATATCTGCTACAGTGCAAGTCAGTAACTCAAAACACTGGAAAACGAGAGCATGACACCTGGGAGATTTTGAGCTGCCATTCTGTGGTGGTGCCAAATTTCAGAAAGAACCTTGCAAAATGCAGCATTTCCTCAATTTAGAAGAATTGTTATCTTTTAAACTAAAAGCATACTAAAGTGCAGATGTGTCCATGTTGACAACAATCCATGCTGACAACACCAGATACAGGTCTAGGTTTGCAGGGAGAACATGAGACTGACGGGCATCCTGCCCACTCCCACCTCCAGCCCATCACCCAGCCCTCAGCTCCATGCCATCGGCAGCGCTGCCTCCATTATTGGAACAGCTCAACAGTAAGAATGAGTACCCACAACCGGAGGAAATGAGGCAGAAACTAATCTTTACCACCCAAAAGCAGCTGTGGACTAGCACCCAGGAGTGGTATTCTCAGTGTCTAAACTGCTGCTGGGCATGGGACCCTGTTCTCCTAATGGTGTAAATATACTTTTCACAGTACTACAAGTTATTATCAAGAAGCATACAGGATTCTCTATGGAGTGCAGTATGATTCATATTAAGAATGAAGGTTAAAAAGAATTATATATTCTAAGACCAAGAAAAAGAAAGAGCAAACAGATTCTCCTAATTGAAGACATGCCAGTTTCCAATCCAAATCAACTTTTTTCATTTGCTCATTTCTTATGACTCATTCTCACTGCCTAAAGGAAAAATGCTACTAAATCCAGCTAACATGCATGTATGAATTACTGAGTCAAAGGCAAATGAGCCACACAAATGCTTTCCAATTATACCAGATGAGATTAGGCAACATTTCAGACAAGTGGTATTACCTTGACTTGGGTTTATTTAGACTTCCTCTGGATTTAAAAAATATATCTAAGAAAATCAATTCAGAGAAATTAAAACTTACAAAGCTTTCAATTCCACAGTCCCCTGAAAGCTTTAGAAGACTATATTTTTCATTCTTCCAATTCTTTAAGAATCTCCATCTTTATGATGAATACCTGTATATTCAGCTATTTCAATAATTAATGCCTCAGGGAGAAAAAGCATTTTTCAAATGTGAATTTTGGTCAATTCTTACAATTTTTACTTTTTCAACTGTAAAGTCTAAATTAGCAGTATAACTTACTTTAGTTATTGTGCTGTCATTTTACAACATTAAGTTGGTATTCACATACTCAGAACCCTGCTGAATCAGACAGTAACTTTGGCAGTTCTGGAACTTCAGTCAAAAGAAAGTTACCTAAGAGGTAGGCAAGTCCAAGCTAGGAGCTCTTTACCTGTTGCTGAATTCCAATTTTCAGCCTAAGAGACAAAACGTGATATAAATATATTCAGGAAACATGGATATGGACATCAGTGGTTCTGTAGAGTTTTCCTTTAAATGCATTATACTTCTGGGAGCTTACTGATTTTGAAACTGTACAAAAATAAAGCTTTGATTTTATATTAGGTCAACTGAAAGAGAGCTACCTATATAAGTGGAGAGACCTAAAGTGATTTTTGTCCTTGCTTACCTATCCAATATGTCCAGGACCACAAAAATCAGACCTCTCTCAGAGAGGACAACAAAAAGCAGAAAAATTAACCTCAAGGTGGCTTATACAGTGATCTCCTTCCTACCTGATTTCATTTTCAAGTTCTTATGCACTAGAAAGTGGTGCAATGTAGAAAAATAAATACTTCAGGCTGATTAAAGAAAAAAATCATACCTCAAAAAAAGTCTAGCTTAAAATTGACAAGAGAAGAATGACACTAATGAACAGGAAGCTGTAAATCTTGCCAGCCACAGGAATGTTTCCACAAGTAAGAACTAAAATAAGTCACTTGAAAATCTGTATGTTTTTACTGTATTTCTTAGCCCTTCAGCAGCAGCAGTATGTTATGTGCTTTTTCTCAGCACATTCAGCATCTGAAAACACTTGATATCAGATACAAATTGTGTGCACCACCTCAACTACAGTCAAGAGACAGAAGGATGGGAACCAAAAACAACTGTCTAAAATGTATGGCCAACTGGGAGCTTTTAAATTACTTTACTGCTACTTTTACCACAAAAATAATCAAAAGCTGGATCAAAGCTACAGCAGAGGTGTGCTAAAATACATGGTAAGCCCCCGATCCCGTGAGTACCCAGGTTTGGATGTTTCTGGATCGGGGGTTGGCATCTGGTCCAGCCTATCATGACCTTGGGCTTAGGAGTGGTTTGTGTAGTTTTGAAAAAACAAACCAACAATACTTATATTAAAATACACATACATATCTCCTACCAAAACTACACCAAGCTACAATACCATTAGGCTTCAGCTCAATGGGAGTACAAATATGTTCAAATTTTGACCACGCACCATCTCAACGTACACTTCCTGAGGCCTTCCTTAAATTGCATTTCAATACTTTCCGCTCATGTAACATTCTTTGCGCACTTAGTTTTATACTCCATATCTAAGAAGAAAAAAAATAAACCTTTGGGTGGTAAATATGAATCACACTTGCACAGGGACAAAGTCTTCTTCCTGGACAGAGATGGGAGGAGAGAAGAGCAGAAGATCGGAGCTCTCCCATCCTATACAGCAAACAGAAGCTTACTTGCTATTTCAGGATTAGGTTCCACAAGTGCTACACATGAACAAACTCACTGGGGAGGGCAAGGGCAGTTCTACAGGGACATGCACCTAAAGCAGAAAATGCCTGGGCACAGCTGGCAGTGAACAAACTGAGTTTGAACAAGCCTTCAAATGCCTGTTGAGTATAGGAGGTATTTTTAGTTTTCTTTATAAACTGAAAAGAGTAGTTCCCAAAGCTTGCAAATGGATTATTTAATTTCTTTTTATTTTTCCTGGCATTTTATTGCAAACACTCTTAAAACTGTTTTCGGGTTAAGAAAAACAAGCAAAGGGAAAATGCACAGGTTAGAGTTCACTCTTCTTGAAATTTAGCCCAGAATTGCTAAGTGTTAATCTCTGGAGGAAAAGCAAACTAATTCTGTAAGAGTGGCTCTGATTTTAGGCCATATGACCTGTTTCTCACATCTCTCACAGATTTCACGTAATTCTCGACAATCTACCATTTGCACAAAATCCCAGGAAAATTTTGTTCATTAAATGTACTAATTGCAGCAAACTCTCATCTCTCTTAAGAAGCTTTCAAGAGCACATGCCAATAGCAGCATTCCTGAGCAACAAGCTACTGATTTAATGTGGTTATGGCAGCTGAAATTTCATTTCCCTCAAACATAGCAAAAACAATATGATAGCATCTGCTTAGAAAAGGCAGTAACCAAAAATAGAGTTTTTCAACTTTTTTAACTGGTTGATGTTTCTTAATCCTCAGTAAAATTGTTCTAGTGTATAACAGTGTCACCAGTGATATTTTGTGAACCCATGTATTTTGAAATATAGGCTGCATAACACAACTCATTTTCCAAACAATTTGTATATGTGCTTAGCAAGTCACGATTCTGTGGGATATTCTCTGCTTAGCATTTACATACTAAACGGAATGTGGTTTGTTTCTAATTGACATTGATCATTATTATTCACTTAGATTCACTGGTGGGGAAAAATAGAAAGATTTTTCTCTTTCTTCACTAACCTGTTTAACCTTCTGTAAAACATACTAAAGCTTATTATATTTGTTGCAACAGTAGAACAGGTATTAGAACGGATGCTTCAGGAAGCTACACTAGTAATTCAGCTACATACAGAAGCAAAAACAAAAGGGACTTTGTGGATACTCCTAACCCCACAGTTGAAGCTCTCTATTAACACGTGCCTTTCAGCTTCTCCTGCATGAAACCCAGTGTGGTCATTACTCCCTACCTACCCTCAGCCTATGAAAATACAGTGCTTAAGCCAACAGCTCCTCACCATTTTGATTTTTGTTCTTCCCTTTAAAAATACATTTCCCTACCTTGAAGGCTGCTTTATTTTCCAGCTCCTCAGTGGGGGAAAGCCCTTCAGTGCCTCTTGGCTGAGCAGCAGATGTAACACGCCATGCGCCCCTCAGGTTGTAATGCTGATGACAGAACTGGCCAAAGCTCACCATGTTTAAATGTGTTTGGATTTTCTCTTTCTATGAGGCAAAGCAAGGAGTGACATCCATGCCCTGACCAACTATCTGTGAAAGGACTCGCTCAGATTGTCAGTCTGCCAAAATCTCTGCTTTTTCCTTTTTTTTTTTTGGATAAGGAATTATATCCATCTAAAACAATGGCAGGATCAGTGCAAGATGCATGGATATGAACATCTTATAAAGCTGTGCGCTGGTGCCACGAGCAACCTCCCCCAAGTCAAAAGAGAATAAGTAGGTGAGAGACAGACAATCTCTACCTAGGATTGTCACAGCCTTAAACGACATGGCACAACAAGTGGTAAAAGGATTTCACAGTTTGATCCTGCACTGTGCTGGGAATTGACATCTTGTACAGCAAAGTGCAGGGGCTTCTACCTTTCTGGACAAGGTTTCCTGGAAATAAGCGTGTGCTGGTGCCATACAGTATTTCTTAACAAGCCTCCTACACATGGCACAAATTTATGAAGGTGTTGGCCCATGAAGATGAACATCCTCAAACAAAAAAACATATAACTACATTTATACTTCATGTAAGAACTGCATAAGTTGAAGATCTTTAAATTGTCTAAATGACATGGCACTACAAAGTTTTCTAACAAGACACATAAGCATGCAAACTCCCACTCAATATGGAGCTGAGTAAACTATGAATCTTACTGAAACAAAGGCAGGCTAGTAATATTGATTTAAACTCCTTTTAAGATTAAGCAGTGAGGATGGTTCTATTTTAAGAGACTTTTTTAGAAATTCAAAAGCATAGAAGACTTTGAATATGGTTTTTTATTATTACTTTCTAGTACACCTAAGACACTATCATTCAAATTAAAGATAAATATTGTCACTGCAGTTCACTGCTATTATACCAGCTATTTCCACCCCCTTACAATCATGATCCTTTTTTCTCTTTTTTTTCTCCCTCACCCTTTATAGCCACAGTGCAAAAATACAACTGATGTCGAAAGTTGCAGCTGTGCACAAAGAGAGCACTGAATCAGACTCATGGACCTGATCTCCTGCACTGTGGTGCCTTTCTGAAAGGGAGCATGCAGCTCAGCCTGCAATGTTGTGCTTGGATGCCATACAGGTCTCAAAAGGAAAAAAAAAAACCAAAAAAAACCCCCACCTTGTTTTCATTCCAGCCATGTTTACATAAAGGCTCTAAAGATCCCCACCAGCAGGTTATTTCTAACCCCTGGCCTCCTTCCCACCCCCATAGCCCTCTCCAACCAGCCCCCATGGTAACAACCTGCCATTCTCCTAGGCAGCAGTGGTTAAACATCTGGCTGTAAACTGCCATTGCCGCACACTTCAAGCCCTAACTATTTATCCTAGCTGGAGAAGAAGGTAGAAATGGTTAATTGCATCTAAACTTGACTCTACTGGCACGGCAGTTTTTGTTACAGCACCATCACTTAGCATCTGGGCAAAACTAGCCAACAACTCCCATTTTTAGCTGAAGTTATGTTTGTAGTGAATTAGCCAGTATTTATCTGAGTGACTCTAATATGGGTCATTGAACGTCACCCAGCTTTTCCTCACAAAACAGACAGAAGTACAACCTGGCATTCTGCAGTTACTTGCACACCTGCACATCACTCAAAGCCCTGCAGAGAGAGCAAAGTATGATTTCTATAAGCTCTTCAGGGCAGGGCCTATGGTTTCACAATGTATTGTAAAGAACCCCAAACGGTGTAGCAAGGAGGTCCTTGGGCAGCTGGTCTAGGCAGTGCATCGGCACAAATCATAAACAGTAAGAAAAAGGAAAGCAGTCCCTGTTTTCACGTGTCCTGTTGCAATTCTGCTTCCTCAGCCAGGATAGATTGAAGTGAAGATTTAATCGACAGAAAAAGACTTCAGTAAGCTGAGGAGATCTGATGTGGCTTCTGTTCATTGCTCAGCACATGCCACACAGAGCACAGAAGCTGTTTCAAGTAACACTCACAAAAATGTACTTTAAATTTCTAAGTATGCACGACAACACGCGGAATAATAAGCTTCTGATGGTTTAAGGACTATTTGTGTGCCTCACTGAAGCCCAAAGGAATTTCACCATGTGTCTTAAAACCACTACATGTGGCCCTCAGCCCCTCAGGTGACAACTGCACAGGACCTCCACATGTAGGAGAAACAAAGGAAAACACCATGTTCCGTGTGCCTTGACTTTTGTAGCTTAGTTTTGTCTGTTTTATGCATTATCAAAGTGGTAGAGGTTGTAACAGGTACAAAAGCTACTGTAACATGCACAGGTGAAAGTATGATAGAAGCTATCAACAACTTCTACCCTGGAAAATTAAGCCCTCTAGAAATATATGGAGATCCTCTCTGACTCCATGGTCCTTTCCCTTCCTTTTATTTTACTCAATTTCTTTCAAATACAACTTTTTATGTGTTCAGATGTAACTGGCAGCATCTTTACAAAACTTACACCGTCATTTTGATATCAAAACTATTTTTAGCTTTCTATAAAAATCTTGAACACGTATTGTGGAAAATGAAGGTAAAATAGAACATATATGTATATACATATATATATATATATATATATATATCTTTTATGCCAAAGAAAACAAGTCTTATTTGGGCTTCATAGATTTAGGGAATGGTTCAAGAACAGCTTTTTTGACTGAAAATAGTATCTCTGTGATGCTGCTAAGTCCAGCAAGAATGGTTCTTGAGAGGAATAAATCTACAAAGTTACAGGATAGCTACGGCATTTAATTTTTTAAATAATATAAACCTTCATAGGTCTTATAACCCTCCCATGCTCAAAAAAAAGCTCTACACTAGGACAACTTTATAACATTTTATTCTGCACACCGTGTCAGGTTCATATCAGTATTTACACAAGAAGTTACTATGGGCTAATGCATTCACTGAACCAAGTGCCTTAGACTGCATACTCCATATAAAAGCTTTTGTTGGAATCAGAGTGAATATGTGCAGCATGCTTATTTTCTGTTTTCTTGTGCTTTCTTTTGCTTCGTTTATAAATCTCTCTTGACTATCAACATGACAGGAAACTGAAACAAAGGCAATGCTATAAAAGAAGCTTCTACTTTGCTCATCTGCCTCTCCTCAATACCTCACTGTACAGCAAATTTTGCACCACCAGGAAGAAGACTGAGATAGTATGTTTTATTCAGACCCTATAATTTAGATGAAGTTTTAGAAATGCCGAGAAGCAGATGACCTATGAAGAAAAACAACAGAAATCACTTAGTATGGACTTATGTTGGTTTTCTGGCTGAAACATCAATTCAAAAGCTGTTTTTCTCCGAAAAAAAAAAAAAAAGGAAAGTTGACAAGAAAGTTTCCAATTTGACAAGAAATATTATTAGCATAAAATCTTGCAGCATTTGTTTCTATTTCTTACAATACATTTCACTATTGTCTAGCTCCTATGTCAGTTAACATCAAGTCAATTAAGTTCTACATCCACCCTATGGTTGGCTTTTTTGTTGTTGTTTCTGGGTTTTTTCCCAGTTTTTCATTTCACGCCCTTCCTTGAAGTACCTCTGATTTTTAAAATACTCATTTGGATAGTTTGGTGGCTTCCAAAGACAGAAGCAATAGTCTCTGTCTTGGTATGGTCACAGAAAAAGCTCAACTATATCTGACATTAAAGACCAATACAAGATTTCAAAATGCAACTATGGATATACATGGCAAACAGGAAGGCACTGAAAGGAAGCAAGAAGCTTTTCATTGGATTAAATGTCAGTGTGGTGCAGGTCTATGCTGTATAATATGATAATGAACATTACACATACAAGGATCCGGATCTAGCGGGTCTAGTAAACTTTAAAACTTGAAGAAACTCCATTCTTGCTTTACAAATGTATTACTCGACCACTGGGGATATGGAACAGAGTATTCTCTTCAAGGCCTACAGTTTATTTTTGCTGTCTCTTGAAAACTTTATATTCAAGTTTCAAACTCTCAGCTTCAGTATTTTGTTAATATCCAGGCTCATACCTTTATTCTCTTTCGATATGTGCATCAGATACTTTGTAGACAGCACCCAAAGATTTGCTTTGAGAACCTCAGCTATTACAGCCATAGAGCTATTATTCTCTTTTTTTGGCTGTGAAAAAAATAAACAAAACAAGAAATCTACATTTGTGTTCACCAAACTAATAACAAGAAAACATGCAGCTGTGTTCGGGAGCTCATTAGCAAAAGGCACAGACATACAGACATTCCCTTGCACAAAACCTCTTTCACCAGCATCAGATATAGAATACTTTCTGCATTTGTCACCTTTCAGGTCTGAGTTTCCAGCACGCTCCTTGTTATATACAATTAGCCCCATGCCAAGGTTTGGTACATTTCATAATAAATCCCTGACCACGTTTGCTTCAGGCTTGGCAGCTCTGGAAAGGCTCTATTCATCAGGGCAGCAGCAAGCCACAGGACTCACCACACCGCACAGCTCACTCACAGAATTCCAGCACGCTACACATTTCAACAAGCCATCCCCTCCCTCCTCCTCTCAAACAGCCTGACATATGACTGTGATTAAGTAGGATATGAAAAAGCTCCAATCCAGTTTTTATTTTTTCATCCATCTTTCCACCTCTTTTCCCTTCAGACAACAAAGACACACATCCTCCCCACCAAGAAAACCCTCCTTTCTCTCCCACCACTGCATGTGAGATAGGAATCCTCTTTTTTTCCCCGTGTATTTAAAACAGTAACCATCTGTTACTTGCAGGAAGGCTGTCTCTCCTTCTCAGGTTTCTCCAGCTTTGGAGCACTACACTCACATCAGCACATAAGGCAGGCTCTCAGCTGGGAACACTCTCTGTGAGGCACCTGAGAAGAACAGAACAGCAGCAGGAGCAACCACTGGCAATTGAGCCATCTGTTCATGGACAATTCAAACCAAAAAACCCCATATTTCAAACATTCAGACAGCTAAAACAACAGAGCTGGGAGAGACCCCATGCAAGCATGCATGCCACAGACAGTTTAAGTGGGAAAAATTATCTCCATTGTGTGCATACTGGATTCGCTGCAGGACAACCTTGGTGCCAACACTGGGATAATCCATTTTTGGCATCCAAAAACCCACTTAGAAGAAAGCAGAGCCCTGGATAAAGAGGCTTCATCATGCTTAGTAACAATGTTGCAACTAGGCCTCAAATGAGCTTTTCTTTTAGCTAAGAAAGGGTGAAAAACATCTCTTAAGTCAGTATTATCTCATCTTTCATAGAAGTGCACCCCAACTGTTACACCAGTACGTAGGTGTAGGACTCAGGTAACCCACACGACACCTTGCAGCAGTGCCAAAACACCTCTGCATGTGCTTCAACCCTCCTTTCCTCCCCAGGAGCACATTCTCCAAGTTTCATCTTCTTTCTCAGCAACCCTTGTCCTTCTACTTAAGGAACTGCCCCAGAAATAAGTGGGATGCTGCTAAACCTCTATTATACACCCTTGACAAAAAAAAGATGGACAAAACCACATTTAGAGGGCATAATCTAAGCTCCAAAAAAGAGTTGCAGCTCCAGGGTTACAGTCAAGAACCAAGAAACAGCACGTTGTATTAACAGGCCAGGTTTTCCGCAGCTCTGATTCCTCCTGAAGTCCCTTCTTTCAGGATCCATCCTTCCCAGAGAATTCTTCCTCTGCCAGAAGGCTTTTCACTCCAAAGCCTTCATCCGAATTACAATACCCTCTTTAAATATAATGCATAAAATCATGCAACATCTAATTATACCCAATGGCAAAACCTAATGAGAAGCTAAAAGAGAAATTAAACCACGAGTTTATCTAATCATATCTTTACCTTGTTAACCTACCCTTTACCTTGCCAAAGCACTAACCTGAACATGCATCCTAATTTTATGTCATCACCTTGCTTGCCTGGAGATGCTGAATACCAGGATCCACAGTGAAATCTTCTTGCAATTCTTTTTGTTCTTAATTCATTTTTTACTGAATCTGAGACTTTATAAATAGCAGAAGAGCTGCCTATGGTATAATGAAGTCAGACAATACTCATCATCAAACTGTAGCAGCCAGAGAATGTATTTGATTCATCTAAAGACAAGTCACACTTGCCTGAGACTTTTAGAGTTATGTAGCTTGTGCCTAATGTCCTTTGTAAAAGCTGAGCTCACCTTCTGCTCAAGCAGTGCTTATGTGTGCATCCCAGCTCAGTTTCCTCCAATGAGGACAGTTTCATTCACAAATTTTGGAGAACCTAATCACACAGCATCACACCATGTTTCCAAGGTTCCTATTTACCTCAACACAAAGCACTGCTGTAACAAGATCAAACGCTGGAAAGGTTGAAAGATTATTTAATAAAACAACTACGCTAAATTTACACTTCACCTTGAAAGATCCTTCAGGAGTTCTTACGAAGCTATCTCATGACCTTTTCACAGCTCTGTACACACAGCCTTGGGATAGAGCAGCACTTTAGCAATCCCCAAAAGCCCTTTGCAAGTACAGAGGTGGGTATATGAAGTTCTACTAAAGATACCCAGCACACATGGGCTGTTCTTTTGCTAATAAAAGTGAGAAAAACTGGATTCAGATTTTCTGCAACTTGCTCTTCTCACCAACCATTAATCTTGCTTCTAAATTTACCAAACCTTTCACAGACAGCAGAGTAGATGTTTAACATGAGTAAAATGGTACCAGCCCTACTCAGAGGAAAAAGAAAGTCCAATCCATCTGTTTTTACAAATACATACACTTAACTTTAATCTAAGCACTATTTACAAAAATACATGAAGACATAAAAGAACATAATAAATTAATAGCTCACCAAGAGGCAACGATGACTAATGATAGATCTTACTCTCCTTTCCAAAGCACTGGCCCAAGGGAACGCAGCAGATAAAATTACCTAAGTTGACTTTCTGTGTTTCTGTTAAACCAAAACTTTGGTGTATTCTGAACTGCCTGTGTGATGTTTCCCAGCTGGAAGACATAAGCTTTCCTAAACAATTCAGGACTTTAATGTGACCTTACAGCCGTCATCTTCTTTCATACAGCCAAGGGATATGCTTGTTAGTTTATATGGGGTTTATCTTATCCATCAAATTCTCCTGCCTGAGCATTGATATTGCCTACTTGTGGCCATACTGTCAATAGACCCTGCAAAAACCTCTACAGTTATCTGACTCCTGGTCATGCACAGCAGCCAGTAAAACTGTAAAAAAGTAGTTGTGCAAAACCCTTCAATGGGCAATTACTGCACAAGCGAAATCGTTCAACCCAGACAAATCTGCTCTATACATTGTTTTAAATCTGGACACTTGCCCTGGGTTTCTTTTCTTTGATGAAAATTGTCACCAGTGATTATTGGTTGCCACCAAATTTGTGCATTCAAACGATGCATTACCTGAGTCAGAACTGCAAGTCCAGAGGCGAAACGAGATGGTACTCTGAAATTCTTGACACTTCTGCAGCTGCATGTAAATGCCAACACTTCAGAGACTATTTTCAGTTATTTATTGACATAAACATAGTAGATAGCATGTTAATTAAAAAAAATAAAAATCAAGAAATGAAAGTGTAATTTCTTCTTTAACCCAGAAAAACCTGATTGGCATTCCTCAGAGCTCTTCCCATCCCACATCTCGTGCTGCAGGGATCACTTACAGAAATCTGCATAAGCTTTTCTATTCGCTTTATCCTGAACTGTAATGTGATTATACATGGAAGAACAGCATGTCTGCATATGCACTTGTAATTGAAACATGACAATTTTTCCTCCTCTCACAATTATCTTTTTTCCTCCCAAATTACCTTTTCCAACATATTTCCCAGGTGATTATCCCATTTCTTAGAACTGAACAGTATATTTTTATTTTCCCACATTTCTCTTCAACAAACTTTTAACAATTCCACATCTGCCAAAAGCCCACATGTTGACCAAACTTTGAAAATATTAACAAATATCTAAAAGGACACAACTTTTGACCTTTTGTTGATAAGATCTGCTCATGTGAAATACTAGTGCACTATGATCTGCACTGATGGTGCAATTCCACAAGCATTTACTACAATAAACCCATGACTCCCTGTCCAATACCAAATTTTATGACATTTCCGTCATTCACCATGCTCATATTCCTGAGTCAGGTTCACCATGACACCAGTGATGCTGGTAAAACAGAGAAGTACCATGTCTCAATAAATTCCTGTTTTAAAAAATAGTATGATTCCATCTAATAGTGTAGATCCTGCTTATGAAAAATGTTTACATCATGGCAAATAAAACCACAAGTTTTGTTTGGGAGGACAGACTGGGAGAAGGGAGAAGAGAAAGCATGCTGTCATGGAAAATCCTCTTTGTAATAAGAGGGGGAAAAAAATCTCCATGAATTATACTCTGACAACAGATAACAGTCCAATTTACTTCAATAGAGTTCAAATATTTAATAATATTAAATTATTAATATGCAGTAATAATAATTGTAATATGTGGTTCAACAAGACGGTATCTGCAGCTGCTGGATGCTCAGTACCTAAAAATGCAGTGAAAGCTCATGACAAAAAAAAAACCCTGAGCTGGTACCAAGACATTCTGCTGATACAAATAAATTTTAATTTTTTTTTTTTAAGTAATTTTATCTTGGAAGATTTTATGCCAGATTAGGTATCATCCTTCTTCCTGTAGCTGGTACAAGGCAGCTATAAATACATCATTGTGTGATCTGCCAGGCTGACAAATACATGAGCAAGTTCTCACATCTGACCTGGTTCAAATCCACATGGCTTGGCTGTGCTGCAGCACTCACATGTAGTGACAAGTATTGATGATCATGGCCTCACAGGGTAACAGGCACTCTTGGACTCTCCAAAACACCAAGGGCTCAGCCACCAATTTCTGGGATCAACACAATGACTTCCACAGTATATTTTTTTCTTATTTAAACATATGCAAATGAATAAAGTAATGTTTCTAATTATTACCGAAAATTAAAAAAAAAAAAAGGAAAAAGAAAAAATCTTATCACACACAATCAAAATCTTTTGGTAAATTTTAAAGTCTTAGATCTGTTGGGAAGCTTTCAATTTACTTCAGTGAAGTATGGATTGGGCCTTTTATCTCCTACCTGCAGCTGATTTAGCTCCAGCTTAGACTTGACAAAATCCTGCCAACTTCAGCATGTCACTTCATAATAAACTGTGCTTTTTAACTGAAACTAACTGAAACACTGAGCTTTTGATGACTGCTTGCAATTACATTTTCATTTCCCTTCGTTGACTACGCACATAAGTGCTGTAAATCTCTATCATTTTAAATGAGGTCTTCAAGGGTAACTTTGGCAGCCAAAGAGGAGCAGGCATCATGTTTGAAGTATTGTAGGATCCTTTTTCTTTTTTTTCTAATCTTTTGGACTCAGATCAGTCTCAAACAAATTCATTGCTCACCTATCTCAGATGACATGTTAATTGTAGCTTTTAACTACACATACGCTAATGGAGGAAAACTGAGGAGAAAGTTCTTTGAGTATCCATTCAGACGGAGGGGCTTTACTGTGAATTTGTTTGCACTGCTGAACTTTATATTAATGTGATACCTTTAAATATTATGAAATGCAATTGGAAAACAAAGCCTCTAAAATAAACTTTCTGGATGTCAGAGGATTTTTTTAAACTTTATTTGCAGAATGTAAGCATTTAAAATCAAAATGTAATTTCATAATTCATGGAGTTATGCAAACCATTTCCTAAATCTCCATATCTGCTACCTCTTTTTGTTTAGGTTTTTTTGCATTGTTTAAAAAATTCCCACAGTGTGTGTGCATATATATACACTTATATGCCCAGAGCTAGAAAATCTCAAAGGTGTTTTTATTTACTTATTTTGCTTTCAGGCATCAAAACTCTTTTCAAGTCAATACTGTGACCCTCATAGAAGATGTTCTCTAGGTGGTCTTTATATCCAAAGCCTCACTGACAGTATTTACATTTGTGAAAATATTTTAAAAGAAGAGAAGGATAGGCATGCAAAAAGGGAAGTGGAATCCTCACCATTCACAACTATATGAAACAAAAAAAGGGGTATCTACTTTACCAACCTGAGGTTCTCTCCACAGTACTACATTTGCTAAGGACCTTTCTTTTCTTTTGTAGCACTAGTGCTTAGTGCAATTCTTCATATATCTGTAAATGCTAAAGATATATGCAGAATAACAATATTCATAGGTTTCACGTGTTTGTTGGTGTTTTAGATATGTAGACTTTAAAACAAAAAAATCACATCGCTGCGGAAACCTTGAGACTAAAACCAGTTTCTTTCAGCTTTGACAAAATAATTGACACTTTCTGTTGTTGCAGCTTTGCAATATTAATTGCTTATTTTTTTCTCATAGTGAATTATATTTATAACAAACATTACTGGCTAAATGCAGCTGAAAGCCATTAAAGTAAAAAAAGTAGGAATCACCCATTACAACTGCTTTTCAAAACAAAGGGACACAAAGACTATACTGAACATTCATTCTCATTTCTCTAAACCAATATTTCCAAACCAGAAGCCCAATATCTAACCTCAAAAAGTGCAATGTGTCTTAGAGGCATAAAAAAAGTAAATAAAAATTAAATAGGAAAACATATGCTGCAAATAACATACAGAAAATTAACTGTGTAAATAAAATATTTCAGCATTAAAACTTACAGGAAGCAAGCACGTAAGCTCTCAACTTTAGTAACTATTTAAAATAAAATTCCAATTTGGAGATGAAAACATTTGAGGATTTTGATGTCCCATTATCAAAAAAACTTCTTTGTTATATGAAGTGGTGAAACAGTGCATTAAAAACTTCATTGAAAGGCAGAACATTTTTATAACCAAAAATATAAAAATACATTTCCAGCATACAACCCTGTAAACTAACATAAAAAAGCATACAGCAACATATTAGAGGAGAATGTAACCCATGGTGCTCAACCACCCACTGCCATCAGTAGGTGCCTTTCTGCTGGCCTTGGTGAGATGTGAATGAGGATGTACCACATGTAACCTGTTGCTGCAGAGTTCTCCAACTTTGGAGGTAATCTTAAAACCTGCACTCAACAATTTAAAACACACATTTTCTGATGGGAAAGGTAAATATGGAGGCATACCTATTACGGCAGAAAGCAGTGAGAGAAATGGTTTGTACATTTGGTCAAAGGAAAAGGCTTGGAATTACAGTTTTAGACTATGCCAGAAACTTGATAACCACTATTAAAACACTGCAGAAGATAAGAACAAGGTAAGTTCATGTAGAAGTCTGACATGAATACTCATAACAATTCCTTTCCTCAAGCCACTAAAATATGTTCTCATCAGGGCTATATTTTTTCACTCAAGTTAAAAAGTTAATTTTTCACTGAAGCTATGAATCTGGTATATTTAACAAAACCAATGAATACATGATGTTAAAAAAGTTATCTAGAATTCAGTGAAAAGTTCTAACTGCATTTTACAATATTCCATAAAATCTAAAAACTCCTTATATCAGTGTGAGTTCTTCAGAGTGAAAGACTAAAATATTCTAACTTCTTATTCACTAACAAAATACTCATATCTACTTTATGTTAGAAATTTTACAGAAATTGCCAGAAAGGTCTGGTATCTAAAAGAACCATTTGCTACAATTTTTTTGTAATTCACATCACTTCGACTTCTCAACCATACTATCCTATTTTGCACAGAGCTTTAAATTTTAAAAGCTTATGTGAAGTTATAGTCCTAACTCCCATTACCTTTATTGAAAAATTGCTGCTTGATTGTTGAAGACTTCTTGAAAATCCAGAAATAGAGATTTATATATTAACTCCAGTAGCGTTGTGCTTCAGATGCAGCTAAACAACTTATTCCAGAAGCTTGAACCTAAAACATGATACATGGCCTGATGAAGGATTAGTGATGTGATCCTAAAAGCTTACACAGGAAATGTAAAAAGTCTGGTTGCTACCTAGGTGTATTTAGAAATCTTACAAAAAGTTTAGAAAAAGCTTTATATCTGCACTAGAGAAAATAAATGTCTCCCTTCCCCCCCCCAAAGTTGTCTCAAAAACAAAGTACTGGTTAGAAAAAGACAAATACAGATTTATTGAAACAACACCTTAAAGAAGCAAAGTAGGCTACAACTCACCTTTGACAGCAAATTACAGCCACGATAAAGTTGTTAGTTTAATCTTTCCTAGTAAAAGAAGCAAAGACTACCTAGTCTTTGTAAGCTTACTGCAATACAGCTTACTGCTCTCACAAAATGCAATGTCTGTGAGAGCAGTTTTCCACTCTAATTTGTATTGTTATTAGTCATGCTATTTTACAAAAAATGATAACATCATATCATGCATTGTGTAAGACCCCAAAGACCATGAGGCACTTAACTTCTCTCATTGTCAAATAATTTTTTCCTCTCGGATTGTGCCAAATAACTATCAGAAGTCCTGGTGATAACTAACTGCTCACTAACTGCTGAGAGCCTCACCATTTCTAACCACCTTTTTAAGGGCTTATATACAGGCTAACATTACAATCTTGATTTTAACATATTTGTATATGGTACCCTTCCCACACAACATATTTGGTTCCTGTGAGCGGTCGCTTCTTTAAGTTATTAAAGTGGTATCCCTGTCTGTTCAGAATGAACAATCCATCAAGTTTTAGGATTAAAAAAAAATTTAAAATCCCTTTCTCTATTCTGTCTCATGATCAGTCTCTCCTCTAGCAGCATCTGAAACAAGCATGATTTTGTTCTTTATTCCTCAAGTCTGAACAACTGAGGTTTTTCCTGGAATTTAAACTAAATTAATGGCTAATACTACCATCAACAAAACAACTCTTCCACCCAGTTCTTTGGTATTACTCTTTAAGGACAGTCATAAAGCCGCAAAGAAAGAGACAGAACACTCAATGGCTTTTAAAAAAATGCTACCACATTTTAAACACGTGCATGTTTGCAAAAGCTCCAAGCCTCTATTGCTCAAACCACTTGTGGTTTCTCAGCACTTCTTTTTTGAATGATTGTGTCTTTATAAAATAAACATGTTTGAGACTAAATTACTTGTGTGTCTGTTGGGAATAATTATAAAATTAGCTCATTCTAATTTACACTTGCGGGTTTTAAAAACATAACCAAATAGCATAGTGAGTCTCCTGGTGAAACCAAAGCCTGGCATGTCAAACATGGTTTAAATCACACACATGGACTTTGATTTTCTCAGTGCAGCAGTTTGATCTCTACAGCAGGCTTAGTCCATTGGTTTTGACTTCTAATTCTCCAAATAAGCATTCCTTTTGTAGGTCTCTAGAGACATTCATTCAACATGCCAATAGGCTGTGCAATATATTAATTCAATTCCAGACACAGAGCTGTGATTTTCAAAATGTAGTATCTTCACGCGTGGTTTCAGTAGTTTGCAATATGTTGTTTATCCATAACACATAAAACAAAGTCAGTCACTGAATATCTTAGTGTCCCAGATATGATGGACGGAGGTGCTATGGTTCCAACCACACTACCTAGAAATGTATTTAAGGTCCAGTTAACACTATTCAGGAGAGCAACACATGATATATTTTAACTGTGTCCTTAAATCCCATGGATTTCAGTGATCTAAAATATGTTTTTCCAGGAAGACAAATTATCACATTATCACAATGCCTGTATTGTACTACCCTGGCACAGCACATTACATTTTCATGCATTAGGTAGTCACGACTGCAGATAATAATTTCCAGGGAACTGCAATGATCAGTTTGTTTCCCAAGTGTTTTTTGCTATTTCAGCAGACAACACTGGTTGATGTAGTCTGTATTTTCATACTAATATGCCAGGATTCAGTTCAAATAGTCTCAATCAGCAAAAAGCAACTCTGGCAAATCGAAATCTTACTCAGCTTCTTCCTCTTGCTCTGGACTTCTCAAGCAACACCTTTTGAACAGTGGATTTACAATTCCATGAATCCACAAGATGTGCATTTGTGATGAAAATTACTCATTTCATATGATGACAAAGGTTTGTTTCCACTCTCAGTGGCTAGAACAACTTCTGCCAGGCATCCTATAGCTTGTCTTTTCATGCAAGGCCAGGGGAGACGCAAATCGTACTTTCTGTACCAAGATAAGATGGGTTTAGCTTCTGTGTTTACATCCTGCTTTTGATCCCTCACAGCTGCAAAGGTTACATTACCCTGTCCTTGCCACCGCAACTTGTTTCACATTATTTTCATCTTTTTATAAATACCCAAACAGGCTTTTTTTATTTTAATCACATCATAACTAATACTTTAGCCAGCAACTTTTCCGTGCACAGTTTGTGGTTTCAGACTTCTTCCACATTTCTCAAGCACTGTAAATTCTCCTTCCTTTGTCTTAGGGGCTTTTTAACAGTTTTTTTCCTAGCACTTCTGCTTCTTCTCCCTCTGCAATATAAATATATAACTCAACAGGATTTCATTCCCAGCCTTACCCAAACTTCAGTCCTGCCAGGCACATTATAACATCAACTCTTTCACTCTCTTTTCCTCCCCTACTTAAAAAAAAAAAAACCCTCCCTGTGAACATTCTTCTGCCTTCCACAATACTTTCTACATCCCCAGTTTGAGAATACCTGTATTTGTCCTTTTTATACACATATATGTATTAACACATATATGTCTGCATATACATATGTATGCATATATACCTATATGCCTATATATGAATACATATATATATTTATTTAGAGAATATTTATATATGTGTGTATATTGAACATATCCATAAATAAGTATATTCTATATGTAGAAGTGACACACCACACACATTTAAGTGGCTGTGCAGGGTGCAAAGCACTACAGCCTACACTGCCTCTTTTTAACACCCTACACAACATATTTTTCCCAGTGCATTCTCAGGAGTTGATTCCTTCTCTAACCCAATAAAAAAGTCAATAGTAAACATTGTATTTAAAAGCCTGAACTACACATGGGGTATTTTCCAGCATGGTTTTTCAAGTGCACTTGAGTTTACCTTCTGGCTATTCTAAAGAATGAGTAACTCGTTCCACTCCATTCAGCAACATCCACTCCACCCCCAACCTCACTCTTCTGTACTAATCAACACTTACATACAAAAGAAAATGAGCCACTATGTGAGAAAGTGGTGTGTTTTAACCAGACGCATTCCCTAGCGTTTTTGTTTTATAGTAGTCACCTTCCCAAGCTGAAAATGGCTTACCAGTAATCTGGAATGGACTATCAGAATACAAAACAGGAAAGGTAAATTCCTTGCATAATTTTCTATACAAATCAACCTTTCCCTGTTGATATTTGTTCAAAATTATAACATGCACCAATAAACTGAAAGTCATGAGAACAGTTACTGAAAGATAGTTCCCAGACCTAAAGCATAACACACGTGACTCCACTTCCAGCTCTATACACTACTAGAAATGTAAATACCACTCAATTCTTCTTCTTCTGTGGAAGAATAACAATAAATCTTTCCAACTGCAGCTAGTGGCTGTTTCAGAGGCCTGGCTTTGTATTTGGATAATTAGGTTACAATCAATTAGGGGAAACATCCAAAATAAACAAGCCAAGACAACATCCAACTTCCTGGAAAGTTAACCTCCCCCAGCAAACCAAACATTTCAGCAGTATTAAAGCTCTGTTCTTATTTTAGAAAAACAGCAACCCTACTTTCCTCATTTCATTTACAATATAATGCTTATTCCTGCATTTTGTTTCCAAAAACACCACAAAGCAGGTCAAGTTCCTTTGAGGCAAATATTATTTCTGGGGACAGCATTTGCTTTCTGACACAGCTCTCTCTCTGTTCAGGGAGAAGACTGACCAGAACATGCACGTGCTCAGTCATAAACCAGACAAGTATGAAGACTGCTGCTGCCCCAAGGGCTTCTTGATTTTTAAAAAGGGTCAAGCAATAAAGAATTAAGACACACATGGGGAGGACTGTTGGCTTGAACTTGAACTATGCCAGGATGGAAAAAAATTACACCGCTCATCGTAACTGAGAGGGAAGATATAGGAATGTTTGAAGGGTAGTTTATTGCCTTGCGCTCCCAAGGACCTGAGTTTTCCCAGCCTGAACTGGCAGTCCACTGGCATGTTTTTCAGCATGTTTTCAAAAGTTTCATCCTACAGTCACACACAATTTACAGACACACTTTCTGTGTATAATACAGAAGCATATCATGTTGAAAATAAGGCTAAATTAATACTTAAGGGATTGGTTTTGGAGTAGACTGTGGGTAGGAGGCAGGGAACAGTTAATATTTTTCTTCATGAAGCCTGCAGCCACTGCAGAAGTATTTAAACTGAAATAGTAGTTATAAGGAAGCATCAGAGCTTACAAACTACAACTTTTTTTCAGTGATACTGTGCTGATCCTGCCTGTATAGCTCAAGTTCCTCCAACAGCTTCACACAGCCAGAAACTAAATCTACCGCTGATTATGTTTGGGAATTTCTGTCATTAAGTGCAATCCTTAAACCCTGCTGGGTACTGATAAGTGTGAACTCTCAGCTCTTCCACTCCCACAAAGTAACAAAGAGCAAGCGAAGTGCTGCTGCTGTTTGTGCACCCATGGGGAAGCACACACCAGACAGACTTCAGATGTACTGATTTTTTTCTAAATAGAGAAAGAAGTGCAGCAAGTCAAATCTAGCCTATTACATATATCACTGAGCAAAGTTTAACGGATGCACCAGAAGCATGGAACAATCTCTAAGAAGATTCCGCTCAATGTTCAGAAAATACAAAAGCATACTGTTTCACCAGAAGACTACACTTTATACAGGTACCCAAGTCTCACAAGGATGGGAAGAAAATTATTTGGCTGTAACCAACAGGTTCACACAGTACATACTATTAAATATTTAAGGCTATTACTTTACCTGAATTCTCCAGTGCAGGAAAGAAGGGGGGAGAGGAAAAAAAAAAATCAGACTCAATTAGATTCTAACCCAGTAAATTCTCATTTCCTTCAACATGGGTTTTGCCAGAATGAGATTAAGCTCAGGCCATATTAATTTATCTGTAAATTATTATTAATACATTTTTCTGTATGTTAGCATAGCAATTTTTCACACAGCATCTTTAGCAATCTACCACTGGAAAACATTCCTTCACTAGGAGTCCACAAGTCCTCCAATAAATGTATCACTTCAGCAGGAAAATTTCTTTCTCTTTTCATGAGTGATTGAGAATTCTTCCAACAATAATTTAACTTTTGAGATTATATATGCTGACTAAATTTAAAAATCACAAAATGTGAACACTTGAAATGATGGGCAATGGCTTCACAAGTCACAAGAATTTTATACAACTCGGGCATTTTTTTTATTTATCAGTGGATAAGAGATCAAAGCTAAAGCCTAAATTCAGAAACCAAACACTTTGAAAGAACATTTTTATACCAGAAGTATTTTAACTGTGTTTTGCTAAGCAAGAAGGCAATGTAACTCTTCATGTCTACATATTCATACAATCATAAGGGTACGAACGTGCCTATAGCTTTCTCATTCCCTGAAGTAGTAGCCTATATATACACACTATAGTAAGCACTTGCAAATTCATAAAAACTGCATCCATACATACTGCAGCTTTAAAATACTGATCAAGAAAGTTGTATAATGCATATAAAGAAAGTCTCAAAATCAGCTACATCAGCACAAAAACACAAAACTGATTTTTGGTCAATCTTCTGATTTCTCTTCAGCTTTGTTAGAGTTGTCTTTTTCTTTTTTCTCTTTTCCAAACTATTTAACTTTTAAAAAGTAGATTTATGCTATGCTGTTCTTGATAATCTAAACATTACCCTACAACTGGAGCCTTCATTCTACCATCCTGTTAAATGCAATGCTGAACAAGTCAAATGTGGATCTGCAGATGCAGTCACAGAATAGGTAGTGATCACCTTGTGCTCATTATCATCTTCAGTTAGAGACAGCAGCCTCTCTCACATGAGAAATTGTAAATGACCGTGTATGAATTCCAGCCCCTTTGAACAGAAATTGAAACAGGCTTGTTTCCTACCTGCAATGCACTGCACAAAGGACACACAGATGGTCAATCTGCAGCATGTGTGGTAACTGTCACATCAAACCCAACCACATTTTTCAAAATTTGCCACATGGAAACAAGGAAAGATGTAGATTTCTGCATCAAAAAATGTAATTAAGAGTTCAACACTAAGCTGCATGTTATACTTCTAAATGTTTCTTGCAGCCTTTAATTCAACACTCAAATTTATAAAAAGTTAGACCTTTTAGCACAACATGAAGCACAAGTCATCAAAGTAGGCATGACTCTCAAAGAAGACTTCCAAAGTTTTATCCCCTTCTCAGTCTCCTACTTCTGACAAGCAGAAGTAACATAGCTATTTGCTGCTAAATTTTGAATGTGTTATCTCAATTAAAATAGATCTCAAGGCCCTTCTCTCCGCACATCAACCTCTACACTCTCATGCGATAATACAGAGCAATGAAGACAGCAGCAGGCAAGCCTATACATTTTCTCTGAGAACTGGCATAGAGAAAACTCTACTGTGTCTAAGAGCTCTTGCTGAGTGTGTGGAAGCATGATGGAGTGAACTTGGGCAGGCCAGTTCAATGGCATATGGAAAATATCACAAGTTCCAGCAGTAGAACAAATTGCTATCCACTTTGTCATGGTGATCTACAGGTACTTGCTTATCTTCAGAGCCTTTTCTGATACCAGTGGTAGAATTACACATTCCATTCCCAATACAAGTTATGTTATCACATACAGCACTTACTACAAAGCACAAAAAGTCGAAAAAAAAACCCCAAAATAAACAAATCCTCCATCGACAAACTTTCTATGAGCTCATAATAATGAACAGTGTCTTATCCTTATCAACAGATGCTGTCTCACCTTTACCAAGAAAAGCTGAAATGTCGCTTTCTCCTATGCAGCTCCCAGGAACAAAAGAAATTAACTCCACCCTGCAGACAAAGAACATGTTTTTAACGATTAGTGACATTCTGAAAGAAGGTTTAAATCACCACAAAATAATACAGACCTTCCAATTCTGGTATGACACTCAGGTAAAAATACAATGCTAGCTGGAAAAAAGCCCACTGGTGGCATATAGCTAGTTACGTATTTAGTACCTTATTTCAAAAAGTAACATGTAAAAGCTCCTATGAATTGCAGCCCATTGGCAGCAAAATATTTAACAATACTGTTTTATGAGGATACACTTTTATATATTAGGTCCATTGCCAAGATAAAATGGCAATATTGCAACCCACTACACAATCTTCAACAACTCATCAACAAGTTAAAGCAAAAAAGAAGATGGGAAAACAGCTGCAGAAGGATGGTGATTATGAGGATGATAATGAAAGCTGCTGGAAAATGAATGTATTACATGCTTCTGTCGTAAGGAAATTTCATGCATTGAACAAAAGGCACAATAGCAGAGAGATAAACAGAAACAGGAGGACCTGAGCCTCATTTTCTTTGCTCTTTAATGAACTACTCCATTATTACACTAGAATGTGAAGCAGAAATTATTCATTTAGACAGCTTCCCAAAATCTTTACAACTATGGAATCATTTAGGTTGGAAGAAGACCTTTAAGATCATTGGGTCCAACCGTAAATGTCACTGCTTATCTTATCTGGAGTAGTTTTACATATATCAACACCAATTCAAGAGTTGCAGAGTGGCTCAATTTCAGTCCTCACCCAAACAGTGGCCAAATACTTATTTCCTTCACAACACTGGAACACCTAGAAATTTTGCAAGGGCATAAATACAACTGACTTGCCCGATTCAAGTAGTTGTCCTTGTTCCTACAGCAGGTTTGTCATTCTACAGTTTTTATAACATGTTGTTTGAAAGGAGAAATTAATGTTGTACCAAGGTAATATTAAGAGGCAGTAATCAGATGCTACACATTTTAAATATGCAACTAACTTGTAATGACATCATTAATCCACAGTGTACATTACCATTTCCCTTTTTCTGGGATAAAAGGAAATCTCCATGAGTTTGGTTCATAGTAGTTCTGTGAAAATTCATGTGTGAAACCACCTACTTAAGTGAGTTGTGATCTTTTGGTTTTGCTTATATTTAACAGAGAGAGACCAGCTGTTAATGGTGAGTCTATGATCCCCCAAATACCTGTAACACTGACATCTTGGAAGCTCTTGTGCATCCGTAATATTCAACGTAGATTAAAATTCAGAAAAATTACTGCCTTTACTCCCTAAGATTCACTGGAAAGATTTTGAAAGCTTTCTTTTTCATGGCTGAATGTCTTCAAAAGGACACAAATATTGGGGATTCTACTTTTTCACATGCATCCAGTTGTGCACATAAGGTCGTATCTGTTCTAAAATACTATGTTAAATTGTGTTTATACATCCTAGAGGTTTGTCTGGTGTTTACACAAAGTTATAGGTAGAAAAAGTTTGATTTAACAATTTATTTTCAATCCACTCTATATCAATATTTCATCACCAAATTATTTTAACAGCACACATTTAACACAGCAACTTTCACCAGCATCAAAAGCTTCCCAAGTTAGTAAACTTCCATCATCAAACTCTCATGGCCTCTTCCAAGCATTCACAGGCACAGACAACTCAACTCAGATTTCAGCTGCATTCACACCTGAGACAGCAGTGGAAAGCAAAGAGGAAATGCCAACTTCATGTTCATGTATGGAAAGAGAAAAAAAAAATCTGTTCCTGAACAGAAAAGGCAAAAATATTGGATAAGCATGCCATACCATTCTTCAAACTTTTAAATTTCTTCTATCAAATGTTTCTGTAAGAAGTCACAGAATGTTGGATGGGACTGATAAGAATCAGAGTCCATCTCCCTGCTCCTTGTAGGACTATCTGAAACTAAACCAAATAACTAAAGGCATCATCCAGCCTGAACCAGTGACTGACAACCTGGCCAGTGAACAGCCTTTTCCTAATGTCCAGTTTGAAGTCATTCATGTCTGTTTGACTGTGTCCTCTTACACAGTTAAAAGAGGGATGAGGATCTGATTGGGAAGTTACAATTTATGCGAGCAGTTAAATTTCCATGATCTTTTTCTGGAGGAGTTTAAACAGGATGGTTGGCAGTCAAGAATGACATTTTCTTCCCTTCAGCTCCCACAAAGGGACAATAATATCCTTCTCAGTTTTGCCATGCTAAGCAACAAGCAAAAACATGACAGGGTCATTTTCACATGATTTTCCTGTTTTCTAGAATCTCTGGAAACCATTCTCCTAGTCCTTTTTACTGTTTTTCTTAACTCCATCCTGCAGAGACCAGGGATTGATCTTGAGTAGGTATACCTTACAAGTGAATGTCCCCAGTAATCACGGCACAGCCTCTCCTGCTTGAAAAAATAATTTCTACAGCCTTCGGGCATATGGTTTCATTATCTTATTTTTAAAGGATTCCTCAAAAGAAGAATTTTCTCATGTAAAGATAATGTTAAATACACAAATGGTGATACATTTCACTATAGATAGACAAGGCAGGTCTCTCTTCCTTTATCCATAACATTCCATGTAAGCTCCCAGCTTCTAAAAAGCACATTGTCCTATTTAAGAATGCTTTTCACTCTTCTCCTTAATTGACTTAATTTTTCTAATTGTGGTCCCAAGGAGTTGCCTAACAAACAAATGTTTCAGCTGGCATTTGACCATATGCTACCTTTATGGGCTGGGTTAAAGATATAAAGACTTTCCTTCATTTTATTCTCAGAAAGACAAAAAAGTTGAAAATTAGTAAAAAAAGAAAATTACCGAAAAAGTAAGAAGCAGTTCAATTTATGCTGACCTTTCCCAGGCCAATATAGCTGGCATCCATGTGTCTGACCTCAGAATTGGTACATAACCAATACAGGAGCCAAAGATGTCAATGCCCATAAAAACATGAAGAGGATTCAGTTAGCATTAACTCTAAACTGCATACAAAACACTTGTAATTCTGAGCTAATTTATCTTTCCTCTTAAACCCTGCAAGACTAGAGACAGAAAGTTGAACTTAACCCTGGCTAATACAATCTGGGATTTCATGAGTAAGCTGATATTATGACAATAAAAAGTTGGGAAACAGTAAAGGAACCATAAAAATGTCCTGTTTCATAAGATAAAGAAGCTTTTTGCTACAACTTATATTTGTTTTGACTTCTTGAATGAAACTAAACAGTATTTTCATCATTCTTTCACAGCTCTTTCAGAAAGAGAAACTCTGACAACCCGAGGAGCAAAGGCCCCCCCCAGCCATTGACAGGAAAATGCCCTTTCCCCCTCCTGCCATTTGTCAGCCTTATAGGCAAAAGAAGAGAAGCACAGATTGGAATAATTACACAGAAATTTTGGGGCTAATTAAACACATTACTCAGCATCAATAGTATTTAAAATCTATGGAGAAAATTAGTAAATGCCATCAGAAAGTTTCTAAGGAAGACAGATTATAGAAAAGTGCTACAGCATGGGGAATACAAGATTTCACTTGATGCAACCTCCATGAGACAGAAAAAAAAATGGAAAAGTCTATGAGAATTTTTTTTGTAACATGTGTGAACATAACATATAGAAATACATGGTTTGATTGTAGAAACTCAGATAATTCTTCTAGACATCAGTTTTCATCAGTGGCTTCAGTTCTCAAATTACTCAATATTATGATAGAATGAAATCAATTTAATGCATTTGCAGTTGTCTCTACCTAACAGTTTTATCAGGGAAAATCAGAAATGAAATACAGACAAGATGATGAGTGGGCACATCAATCTAATTACAAGTAGACAAAAAGAAGTTTAATCTGAATCAATTCCTCCCCTCCTATTAGACTACATGATTTCATAGGACAGAATCACATAAGACTCCACTTTTACTAACGACAGGGCAATTTGAAGTTTGCAGTTTTATAGTGGCATATCAGCGAGACAAGTAGAAGGTTCTAATTAAAAAAAAAGAGAACAGAAGATTTAGCAAAACACTGAATTGACATGAACCTTCAGCTCCAGAGAACTGAATCTTTGGAAGGATATGATTCTAGCAGGAAGGTAGTAATCAGTGACCACTATGATCAGTGACAACTGTGAATTCTTCTATTCCCCACTCACAGTCAAACACCAGGGGAAAAAACAGCACATAGTGAGTAAGACACTGATAATCTGCCACCTTAAACATAATTCACAGATATGGCTAAACTCTTCTCCATAAGCTTCCTAGCTTTCCTAGCTACCAGTGTTTAGGTTATCAGGAAAAACACAAGGCCCTTTCTTATCACATTCAAAGAGAATATAGCTTTGCTATCCACTGCAGGCTCATCTATTTTGATGTTTTTCTTATTCCTTCCTACTTTCTGTACTTTGTGCTGAAAATTAGTGCCATCTGAGAGATTCTCCAAGGTGCAGGTACTAAAAAAACCACAAGTGATCTACTATGCAATGAAGCCCTTGCCTTGCTTATGCTTTGCCACATACCCCTTTAATATGCTTTCCCTCTCTACAGCTCCATGCCATTCAGGCATTCACAGACTGAGCCTTCTTTGCTCACTGTTAGAATGACAAGCACCTAACAAAATAGAGACTATGAAACATGATCCATCTGTTTTCAACTGAAATCCACCAAAAAAAAAAAAAAGACATTTCAGAGTGTCTTTTGAAATAATATGTTCAAATATTTTCTTAGTATGAAAAGACTAAACTCTACCCTTCCACTCTGAGAAGTCCATGCAAAGATAAGGAATACGGGAAATTTGGCTTCCATATTTGCTGTGACTATTTCCATGGCAAGAAACTACCACAAATCGAGTGATCAAGGAGTAAGGCTTAATTCATAATTCATGAGACTAGGTCAGAGTTATCCCAGGATT
This sequence comes from Neopelma chrysocephalum, assembly GCF_003984885.1. Taxonomy (NCBI): domain Eukaryota; kingdom Metazoa; phylum Chordata; class Aves; order Passeriformes; family Pipridae; genus Neopelma; species Neopelma chrysocephalum. The sequence continues at coordinate 1,613,491 of NW_020898046.1, forward strand.
AACGAGATACAACACAATCATAAACAACAAAGACAAGGGTTGTCATTGTTTGATATTGTAATAGATTCTGGGTTTGGGGTTTTTTGAGGTTTTGGGGAGGGTTGCTGGCTTGTTCAGTTTTTTCTTTACTTTGTTTTGCAAATGCATAAGTCTTTGATATTTAAAAGTCTGATAAAGAGCTTCAATATATAATTAATAAGCCATTCAGCTTCAGAGGATTTTACTGCCTCCCTAGCAGAAATGCAGTAACACTGCATTCATTACCACTTACTTCATAGAAAAGGAACCCAGCAATTAAACATATGTAATCACTTAAAACAAAGTCAACTTTTAAAGATTTTGAGCAAAGTTTAAGTACAAACAAAATGTGATGGTATAAATATACCTTAAGTTTACATGGCTCTACTGAGACTTATCAGACTTGTCAATATTAGAATACTGTATTCTAGCCAGTCATGAAATTAAGACTTGAGACATTCTAGTGTTGTTTTTAACTCTTAAGTTGAGGAGAAAAGGCACTACAAAAATCATGTGTGTTGACATTATGAGTCATCTGTTTATGCATTTTAAAGTAACTACCACTATTAGTTTGAGGTACGTGAGTTTAAAGGAAGAATCCAAAAATACATTTCGAAGGACACTGAGGGCCACACATTCCCTGCCTCTCACAGCTGGCATGCAGTGTGCAAGCAGGATGCCCAGGACAGTGGTCCAAAAAGGAGCTGTAAACCCAATTCCCTTCTCCGTAGTGAACGCACACACTGCATCATACTGTGTCATCCACCTGAAATAGATAGACGGTCTCCTAATGAACCCACCTCCTCAGTGTTTATACAGTATGCCACAACCATAGAATGCCTCTTAAAACAGAAAAATAGTTATCCAATTCAGCATCTAAGTCCGGGTTTGCTTCTGTAAAATTGAAACCTTCAATTGAAACAATAGGATTATGACAATTGTGAAATACGGTAAAATTATCTATGCACTTAGTAGCTCCCATGTGACAAAATAGCTATAATGGGACAAGGTTACCAATAAAAGTTACAACATTTCAATTTTTATTCTCCCTTTTTAAATAAGGCTAACAATGTAATTAAATAGTGAGAAACACTGACAGAAGTGAGAATTACAGTTCATTTCAGACTGATGCAGTGAAAAACAAGGAAGTCAGCGTAAAAAAATCAGAGAAAATTCTAAATCCTTCCTTATTTACTATATATTGTGCTATTACCATTTTAAACAAGGAAAGAAACCCCTTCTCACCTATTTTCAGACTTACATCTCTGCATTTTGAATGAAAAAGACCACCACATACTGTAAATACAATGTGTTGGATTGGAGGTGGGGGACATGCAAAACAGAGAGACACAGACTTCCTTTCTGAAAGGACACAACCACATTGACATATAAGCTACAAGAGAAATGACAGCCAGATCTTCTCCATTTATGAACAGACTTCATGGCCTTGAAGGAAGGAGAGAAAAAGGGGGGGGGGGGCTTTCCATTGCAACTTGGAATATGACATATCATGCAATTTCAAACTGGATGGCCAAAAACAAATGAACACACACATGTGAAAACTGGTAACTCAACAAACAGAGCTTGCTTGATGAAATCGCAGAACAGCAGTAAAATATTGGAGTAAAAAGTCATTTGTGAACCAAGTCGTTGAAAAAATGTACCTCACTACAGCACAAAGCAAGTTACTAATTCACTGCAGTAGAAAGTAAATTGTGAATTGAATCCCAGAGCATGTTTCCTTTTGCTTTTGTTTACTTTGGAGTGGAATGTTCTTAAACTACATAGGTGGCACGCTAAATAACAATCACAGGGCTTGTGTGTGTATATACTCAGTATATGTAAATATATATCTAAAAATTGTATGAATATTGGGAATGATTAGAAGCCTTATGCCACAGAAATGTATCATAGGCATGAAGAGTGTACAACATTACTCTTGAGTTATTAAGGGTCAGAAGGTCAGCCCACATATGCAGACCTCTCCTCAAAACAAGGTTACCACAGTGACCTCTTCAGAACTGCTTCCTCCTGCTGTATTTTTTGCCCATCTCTGCTCCAGGTTTTCCACGTAGTTGGCATTCCACAGATGGTCCCCATCGCCTCCGAAGAAATGCTCTTTCCAGATGAATTCCCCAGAACAGAACTTCGTTTCTTTGACAGCAGGGGCATATTTTACAGCAATTCACGATTTCCAAAAGCAGAACAACTGGCTAATATTTAATCATTCCATGATCTTAGAAAATCTGGTAGAAGTATAAAAACATTTCAGAAGGCACTGATGTTCCAATAAATGTTGGAAGCTCTCTGACCAGCATTTGATAACCGTACTTTAAAAGATTTGTGGATCCTTTCTTATCATTTCAATATAAATAGTATATTTGTAATAAAGACTATGCAATGTAATGCTTTTGAAGTTTTAGTCAAGTATTTTGAATGTGGTATTCTAACGTCCTTTGATAAACACATAAAACAGTCAATAGCTCAGTACTCCAGTCTCTCCCTTCTCTTACTATTTTGTTGATGTTAATGATTTGCTAAGTTGATTTCCCTTCAACCACAGCCTCTGTTTCTCAAAGTTCCTTAAAAATTACTTATGCAACAAAAGACATTATGACACAAAGATAAAAGGGAAGATATTCTAGTGTATAATTTCCGAGCTGAAGTGTCACACCTCAACACACACAGCTGTGCCCATAAATGCTCTTCATACATGCACATAGGCCATTTGGCAAAATAATCCACGTATGTCACAGAACACTTGCATTCCGATTCCACGTTTAGCAATCCGTTTCCAGAATTTCTGCTTGTATCTCTAGTGAAATGCTTGAATTCCAGCATTGTATATCCATTCTACACAATTAACAAAATACAGATTTCTTCCTTAAAAGAAATCTGGTATAATTACTAACAGAATCATTATTATAAAGAAATAAGTTGTCTGTGTGCAAAGAGAATACATATCTCTTATACATGCTAAGTGGACTTACTGAGCATGGTTATCAGGAAAGAGATGAGAAATCCTGTAACTCAAGATGACACAGAAATGTATATAAGGAAAATCTTTATTTTTCTACATTAGTATAATACTTTAAGGGGAAGTAATCAAAGAGACGTAAACATAAATAGAATGAGGATAAAGGAAATCTTGATTTAATAATTGATTTTTAATCTCCTTTGCATTTATACTTCACTGACCTTAAAAAAAAATACATCTCATTTTCACTGCCTTCTGTAACCACTGAAACAAACATTAACTCTAAACCAAATTAAAACAGGATTTAAAAGCAGTGAAATAGTTCACTAAAGATATCTTATGTGAGTGGTAAAACGGGTTTACCCAAATGCTCTTTGACTCAAAATGAAGTTGTGAAGAAAAGAATTTTCCATGAGAAAGGTTTGTTCTAATTGTGGGTCAGATTTTTAGAGGTTTCAGTTCACTGCCCCACAGCCTTCCCAGGATCTTCATGGAAGATGAGTATCATCATCTGCATCTTAAAATAGGGTTCTGCTGAACAACTAAAACCCCAATAATTAATATATTAAGCTGGCACCTGTTGAGATTTTCAAATGAGCGATGGTGAGCTTCTGCTCCTTGGTAACACCACTGCACATTCCTCCTCACCTGGGTGAAGACCCCAAATGCTGTAGCTCATAGAGGCTGCAGGAGGGCAGCTGCAAAGTGTTCACTGAAAGTAACCCAACAAAAAGTCCTTCAGCACCAATGAAGTCTGGTATAAACCTGTCTGGTCACTATCACAGTATTATCCAATAAGATAAGCTGATTTCAAGCTTTCCTCTAATTCTAAATTTAAGTTTCCTGTTAAAGATTCAGTTTCTGAAAATTGAGATGGTAATCGTTCAACACTTTCCTCAAAGATCAGAATTCAAAGCCAATGCATCACTCTCTTTTGAAATAAACACACCAGAACAAATTTTAAAAGATGGATGGTTTTTAATTGAATGTTTTACTTGAAAATATATTAGAATTAGCACCAAACTTGAAAGTTTAAGTAAGATTAAATGTTTTACTTTTGCTATACCACTCCTCATGTTTACAGACTTTTTCTTTCTACCTTTTCGAACAATTTTGGCAATGCTGACAGTCAAGTGATTTTTCTTAGTTTTCCCTGCTTCCATTGTGGTTGACTCAGGCTTGATTTCTAATGTCTGCTAAATATATTTGATGTCTGGACTACTAATCCACAGAGGTTTCTTTTTCAACTTGTTTCCTTGGAAGGTGATGGAATCAACTCTATTAGTGCTATTTTCAGAAAAAAAATGAGAGAAGTTCAAACACTACTGTTTTGTTTTAAATAGAGCCAGCCTTTGAAATTCAACTACCTGCCAGCGATCTAAAATGCCTTTTTAAGCAGTTCACGTAACATAGCAAGTAATAAACATAAAGCAAAACTTTAGCAAGTATGAAAAGATAGGAAAACACCCACATGCCATTACAGCCTGTTTCGACCTACACATACAATATAAATCACGCATAAGGTAACAGTAGCTTAACTAATTCTATTAATCTCTATGAGTAAGCGTTTCATTTGGCCATTTTCACATCCTGTAATTATTTCAGAGGAAACGCAGGTTAAAGGTTCAACTAGCACTTAAAATGTCTCCTAAAGCATAATTATATATACAAGAATTAGCCTGTGGGTAAAACTGGGAAACCTACAACACAAAGCATTTATTTTTCCCAAATAAACTCCTGAGTCCAAATGTAGCAATAATTTTGTTTTCATTATTGTTAATACTCAGTTCTATCCAAAGAGTATCTCAAAAGGAAAAACTATCTGCAACCTGCAAACTTTGGGCCATGAAACACTAGTATTCAGCTATAATAAATGGTTAAAACAGAATCATGAGCCCCCTCTTCAAGTTCGTTCAAAGGAAGAATCATAAAAGCACAGTCACAGTTGTCAATTGCTCCATGTTCTGTAGGAGATCACTGCAGGGGCACAGGCCTCAAGAGCTGCCCTGTCTGTTTCATGGTAAAATGTGGTTTCAAAAACACAAAACACCTATTTGCTTTTTTGTGGCTTGTTTTTGGAACAGAAACTGATTTTCAAAGATGGAAAGAGAGCCCACAAACTGTGCATGTTATGATGTACCTATTTATCTAAACTATGCTCTTAAGGAAGAAAAACAGAACAAAAGACCAAACAAACAACTCAGTAAATTGAAATTGCCTGGCACATAGTGGGAAAAGGCTGACAAGAGGCAAACATTCAAAACAGGCAGGAATTCAAGTCAAGTAGATAATATACTACAGGAGAATCTTGCAACTCCATCTTTCCATTAAATATGCATAATGAGTGCATAATGAGTACACATTAATTTGAAACAAAAATCTTCAATTGTGTTAATTTGCCACTGGCAATTTACAAGGCACACAAATAAAAGGCTACTTGGCATTATAAACAAGGCTCTGATTTTGCTCAGCTATGGCCTCTTGATTATTGGATGTGAAAGCATCAATAGAAGGTGTTCATAATGAAGTTTGTAAGCAACCAATTCAAAGTTTCTGTTCCGGAAAACAACAACTTCTCTATTTATTTCAAGTGGTGCAATTAATGGAATCTAGCAAGCAAGTTCCAAGGTTTTAGTTTAAATTTCAAAAACTCAACTTAAAAAAATCATGAAAGGAATGTTAATGTTTAAAAAAGTTCTCAAATTAGTAAATACTAGAATTAAGGCTCTTCATGAAGCATGGAATCAAACCTCTTGTTCAGTGCAATGGCTTTGTTCAATATTAAAAAGCAAGCCGCATATGCAGTCAAGGGGGAAAAAAACAGCAACAAAAAAACAAACAAAGAAAAAAACCCAAACCAAACAGCAATGGTCCTGTGACCATCCTGTTTTAGATGATGCAAAAGTCTACAAAATCACTGTATCACCTCATATAAAAAGATAATATAAAAATATGGAAATTGGAGTTTCAAAAGACACATAGTTACTACAGTGTCAAGCTGAAACTTTAATACAAAGCAAAATGACCATATTATATATTAAGAACTTTGGTTTACATAGTCTTCCATTATTTATTTTTAAAAACATTCCACAGTTTTACTACAAAACCCCCAAGCCAACCTAACTAGTTTTGACATATTTTTAGAGTTCTCCCAATGTTTTCCTTTCCTTGGCAATTTTTCTTTAGACTTGCATTAACATCTCACTCACCAACACAGACAGCTAATGGATCTGTATAGGTATCTGCCAAAGGTGTCAAGCACTAAAATACAGGCAATAGAACAAAGTCCAATATGTTTTATGTTTTGGACACTCTCCCTAATTGTTTTGACCTTCCAACATCCAGACACACAATAACATCAGAGTATCTTGAAAGGCTTCCCCAAACATCTTCTACAAGGTAAAACATAAAACTGTATCTAGGCAGATACCTCTTTGCCACTAAAAATAATTTTCTCGTTGTTTCTCGCTTAATTCAGTTTATATGGATGACATCCAGGGGATGGAGAGGGAAGGGAAATGGCAAAATGTTGTTTCTCCAATTCTGGTGTGAGGAAATGTTCATCAGTTGACGAAGCAGCAGATAACTCCAAGGTCTCCCTGACCTTTCAGCACTATGGGGCAATCTTTACACAAGGACTAACTGTTCTCACACAGTTCCTGCTCTGTTCAAGGTACTGATCTTTTTGTTAACACTTGGCATTCAGGTCTTCTTGTCCTACTTCTCTTTCCCCAAGAAAACTACTCATGGACAATGTAATCCCAGCACAGCAATATAGCATGGGATCCTGTCCCAAAAGTAGGTCTGGTTTTTCAGTCCCTTCCTCTTCCTTCTTCCTTGTTCAGTATCCACCACTGGAACAAGTTGCCCAGGCAAGCTGTGGCTGCCCCATCTCTAGAATGTTCAAGGCCAAGCTGGATGGAGCTCTGAGCAACCTGGTCTAGTGAAAGGTGCCCCTGTCCATGGCAGAGGCACAGGAACTAAATGATTTTGAAGTCCCTTCCAACCCAGACCATTCTATGATCTTAGTGACCCTCTAGATTGGAAATAGGAATCAATTCTCTGCATCAGTAATCCTTTCATTTTGATGGTAAAATTGTTGAAAGTGCCAGGCATCAACATTTTGCTTGTTGGCAGGAGTCAAGTTCTGGTGGTTTACAGAAGGAACACCAGAAGCAGGTTAGCTTTAAACATGGTAGTTGCCCATAGTAGGCTCAGAATTTCCCTTCCTCTTTCTATTCCACTACTAGTGATTTGTTACACACTACATAGAACCACATTATTGTCGCTGAACACTGGCAAGTCCATTGCAAGCATTCACAGCTTGGTTTTCCCTCTCAGTCAATGCAAGAGGAACTCCTGGGTCACACTAAAAGTTTGCAAGACATGAGCTGAAGTCAATGCAGATAATAAACGTGTCTCTTCTCAAACATTAGTCACTTGATGCATCCAAGGTAAGATATATTTTTTAAAAGAGAGGCACGTGGTAAAAAGAATGAAGACATTTATATGGAATCAGAGTGGATTCAGACATTTCTAGCAACGGACCTTATTCAACATGCAAAGATTTCATGAATTGAGTGCTATTTTTTTCTTAAAACATAATACTTCTATAAAATTTGTGTAAGAAAAAGTGGTCAATTGACATATGTGATTACTATAAGTATGCTAATACTTAAAACTGAGAAAATAACGATTAGAAATAAACACTAATCAAAACAAAACCAATATGAGAATGTATGCATAGTCAAATGTAAATTTTTCTTTTCGTTGAAGGAAAGTATGACAGCATGCACCTGTTGTTTACAACCATTAACGAAAAGGTGCCAACGCAAACCAACCCATGAACTCTCCGTGCTGCTGAGTAGAAAGAAACTAAGGCCCTGATTCAGCAAGCTCCTACTTTTGCTGGAACATGTTACCCACCTTGAAAGTTCAAAGGAATGTCTCACCCAAAATGAGCTGTCAACCTACAATAACATTTCAACACTTGGGACTAAAATGGGAACCTAAAAAAGAGCCACACCAACACTATATACTCTGTGAAGAAGTGTGATGTATACTTTAGTTGGGAAATAAAGTTCCTCGTTATTTTTGTCACAGATGGTCTGCCATAGCTCAATCACTGCCCACTAGAGTAGCTATTGGCCATGGGATTTCTACAGCTGCAGTTGGGGGGCAGAGTTAAAACTGACGGCTGTTCATTTATAGAAGACACTCAGTGCTCTGACAGTGAGGCACAGCATTCTCTGTAAGTCACAACAGTTACTTCAACTTTTCTGTACAAGGCTCCTACCTAGGAGGACAAGCATAAACCAGCCCAAATTTATAATCCCTTATCCAATATGTCCAATAATTATCTTCCTCAAGAACAGTGCTATGTCAAAGGCTGCTGATGGACCTATTTGTGCAATATGAAACAAAGAAAATCACCACCTGGGAATTAGCTATACAGCTTTCATTCTAATTCCAATTATTGACAGGAAAAAAAGGACAGAATGAGCAAATTAAACACATTAATTATTAGTGCTTTGGAATCATAATTTTTTTCCGGACGATCAAACCTCAAATCCTAATCAATGGTCTTCAACAAAACACAGAGAATTTCAACAAAGCAAGAAAATCACCAGCTCTTTTCACCACAATCCCATTTGACCTAGCAGTGGGCGCAAAACAACTCTGGCCCTCTGCAGCCAGCCTCCATGCAAGCCAGGGCTCTGTCCCTATCACTGACTAACCCTTGCAGCCGCAACACCGCACTTCCCTGCAGCACCCTTAGTTACTGTAGCCACTCCTGATGTAAAGCTGAGAATGTCTTTGGGCTCTAGATCTTAGTTAAGTATTAAAACTTTCAAAATGCATCAGGTTGAGAAGGGCAGACAAACCTGCTAGATCTGTTCACCTCTGTTTATCTTAAATCCCCTGATCACTAGTAAGATACTTAATATCTTAAAATATATGGGTGTTTTTTGGACTTTTGTACAACCTGCAATTATTATAACCAGATTTCATAAGGTGATTTTATGCATCCAATAAAAGCTAGCATCTGGTGTCTTCTTAGATTTCATGTTTCAGAAGAGACCTGCTCATCTGTAAGATTTGTTCTTTGCAGAATACTTAAATATATGTGGTTTGATTTATGGAGTACCCTTCAAGTTAGAGTGCTACCTCACCATACAGAGATGCAAACTCCATGCATCTAAGCCTACAATCTTTTATTACACTAATAAAACTCCATTACAAAAAAATCGGGCCAGATACTGCTACATGGATAGGTGGCAGAGTTACAGCAGGCACACCACGCTGACAGAGTTGGTTTTTTAAGAACCAGAAATGAAGAAATGACAATAGCAGTGGTGTTCAATAGCAATTAGCAATAATAAGCAGTAAATTTAGGAACGGTTTACACAACAGGCAAAAGCGTCCTTTCTCTACAGCTGGTAGCAAACATCTCTGTTGCCAGAGGAGGCTGTGGTGAGAGACTGGGAGTTCAAAAACAGACTAGGTGAGCTCAGGGCAAGAGGCCCTGTCATCTCTAACACCCACAGCCCAACAGCAGTGGGTGCTGGGAAGGTCAATGGGAAATGGATGCTGATGGGGTGTCCTCCCTATGGCCCGTCCTCCAGAATCACCATCAGGGACAGGTTCCCGAGACAGACCCACTGTTGTTCTGACTGATCTTAGCAGTCATTATTGTTATTAATCAAAACCTGACTGTCAGACGGAAGTGTTCAGTGTTAGAGAGCAATTTGTTTGGGTTTGGTCACTTCTCAACAGCTACATACAGAAAATTTCAGTCCTACAAACACAAAATCAAAACATTTTGATAATGCCTAATGCTTTACAAATTAATTTTCATTTTGTTTCCTTCTAGTGTGTAAATGCAGGGAAACTGTCACATGCATATAAATGACACAGAATTGTGAAACAAACACAAATAAGTACTTAACTTGTTTAAAAACTTGATTTTCCCTTGCCTTTATCTGTGAATGTTGCAAAGTGAAAAAAGACTCAGTTGTGTACTTCAGTTAAAACATTCATAATACCTTTCATAAAACATTCCAGAACATATCATGGCATTAAGCACACTATATATCAAGCAAATAAATCAAAGGCATAGTATCTTTTTTAACTACATCACTTAGTATTTCTGGATAAGAATGTGTCTTTTATGGCATGCAAAAGGATAATTTAGCTGCTGCTATTAGTTCACCTTCTGGTTGTAACTTCCAGATACCACAATCATATGGTTTAAAATGATCCTCAACAAGTTATTATAAATTTGACATTTAGACTGGTGCCATTGGTATTGATTTTCAGTTTTCATTCAGATGAACAAGGATTTTAATCTAATAATTACAAAACTAAACAGGCTACTAATACTAATTAATAATTATTATTTAATTAATATTCATATTTTAATAAATATAATTATTATGAGTAATTATGTACTAGTAGAACTGGGCCTTACAACTCAAGAGGAAGAGACCTGATTTTGTGTTATGTAAATGGTATATTTTCTGTGTCTTTCTCACCTTTACAGTAGTTTTTTCTAAAGACTGGAGGTTCAATAGTTGAATTTGAAACATTTGCTTCCATTGATTTTACTCACCTGGGTGAATAAATCCTGGCCCCAGAGAGAGAACAAAATAATTATATTTCTTTAGTATCAACTTCCTCTGCAATACAGAAAGTCCTTTTTAAAATACTGCCAGGTACTAAAAACAGATTTAGCATTTTCTTAAAACAGGAAGACTTGTAGTAGGAGATGAGCTCCCCATTATCCATCTGTTTCCAGTTGGTTTTACTCGTATTACGAAACTTTCCAGATGTCATGCTCTTCAACTTCTGCCCCTGTGGAACGATAAACTATGTTCCTCTTACAAGCTCTTTATATCTACAGTTATATTTCAAAATTATAAATAATTTTTAAATGAGAGATGTGTTAAATTTTTATTTTCTGCAGAGATTTCCAGATCCAGTATTTACCAATTCCCTCTTGCAAACTACCTAGCAGAGAGAAAGGAAAGGATGGAGTGTGCTTCTTGAGGCAGGGATGTGGGCATTGGGGAGCAGCAGCATGGGGTTCAGTCTGCTGGAAATAAAACTAGAGGTAGTTTTGCCTCCAGTGAGCCATTTATATATATTGAAAAGAGGAGAAGCAAAGAAGAAAACAAATGCCAGACCTGCAGGTGTGCTAACAAATTAAAACTGGAGCAGGAAAAGAAAAAAATCTGCTATATCCTTTCAACCTCTGCCTCACCTCAGCAATCCCTATGATGTAACCTTTCTTCTAGGGAGAATTGCAAGCAGTCAATCCTACCCGTAAACAGGCAGTGAATGTCTACACAGGTTGGCGTGACTCTACTGCTGCCTCTAACCAGTGCCAGTTGTTACCTGTAACAAGAGCCCCTTGGCTGTTAAAAGATGGAGAAAGGAAAAGGGCTGGCTACTCACTTGAGCACAAACAGTAACTCGAAAATAGACATTACCTGCAACTACAAAGTATGTTACTGCAAAAGTTGTTTTCAACACTATATGGTACTATCTTCTGGTTTCTCAGAAAAGCACTGAAGAGAGAGTTATTCAAATAAATGATTTGTGTTTCTCTACTTATGTGATTTCTCTCAGATGAATTACTGTAATGAAATGGAAAAGAGAATACTTTTGAGGTTGTTGTGTGGTCTGCATCAAAAAAAGGCCGTATCATAAAATGTCTTATTAAATCTCCAAATGGTGTTTTATCGCTGTACATGTTCCACTTGGAATTTTCCGTATCTAGTAAAAATGCTGTTCTTTCCTCTATGAACAACAGGAATTTTTATGTTGTTACCAAGTTCCTTAAAACTAAGAAGAGGAAGAAACTGAGTCGTAGCTCAGGCGTCAATATTTTAAATACACTAGATAGAGCTTTCCACATAAACTGCACATACACTTTTAAATAAAAAAAGATTGGTTTTTAATATAGAGAAAATATAAACCATGATTTTGCTATGAAAGGATTAATGTTGTAAGCATGCTTTCTGGGACTAAAAAATACTGTAAAATAATCAAGCTTCTATGCCTTGCATCTGCAAAGTGGAACAGTGTACTTTTATGACTGCAATGAAATTGTTTTCCTGAGAAAAAGACCAAATGGAATGGAAAGATTGTCACATCCAAGAGTTGTACTCATCATGGATGTATACTCTGAAGTAAAACAGAACAATCTCACAGACACCAAGCAGTCAGGCGGCGCTGCACATTCAGAACAGGGAAATAAGAAGGGTCTTGAGACATGCTTTAAATATTGAAAGTCAATACATCACTCAAACACAAAACTCAAAAACTCAGGAAGATCTTGTAAAAGAGAGGACTCCACAGAAGTGTCCTGGTACAACAGGTCTTTGCTTTGGAGTCTACTCTAGCTTACAAACACTTCTTCATAATCCAAAGACAACTCTAGAAAAAAGTTGATATCAAGTATACTCCGTGGACAGATTTTACAGTCCTGATGTTTCTTTTTTATGATTACATCTCCAACCCTGTAACAAGAATTTAACCCTTTTGCTTTAATAGAAGAAGGCTGCTAGATCTTTTAAAAACTGCTTGGTAACTGAAATCCCACTGAGCAAGTACTTTGCCTAAGGCAGTAAACATAAAACCTGCTATGGCAAACCAATGCTGCCAATCCACAGCAGGCTTGGGATCTGAGAGAGGACCACAATTCCTACACAGCTTCTAAAAGGAAGTTTGCAGATTGGTATCATCAACTCACAAAATTAAGAGAAATATACCTGAGATGACTTCTCAAAAGACCCTGCCATCCTACAGAGATTTTACCTCCCTATGTACAACCAGTTTCTTCAGATAGTTCCCCTACAATCACCTACCCTGCTAGGAAAAAAAAAAGGTACACTTTTATAATCCAACCAGAACTCACAGTTTTGGCAGCTCCTGAGCTTGGTCCTACGGGCAAAATCCCCACAGCAGCCTCTGCAAGGGCTCAAACCAGATTTCTTGCAGTTCAAGAGTTTTCCTGCAACAACCCTGCACTGGACTGAATTATCTTGAGCTGTTTTTCCTCCTGGCATATTTTTTCCCCACACTTTCTTATTAAACTAAATCTCTAGCATACACGTACACTATCCTTCACATATACACAGTATGCTATGTATACTTACAGTATACATATATGTAAAGCACACATCCAGTAAGTACATTACCTGTGGCATGGCAAGCAGATTACATGAGTGGCCCTAGAAGAACTTGGCCCCATCCCAGTAACTTCTTTCTGGTTTGATGCAGCAATACCAGGTCAGATGGTGAACTCTCCATTTACAAAAGGTAAAGACACAGCTCTAGGTCTTTCTTACAACTCACAGAGTGAAAGGTTTTTCCCTGTCAGTAACTAGAGCTCTCTAAACCAATGTATGCTTGCTTGGAGGTGGGGGGGAGAGTGGAGAGGGATGCAACAAGAAGACCAGAAAATGGCTGTTAATATAAAAGACACTCCTGCGGTCAATTTAGACCAGTGTAATGCCATTCTACACTTGCTAAACCTTTTCACTGAACCTTATTAGAAACAGTGCTTGCCCAGCTGAGGAGGGAATTAGAGGGTTTCTGCAGTGCATTCACACCACGATGAGTACTAGAGCAGCTATGTGCTGAAGTGTTTTCTACAGCCTTTAATATAAAGCAACTCACTTTACAGGTCAATGCTCTGGCAAGCTTGCTCCTTGGTGAGACTTGCAGCTTCCACTGGGGCAGAGTGAAGTAGCCACAGCTGTACCAGCTGTATGTTTAATGCTGAGCACAGGTTCCCGGCAGCTTAAATAAGACGAGTTCAGTGTAGCAGTCAAGATTACACATTAAGCAATCATGAGCAAAACAGGAGCAATTAGAGAACAGCTAGGGAGTGCTCAAATGTGTAACCAGATACTCTCACAGCCAATACATATCAATACAGCATATAAAAACATGGTCAAGGACCACAGCTCTCTCCCTCTGAGTGTTACAGTTGGGTGGTCTTGCAATGAAAAGTACGTGTTAAATCACATCTTGTCCACCCATAAAGAGAGCCAGCCATAAACTGGCTCCTGACACTCAGAAATAGAAAGTGTTCCAATCAATGCTGCCAGTAATTTGAGTAATCCCAAAGAGGACATTTCTGGACAAGGCGATGGCTGACCACGGCTTTTCATAGGAAAGCAGCGCTGGAGGGGATGTCCTGAATGACAGGGCTAATGCACAATTTCCTCCTTTCACACCAAAAGCTCTCTCCATACATAATTGTGAATGCTCTATACCTATACATCTATCCCTCGACAACTGCTTTGCTAATGACACTGCACATTTTCTGCTACTCCCAATCCCGTCAGGTAATATGAAGCTGAATACTAGAATACTAGAAACGGAACTACTGCAACAAGGACTCCAAAACACCAAGCCATGAAAAAAGAAACCGCACTAATACACAGGTCCTAAAGAAAAAGATAAGAATAAATGTATTCATGTATAGACAGACATAGTTCCTGACTGATGGAGAACAAATACTGTGTAACAGACTGAGTAGGTATAATGTAGAAGTTTGGCGTTTTTTTAAATTACATCCACCAGATTACTTGTGGAAAGGAGAGATCTTCAGAAAAAAGATACGAAAAACACAGATGGTTGAAAACGTAAAGCAACTGCTTTCTAAAATATTGAGGAATAGCACAAAAAAGGCAGCATGGAGAAGTCAGGCAAGGAGACTGGAAGACTGTACAGGAAGCTGGAAAGACTATAAAGGAGATGACAGCAAAACACAGATAGAAGTACAGATATGAAATATGTGAAGGGTAGAAAGGAAACTGGAAGGACAGTAACATTTTTGATGGGCTGGAACATCAGACACATGAAAGGAAAAACTCCGCATGCAAGATTTCAAGGCATCCATTTTCTTCCTCCTATACTAAAGGAATGTCAAGTAGCAACAGATTGAACAAAAGTCAAAAGGTAGTTGAAAGTCACAAAGGAAAATGACCATTCTTCTGCCAAATGACTCTTCACCCCATAATTTTAAATTTCTGGGAAATGTACATTACTTTTACTGTCAATTGGTGTGTGCTTTTTTTATGGTTTCTGGGGTAATATTAATAGCCCAGTGAATTCTACAGGCAGTTTTAAAGAATGTTTACCAGGCTCTTTTCAAGATTTCTGGACAATGTGAATTACCAAATATGTGTTTTTAATTTAGAAACTTATAAAGCAAAAAAAATATATTTTCTTCACTAAGATTAGTTAATGGAGATGTAAATAAAGACACCAATGTGACAGGAAAATTCAATAGAATTTAATACACTGAAGTTAGGACCACATAATTTACATCCCAGAGCTCTGGAAACGCTGGCACATAAAGCAGAAAGTGTTAAAGAAAATATTTTTATAGGTCTCTGATGATGAGGGTGGTGTCATCTGATTGGAAAATAACGAATTTAATACCCATAACTTGAGATACAAAAAATGCAGTCTGGGCAAAGAACATCCAGTTATTCTGATCCCAGCAGAATGAATGGCTTTAGGACAATTACTCAAAGGGAGAAAAAAAAAAAGATTAAAGAAATGGAAGTAAACAGGAATAAATGTATCTGCATTAAAAAAAAAAAAAAAGAAAAAAGAGAAAAATGTGTGACTAACGAGTTTTCTTTAAATGTGAGCATCTCTAATAGAGATCATTTATCTGGCCTTCAACAAAGCTTATCATAGCATGACATATAAGGAATTCTTTAGTGAACTCAGAAACTGAGGGGAAACTTGAAGTACATATTAGCAGTATGAACCAACTGACTAGCTTACAGAGTTTTAAAAGGGGAAAGCATACACCTTGTGGAGATTATTAGTGTACTTCTACAAACATTTGCTCAGAAAGCCGTTTTGTTCAGTACTTTTACCAATGAACTTAGCAAGGAAAAAAAATTAAAAACCAAAACCAGCAGTACATTATTAAAACAGCTTCTAATGCAAAGTTAGGAGATACGGCCTACACACAGAAGGATCATTTAGCATATCACATGAATTTAATGGCTGACTTTGAAATATGCGAGCATGAAGTCCTGTAGCATAAAATGGCAGTCTAGGTGCCCAGAAGCACCAGGAAATAAGCTATTTATCAACTGAAAAGTTCAAGGAGGGAAAATACCTTGCTGACTACAGTCATTGATAACATATTGACTGTGACCTGCCAACATAATACAGACACGTCAAAGGCAAATATGATCTGAAAATGTTTTGGGAGTTATGTAATCAACAGAGATAGGAAAACATAAATGCCATTGTACTTCAGGAACACAACAGGAAAATCGGGCCATTCACTCTCCAGAAAACTAACTACAAACCAGTGGCAGAGGAGGACTTCCAGGATGCTACAGGAGTGGAAAACCTCTTTCAAAGGAGACAACAAAAAACCAACCAAAAAACCAAAACAACTGAAAAAAACCCCACCACCCACCAAAAGCACAACTATTGAGAAAAACTAGCGCAGCAAAAAATATGGGAGAATGACTTCTCTCTACAGGTGTTGAAATACAAAAGACATCAGAAAAAATTGGCTCAATGTACCTGAACTTCCACAGATAGTTTCTCAGACTAGGAATCTGACTGTTGATACAAGTTTCACATTTGCTGTATTTGGCATTTTTATCTATACCATTTCTACCTGATTACATGCAAATCTGCAAAGAGCTTACATTCTTCTTTACAGGGAATTTGAATCCCACTGAAATTAACAAATCTAAATACCAGACACCCAAATATTAAGAATTCCAAAGGAATTCAGGTATTCAATTCTTAAATCTTTTGATTGGAATCCAGTATTCAGTTCTGTTAGGTCCCATTAAATAACCAAACCAAAGTAAAGAAGCAAGAATAAAAGCCTTCCTACTCCTACAAAAGAGGACTCAAGTTTGTCTGCCTGTTGCAAGCTGAATGACTTCACTATCAGAAAGGAAGACACCACTATCTTTTAGGAAAAGAACTCCAACAACTAAAATAGAAAATATAAACCCAGGTTTTAACTGGGTCCCTGAAGTGAAATGTGGACATTTCCAAAGATGATCTCCACAGGTGCTGAACAATCCCTCTGCAGTCAGTTTTAGCTTACATCAGCTGGGGTTGATGCTGTCTCTACTGGCACTCCCCACTTGGGACAGCTGTGGTCCATAAGTCAGGGCAAGGGTGCAATTAGACACTGTGAGCAGGCTCCGTAACACCTGCCTGTACCACGAGACCAGGAGCATATCCCTTGAATAAGCAGACAGTGAAAAACCTTCTTTCTGACCTTAATATACTCACTAGTTTGACACATATCTCAACCTGTTTGAATCAAGACAATTCTGCTTGTTATAACTCTGCTGTTCATTTTTGAACATACTCAAACATTTCTTGCTGTTCATAACCACAGCAAACTACTTATCCAGTGTGTCCCTGTTTTCTTCTCCTAAACACACCCCATTTACAGTCCTCATAGCTTTAAGGGCAGCCTTCAGCTGCACTAGGGATACTTTTAATAACACTGAAATTTTAAAAAGCTAGGATATGCAGAACATTCCTTCACATAGATACACAAGATGTAAATTTTTTTTTTTATATTGACATAGAAAATTTTCCTTTCAATAGAAAATCTCTTGAGCTCCTAGTTGGACTAAACAGAACTGAAAGCAGACTTGTCAAAGCAACTAACTGTTGTTCATAGCAAATGGAAAGTAAGAAAATACTTGTCATTCTTTTACTTCCTTCCAGCTATCGTTCAAAACCAGTGTATTAAGTACTTTTGCAGTTGCCCCAAAAGGAAAAGTAATTTAAACAATAGATTTTAAAAGCCTCTTCAAATATACAGTTCTCATAAATATTGTACCTTTGATCTGGTTTATTGGATTTTTTTTAAACTCTCTGATGTCTACCGTTAAAAAACAAAAACTTCTGACATTATATATCAGTACTTAACGTGTGAGAAAATGCTTCCATACTTGCAGTTTCTAATAGCTTTATATCCACCTAACAAGCATCAGGAGTGAAATGAGGCAAACATTAAGAATAATCTACTTTAGGAAGGATACATGGTCAGTGGATGAACAAGATAAAAGAAAATGCAGAACAGGAGGGTCAAAACAAATGAGGAGGGAGAAAAAAAAACCCCTAAGGTTTCATTTTCAAAAAGAAGAGTTCAAGAAAACCCAAAATGTGAAAAGAGAGAATAAAAGAAAACTTCCAAGATTGTCAAGTTCTGTCCTGCCAAGGATGTGTGCAGGATCTCTATTACACTCGTTTAACTGACTTAAACTGAAAAGTCCTTAGGCATCATACCGTAGGTACAATGTACCTGACAAGTGTCAGTGATTCAGTGAAAAGGCACTACTGAACAGCAGAAAAACACTGCTAAATTGGTGCCTGATGCTTAACACTAACAGCAATACAACAACTTGCCTGAACAGAGTTGGGCTGGGTTATGGGCATGCGGCTAAATCCTGTAGACTGAAGGAAAAATGTATGTCCAGGAATGGAAAGTTTAAGGCTAATTCTCAACCAGGGCTGAAGCAGATATTATGGAATGCACTCTTTTCTGAACACAAAACATGAAGGAAATCTATGTGAAAGAAAAGGCAAAAAAAGTATTTGTTCTTCCTTTTCACTTTGGAAGAATGAGGCCTTGAAATGGTTTCTCATTAACTTTCCCAGTATGCATTTGCTTTTTCCATGTAGACTCAGGAAAAAGGGAAGTATGTAGTGGTAACCAACCTGTAAATTTATATACTACTTGAGGGGAATTCCGTGCATTCCTGTACTCTGGGTATTTCTGCAAGTACCAAACAGACCAGTTTGAACACTCATTTCATGTCTCCATATTCCTCCTCTGGGACACAGGTCCTTTCTATTAAGAGATCTGTTGCCAGTACCTCCACCACCTTACCATTACCAGAAGTAAGGTCCAACACGAGTCCAGCACACTGTGAATGCAAATCAATGAAACCTCCCCTGCCACAGGTCTACCAAAAAGAGGTGCTTACACTCTTCTGCTTGCACAATGCTTCTTTCAGTGCAACACTAAGCAGATGATGCCCAAAGAACTGTGATTTATAGCTCCTTTCCCAACAAGTGTACATCTCCGTTTTTTCTGTTCTAAGCACACTGACATAAGCATGCACCTACAATACAATTCCCCAAAAATGTCAACAAACATGAAGCAATTCAACAGAATAGAAACTAAAATACACAAATTAAACATCTTAGAGACAGATTTCCCCTTCTTTGCCACTGCAAAGTTAAAAGCTATGACCCTGTAAATCTTTTAGCCCTTAGACTTATGAGTCTGATTAAAAACATAAGATGAATCATAAAAAATGGTAGGCAAAATCAGCTTTATTTGTCTAAGAAAATGCTCTCAAAAACACCGCAAAAAAAATTTACACGGCTCTCCCCTCTACTTACTGCCTCTCTAATTTAACTGAAAACAAAAATTACACCACATACATGGCAACATTTATTATGTATTTCAGTCAGCCACATTACTATGTGGATCTACCACAAATTAAGACCTCAGTGGGTTTAGAAGGCTCAAAAGCATCTCTGCTGCTTTCCCAATGAGAAATGAACATAAACTGATGGCGAAAGGAATCATGGCTAGGCTTCGCGAACGAAGATTTGGGAAGGGCTCTACCCACTATTCTTGCAAGCGCGTTGGTGGCTAAAAAGGCCAATACGGGAAAGGCAAGTCCGGTTGCAAAAGACACAGCAGAAAGACTCCTTAGATGGTATATTCTGCAAGGCTCGATTCTTTCTGCGTTGTCTTTTCTCCTCAAGAGTGATCCTGCGTGCTTTCTCAAAAGCATCAGCGGCGTTATAAATGGACTGTCTCCAGGCCTCCCGGTTAGAGGCCAGAGTGGACCAGTTATGGTGATCAATATGCCCAAGGCTGAGTTGTTGCTTCAGGGAGTCCTTGTATCTTTTCTTCGGAGCTCCTCTCTTGCGGCAGCCAGAGGCAAGTTCACCATAAAGCAGGATCTTAGGGAGGCGGTGGTCCTTCATCCTGGAGACGTGCCCTGCCCAGCGCAGTTGCGTTCTCAGTAGCATGGCCTCAATACTTGTGATTGCTGCCTGTTCAAGAACAGATGTATTGGTCACATAATCTGACCAGCGGATGTTCAGGATTGTGCGGAGGCAGCGTTGATGGAAGCGTTCTAGGAGACGCAGGTGGTGGCGGTAGATGACCCATGTTTCGGAACCATATAAAAGAGTAGACAGCACTATGGCTCTGTAGACACTGATCTTGGTACCTTTCTTCAAGTGTTTATTACGCCATACTCTTTTATGGAGTTTTCCAAAAGCACTATATGCCTTCGCTAACCTATTGTCTATCTCCCCGTCAATCTTACCATCTGAGGAGATGAGGCTGCCTAAGTAATTAAACTGTTGGACTGATTTGAGTTCTGATTGGCCGATGGTGATGTGGGGATGATGGAGGACTTCCTGAGGTGCAGGTTGATGGAGAACTTCTGTCTTCTTTAAGCTGACTTCCAGCCCAAAGAGCTCAGCAGCATCTGCAAAGCAGGATGTTAAACGCTGCAGAGCTGCTTCTGTATGAGCGACAAGGGCGGCGTCATCAGCATAAAGCAGGTCCCGGACAAGATGGTTCAGGGTCTTAGTGTGGGCCTTCAGTCGCCTTAGGTTGAATAGGCTTCCATCAGTACGATATCGAATGTAGATACCGTCCTGATCATCGAGGTCTGCCGTGGCCCTTTGGAGCATCATACTGAAAAAGATTGTGAATAAGGTAGGAGCGAGAACGCAGCCTTGTTTCACGCCGTTCTTTATTAGAAAGGGCTCAGAAAGTGTGTTGCCATATCTGACTTGGCCATGCTGATCTTCATGAAGTGAGGTGATCATTTTAAGGAACTTGGGGGGACAACCTAGACGTTCCAAAATCTGCCAAAGACCTTTTCTGCTCACAGTATCGAAAGCCTTGGTGAGGTCGACAAAGGTTACAAAGAGACCTTTGTTCTGTTCCCTACACTTCTCTTGCAGTTGTCTGAGAACAAAGATCATGTCTGTGGTGCTCCTGTTGGCTCTGAAGCCACACTGAGATTCAGGTAGAATTTCTTCTGCTATAGCGGGAATTAGTCTGTTCAGGAGTATTCTTGCCAAGATTTTGCCAGCAATGGAGAGCAGAGTAATACCACGGTAATTTGAGCAGTCTGATTTAGTACCTTTCTTCTTATATAAGGTGATGATGACTGCATCACGAAGGTCTGAAGGTAGTTCGCCTAGTTCCCAGCAGCGCACCACAAGCTCATGAAATTTAGCATGGAGTGCAAGGCCCCCATGTTTCCAGACTTCAGGTGGAATTCCATCAACCCCAGCTGCCTTGCCAATTTTCACCTGCTGTATGGCCTTGAGGGTTTCTCCTAAAGTGGGGGCAGTATCCAATTCGTATTTCACCGGTCGTTGTGTGATGGACTGAATTGCTGAGTCTTGGACTACACGGTTGGTACTGAAAAGAGTCTGAAAGTGTTCAGACCATCTATTCAGTATGGAGGTTTTATCTGTCAGAAGCGTTTGACCATCTGCACTGAGTAGTGGGCTATGGATTTGGTATGTAGGCCCGTATGCTGTTTTGAGGGCCTCATAGAATCCTTTGTGGTCCCCTGTATCTGCACAAAGTTGAGCTTTTGCAGCTAGATCGGTCCACCACTTGTTCTGGATGTCACGGAGTTTCTGTTGGAGTTTGCTGCATGCAAGACGAAAGGCTACTTTTCTTGTGGGACAGGATGGCAGTGCAAGGTGTGCTTGGTGGGCGGTTCTCTTCTTCCTCAACAATTCCTGGATTTCATGATTGTTTTCATCAAACCAGTCTTTGTTCTTCTTGAGGGAGAACCCTAAGGATTCTGCGGAGGATTGCAGGATGCAGCTTTTAATATGGTGCCAAATAGCTTCAGGAGAGGAATCTGCAGAATCTGTGGAATGGTTATCAAGCTTAGTTTGAAGGTTTGCCTGGAATCTTTCTCTTACTGTGGCTGATTGGAGATCGTTAACTTGGAGTCTTCTCCTTGGGATACTGCACTTTTTGGGTTTGAATTTGAGATTGAAATTGAGTTTACAGCGCACAAGCCGATGGTCTGTTTGACATTCTGCGCTGGGCATCACGCGGGTATGGAGGACATCGCGGACGTCTCTCCGTCGCACCAAGACATAATCAATGAGGTGCCAGTGCTTAGATCTGGGGTGCATCCAGGTTGTCTTTAGGCTATCTTTCTGCTGAAAGATAGTGTTGGTAATGGTAAACTGTTGCTCCGCGCAGAATTCTAGCAGAAGTCGACCATTATCGTTGCAGTTTCCGACGCCATGCTTGCCTAATATGCCTTTCCATGCTTCAAAATTTTTGCCTACTCTGGCGTTGAAATCACCAAGGATAATGATCTTATCATCTGCTGGTACCTTTTGGGTAAGGCAGCGCAGGTCAGAGTAAAATTTATCTTTTTCAGCAGGGTCAGCTTGGAGAGTTGGGGCATATATACTAAAGATGACAATGTGTTGGTTGTTATTTAGTGGAAGGCGTAGGGAGATAATGCGATCAGAGTGACCTGTCGGCAGATTTTCGAGTTTAGGGACAATAGAGTTTTTGATCATGAAACCGACACCTGAGAGATGTTTTTCGGTTCTGGACTTACCTGACCAAAAGAGAGTGTAACCGGCACCGTGTTCTCTGAGGCTGCCTTCCTCGTGAAGGCGAACTTCACTGAGAGCAGCTATGTCGATGTTGAGACGGGCCAGCTCATGGGCAATTAGGGCAGAGCGACGCACAGGACGTCCGCTGTCCGCAGAATCGAGCATGGTTCTGATGTTCCAACATGCTAGAGTTAATTTAGGTACACCTTTGGAGGCAGGTGCGTGCCTTTGTCTTTTGCTCTTTGTGCGACCGCATTGGAAGAAGATGCCCGTCGGTCTGCGGTTAACCAACCGGGTGAAGGTGGAGATGAGCTTTGTTTAGGCCACCTTTTCTAGGCCCCTCTCCGAGTGGAGCAAGCAGTGCTGTCCTTGAAAAGGCTGCTTGGTCGTTCAGGGTGCTGCCCCAAGAGACTCTCATCTCCGTCAGTCTCAAATGACCAATATCCTGAACCGCCTGCATGCAGGGTTGAGTCTGCGGCTCCCAGTGCATCTTTCACCTACCGTTTCGACCCTCGCCCGTCGCTGCAGGACTTTTTGCATGTGGGTAAAGCCTTCAAGCCTGCGCAATGGATTTTTTAGGTGAGATGCAGTATGCGCGGAACTGAACCCACCCTTTAATCCTGAGGTTCATCTGCCAGGGCCGAGCAAGCTTGGACGGTGGCAGCGAGGTCCTCAGGACGTAGGTTTGATTAGAGTGACCTTCTCTTAGATGGATGGCCTTCCAGGGCTAAGCGAGCTCCATCTGCCCGGGTTTGGTATGAGAGTTGTCCTTCTCCTAGGATGACTGCCAGAAGGCTAATGAGCTCATCCTGCCCAAGAAAGGCGAAAGGAATAGTTGTGAAGTAATGTTCACTTTTTAAGAAACCTTGCTCAGTCTATACTGTTAAAAATCAGCAGACTGATTCTGCCCTTGAAATCTTTGTAGTCTGACCAATTTTGGAATCATTCAAAAATACTGAGTTAGAAGATGATGCCACATAGGAAGCACCTATATAGGGTGCAGGGAGTATTTTTAACCTTAGCTTTAATTCCCAAAGCAACAGGGAAAAGCTGTAGGACTTCTGGCTTGAAGGAAGGGATGGTATTTAAACTGACAAATACTCACCAGTAAGACTGGATTCACTTTGTCAGCCATTCAGTTATTGACTGAATGAATAAATAACAGTAGGACAAAACCACAGATTATTCATGGTCAGGAAAAACTAAGAAGTTTGGTTTTAGGCTTTATTGCTCATACAATCTTGCCTAAACAATTCCTCTACCATTCACACTCTGCCTTATATCCTCATGTTTAAACAGGTTGCGTGACATAAAAAAAGCATTATTTAAAATGTAAGAAAGTCAAATGCAAAATTTGTTCCAACAATTGATTATTTTATATGCAGAGTCACCCTGCCCATGTAATAACATGGCCAATACTCTTCATGTGGACGATTTTTGAAAGTCATTATAATGATCCAAAAAGCTTATCAGAATTGGGTTTACAGACATGGTTATGCTACAGAAGTGATGCCATGCACGAGGGAGGAAAGGGTGCAGTGAACAAACTGTCTGTACACTCATGTAAGCCTGGAAGCAAACTAAGCACTACAGTATGTGCTACTGATGAGGCTTGGCAGAGGTATGAATGAAATAAGAGAATCAAGAGAACACGACTTGAGAACAAAGTAAAAAATAGACTGACAAATTTACCGCATCCTTTAGCGAAACAGGTTAACTATTTGCAACAAGGCAGCAGAATGTGACAAGAGAATAACCAAGACAGCAGGTCACCTTTTTTCCAGGAAGGAAATGTAAACTCAGTACAGAAAAATCATGAGCTGACAAAATAATTCTCCCAATAATACAGTGTAATTTATGAGCAGATTTTTTAAGCTAGAAAGTTGTAACAGGTTATTTAAAATAAGAATTATTATTACATTCTTTAGTAAGGCCCATGCCACTTTACCTTCATTCCAAAGATTCATAAAAATTTCTAGTTAGGAACAGATAGAGGGCTAAAATTATGTCGTTTTCAGCATTGCTAAATTTCCACTAGCTGTGGCATAATGCTAGAATTTGACTTCATAAAAATTAATACCTAAGTCTTACATAAAGTGTTTTGTTTAACTTATATATGTTCAAAAATGGAGTGCAAGATTTTTTATATTTTAAGGTATATAAAAATGCATTGTTTAGTTGACAGTAAAATAAACCATCTATAGCATAATCTCAAGGAAAATGTTACCATAAACGCTTCTTTGTGAATTTAAAAGGGGAATGTTTTCAGCAACACTGTGAAATTTAATTCACCTTGAGAAAGAAGATATCAAAATCTATGTGCAAAATGGCATAACCTACGATACATAAATTGGCATCTGCTTGATCAGTTACACACTTCCAACATGCATATACCAGTTACATTTAGGAACATTTGTTAATATCTTAGTAAATCTTGCAGTTATCTACTGATGACTTTTTTCCAAGACAATCTAAAACATGTTCTGCAGTTGAATTCCTCCAGATAAATGCAAAATGCATCCAGAATAAAATTTAGTTCCTACTCTCTATATTTACATAGCTAACTTAAGATTTGCTACCCTCAAATTCTCACTTAAAACAATGTTAATAATTGCAATATATTGTACTTTACATTTAGATAACTAAAATGTATTATGCTCTTTTTCTGAGGTAGTACAATTCTTAACTTTAAAAAATGGAAACCTGAAGTATAACTGCAACTGTTCACACATGAAGAAATATGTCAGGAATCCAATTTTGTCATATTTATCCTCATGATCTAAATATATGCCTTTCTGTATGCATTTCATGAAATCATGTATCCCAATTAGTATGTTGTACTTGGGGCTTTTTTAGACTTATCTTCAAGGTAGGGGTCATGCTTCCTTGATGTACGTGCTTCCTTGAGGTATATGATGTACAGCATCTTGCTCCTTCTGGGATCTACTAGAAGCAAATAGGAACAACTTGATGATGGGTTATTTCACAGAGAATGAGCATTGGTTCAGCTTTGCTCCACACACACTGATTGTGGAATAAAAGCAGTTTAAAATTGAGCACTTTTCAGCCCAAAGACATATGACCCATCATACTCAGCCCAGGAGGAAAGAAACAACTAAGGAGTTTGGAGTACAGCAGGCAGGGTAAGAACAGAACTACAATCCCAGAAAAATAAATGTTTCTACTACTCATGCATATTCAGAAGAGCAGTAAAAACATAAAAAAAAACAAACAAGGTTTTTGCCTCCTCCTGTCAAAAGCATCCTTTCCAGTAGGGGGAAAAAAAGAAAAGGAAAAAAAAAAGAAAAGAAAGGAGAGTCTTCTTTTTGCTGTTTCTGGGGCACCTTTGAAGAACTTCGGCTTTGATATTGGGACTGGTTGGTGGCAAGACTCCATACCAGTCTGAAATGGAAAAAGAGAGCAACCTACCCAGGTGCCAGGAATCTTGCATCCCAGCCAAGCTAATGTGATGCATAGATGACATGTGATAAAAACTTCAGGGAGCTGGTAAATCCTCCAGTTTGGAAACCCTTCTTCTGCAGCTGAAAATCATCAGGACATGGAGCATACTCCAAGCCTTTTAATAAATGTATCTCCCAAGCTGCATGACCCAGCACTGAGCAATGCCATCACGTCTCCAGTGTTTTCCACTGAACTGCTCCTCAGAGGGTCACTTCTACCTCACTCAGGGCTCTTTCATGCCATAACAGCACAAGCACACTTGCAGGACAAGCATGGGATAGAACCTAGCCTCACTCCACAGCAGCTGCCTGAAGTGTCAAGTGGGTAAGGACAGCTCCCTAGCCTGTGTAAGCACCTGCAGGACCACTGAACACCAAGAAGAGTCACACTGAGTAGAACACCAAGAGCAACAAATCACTTCCAGCCACAGAGGAACATGGATTTTCAGTGCCTGAAGAGCAGAATTTACCATCAAAACAAAAGTTCAGTTTAAAAACAACTGCATATCAGAATAAACTGATCAGTCATTTTGATGCTCACAGAAACTTCTGTGGATCAAAACCAGTGGAAACAATTGTGGTCTTTGTATAACCTCCCAGGAACGGTAAATTTGGATTAGATTTAAATCACATTTACCACTCTTGTTTTAGCAAAGTATCAACAGCAACTAAATCTCCATTCATAGATTTTAGTATAGGAACTACATAGGGAAAAAAAACTATCAGTGATACTTGAAAGTATTTTACTCCATCTGATATCGTTGTTCTTAATACACAACCTAAAGCTAAGTCTCTCAAACAATCCTTTATTACACTGAGGTCCATAATAAACACTTGCTAAAACAAGCAAAATAATTGGCAATCAACAAAATGTTTAGGGCTTCCTAATTAACAATTTACAGTGCAGAAGAAACGGAAAATACAGAAGGCTTTCTTAAATGCCATTTAAGTATCTTCACAAAAAAGCATCTTTAGCATGTTCACCACACTCAAAAAAAAATCAAGAAAGGATAAATGACAAACTCTTTTCACCAGCAGAAGAGGAGTTACACAACTTTGTGGGGGAAAGTGTTATTGTACAGTAGCTCATGTGCATGTAATAATTTTGAAACGTGCTGACACGTCGCACGCTACACCAGACAAGCGGCCTGGCTATTGCCTCTTGCACTGAATGCTGGATTTGCTGAATGTAAACATACATATCAGTGGTTCTATACCATGAGATTGCAGGAGGTTGATGCTGGGAGTCCCAACTGACTGGATTAATTTTGTCCATAGCCAAGCATAACACCTCACACTCTATCAAGGGAGAAATTCTAATTGGATCTAACAAAGGGTGCACTGCTTAGGCACACGTGTCAGAAAATAGTTTCCACATCACATAAACTGTACTGCTAAGGAGAATTATAGAAGGACATTTTCAGATCTCTGGAATAATGACACATAATATTACACACATTCCTTTCAAGTACACTGCTTTCAGGGAAGTATCATGTAAATGATGAATAATGCGTTTACTCCGGTGAGAGCAGGTATGGTGAATCAAGGCTGGATTCAGACACAGTTACTGGCATTCATATGCACTTTCACTTCACTACAGGATCATTTGTGCTACAGTTCACTACAGGAAAGTGTGATGGAAATTGCTTCACCAGAATCTTAATATTTAATCTTCAAAATGATGTACTCGAAAGGAGAAAAAAACATGGTAAAAAACAACATAAGGCAATATGAGGGTGAAAAAAGCAATCGCTTAAATTGTGGGAACAGAAAATATACATCAACGTCCCACTGAAGTCCCTCTCCAATTCCCACTTCTCTGTGACAGGCACCTCAGTCTTCGTAACTAGATGGGAATACCAGAATTACAAGTTGAGAGTACCACACTACCATGAAACCCACAATACTAATCCCATCAACCTTTCTTCACCAATCCATTCCTAGTTCTCTGCTCATGCATCTTTCCCGTTTACTTTTCAAGTGGAATAAGCCTACATGGGCTTTTCCTCTGCTCCAGCAACACAGGAGAGAAAGGTTGGCAAAGCAGAGCATGGGGAAGAAACTCCCATTCTCTCCTCCCCCTATCATTGCCCAAAATATTCGACACTATCACAGTAGTCCATAATACATTAATAACATTTTTTAGTTGGAGTATGAGGAAGGATTTGGAGTTTCCAAATGCCAGTGACCAGACAGGTTGTGGAGTTTCCCATATCGGAGATACTCAAGAACTGTCTGGGCACAATCCTGTGCAATGTGCTCTACGGTGACCCTGCTTAAGTAGGAGGCTGAAGTACATGACCTACTGTAGTCCCTTTCAACCTGACCAATTTTGTAATTCTGTGAAATACTTTTTGATACCATAATATCATGCAGTTGCATTGTAGATAATCTATCTTTTACCTACAGTCTGTTTAGGTATGCTCAGAAGTTGGGCACTGCAGAGAACCTGGGCCCATGCACTTTGCAAGCTAGACCCTACAGTTGAGAGTTGCAAGGGGAAGTAAACACATGGTATGACAAGTCAGGTATCTAGAATTCTGAAACTTCTGAGAAAACAAATGGATTGTCTAGCTGCAAGCAACTTATAATGAATCAACAGTTTTTAAAGTATTTAGAGTTTCCACTATTGACTTTTTTTTTCAGTACTATCTAGCGTAGGAGCCCCTTATGTCAAGAGCCCCTTTATGTTCCTGACCCTGCAACTTGCTCCTAATTATAATCGAACAAGAATATGGAAACAAACTGACCAGGGGGGAAAAAGCTGGTACTGTAAAACCAGGACAGGTTCTGGTGGAAAGGCTCACCACAGCCACCCCCAATGGTCAGGGGTCACTGCCACACCACGTAACACTAGTCCCGTGCTGCTACCACCAGAATTTCAATAATGTGGACATACATACAGACAGACCCATTAACCTTGGTTGGGTGGAGGAAAGGCAAAAGAGAAAGCACATCACACCAGAAATAATCCGATTTGGTTCTGGACTGAGGACACCAAATATTGAAAAATAGATCAAATCTTCATTTTGCATTTCCTTGCCCTTGTCTATAGTAGCCTACCAGGTGCCCAACTCACCTTCCCACCCTAATGATGAGAAAACAAGTACTGGTTTTGGCTGGGACACAGTTAATTTCTTCATAGTTTCTCCTAGGGTGCTGTGTTTTCCATTTGTGGTGAAAACAGTGCTGATAACACAGAGATGCTTTTGCTCAGCAGTGCTTAATAGTGTCAGAGCCTTTTCTGCTTCTCACACTGCCCTGCCAGTGAGGAGGCTGGTGCTGCACAAGAGATTTGGAAGGGACAGAGATGGGACAGTTGACTCCAACTGATCCAAGTATACCCATAGTATATGGCATCATGGTCAGCAATGAAAGCCTGCCCTGGCTAACATACCTCAGTGAAGAAAGGCTAAGAGGGCATTTGATTGCTGTCTACCACGACAGGGGCAGGAAGGCACAAATAGCATAGAGGAATAAGCAGCATACATGCTAAAGGCAGTGTCAAGCCCTGTGTATGAAGCACTTGTGATGATGTTCAGGTTGGAAATGAAAACAAAGGTCCTCACAACTGCACAGCTCAGCATCAGAAAACACCCTCCACACAGGAGAAACAGAAAGCAAGCACTGAGCCTTTAGAAGAAGAAACTTGCTACTTCTACAAAACGAATTGTATAATAGATGAAAAGGCAGAGAACTGGAAAGTGACCCAGGAAATCTCACTGATCTGCTGCCAGGAAAGGCCAGACAGAAGCCCAGAACACAAGGAGCTCCTCTCGGTAGCTTCTGCTAGAGCAGTCAGCTTCTAAGTAGGATTCCTCAAGAGAGGAAGGAATTAATCTCAAAATTTTATTTTGATATTGGGGTCCCTAAACCCTCAAAAATGCCTATTTTAAACTCTGCATCTCAAACCATTCCTAAATAACAATAATAAATAATAATAAAAAGAAAAAGAGAGAAATAAAGAGTAATGGCACCCTTAGAAAGATCAAATAAATATTTCCTTTAATAAAAAGTATAATTTATCTCTCATATGCATTCATCTACAAGCCCTGGTATTATTTTGATATCTCAAGGAAAAGGACACTGGATTTACAAATATTCATCTTTCTGTCTTAAAACATCTTATGTTAGGATAGGACAAACTGAACTGTCTTCAGGAGGGTCCATTTCCCACCGAGTATGGAGAAGTGCTAGGGAATTAAAGTTAATTGAGATGAACCCCAGTTACAAATGTAATGACATAGAAAGAATAAAATCAAATGGACAGACCTAGACACAGTTTTCCTTGTCAGAATGGGCTATTAGGAAACCTAGTAAGAAAGAAAGATAATAAACAAGGACTTCACTGGCAGTTAAGGTGTGAGAGTCTTAGCTCCTGGCTAAACTATTATACTTAGTAACCTGTCTCAAGTGAATTACAAACTCAATTTCTTTAAACTTCAGAGAAGTACTAATTCCCAAATTCGTGAGTGAACCACATTAACTAATAGCTCATAAATCATAATAATATTTTCAAAGTTGCTCACTTCTGTAGCCCTTAAGCCAGAAGATGTCATTTTTATTTTATCCAAATATACTTCACCATACTTCACCAGTGTTCTCAAACCACCCGAGAGCGGAGCTGTGACTCAACTACACTGCTGAGCTTGTGGCTGCTTTCACCTTGTTGCTCTGGTCTTGGGGGGGGGTTGCAATGCTGAGTGAGCCAAGGACTCCCCAAGAACATTACATACACAGTGCTAAGCTGTTCCTATTAACTTTGCAAGGGGGAGTTAAATTATTTTGTCTAGGGGTTTTTTGTTTTTCTTTAAAACATAAGGTTCAGACAAAGACTTTCTTGGGATTTGCAAACAGAGGGAGAGGTAAAGGGGTGGTAAGATAAGATTTTGGCCTTCCAAATGAAATTACAGTCCTATTAAAAACAAGCAAGTAACTAATGAGAGACCAATGACATAATAAAAACATCTTAGTTTCCTTCAGTAGATTAAAGGCAGTTTATAAATGAACTCTGAAAAATAGTTAAAAAAAAAAAAATCAAGATACATCTCCACCTCTTAGTTTTAAATTCACATTTAAAATCTAATTTTAAACTTTTTCACTGCTGATTTTTTTTTAATGGACAAAAATCCTTTAGAAAAGATCAGAGAGAAAGGTAATATAAATATCAGTGCATGTTCTAAAGAAATAATTGAGCTGTGTTCAAGGTAACGTGGTAACACTCAAACCAGCACCAACATTTATTGAGGACTCTGCTCATGTCTCCCTTTGATACTCAGGCGTTATTTTTCCTGTAAGCTGATGTAAACTTTGAAGTTTCGCACAAGATCTTTAAAGAAACATAGAGTGTAACCAGCTGCTACGTATGATTCTCTAGCTAGTGGCTGCCATGTATATTATATATAGAAAGCATAAAAGAAAATAGGTTGAGCAATGTAAACCGTCAACACGGAAACTCTTTGGAAACTTATACAGGATAAAAGCATCTGTAGTCTCAACACTTATACTCTGTAGTCCAGCACAATGATAAAAAACAGTGTCCACTGGAACAGCTGGAGCCCACTGAAAGAGAGCAAAGCCGGCATTTGAATAGAATTTGCTCTGGATATGCTCAAGTTGTATGAGATGCACTTTCACATCCAAAATAACTCTCTAGTAACATATAGTCCAATAGATGATCCATCTTTTTTGAGGGTTTGGAATCTACGAGGCAGGAGAACTGCATTAAAAGGGTATTATCAAGTAGAAGGTAAGCCTGCAAGACAACATATCTGAAATTATGCAACAACAAAATTTCTTTGCCTATATGGGATACACTTGACATAAAGCTATAAGTATCTTTTGTCTCTTGTCTGCAGACCATCCCAGGAAATTTCTAGGTGCACAGGTAGTACTGCCTGTTTGGTCAGTACCCACAGGCAGCCTGTCACTCACACCACCGCTCAAGCTGAGCGAGCATCCCTGTCCACAGCCATCCTGAGCCAGGAGAGGTGCCTTTGCCAAAATACTTTTTGCATTCCAGAAACAGACAGTGACATGGATACAGCACCTAAATTAAATGCAGCTTCTGCTCTGTGAAATGGAGTAAAATACTGTCAGCTGTGTCAAACTCAATGTATTTAGCAGTTGTTAAACTACACGCACAGAAAGAGACCGCCTGAATCTGCTCCTTGCAAAAACACCTTGCCCATGGAAAAATTGCAGAGACATGAGACATCAGATGAGCTCTTCCATGCATGTAGTGACATTAACTTAAAGTGACCAGTCACAACTGCAGCATGGAAATACAGAAGGAGTGGGTATATAAACACACTACCAGAAAAAAAATTTGAATAGGTTATTGCATGTTGAAGAATGCAACGGAAAAGCAATTTATCAAAATGAAAAAAAAAATTGATAATGGAATTGATCTGGTTTACATATCTAACTTATTTCCTTGGTCTTCAGACTGTTTCTAAAAACTCATACTGAACCATCTCATAAGGGAGAAAAGAGAGGAATTCAGTCAATATTGTACTTAAAGTCATGCAGAAAAATTAGAAACATTAAGGTCCAAAGTAAATGTCATTTCCACAGCTAACAAATTACAAAACTGAAGTATAACCAGTGAAAATGAAAATTATTTTATAACTGATGAGTGGAAATTCTGCTTTTATTAACTGTAATCCACAAACTGCTAGGGTTTTGCAGCTAAAAGTCAGTAGATTTCAACACAGCCAAACTGAATTCTGTGGAGAGGAGGTAAATGTCTTCCTAGGTGAGCTCTACCTGTACATAGCCTACACCATTAAATACTGGAACACAGTCAGAAAGTCTAACAACCACTGAGCAGTGCCAGCCTAGCACCAGACTCTAGAGAAGCACAAAAAACTTGGAGAATTCGGAAAGTAAGAATGAAAAGATGGCTAAGGACTGAAGAAGTGGATTCATAAGGGGAGATCAATAGCTGATTACGTACCAGATTGAATAAAAAATGACATTAGGATGTCAAAGCAGTATCTTCAAGCAATCAAAAACACCTCGCAAAAATAATTTGAGCACACAAAACCAGTACCTGCTTAGGGAATGGAAAAAGTTAATGGATATTCTTTAAAAACACAAACTTGTCCTGCACAATTGCTCCTTGTATTCTCAGTGAGGGCAGACAAAGACAAAGGAGGGAGAGCTTCATATATCACAGCACTAGGTAACTCTTCTTTGGAGTGGAGGAGTTCTGGTGTCTCCGCTTCTATCTCAGAGGTGGATTTAGGACATAGTAGGAAAAAGCAGAAGAGGGAGTTAATTTTCTGAAAACAAAATTGTGCATCTGGGGAACAATAAAATGAAGGCTCCTATCCCCCTATGAGAAAATGTTAGAAGACAAGAGGATGCACTCCAAGAATTTCTGGGTCATAAATAGGAAGGACGTCTAGAATTATTCAGACTCTAGATTTTGTTTTGTTTTAAAATGGGAAACTACAGAGTACTTTACCCATAGTTACAGTAATTTGTACATCCTAAAAAAAAAAAAAATATTTTTTTTACACTGCTGCTTTTATTCTGATTCATTTCCATAGCTGATGATATAAGAACTGTAGTGGGGAAAAGCTAATTAATGGAAAATAACACTGCACCCTCTCAAAGTTGGTAAAGCTAACCAAGTAAACTTGTCTAATTTCTGTATTTCAAGACTTTTGGTCAAGCAGAACAGGACACTGGAAAATGCACCATTGCACATACCTAACTGTAATAGTGAGATATTTGATTATGTCCATTAAGATGAGGTTAGACCTCCTTCCTGTCAGCACTTCTGAAGATTTCTAAATAGCTGAGGATGCTTGTTTCCTCTGAGTTTAAAGTAGTTTATTCATCATTGTTTGAGTTTCTCAGTGTATTTTTTGGATAAAAACATATTTTATAAGTCTAAAAAGAAACAATGCCCTTCCAGTTTGTGACGTCATTTGCCTCTTTTAGCAGGGTCATTTTGAACTGAACAAAATCAGCTGTTGCTTTCATTTCAGACCTTTCATATCATCTATTGCAATTCTTTCCTTATAACTCACAAGCACAGCGTCTGCAACTCCATCAAATCAAGTACACCTTCTGTCTGCTGCTGAACACAAGGGCAAGCTTGTAACTGATTGCTGTAGGCTCAGATTTAAGGACTAGATCTTATATCTACATAAACAAGTTTTGCCAAAGATCAATTAAACTGGGAGTTAAATATTCAGTGTGAAAAGTCTCAATTTATCAGTTTATCCTAATGTTCGCCACCTTCAAGTCCACCTTCTCTGAGTGACAGTAAGAAGGCAGCACCCCTTAGGCTTAAGTGAAAGCCTTAGATGAACTCTGAAAGTCAAAATGGAATTCTGACAAGACAAGAGACATTCCCACATTTACATAGACATCTGATAGGTAAGGTAAAATGTTGTTTGGTAAAGGTCTTTCTAGATATTTTTTAAGCGAACACACTCTATCATAGCCTGTTTCCTAAAAATATGAGACTTAAAATCCTCATCTTTGTAATTTACCACCTCTTTGGTTCTTCTCTTTGGAAAATGTTGAACCATACAGCCCACACAAACTAAATCTTAACATAAGGGAATACTCCAAAGACATAAGTACCATGATATTCACCGCAGAAGAGAGAAAACCAACGTTGTTCCATCCTAAATGCAGGACTGCATCATGAGTTCCACAATCACGTCTTCTGCTCTATGCTTATTAGGTTGCTAATGAGGCTTTAGGGAGCAGTCCATTGTAACACTAAAGAAGGTAGATTTTTTTGCCAGATAAGTAATTTAGTTTAAACTTTCTCAAGATGGTCACAGAAATAAAACTGGCTGTGAAGTACCAGGACTCTTATTTTTACACATACAACTATGGTAATTTTGATTGAAATATTTTTGTGAAATCTTACCATGTATACTATTTCAAAGAGCCACTTCACATATTGGCAGTCTCCTGGTGATTGCTGCCAAGTACATTTTACCATAGCCCCTTGTTTTATTTTCATGAATAAAGGACCTACCGGAAAAGTACATCACTTACCTTATAGGGGTTATGGCAATCTAATCCCACTTTGGATTTCCTCCGTCAAATGACGTGATAAGCGTCATGTTGGAGGTAGTTCAAGGGTGGAATGACAAAAAACTCTACACTTGAATTCCATGTGTGGCATGATTGCCTAGATGTAAAACCAGCTGAACTGCACATGGCAGTTGCTAGTGTACTACATCCAGGTCATGCATTTACTACCTTGCCACTCTCACCTTGTGACTACAAATTCTCAGTTCAGACTGGATGACTCTACTTCCTCAGGAGGATCGTAAATACGCCAAGAGAGTAAAAAGAGAGTATAACAAATGTCAGCTAGTTATTTGAAATTCAGAGAGCTCCTCAAGCACTGATGCCTCTGGCCACAAAAATCAAGTAACCCAAAAAAATAACTTTAAGTTAAGCTGACTTATGCAGATCTGCAGTTATCTGGGCTTCAAAAAGACCAAGCAATACCATGCTTTACTTAAAAAAACTGAAAAAAAATTTGCTATATTCAGTAAGTAATAAACATATCAATTTTGTTAGTCAGTCAGCTGGCCCCAGCATATGTTGATGACCACCTACAGAAAGTACACAGTGGTTTCAAGAGGTGCTATTTTGAGAGCAAACCTTCCTCAAAGAAATGTTATGATCAGATGTCTAAAAGAAATTTTAAATCTTTTTAGACATGAAGAAAAAGTAAGGGTTTTGGGGAAAAAAAAAAATCACAATATTCAGGCCAGACAGTAATTTGAGAAACTCCCAAAGCAAAGAGCCCAACATGACTTTTATTCTCACTAGTGTGAGGCCCTGTTTCCTGGATAATCATAATATCAGATGGACCCCCTATGAGAAACAAACAGTGCAACCTTAAAGACAGAGAATGACACCCATGGAAACCACCTCCGGGATGATTTATATCTATATTGTAACACTACTTTTTAAATGTTATGGCTCAAAAAATGAAGAAAGTTTACATGGGTGTAGTTCACAGGCTTTGCAAATGCCGGCTGATCAGGAAAATGCAATAGTCACAGAATCTGCATTTATTTGGAAAAACTCAGTAAAAAGAGTTCCGAGATGCAACTGAGGATCCAGTCAAGCATTACTTGCAAAAGAAGATCAAAAGGAGGTGCAGGTGCCTCAAAATCTTGATTAGAACAGGAAAATGACTGAGATAAAGCCTACATGACTGTTGTCTGTGCCAGGGGGGATTGCCTCTGTTTCAGACTACCTGAAGACTGCTCGTATCACTCCTTTAGCCTCAAACAATGGGCACAACTGAATGCTATTGCTAGTTCTAAAGTGCCAAAAGACAGAAAATAGATTCCAGCTAACTTCTGCTGTACAAGGACTGTTTTTGAGCGTGCACTGCATAGCAAGAATTAGGAGGCATTCCCCACATTGATAACCCAATTCAGTCAGGACCAGCAAGGACAACCGATATCGAGTTTCACCACTGAGGTTTTGTGTACCATGTGTATCATCTGGTCACATCCTCACACCATACCTCCAACAAGACCAGCGTGGGCACTAGTCCTGGGGAAAGAGCCCCCTGCACATGAGCTACCACGTACTCTGGTTAGCTCCTTAATCTAAATGCCAACACATGCAGGATTCTGAAAAATAAACCAGAGTGGAGCTATCACCCTGTAAGGATGGATAGAGATAGCACTAATGCCAAAAGATTTCTTTGAACTTTTGAAATCCATATCAGTAAGCAATAATACATACATAGACTCAAATGCACAGAACTAAGCAAGCCACAACACTGCTAAAACAAGGCTGTACAAGGTCATTTCAACAAGAGTGTGTGGAAGAACAATATTCTGTTATTTGACATACACTCCTTACAGTATATCTGTCATGCATTCACTGATGAGCAGGATTGTATTATTTGCATATGGTACATTTAAGCAAAAATCAAACTTATATTTATCACTGTTGATAACCTTTCTTGATTAATGAATGTGGAAAAGAGCTGCTATAAATCAGCCTTTATCATCTGATTGGAAACTATTATCATTCAATGCCATGATTACTGCTGCTAAGCTAATACTCAACGAAAGTTTTCACAGTTCTGAAAGTTTTCACAGCTGAATATTTTTGAGACTGGCTTATTTGACAAGCACAGAAGTTGGCTGCTTTTGTTCAGGGAGGAATATCGTCAAGAGAGGGAGCTGGTGTGGGGGTGTACAAAAGAGGTTAATGGCTGGAAGAGAACAGAAATAAAACAGGAAGAAGGGAAGATAAAGTCACTTAAATGGAAATAACATTTCCAGTTGTTACAGAAATAGCATAACAGCCTCCATCAATTAATTATTTCATTCATTAAATAGGCAGCCCGTTTATTTTATTTCTCACTAGTCAAATAAAGACTAATCATTTGCAACACCTTTTACAGTATATTCTAATTATACTCAAATGGAATAATTTTTAAAGGTATTTTGCAAGACACATTCGGGTTTTATTATTTCCTTCAGTTTCAGTAACATAATTTGTCTCTTGGAGTGCTAATGTAACAAACCGCAGTAAAATATTCAACCTAGATATATAAAAATTTTAAAATATCTCTTTTAAAAATGTATTTTCTACAAGAGTTTTACAAAAGAAACATCACAAATAAATTACTGTATTTAAATGTGGACACCTCTATTTTAAAAGTGCATCCAGCAGCCAATACTGTAGCAAACAACTCTTAGCAAAACAAAACTATGCTTGCATCCCCCAAATTATACACATTCACAGCAATAAAAATCTTTGACTTTATCCTGTCAGCTGTGGTGTATTCTCCTGACAATACAGAAGTCAGATAACTAGAGAAGGAACAGTCTTATAGAGGACATCAATACCAGTTTTAACTGCAAAACCAGTTGTTTATCTCATTACAAATCTTAATCTTGGCCTGCACAGATTAACAAAATGTAAAGGGTTTTCAAGAGCATAAACTGATCCTCCTTTTACAGTTCAACAGACTGTATTTAGCAGCTCTTCTGTTTCTATAGCTAACCTGTTTTCCTTTTAAAACAGAAGGGAAGGGGGAAGGTGGCAAAATTCTGTTAGAGATGTACTTTTATCCATGCCTGAGGACAATAAGAAAATAAAAATAGGGGCAAAGAGATCCTAACTCCAAGTCACTCACTTGGTTCTTTTAAAACTGGCTCACAGAATTTAAGAGTATGTGTAAAAGGGTTGACTGCATCAGCGCACTAAGAAAGTCTCCGATATCACCCTCATCTTCCTGTGCAACAGGCCATCTGCTGGAAAATGCCATAGCCATAGCCAAAAGCTGTGTGTGGGCTCTAGGAAAAAAAACAAAATGCAGCAAATCCCCAAGATTAATGACTTCACACATGCATTCCTTGTGTTGCAGCCCAGAGTTGTTTCCTCATCTTCCCCCAAACCACACAGTACTGCCATCACTGCCACCATCACACAGTTTCCTTCCCCCTTCAGCAAAGAGCAGTGCACAGATCTGTCCATGTGATACTCTTGGCAGTGCCTCATGGTGGGATAAAAATCACCCTAATTATCCTCTCTCAGATACAGGGTCTTTCAAGAATACAGCCCCAGGACTGACACTTCACCTTAGATACATGAGGGAAAATATGGAAGAGATGATAAGATTCAGAAAAGGTTGTTCTGTGCAGAAAGTTTCTCAACTCATGACATGTATTTATTACTCATTCCCCACCATCTCTCCTTATCTGATGATACAGCTTACAGACTGCATGCAGTTTAAGATGTAGTTCGAAGTTGCTAGCAACTGTTCTGTGATAATTTCCAGTCCCCGCAAAAAGAGAAAAGCCACAGCTCAGTCCATTCTTACAGCTAAAGAGAACAGGTATCTAGATCAATATCTATTAGAAAGCGAAAAATCACCTGTAATTTACCATGTGTTTTCTCTGAAAAGACAGATGGTCACCTGCAACAGTTCAAAGGTCTTACAAATCTGAATTAAAACCTGCAGTACACAAGCAAAATGAGAAAGGTGATTATTTTATTTGTAAAGGTGCTGAATACTCATACTGCTCAAAGAGGTGAACAAGGGTCAGAAATGCATGTGCATGCTTTGAAATCAAGCCAACAAACCACCAAACCAGTGATGATCAGTCAGTGGTCACCCAGAAAGAACTATCTTGGTTTGAAACTGCTCCCTGGAACAGTAACGCCATTTAGAGGCCAGATTTTGTTTTTTTCCAATGGAGTAATATGCCAATATAAGCATGATTTAGTATTTCAGCCTATACTGGTTTAAGTGAAATCACCTATGCAGATAAAGATCTATCTATTAATTACCTGATGTCTACACTGTAGGTGTGACACATACACTATAAGGGTACAGACTAAACGAAAGGGTCAGCACCAGAGCCTGCAATGAAAAAAGGAATTGCTGTGTGCATACTTCAAGGATTTTATTACAATAATTTCCAATGCAGACTATGATCTCTAACCATTAGTAGACCATATAGACAGCTGCTGCCTGAAGTAACCTCTCCCTTCTGTCCTTGGCCAATTGAGAAGCAGAAGCAGGAAGAGTCCTGACCTTTCCCTGCAAACTTCCCTGTACTTTCTCTCCCCAGGGTTAGACTGACAGCACTCACTTTTGGCTGTACCTTCAGACAGCTTTAGGGATTTGTGTCAAGGTACTGGAGCTTACATTTGCTCAGTCCATTGGGGATCTGAGCACCTAGCACCAGTGTATCAACACGTAACTTGTTAAGCTCTGCATGTTATGCTGCTGCTATCAGTTAGCCTATTCACAAAACCAAAACCAAATGTGGTAACTTTGCAGGACCTATGTTGGTATTACTGTGTTTGAGTCTTCTCTATCCTACCTCATGGGTACTGCCTTCTGCTATTTTCAATTTAAAAAAAAAAAAAAACAAAACTCTCTTTTAGGCTATTAGTTGCATACACACACAAAAAAAGTCAAAATCTCTCCACCTTTAACCTTTGATATATATCTTTTAGGCATCATTTGCGAGTATTGCTTTTTCTGGAGTCACAGAGAAAAGAAATTAATTTCCGAGGCAGACAGCATCTTCAGTTGTTCATTTCTGTGCTAGCCATCTAAGACAACCCACTCTTCACGGGAGGATTGACTCACTCTGCTCGAGGACAGCCGAGAGGTTATCTCACATCACAGCAGGGGAAGAGAGAAAAGAAGGCAGGTGCCTTTGCACTAATGAAGACCAGGCACATTTCCACCACCTGCTGAGAGTGCTGAGGACCTATCTTTCAGCAAGAAGGATAGAAAGAAGAGCCAAGCACACCAAATGTTCAAACGATTCCCAAAGCAAATGCCCATTTAGGTCGTTAATTTTATGGTAAAACACTTCTAAAAGCTTAGCTCAGCTTTCAGATCATTAATTTATCCTTAACAGAACTGCTTTTGGTCAATCAGACTATTCAGAGTTTACTTTAAACCTTGAGCCAAGTCCACCATTTTAGTACGACTAACATTAAGGAAAAAAACCCAAGCATTTCAAAATAAGGTGTTTCAATGCATGTAAGAAAACTCCTGCCTGTGTGCAAAGGCTTTACTGACTTCTAAAAAGATTTAGCATCGATGACTAAACCCGTGAGAACACAGCCATCTACAGAAGCAGAGTCACACAGTTTTAGTTTTTATTAAATTTGCAGTAAGGGACAAGAAATGACAAGAATGGTTCATAGAAACAAGTGAAATGCTAAGGAAAGAAATTACACTGAGATTAATAATTTCAAATATATGTGCAGCATTTGAGAGAAGAAGGGCAGTATAAAAATAGATCAAACCCTTTTGATAGGCTCTCATATCTTCACACCATTCCAAGTCACATTGCCTGAATTGGTAAGGTGAATCAGAAAAATTTCTGCACAAACTGTGCAGAAATCTACTATTTTGCAGAAAGCTAGCAAAACATTTATGCACAAAATAAGCTCCACGTTAAGTAAAAAATGGCATTTTGTACACACAAAGTCAAACAACTCATGATTCAAACCTTAAAAAATAAGAATAAAGTTTACAGCCCAGTTGATTAGAAATTATTGTGTGTATTGTTTTGGTTTTGGGGTTGTGTGTGTTTGTTTGCTTTAAAGAAAAAGACTGATTTTCAAATAAACAATAACTTCTGCAAAACCTCAAAAAAAGCAAGTCATAAGAAAATTCCACAAGTTCAAAACACAGGCATGTGTGCCATTCAGATCACAGTGGTTCTTGTCAGGAGAGAAAATTTCTTTCAAAATGAAACACTCCTAAGAAATAATTCAGTTGGAGAGAAGTTAGATTATTCCTTGTCAATGGATTTCTAAATTAAAAAGTTATAAAGGTTATCTTTTTTTTCATATTTAATTGGAGTAAAATATTGATTTCTGCATGTCCTCAACCACAGCATCCCTAGTACACTGAACAGCCCAACAATGCTGCATAATCCCCATCATAAACAATTATTTCGGGGTGTTTTCTCCATGGTTGCTTCTGAAAGAAGGAAAACAGACAAGCCTAAACTGTTGTGATACCTGGTTATCAGAGAAAAGTTAATTAGCTTCAGCTTCAAAATGCACTCCTCCTCCTCTTCAAATGCACAAATACGCATCTGCCTGCTGCTCAGACGGCTCTCAGGAAAAGCATAAACCTCTTCCTTCCATAAAATACAAATGCGCATCTCTGTGATACCACTGCTGTTCACATACTGCTAGCAAGCAGAACTCACATGCCCCATGTAAACCATTAACCCCTAGATAAACCCCCAAAGTCTACCATCCATTTCCAATGAATGCCAAAAGTCTGGAGGAAAATGGTTGTGCTTTTTAACTTTATTAGAACAATTATGTCTGTGGCAAGAAAAACTTGAAAAAGGAAATTAACACCTGTGGGAAGAATGACAAAGTGACCCTTTTAGCAGATAAGGGAAAGGCTGTGGATGTCAACTACCTCGACTTTCATGAAGTCTTTGACACCATTTCACAGCATTCTCCTGGAGAAACTGGCTTCCCATGATGTGGACAGGTGCACTCTTCTCTGGGTAGAAAACTGGGGCTGAACAGCTGGGCCCAGAGAGTGGTGGTAGAAGC
Organism: Neopelma chrysocephalum; assembly: GCF_003984885.1. Classification (NCBI taxonomy): domain Eukaryota; kingdom Metazoa; phylum Chordata; class Aves; order Passeriformes; family Pipridae; genus Neopelma; species Neopelma chrysocephalum. Next base: position 1,655,701 of record NW_020898046.1, read on the forward strand.
AGTTAAATCCAGCTGGAGCCTGGTCACTAGTGGTGTTCCTCAGGGTTTGGTATTGAGCCCAGCCCTGTTTAACATCTTCATCAATGACCAGGGCAAGGGGATCGAGTGCACCCTAAGCAAGTTTGCAGGTCACACCAAGTTGGGTGCAAGTGTTGATCTGCTGGAGGGTACAAAGGCTTTGCAGAGGGATCTGGACAGGCTGATTAGTGGGCTGAGGTCAGCTTTATGAGGTTCAATAAGGAGAAGTGCTGAGTCCTGCTCTTGGGTCAAAACAACTCCAAGCAGCGCTACAGGCTGGGAGAAGAGTGGCTGGAAAGCTGCCTGGCAGAAAAGGATCTGGGTGTTCAGCTGGCTGAACATGAGCCAGCAGTATGCACAGGTGGCCAAGAAGGCCAATGGCATCCTGGCTTGTATAGGAAATAGTGTGGCCAGCAGGACCATGAAAGTGATCATCCCCCTGTACTCAGCACAGGTGAGGCTGCACCTCGAATCCTGTGTTCAGTTTGGGCCTCTCACTACAAAAAAAGACACTGAGGTGCTGGAGCATGTCCAGAGCAGGGCAGTGGAGCTGATGAAGGGTCTGGAGCACAGCTTTTGTGTAGAGCAGCTGAGGGAGCTGGGGGTGCTTAGCCTGGACAAAAGGAGGCTCAGTGGGTGACCCTATCACACTCTACAAATACCAGAAAAGAGGTTACAGTGAGGTGGGGATCAGTCTCTTCTCCCAGGTAACAAGTAACAGGAAATGGTCTCAAGTTGCTCTAGGGGTGGTTTTGATTAGATATGAGGAAATTATTTTTCTTGAAAAGGGTTGTAAAACATTGGAATTGACTGCCCAGAAAAGTGGTAGAGTCACCATCCCCAGAAGTATTAAGAAAACGTGTGGCTATGGCACTTGAGGATGTGGTTAACATGGTGAACATGGTGGTGGTGCTCGGTTGACCTAGCTTTGACTTGATGATCTTAAAGGTCTTTTCCCATCTTAATGATCCTATGGTTCTATGACTCTATGAATGCTTCCTACCATAAGAAGCTCACAGTGATGGGTGTCCCATGAAAACCACCAAGCTAGAGGGACTGTAGTTTAAATGCAGAAATCACAGAGGCAATCTTAAGAGAAAGTACTTCTTACCATCTTCCAGACAGAAATTATACGGGTATTTTAAACCCTAAGCACACCACAGATTCGAAGTTTCATGCTCATAATAGTTGCAAGGTGCTGAACGCAGTAGCCCTGAATGCCTACCCAGGAATGCTTGCAAATAAAGGAAAAAGACAATTCCCATTAATATTTTTAAAGATGAAACAATCTCCTGAGTAACTGTAGTTTCATTCTGTGCATCAACAGCAGCAGATTGGACTCGACCTCATTCGTGACCCAGGGTCTCAAAACACTTTAAAAGGGGTACTTGTGTCTGCACCCCATTGGACAGAAATGGAGATAGAAAGATGATATGGACCCATCCTATGGCATCTCCTTGGAGCAGCATGACCCTTCTCGGCTTGAAGGGTTTCTCCACTTCAATTCTCTGGTAGGACAAGACCCTACAAGACTTGCCTATGAATAAAAGAAGTCTATGATGTTTGCACACACTTAATTGTATTTCTTCAGGCTACAAAAGTCGTGCTCTACTCATTTTAACAAACACCACCAGATAGTTATGCCTGAAGAGAAATTCCCTGGTAGGAAAAAAACCTCAAACCCTATTTATCCAACTTCAGTAGCAAATGCAAATAGCTAATTAACCTTATCTCCATTACAGTGCCCTGACTTTGCAATATGTCTGGCACAGAAGCAAGAATCTTTTTGCGTTGTCCAAATCTTCTCACATACACACAGAGACTACAATCAACAGGCTCTGAAGCAAATATGACTAGCTAAGATTTAGCATGTATGTACAGCTATACCTTCTGCACTGTACTCCATATGCAAGCCTCTGGATGTCATTTCATCATCACTTCTGTCAGGGAAGGGACAAATTGTCAGACACATGAAGAAAATTGTATTTAACTGTCTGGTTACAAATAAAGCTGTATTTGTTTACTTAAGAGAGATAAAAACAAAACAGTCAAACTCTGTTCATGTACACATTATCAACCCAAGGCAAATAAATCTATTCTTTCACCCACCAGTTTTTTCCCCTAAAATATATGCATGCCCAAAATATGTTCTTCAGCATTTTACCTTTTCGGAGTGTGTTTTAAATACAACTCTTTTTCCTTGGCCAAAATTGGTAAGGATAAAGGAAATCAAATTGGGCAAAAGGTCACATTACAGTGAAATGAAAGTATTTATCAGAACAGCTATTTCTGCCAAGGAAGATAATCAGAAAGGTAATGTCTCGTTTGATCCTTAATTGACCTGTGTGTTTTTAATTAGGAAGTAGGAGAATTAACCTAGAGCTAATTATGGTCTTCACTTTACAAACCTGTAAGTGCATAATTTTACTCACATAAGTATTCCTTAGTGAAGTTATGCATGAACAAATACGTTTGTAGCTTCAGGGAATAGGTCTTGAATAACTTAACCTTTTAAAAACTTTTAAGTGGCTACTTTATAAATGTTTTTTATATACAATGCATTTTGTGTTTTAGGCTTTAGATGTGAAATTTTTCTGAACACCAAAGAATATTTCCTTTTTTTTCCAAGAAACAGCAACAGTTATTTTTGTGTTAAGGAAATAAACAGTAACTTTAAAGAATGAACATTTTAAATATGTGCCTTTATTCATCCTGGTCAGTGAAACTGCAGTCTTTGGCTTAATGACATCGAAGTGTAGAGGTTATAGTAATGCATTTTGATTTCAGCACTGAATTAATTTTAATGTGTAACACAGTTTCAGGGGAAGAAACTTCCTGAGACCTGTGTCATGCAGGTCACTGCATACTACGGTTCACTCACTATTGGAAAAACTTTCTGAAACATATAAAGGGGGAACCTAAGCTCCCCGATGCTCTTCCCACACCCACATTGCTACTCTAGTCTTTTCATTACATTCAGTGGTTTGTGCCCATTTCCTCAAACTCTGAAACCTCTGTGGATCTGTATCTACAGTCCTGCAAACTGCCACGGATGACTCCAAATACCAATTATATAAGGCTCAAAATTGTAATCGTGACTTACATGCAAATGCCCTCCCAACTGGTCGTTGTACCACCAGATGAGTACTAGCTTTACATCCAGAGTCCAACAGAAAACAGCTCCTTCAGCCTACTTTCCCAAGGCAATGTTTAGACTTGCTTATCTGTGGATAAACAAGTCTGCCAGACCCTCTCTAATAAGTTTTGAGTCTATTGGCCAATTATAACCAAATCTGACATAGGCTTGGAGGCCTAAAAGATATTCACTCTGACAAGCAGCAGAAAAGCAAGCAGCTGGGCTGAGAAGACAGCCCCTGTGAGTGACCCTGCGGAGAGAAAGGCTGGAGCACCGACACACCGCTCAGCCAGTGGGGACCCCAGCCTCGAGACACAACACCTAAGGAAAGAGGTTCCTTTGGGTTTTGCTTCTTATCACAATCCTGCAACATAGTCTGTGTACAAGAGCAGCTAAAACATACTGCCTGTATACCAGAGACACACAGATCCACGCACCTCTCTGTGTAAGCACTCAAGCCTGGGTGTGCATGCATAGTGTGGCATGAACTGACTATAAAGAATAATTGATCACACAGGAATTTTTTTTACAGCTTGATGAACTGTTGACATTTTAAGCACAGAAAAGTAAACTCAGTAATGTAGTGTGTGAAAAAACTGCTACAATGTAATCAAACACTACATTATGAAGTATTTTAGTTACAAAATCATTTCCTTACTACAAAAAAGTCCAGCCCTTGTAAATGCTGTAATAGATAAATCTTTCCTCCTTTAATGCACTCAAAAGAACAAGGTTGTTGATATGTAGCATAATACGATTATCAGATATCATCAGAATGTTACAATTCATAGACTTTTCAAAACCTTATCCTATGACCCTTTTCACATTTTTGCTACCTCAGCCAAATACAAAACATCAAGAAGAAAGGGCTCACCAGAAGCAAGACCAGTCTGAAACGTACACCAGTAAAAAAAAAATCAGTTTGACACAAGAGAACTTTAAACCAAACTGCAGGATTTTCAAATCAGTTTCCTCCAGATTTTGGCTATCTGCAAGGTTTTCAGTTTGTTTAAGACAATTTAAAAATAGCTCGTATCTTCTGAAAAGGAACAAAAATCCAAATGGCAATAAATCTAAGACATATTTTATAGTTTGTTTTCCAGGGTATCACCAATAGACGTAATTAATTTGTTTCTGTTCTATATTTGCAGTATTTACGGCACAATGATCACTTTGGCACATATGAGTCAAGTATTGTTATATCTATAAATCCTCACCAACTTCTTAATTTAATGACAACCAAGATAACCATGTTGCTTTATATGCTACTCTGTCCTTGCATCTACCATAAGGTCAGTGGAAAATACCTATCACAAGTTTATAGAGACTTTTCTGGCTTAGTCCATGTTCTATCTGAAAGCTGTAAAGTACTTACAATGGCTGTTGTCAGCAGCAGTGTAGGCTGGACCCAGAGACATCCCTTCACTCTCCCCAGCACACTGCATTCAGTATCACGTTCATAAGACAAAGCAAAGCAGCCCCTTCCCCACAGGATTTACAGTCTGGACAAGTGCTTTGCAGTCAGCATCAAGGAATCAGTGGTTAAGAAACAGAACAGCTCATAAACATTCGTCAAAAAAAAAAAAAAAGTTAATCTTATTTCTTGGGAATAGTAACAGATTTCCCACCTGAGCATCAGACTTCTTCTCCTTGCTTCCTTACACCTGGCAACAGATATTATGTCTTACTTATTGAAGCTCATGTTTACTAGGAAACAATACACTGAGAAGAATGACAGAAACAGGCAAGAAAGATTAGATGCTGGGAACGGCCTTTGTGAATCTGTCAGTTTACATCATTACCAACCAAAGCTCTTTTAAACAGAGTTTCAAGACTTGAGGGCTTGATTCTGCCGAGGGAGGAGTGCTCTGGCCTGACTGCAGCAAAGACCCCAGCACATGCATCACTTTAATTACACAAGTGCACCAATTAAAACGGACCCCCTTGTATCCTTAAAATTAAGTATGTACTTAAGTGCTAACTTGAAGCCAAAGCATTCAGTATACTGACCCACAGGAAGGACTGCTATAGGTCAGGGATACACACAGACATAGATAGGTACAGATATAACTTCCTCAAAGGCCTGAGGTTTTTTTCCCCTCATTGCACAAGTGTCAACCAAGGGCAGCTCAGTTGAAGCCAAGCAGGGCAGTAGGTTGTGGGAAGACAGGCAAGGCCCCTAGTTGTATTTACTGTGATGGATTCCTTGTTTTGAAATAACTGCAAAACTGTTTCATAACAATGCAAAATTTCAACACATGAACCAGAGAACCTTCCTATAAGCACATTATGAATTCACCATATCACTCTAATAGTAAAATGCTGTTTTCATTTTTGGTTGCTTTTAAAAACCTCTTAAAGAAATCCACTCCCTGCATGTGCAGCCTGTGCCAGTAAAAGAAAGTAGGAATAAGTGGTGCTGCAAACCACACTAGTCATCATACAGAGGCGATTTTGTCCTCTATAGGCAATCATATGGTAGTCATTCTGTCAAATTAATGTACACTGCCTCCACAAGTTATTCCCAGAGACTGTAGCTTTTACCATCCTAACTTGAACATGCCTGTCATTCAAAATGATCCATTCTCAGAAAATAACTCTGTCTGTACTCATTTCCCTCCTCTTGAAGTAAACTTTAAGTGAAGTAGAAGAGACCATTTTGGCCCAAAAAGGAGACAACAGAAAAAATGCTGGAAGTTTATAAAAGCGTGAATGGGACAGAGAGGAATAGGGACCAATTCTGCACTAACTATGCAAGACAGAGGTACTATCAAACAAGGGTTCAGAATAAAATTGTGTGGGAGTTGACACAGTGTAAAGTTAAAGCTATGAAATTTCTTGCCACGGCATGTTGCTAGAAGTTTACACAGGGTCAAGGGTCACTCAGAGCAGTTCATGGAAAGGAAGAATCGGTGAGTGCTATAAAGACACCAGCTCTCCCTTGGGAAGCATCCACGCTGCAAATCATTACATGCTGAGAGAGCCTCCTGGAGAATTATCCTTACACTCCTTATTTTTACTCCCCCCCAGGCACCACTTTTTGCACTGTCACACCCAGGACACTAGACAGACCCCTAGTTTTATCCACAAGAGACTCCTAAACAGTGACACTTTCTGTAATTCACTTTCATCAGGTTCTTAAATCAAGTGGTCAAATGCTATGTTTCTGAACAACATCACCAAAGACATCGACTGCTATAACCTAACTGGTAAAACAGAGTTCACGTCGGTCCATCACAAGCGACAAAGTCTCTCAGTCAACAATACCCGTTCTGCTGCTCAAGAGATTCCCAATTCCGAAAGATTCACAGGGCCCTCCATCCTCTTCAGCTACATAACAAGGTGTACCATGAGACACAGGCATTTTGATTTAAACGTTCATTTCGAGAGCGCTGAAGATTAATCTCCGGCTTCTGACGTGCACGCAACGAGATCGTATCGATCGTGTGACCGAAGAGAAGAGGTCCGACCAGCCTCCCGCCTGGGGCCACTAACACGCTTCGCCGCAGCTGCTCAGCTGAAGTTCGGGACAGCCCGCGGCGAGTGCTCCGTGCCCCGCACGGGACGGGGCAGGAGCGGGCCCGCCGCAGGTCCCCCGAGCACCCGGCCGGGGCAGACAGAGCCCCGGCGCTGGGCTGGAAGGCTCCGATGAGGTTCGGGGCGCTGCTCCCGCGTAGGCGAACACGCAGCCGGGGGCGCCGATGTTCCCAAGCCCGTCATTTCCCGGGACCCCCCGGCCGCGCAGGTGCCCGGCCAGTCCCGCCGCAGCATCTCCGCCCCGCAGCGCCCGCTTCCCGCCCGGCTCCCGCGCCCTTACCGCCTGCGAAGGCTGCCGAGCTCCGCGGGGCTGCCGCCTCTCTCGCCGCGCTCGCACCTCGCTTGCCTCCCGCGCACACCCCCTTCCCGCCTGGCTTGCAGCCGCTGTACTCGAGTCTGGGGTGGTGTGGGGCTTTTTCCCCTCCCTTCGCCCTCTCCAGCTCCCACTAGTGCTCGCACTCCCGGCCAGCCGGCTCAGGATTAGATACCGCCGCCTCCTCCTCCCGCCCCCCCCCCCCCCCCGCGGCGGCCGGCGCGGAACTGCCCCCCCGCCTCTGCCACTCGAGGGGACCCCCGGTCACTCACAGGGGGCTGCAGAGCCCCAGAGACGGGGCTTCACGGGCCGGTCACCCTCGCCCATTAATCACCAGTCCAGTAACCAGCCGCCGCGTCCTCCCACACACCCAGCCAAGTCCCCCCGCACTTGGCTGGCGGGACCGGGAGATTTAAGAGAAGCGAGGCAATTTACTGCCAGGATTAAATTAACAATCGAGATAAAACGGACAGCGTGGGAACGGGTGATTGAAAAATGAATCGCCGATACATTGCATAGTGTTTATAATGTCAGCAATAATTTATTACTAAATGTAGGCAGCACCACAGCCCCCATGTATTCCTGCTGCAACTTGTGCTGCATCTCAAAGGCAGTCCAGTACCATCCCATGTTAACTTACAGATCAGGGTTTTCGACCTCAGTACTATGTTATTACTGCTTCTCTCTTTTCTATGATTGATTAAAGGAAATAACAGATCAGCAGTTGAGGTTATCATATTAGAAGTTTATGACCACAATTTAGCCCACTGTAACACGTTATAATGAAAGAAAGGTGAATTTAAAATGGGAATGTTTGAAAGTGTGACTAGATTAGCATTTTAGTGTGCATCAGGAGTGCACTTTGAGGCAGTTGTGGAGCAACCTCAGTGTACGGACTACAAGCAGTAAGTCAGAAAATGCATCCCGAGAGTGCACCTAACGCACTCTGGGGCCATCAGGCATCCCATGCAGGAGGTGAGGCTGCAGCCAGTACAAATGCCGTGGCCTGAGCAATCAGGTCCTCAGGACCAGCTGTTTCAGATGGCAAATCTTCTGGGCCACGCTCACTGGTGGTGCAGGCACACTAATGTGTCTAACCTCACATAACTTCAGCTAACTTCACCCTAACCTCACATAATTTCAGTTTCTCACACTCAAGAGGAGTTAATACACTCCCTCACTTTCCAAGGGGGTTGGCGTATTAATGCTACGTTCACATACACAGAAGCTGGTCTATCGTCCTATGACTCAAAATATTTAATTTGCAGAATATTTCTCCAATATTTGGGGGCAGATACGTGAAGGAGAGGGCAAACTCTCTCCGAAGTAGAGCTTCTTCCACTGCCTGTATGCCTCTCTGTTCTTAGGCGCAAACCTGTACTCTCCCTGCTATTGTAGGCATGGGGCTTTTTTTCACCTCAGTCATAGTAGAGACAGATGTGGGGAAAGACTTATTACTAGCCAAAGCAAATCTGGAAATGCTGAAAAAACTAGGAAAAAACTTGTTCCAGCAAGATTTCTGCACTGCTGTTTTGTGAAATCTGTGTATTCAAGTTGTCCTTGTGCACTTCATGCTCCACACTTTTTTTGGCCTGTATCCTAGCCACAGCTCATTGTAACACAGGTAGATTGTCTATTGTGAGCCCAAGGTTTCCCTCTCAGCAGAGATACTTCACTTTTCAATTGGTTTCCCTTTTCTCTTTGCCTCCTACAGACAAACAAGAGAAGATCAAGACAAATAGAAGTACTGGCTCTCCTAGAAAACAACTGAATAACTATTGCTGCTGCACTGGCAAGAGAAACCTAGAAAACATGAAACTCAAAGAGAAAAGAAAAACACACCCTCAGGAAGTAATAAAGAGGGGGATGAAAAGGAAGACAAGACATAAAAATAAATAGAAAAGGAACAAAAGGAAGGTGTAACCAAATTAAAAGTGCCATAAAGTGAAACATTTGGCAATGAGAAAAAGGCCTTATGAACACCTTTGCTTCACACTGCTGAACAGAGAGACTGAAAAACATTGTTTCCTTTGAGGCACCAAAATAATTAACTATTTACTGAGTATGTGAGAATCAGGGATTTGTACTATAGTGCTCCAATGCCACTGCATAGACCAAAAGGGCAAAGTTGTTCACTCATTTCCTTGAAAACATACAGAAAATCTTCAAAAATGCATGCCCTTCTGAGCTGCAATGTATCATCAGCAACATAAAATATGCAGTCCTGGACTGAGCTCTAATGAAGGCGTCACAATTTCTGTCTTCTCTCCACAAGCTCTACTTAATCTCTTCTAACTGGATCATTTCAGCCACCATTCTTTAACTCCTAATTATATCAGACCTGATTATAACAACACTTGAATGAAAATGCTCAAAATATACTCCTGATGACAATACTGAAAGGGAGATGTAGTGTTGCCCAACAAGACACTGTTTGAGGCTGCCGGGTAATTGTCTAAATCTTCTATCATTGCTAAGGTAAACAGATGAAACCACAAAAATGTTTGAGCCTCCTGGCAAAGCTTTTGGCGTGCTTTCACCTTCCTGACCTCAAAGTGTTGAGCACTGCACTACTCCTCTGCAATTCCTTCTCACACAATACTACGAGTTGCCAGAGGAGGAGAATCCCCCCCCCCCAAACACATTCAAATAAACCATCTGGTGGAAAAACAAATATTGTGTGATCTCTTCACCTTTTGTCTATGTTTAGAAAAGACAACATAATCCTTTCTATTTTAGAAGCAAATGCTCTCTCTCGCTTTCCAAAACAGTAGTATTCTCTGTGTCTTGTGAAGAGCTTGTGGCTTTGTGCTTTATGCATTGCTTCTCCTTGGTAAACAACTTCAACAAGTCTGTTTGCCATTCACTGGCCCTGTGTATTTCATAAAGGAAAAACACACATATGCAACCAACTTATTCCCATTTTCCTAAATGTTGATCAGACATTATGATTTTCCAACTGCACCAAAACTGGAGGTTTCAGTAATGTGGAAAAAAATGGTATTATCATGCCAGATTAAATAGAGCCTTTCTTTACTGTACAGGCAGAATGAGCCACAGCATTCTTACAGTTCTATAACACAATTACATCTCATCTTCAAAACTCAATACCAGGCTTCATTTGTCTTTGTTTACTCATAGATTACAACTGATGGTTTTCTACCATCTGTTTGCTGGAGTATAATGTCCATAGTGCAGTGCTGTGATTTTCAAATCAACCCTTAAACTGTCATAAACAGAATATCAAAAAGCTCCATCAGCCAGCTACAAAATTACTATGGAAAGATATAATTACCACATACACTATGTCAAAAATGCTTTTGTTCATAACATATACTGGTCACCTACCCAGTGCCTCTTGTAGTATGTTTATAAAAAAACCCAAACATGTAAAACACACTTTAATGGCCAAGAGTTGATTGAAACGTTATTCACACACTCAAGTTATGCTTATTTATATGCAGCACAGTCTTATTTCATATTTGCTGTGCAAACTCTAGAAGCTTAGGGTCAAATTCACTTCTTGTTACCTCACTCTGCCATAGGATACATATGTACATATATGTGTTCAAGTATGTATTACACTGGAAGTAAAACACTGACAGCCCATTTCAATAAAAGGAGAGGAACAAGAAGAAAGGGTACATGCTTCCCATGTGAAATGGTAATTGCAAGAGGGACAGAGCATTGGAAAGAACATAAAAGGCACTATATTTGAACAAAATTATTTAAGACAGCCATTCCCAAACTGAGATCCAGGGACTAACTCCCTCCTGGGGAGAGCAGCTGGCTGCCTGCCTCAGCATCTTTCACCAGCAAGAGGAGCCAGCAGTCAGCCATAACATCCTCCACAAGTTTCAATGTGCTGGAGTCCTCTTATGAATTTCTGGCATTCACAATCCTTATTGATTTAAATAGAGCTTGAAAGCCATCAAAAATGAACACTAGACATCTTTACTAAGTAAGAAAGTTTACAATGCAAAAATCTTTAGAGGAAATTTAAAAGAGTAAAAACAAATGAGTGTCTCTAGGACAACAGCAGTGTGGAAGAATGCTCGCCGATTAAAAATAAATCTGTTGCCTATAATGTTTTTAACTTCAGTTAAACTACTCAGCCTTAAACTTCAGACAAAACATCCTGGACTTACAGTACATCCCAAAGCACCCACATACACCTTGCTGATAGCAGCAGTGCACCTGAGTCTGGTAAAATGGACTTGCACAAAGAGCTCTTCACTTGCCTAAGGCTTCTAAGAACTGGGACTTTAGGCTGCATTTTTTTGTGGATTTTGTTATTGTTTCTCCAGCCTTCATCAGTATTTTATAGCTTCTGCCCTCTGAACCACTAACTATTTTTACAATATGGATTTTCCAGTTTAAAGAAACAGCTGAGATAGCAAACTTTAACAATTTCATATTCTAAAATCTAATTAGTTTAATGTAAGGTTATTTGTTCAGGAGTGTTGGTCCTTTAGTCAAGTTTCAGTATAATCTCAACATAATCCCTGATTTTTTTCCCCTTTTACATCTCATACTTCTCTGAAACACTTTAAAATGTTTTGATGTACTAAACACTTACTGTGTACCCTGTTTTATGCTCAGTATTTTCTTTGATCACTTCTTTGAAACTTAATCCAACAAGTGTTATTTTAATTAAAAGTAAGTCTGCCATTGTTCTTTTATAATATTAATTTCATTTCATTATTATGGAGTATATTTTATGTATTTTCTTTCTCTTGAAATTCCTTAGTTTAGGACTCACGTAATAAATATGACTTCTATATTTACTGTTTGTCATGTCTATATAGGTTATGTGTATATATCTATATTCTTATTCTTCCTATGCTGTAATGTTATTTGATATTAATGGGATTTCCTCTTGGGTTTAAACCCTTGAAAAGAGATGGACTTTCTGGAGAGCATAAAATGACCAATTTAATGCAATAACAACAGCAGTTCTCCCTGGATGCAGCTGTGTTGTCACAGGGGATAAAATTTGACCTTTCGCACAATGACAACAAAAGATCTTGGTATTCCTTAAGACATCAAAACAAGGATAGGGGCTCAATATAGAAGCAGCCATAAAAAGTTCTTGTAACAAAACTGTTTAAGCTATTTTACTTTTATCCAGCAAGCTAAATGACTACCACGTGGAGGGGAGGCCCTGGTGAAAGTCTAATTAAGTCAGCAGACCTTGCATAGGAAAAAGTACACTTCTTTATTGAGATCTTCCTTTTGCCTTTTCTAAGTGTGTTAGACTCGATCTGAAAAGTAGCAGTAAGAAAACGGTGGATTTCTACACCAGAGATCCACCCAAGGCAAAGAAGTCTCATGCTGAGAGGCTGTTTCATTCTCCCAGTGGGAAGGAATAGGGTCTCGCTTTATTTTAAATTAGGTGCCCTTTTATTTGCAGTTACCCATTTTGCCAGTCACAGGCTCAACCATACTCAAAATGGAATATGTAAAACCACAAAAGGCATTCATTATCTCATAAAAGGATCCTTTTCATTTGCTCACTGTTATATGATGTGGAAAGCAAGGAGAAACAAGCCATGGAAAACAAAAGAAAGCTGACATGTAGAGCATTGCATGTCAGGGATAAAACTCTAGCGCCAGGGAATTGTCATCACACTGGAGTTACATCAGACTATAACCATCTCCAGGACCATTTCACTAGCTCTCCCCATACACATCACTGTTGCATAGTGATCTGTCAGTCAAATGACTCTAAAAATAACAGCCAAATACCCTTGCAGTTATGGAACTCCTTCCTTCCTTGATGTGCTATGCTTTCAAGATCTGCCATGTCACTGAATCCATTGGACTGCCACTCTTTTGCAGAGCAGGGATGATTTCCAGCAGTTTAGTATCCTGGCTTTCTCCTGATGAGGCTCCAAAGAGTAAGTCTTCTGATGAGTTAATGACAGAGCACTGCATCGGGCGAAAGCCAATGGGTAAAATGTCCAGAAAACAAGAAGTCTGTTTGTCTTCAGCTCATTATAAAAAATGGAAATTTCTTGGCAAGAAAATATTTAAAACAGTTTATGCATCCAGGAATCACCCACCACATCCCCTCCATACCCTCAGCTTTGCCATGCCTTCACACTACTCAGATTTAAAATATTCATCATTGCATATTCTCCCCTGCTCAGGCTGGCTATGGGACTAGCTGTGTATCGAAACTTTCAGAAGCTAAGGCTAACATTTGGCCAAATGTTGCTTTTACAGTTTTTCCTCTAAAATAAAGAAAAATATCATAATAAAAGCACTTAAATCTTCGTAATGCTATCAGGAGGAAAGAGAAAACTTTAAAACCAATTTTCAGTCATAAAAAATGGTTACCAAACAACCCAGTGGTAAATACTATTAAAGAAGCAAACAAAAAAAAATAATCACCACTTACTGTAATTGTATATTGGAAATTACATGTAAGAGATACAAATAAACAAAAAACCATTTGAAAAAGGATCCTTTGCACTCCGATTGAAGCTCTCAAACAGAGAATGGAAAGCCTTTTTTTCCTTCCCTGGTCCAGTTGATCCAGCTAGTCCATACATTTCAAGAGGAGCCAGGGAAAAGCATCCTGTCCTACCCTGACTTCTCAGGAGAGATATCCTGAGCTTCCCACTAGTGCCTTTTATCCCAGCCACTCTCCTGGACTGTATTGTAGCTGAGGTACAGAGATCCCCATGTCATTATGTCTTTTAGAAAGAACCATGCATCCAACCACATTGTTAGGGCACTGCTTGGGTTTAGGGTGTTTTATTGACAGATTTAAGTGGGTAAACTGAAATAGCTTGCTTTTAACAAAAGCCAAGCAAAGAAAAGTCTTCAAATTCAGGATCACAGAGTAGTTGGATACCAGAAGAAACTTCATAGTTGTTGGCGTAGATAAATGGGAAAACCACCAGTGAAATTATCCAATGTCTTTGAGAAGCAAGAAGACGCTACATGGAAAGTGGATTACAGTTATTTTCCTGCTGTGTTCTGAGATCCAGGCCAAAAAAATAGCAGGATATTTGTCTGGTGAATATAAAGTGGGGTATTTTAAATTCCCAGTGTAGTACTTAGCTATAAAGCTAAGTACTTATAATGAAGAGCTCTTATTTCATAATAAGTATACGATGAAACTGAAAATGGCTCCTTATGCTGCTGAGGTGTCAATAGTAAAAGTCCCTCAGTTACCTAAATATGTCTTAACAGATGAAAGTTGCAGATAGGCATACACTTGCTGCCCATAAATGTTGGCAGTCACTAATAATAAATGCTTGCACTAATATGTTTTTCAGCAGATTAACTGGACACAGACATCTCCCAACCCGCACACAGAGAGCACAGCTTATATCATTGCATGTTGTGATGCTGCTCTGGAAGAGGAACAGAGCAAGAGGGGAGGAGTTGCCACTCTAGGAATCATTTTTCCAGCAACAGATAATTTCCTTGCACGCTGGTCGGTCTATTTGCCTTCATCTTCTGCTCTCCTTCATTCTTACCAAACATTTCACCTTGTACAGCTTTCTCCAGGCCCTGAAGACCATATAGTCTTCCATAGTAAATAGTGATTTAGTAGCTTCCAGATGGGCTTTGGGTAAAACAAGACATATGAGGGAAACATGTTTCTTGTCTCTTCCCCTGCTACCAGTATGGTGGCATCAGCTAAATGTGATGTTTATTAAATTTTGTTTAGGCAGGTGAGAAGTTTATGAAGGCTTGGTTAACAAAACTGATAAACACACACAGGCTACTTGCAAGCATTTAGGCAGTATCCTGACTTCACATGTGCATAATACAGAGAAGGAGCCGCTGCTAGTGAAATACAGCCTTTCTTGCATCAGAGTTAGAGAAATCCCTTTTAAACCTTTTCATAATACTATTATTGTAACAATAATAAAAAGCAGCAGCACGTGAGATGCAGTCCCTTTTATCAACATTCATAGCAAAGAGAATATATATGAGATCTCTATATTTTACTTCAAGTTCCCAAAGTGAAAGAGCAATTATATGGTAGAGCATCAGCTCCTGTCAGTTCTGGAAAGTGTTTTACAATATGAAAATGCAGCCTACAAATCCCTTCCTGCTCAGCCCTTTTCAGCCCATAAGCTCTCAAACTGGATGGCCCTAGTAAAGTTTAAGTAATGGATGGGAAGTTGTGGGCAATGTCCAAGCCCCACTGAAACCTCATTTGGGGTATTCGAATGGAAGGGAAGGGCTTGTGGAAGGGCTCCACAAATGTTTCTCAGTGGACATATTTATACTGAGTGGAGATAGCACTCAAGAGGTAAAGCTCAGTGGATGCAAATATTGAAAACAAGAAAAGTTGTCCTATTGGTTCGGTTGTATCTTTCACTGCCTCCCACAGACTTACATTTTATTGCTGAAAACAGATATTCCTGTGGGATAAAAATAAGTTTTAGGAAGGCCAACTGGAGGAAAAGATTTTTTTTTTAATTCTACCTGGCAACCAGAGGATCCAGTTTTCTTTTATACAAAACACCCATACCTTTTTTCACAGATCTGTCTGGGAAAAAGTTTTTTATCTATTTGTTCAGTGTTTTTTGTCCAGTATTTGTCCCTTGAAATTTTAGAGAGTGCAGATACACATGGTCATAAATCCAGAGATGGCACATACACCGTATGGATTCATTTTATTTTTTGAACAAGGGACAGAAAGGAAAAAACCCCACCCCAAAACCAAAGCAGTCATTGGACTGGAAGTTGAAGAATTTTCCTATTATTAAAGCACCAGCATTTCTCCTGCATTTATAAGTATCATGACTTAGGAACACTTCTACTCTTGTGAGGTGCTGTTTAAAGGTAGTGACACATTACAGAAAAAGCATTTTAAAATATGGCCTTATTTATCCAAAGCCTATTTGGCTTTGGCTTTTTTCTCTCCAGACTGGCGAAAGATAAAAGCATTTTGCAATTTGAAATTATTTTTTAAACAGTGTTATAGAAAGAAAAAATTAATTAATCCATTAACATGTTAGCCATAAAATTTCAAGTGGTTACTATTGCATCTGGATGTGGTCAATGGGTAAATGCTGGGCCCCTGAAACTCCAGCCCCATACGTTCTTTCTGGATGAGGAGGAGCTGGGTTTTTTCCTCTTGCATTGCAATTCTTATTTTCTGAAAAAAGGTCTTTTGTTGAACATTTGACTTAAAACATATTATTTAACTAAGTCTCTATCAAACACCTGGAAAATCACTCTCCTTTCAAAATTTTATGGTGGAAAAGCAATTACACTTTAAGCCAAAAAGTCACTTCACAAGAATCCTTTGGAAGCAAATGTCAGCTTTCTTTCCTCCTTAACACCCAATGTCACCCAACAAGCATATAAACTACAGCTGATTCTATTCCTTTAAGATCTAGTAACAAAGTACAGATAATTATTTTATTTTTTATTTGCAATCTATGGGTATTAGTAACTGAAATCTCTAAATACACCAGGAGAAAGTTAGTTTCAAATATTTCTATTCCTTACCAGAGTTTAAACCTGTACAATTATCAAAACCAAGTATGTCTTAAGCTTTTTCTGTACACCAAAACAAAGAGCAAATATGAATCAAAGGCCTTGAGATGAAAGAAAACATAAATTAAAAAGTCTTTGTAAGGAAAAAAAAAGGCTTCTGGCAAGGAAATGATAAAAAAAGGCACAAGCAAGAACCAATCCAACAGTTCATGTCTAATAGTCTATACTCATCTGAAAACATAAAGACCAGTCATCAGAGTTTGCAGGTGCATTAGGGATGGCATCAAATTGCTTTGGAGCACAAATTGCTTTTTGTTACTCTCCTGCTCTATCCCATCCTTGCCCCACTACAGTGAAGATGTCGAGCTGCAAGGCTATAATGTCAGGGGAGCAGCAAGAGGGGCTGCTCAGTGCAGGGGGAGCTGAGGACAACCCCAGCATCAGCCATACATTTGCTCTTTAGGACCCTGTCCCTGCACAGTACCTGAACACAATGGGTAGAAGTGGTCCTTAGATGGCCTTAAACGTGGCAAGGTGTGAGCCAGGTCTAGGGTTCCAAGCAGGAGACGAGGCTACAGAAAATTGTGCTCACAGAGAAGAAGGAAGTGTTAAGACCTGACCTTCAGTGGAGCCCTTAGTTACCTGGGTAGGATGTGTGGGTGGTGGTCCCATGTGGGGTTTCTCTGGGCAATTAAGGCTCATTAACACACTTAATCATATTGGTAATAGGTGAGGAGTTAATAAGTTTACTGCAAGGCTGGGGCTCATTCTCCAATTTATTATTTTGCACAGGAAAAGTGTATGCCATAAATGCAAACATCGACATTGAGACTCTCTCAAGGTCCCAGGGACAAGCTATCTTCCTCAATTTGCCCTGGCTGAGGAAAGCTGAGGACACACTCCACAGGTGGCTTCTACAACTATTAACTGAAGCATAAACAACTTAATACAAGACTGTTGACTTCCTCTCTTTTTCTTTTCAAGAAAATGTATTCTTTTAAAGTGTTCTGAAAGTCACTGAATTTAAGAACAACAGACACTTTATACTGGAGCAGTGAAGGGAACAGGCTGTGCTGGGTAGGCTGGCATAATTATGCTTCAGTGTCCCACAGAAGACACAAGAGAAATTCCAAATAGTACCAAACAGTTACAGTAGGTGCAAAACTCAGGGCAAGTTTCTCTAGTTTATCAAATCTCTGCAAGGAATGAAAAATAAAATTAAACTAAAAGCTATGATTTGGTCAAGGTCAAATACCTCTGAATGCATTTTATCACTGTTTAGGATTCTAACTCCCTGTTAAATCATGAGAAAACAATGAGATTACCCTTGGGATCAGTTCACTAGGCAAAAGACTGCGATTTGCCAATTAGCACATATATAAAGGCACCTAACCATGAAATATTGCTGTTCATAATCTTCAAATACCCTAATGAAATTCTCTTTTTGCAGACACGAGCCTCATCAGAGTTATACTGATTCCATCAAAGCTATTCCATAAATATATACTCCATTTACCAACACTGCAACATTTACCAGAAAAAGTACTGCTGAGGACTACAAAAGTGGACTCTCATTTCACAGTTCCCAGGAGTGTTTAGATTGTTTTAGATTGGAGCAGATGCTCACCATTTGTAAGATGTTTCTACTGTCTCCCGGATAAAAACAATCTCTTTCACAGTAATGATGTTTCTTCTGTGCTATTACAGCACCTGTGTAAGCTACCCTGAAGCATTTCCCACAGTCTCCAAAGAGAGACGACAGCAGCATGAGATGGGCACATGAACTGGAGCAGTGAAGTTTTAAAATCTGGCCAAAACAGAGAACAGATTGTTGTCAGCCATAGCTCAGATAATAAATGGTGTTGTTTTAAATGTTTTTTCTGAGCCAGGGTCATTCTATATGGAAAGCATGCATGTCAGAGGGGGCCACAAACAATTCAAGTGCCCTTAAGAAATGTATCACTTATCAACCTGGTGAAAAGTAACATATGGATGCACCCACAGCTTACTTCCATCTCTCTTTGTAACAGATACTTTGGAATATTAAAAGCCCTCATGTTCTTCCATGTAGCATAGATGGAACATGCAGTGTAAGCAGACGCTGTGGATGGAGAGACATGAAATCTTAATAAACAGAATTCCAAATGATTATGATGGCCACAGGTTGGAAGCAGGACAGGCAGGAAAACAGGTAGCAGCCATTTGGTCAGGTAAATCATTGTCTACTTCCCATTTACCTCTGTGGGTGAAGCCCACACAGAGAACAGGTTTGGAGCAGAACAATTGTTAAAGAAATCCACCTACAACCAAAATGGTGATTAAACACTTATAAAATAGCTTCTCCGGGTAACTTAGTGGTTATGTAGTGGGAGAAGTTTTTTGGGGGTGCTGCTTAATCATTATAAACACGGGCATTTTGTAAAAGTCTAGATTAGAGAGATTTTAAACTCTTAAGTGATATCCAGGAAGAGAAATACCTGGGCTATGAAAAGAAAGAAATATTATACTGTGAAAAAAATGAGGACACTGTATAGCACAGACAGATTGAAATTCCTCAGTGCTGGAAGGCCATGCAAAGTCTTCCTCTGTATGCACAAGGTGCTCTTCTCTGTGAGATGTGTGATGCTGGATTTTCTGCGCATATTTTATCTGGAGTATGATGCAAAAAAAGAGCCCTGGAATACTACAGCCCTTCCAAAATGCTTCTATTTAAGGGAGAACCCCTCATGCTGGATTAAGTTTTAGGCTTTTTTTGAAAGCTCTTACTCTTTTGAGGACAGATTTGGGTGTGTATTTCAATATAAATTACTAAAAGAAAAGAAAAATTCCCAAATATGTTTCCCTCAAGAAATCAGGGGAGGTGCATAAAACTCACACATCTTGGTCTAAGGTAAAGGACTTGAGCTCTTCTGATAGAAGGAAAAAAAGGTTTTCAGCACAAAAGATGGAAACAATAATTACAGCCATAATATTAGGACCAGTATCACTTCCTGCCCAGCTATCTCATGGGAATTTTCTTGCTCACCAATGCAAAGCCTGCACTTTTGTCCAGTGGAAAATACGCAAACATGTGCATCCACCTATTTTTGCTCTCAAACATGCACTGCCTTGTGCTGTATATGCAGCATATTGACAGCATATTAAGATGATTAATTTCTGGAGCCTTTCAAGTTATATTGTCTTCATTTGTTAGGATTTGTACATTCCAGCAAATTACTTATCACCTCATCAATGGGCTCTGCCATGCTAGATTGTGCTTATGGGATCTATAGAATTTAAGTCTTCTGAGTGAAATTTTGCTTATGCCAAAGAATCAGCAACTTTTATTGCATTGGATTATTCTCACAGCTGTTAAGAACAAGTCTGTAGTGAAGCCTTAAAACAAAAGCACCTGAGTAATCCTGAAAATCATTAAGTATGAATCCATGCAAAATATTTCCCATCATAATCACTCTTCAGCCAGAGACCACGTATTTGCTCACCCATGCCCGAGGCAGCTGACAAGGCGGCTCGCCCGTTTCCCCCAGCCCAGGAAGCACTTTCCACCACACCCAGGGTTTCTTACAGGTCAAAGCTTTTTATTTCAATTATGAACCTTGGGCAAACTGTCAAACAAAACACTTATTTGCTTAGTTTGGGCTACCACCCTCCCTCTGAAACTCCTTCCTTTCAGTTCCTCCGCTTTAGGGACTATTGTAGGACATTGCCTGAAACTCCAATAGGAAGCCTCTGGACATGTTTCAGGCAGGTTTTATAGCTGTACAGGGCTGATGGACCAGAAATTTCTCCAGCCTGTTTAAAGACACACCTTTTTGTGGTGAGAAAACTCTATTTGGTGCAGAATACACCTTTTTCTATAGACTCAACTCTCGTGGCTTTCAGAGCTTTGTCTGGTTGATTGCAGATCTGAGGAAGAAGTATTCTTCTCCATACGTGTATAGATATCCTGGTGCCCCTCAGACCCTCACACCTCTCCCAGAGACACCAAACCCGACACTGTACAAGCTGGACTAATAGCAGAGCCAAAAGCTGTTCCTACCTCCCCATCTGAGGAATCTTTTATAGCAGATTTTTTTTTGACAAATTTGGGCACAAGAACGGGGTGTGGATCATCTGCCCAGATCAGTTACCTGTATTTTCCTTTCTTGTCATTTTTTTGTGAAATATTCCCATTTTATTCTCTGCTTGTAGTGACCATCAATAACTCCAGTGTGCCAAAGTGCTTTATTTGACTTACAGGGCTCTTCTTAGGGACTAATGGCTAAGAAAACTCATTGATAAGTAATATGTAAAAGGTCAGACTGTGAAGTTCATATATTGCCATAAAATTAGGCAGGGAAGATTAAAACAAAATTCTAGTACTGCTAGTATTTTATTTTATCCTTTCTTGGAAAAGAAAAAAAAGAAAAAAGAACTGTTTTAATGTTTGGTCCCCTTGGAACCCTTTGGCTTTTCCCCTCATCTTCCAGATAAGGAAATCAATCTAAATAAATACTTGGCTTAAGTTAAAGGTGATGTCTTCAGGGAAGGGCAGCAGCTTTGCTTTTTCAGTCAAGCTAATGGGATGCTGTGGCCAGCTATAGCTGTGGCTGCTGCATAGCTTGTCCCATGCACCTCCGTTACTGTGCCTCCATTCTCCATTTCCGCTCCCACCCAGCTCTTTTCTCTGTTCAAGTATAAATTTGTTGAGTAAGGGACTCTCTGCATGTGTTAGCACAGGACTTGGACAAAAAGAGCTTTTGTCTTTCACGTAGAAACATACTAACAAATAAAAAATTACATCGCAGGATTCTTACTTTTAATTCACTATCATTTGGAAATGTCTTACCATAACCTCACCATCAGATGCATTGCTCTTATTTTTTTTGTGCCTGTTTAAGAGGAACATGAAACCATCAGGGGACAGTTTGCTGTACTAACTCTGTAATGTATCAAGGCATTTCAAACACCACGGCCCCACACAAAAAAACCCTGCAATATTTTACATACGTGAAATAATTTCTCATAAGATAAAAGTTGATTTTTCTTGGACTGTGAGACAGGACAATACCAGGATTGTCAGCATTTGGCTCACAAATGACAAATGCACAGTGTCTGAATGGATTTTTTTTTGGGGGGGGGAGGTGTTGGAGGGGTGTAAATTAACATTCTGAATTAGATTTTTATTAACCACGAATATGAGCATTAACAAAAAGAACCCTTTTAGCTCTGTGCTTTCCATGACTTTGCTCTTTATTCCAAAACTGCTTGTGACAGCTCCTTCATTCCCTGAGATTGTTTATTCCTGCTAAAAAGAGCACACCCAACCCAGTGCAGAAATATATGTAGATAAGCAGTTTTTAATGCAGAAGGGTGGAGAGTTACTTCTAGAGGACCACAAAAGGACAACACAAAAAGATATTTCATGTGCTCTAATCTGAAACATGCCTAATTTCTGAAAAGATCCTCACTATGATTGAAGGAACCTAGGGGCTCAATAATATTAAAAATATTGAAAAATTCTGACATAGACCAAGCAGTATTTTTTTGTACGAACTAAACAGATCTTTGATAGGAACAACAGCTATATCTGGTAAATGGAAAATCTGGGGCTACTAATATGCTTAACAATGTTTCTGGAACCCAAGGCCTTCAGATAAAGATACTTTGAGAAAATCTATGTGGCAACTTTAATTTAGCAGCTTCCTTTTATACTGCTACACTGTGTAGTTTACAAAGTCACTGATGTCTTTACAGTTTGACGACTGCTGCAGCAAGTTTAGCCCAGCAAAGTCCTGAGCCGCTGACCTCAGAAGAAAAACCTTCCTTGATTTTAAATCTGCCAGATGATGACATAGGACCTGAAACTCCAGGCGAAGCATGTCTGTCTAGTATGCCTGATCTGCCAAGCTGGTATTCTGACCAGAAAATGTGAAGTGCTATTGCTGAATCTTGAGTTGCCAATTGTACATCATTCTTCCCCTCCTCCTGTTCCAGAAGCTGTCCATATTATGTGAAAAACTTTTTTCTTGGTTTGCTCATAGTCATGTACGTGAGGGCTCTGAAAATCTCCCATCTAGTAAGCAACTTGTCAGGAAGCAAAGAGTAATTTGACAGATTTGGAAATCCAGTGGGGATTGTGTCAGGAGACCTCAGTACATGCTGATGAGGTCTTGTGCTACAATCTAGCCCTTAGTCGTTTAATCCCTTGTTTCATCTTCCACAGTGGAATAATACAGAGGAAACTTGAGAGAGAGAGACAGAGACAGAGAGAGACAGAGTGTTCACACAGTCTCTTGCAAGTAACTATAATGCAGATTCATTACTCGAATCAAAGGTACGCAAACCTCTCTAAGAATATGTAGACAACAGCAAGAAAATGCCTTCACCCTTGAGTGTGCAAACTTACTCTATGGCAAAAATTAGTTTCAGTGTATATCAAAACTGGTGCACATTGCATGGGGTGACATGCTTGCAGTCATATATGGTGTATACTCACATGTGGTAGAGAACATGAGCCAGGCTATGGAAGTCTTGTGTCATATGGCTTTTTCTGCTCCACTTTATGATTTAACAGCTCTTACCTGCTAAATGAGATTGAAATAAATTCAGTTATTAATGAGTAATATTAGCATATGGCCTTCAAAACAATTCAAAGTACCTTTTACAGCATGCCCTGTGTCTCAAGGCAAGAAGTAACCCACTCCTAGCACAGAATTCAACATCCAAATATCTCCTCTTGCTTTTCCATTTGTGATGAAATTGCTGGCTGCAGTTTACATAATTTACAATATTTATTCCCCCATTCCCTCATGTCTCCTAACCTGGATTTGTTCAACTCGCTCTTGACAGTCTTGATAATTGGAGTTATCTGAAACAAAAACTCTGAGCTCCCCTAATAAACAGAGTGGGAATCAGCAGAGACTTATAAAACCCTAGTAGTTACTACATACAAATCCAACCATCTAATGTGTACCAGTATCACATTTGGATCCCTTAATACTGGTTTTCCATCAGAAAAATCATGGCCCATACATATTTTAAACAATGACTACTATTACTAAATTTTATTAGTTCATCTAAAAGCCAAAGAAATTTTGTCTTCTAAGTGGTTTCCTTGTGGTCATCAAGTTATTAACGTCTTTAACTGTGAATGAAATTATAAAGCACTATTCACATTTGAAGGATCTAATTTCACATCAGCGGAATGTGCAGAATTTCTGAAAGGTGGAAAAGTATTAAGCACAGATGTTCTTCCATTCATTGTCCTCAAGTCAGGGCATATAATATATTAGTCAGTTTTGGAAAACATCTTGCAAGCTGTTGATCTACAAGACAAACCTGCAGATAATTTAGCGAGGATTGTAAATAGGACTGTCTATAGTCAATCTGGGACACTAACATCTGCTTGAAGAATTGTTAAAAAACAATGGTATACAAAGCTAAGGGTTAATTTACACTTTCTTCTTTAAAATGCAGGAATGGACTAAGGAGAAAGACCTTTTCTTCTCACCATTGTTACACCCATGGGACATAAAGATATCTGTCCCAGGATATGATCCAGGGACAGACTCCACAAAGAGAGCTAGATTACTAGGGACACAGTGAAGGACTTTGGCAAAGCCCCATAGGCCAATAAGCTAGAACCAGTACCTCACCACAGAGTGAGAGACTTTGGGGTGTCAGGGGGTGCTGTAGTGAAAGCAGCTGAGACCCAACAGAATGAGGAAGCAGAGGATGGAGTAGTCTCATCCCACCCATAATTCTTTACTTAAAAGGTAGTCATCTTAAGTGGGACCCCTGTCATTCAATAATCAAAGATGGATGCAGAGGAAAGAAAGGCCCACCTGTGGATTGAAGGACTCACTCTTGCAACTTGTGCAAGGTCTGGTTGCTGTGACTACACAAATGACCTGGGATAATGAGGTGAGAACTCAAGAATCTTCATGCATCTCATCTGGGCCAATGAATATGGAATTATTATTTTTATTTTGCTCAGAGACAAATTAAACCAAAACAAAAGATACAGATTATAGCATAAGCTCTAGGATGCTTTTCAGAGATGGAACATTCTGACCTTTGATTCTCTTCAGTATGGGAAGAAACATCCTCTCGCTTGTTGAATAATCTGACTAGGATGCTATTACAAAAATGATGGCCTTTGTTCTTCCTCTGTGCTTTAGAGGCAGTGGCAGCTGTGACTTCATTTTGTGAGGAACCTAATCCTTTCAGTATGTATTAGGCACTTTCCGAGAATGCAAAACCACTAGTGGGACACTGGTTTTGTTTGTCTTTTTGTTTGGTTTGTGGTTTTTTTTTTCTTTTCTGAGGGAATCATTATTTATGGGAGTAGTTACCATCACTGTTAGCAAAACCTCCCAGCTCCATTCAGACTTGCATGCCCCTTTGAAACAGCTTGCACACCCAACTCTTATGCTCCATTTTGGGGACACCTATGCTACAAGATCAATTGTTCCTGATGACTTCAGGGGAAAAAACCCCACTGTTTAAAGATTTTGGTGTGTTTCACTTCCATGCTAACAGCTGGGTTTCTTATTCCTATGAAGAGTAGGGTGAAATGTTCAGAGGTACAACCCGAAGCACCCAGAGAACGCAACACCAAGCAGGAAAGCTCCTAGAGACAGCAGGTACCTCCGGAGTCAAGTTGCAGCTTAGCCAGCTTTTTCAGAGCAGTTTTGAATGGAGGTTCCTAAGCTATTTAATAGCCTTTACCACTGCACTTCTTGCTGGTAGCAGTAGCAGACAGATGGCTTTTGTGAATTATTATTTAAAAAAACCAACAGAAAACATGTCATGCCAGTTTCATAGAAGTTCTTTCCAAGTTTCTGAAGCGTACAGCAGTTGGCACCCCCATGACCATTACCACCTGTAACTTCTTTTTCGTTATGCCAGAAGTGGGATTGAAAACCCAGACTACAGTCTCAAAGCCCCTCATCAAATGAAGGGACCTCATCCATTAGCTTGGAACAGCGGTCAGCCTTGGTACATTAAAGAGAAGCTGTGTAATATGTTTTAGCAGTACATCAGAGTCTGCCCACAGTGCAAGAGTGTGTAAATGGAGAAACCAGACTAATACTGACAATAACTATGACTATTCCCAGAGAGGATAGTCCTGAGTTGAACTTAGGCAGGAAAGGACTACCGTGACAATGTGGTTGCACCAGGACTTTCCCAATCATTCTTAAGGTGGGGGAGGCCAGTTTTTTATCACATCCCCTTCAGAGTTCATTACATCTGGTTTTGGTTTTATTGAATTCATGATGCCTTTATTGCCAGAAATCCAGTCATATAGTGATGGCTATATAGTGGTTATACAGTGGTGACCAATGCATGGTTGTAGCAAGGAATTCTGTATCTCAGGAGGTGCATCTGCTACTCATTCCTAGGCAATCTGATGCTGCTAGATTATATAATGAATTTGGATCTGGCAAGAATGAACAAGAATCCTATAACAAAACTGGAAACCTGTTTCACATACTCAAAACAGGCAAGAATGATGGAAAGAAACTTTTGAAACTGAACTTCACACATTCCGGTTGTGAAGCTTGGCAGACTGTCAAGAGACTGAGTGGAGACTCTGGTCTGGGAAAAGGGAGTACCCTGTCACAGCAAACTCCACAACATCACAGCTGATAGCCAATGGCACAGACCCCTAATTGAAATAAGGCTCTCAGTCATGCATTAAAATGACGGTTTGTGAGATGACAGATTCCAAATGTCAGCAAGAACCTGATTGCTTCTTTCACTTGTCCGAGCGGAGACTGGCTCTTCATCAGCAGCACGTGACTTTTGGGACTGACAGTTAAACAGTCAGAAAAAGTTTATGCTCTGATTTATGAACCATTATATTCCACACTGTGGATCCCAAGCATGCAAGGATGGGCAAGGATTATAGATATTCCCGAGGCAGGGAAAACAGTGACAAACAGGAGGAGCTTCTGACCCGCTTCTTGGTTGTGCGCTGCCCCACAGCTTTATGGGAAATCCAGTCCTTTGGCAAAGCTGCTCCAGAGGGGTGGTTTGACCAAAGATGTGAAGAGTAAATCCTTAGCAATGAAAAAAGTAGTTGATGCTGCACTTACTCCTCTCCCATCAGTTTAGGATATCATGTAACATGAGTATCTGACTGCAATCTCGTTATTTTTGCAGCAGTTTCTTCCAGAACAGATGCACAAGTGATGCTTCACTATGCAAGTGAAGTGGCCTCCTACACATTTTACCTTCACTTCTAACTTCTTGGATATCTATATATGTATGTATTTATCTGTATGATAAATATACATGTTCACAAATTTTATATATTCTTCATCTATATTCATAACACACATCAACAATTCTGGAATTATTTCTTTGTGCAACAGAAGGCATCTAAAATGTAATGGATATATCTTGACCATTTTGTTCCAACAGAATGGAACCATGTTCAGTAAGACCAGGCCAGCAGTTAATATATCTTTTATGCTGGTCTCTTTCCAAGCACTGGACCTTTTTAGCAAATTATCCCACATTTGGGAATAGCACTAAACTTGAAATCACTGAGCTCTGTAATATAGTTGCTGTATTTATTATTCTGATGGAGCTTTGGATTCAACCACTGATCTTACTAGCACCTCTGTGTTCTGTATATGGTAAGAGAGAGACTGAAAAAGTCTAAGGTCAAACCAAACATCTGCTGGTTTTCTCCATATGCAGAGCTCCAGCTTCTCAGCACTGTTTGAGAGGAGGACTTGTAGCCTACAGGATAACAGTGCTATTGGCCTCTTGCTATGTCTTCTTTGCCAAAAAAAAAAAAATCCTTACAAAGTACACATAGTGGTGAAAAAGAGATTCCAAATACTGAGGAGCTTGTTGCTGTAGCTGCCCTCTTGACTATTGAAAGGTAAAGCTCAGCACAGCTCAGAAATGAAGTCTGACTCTGAGTTGTTATACCCATGAACCATTTCTTTCTATGGAGCTGTGCAACAGACTGGAACTCAGGCAGTAAAAATGCTTGCGTTGCCACCCACCAGGTGTCTAGAAGGTGGTCTACTATGCTCACATTCACTGAACTTGTAAGACAGCTATACCTAGAAAAGTCAGATAGTGATACCTGACTCCTGCATAGAAGCAACCAACATTTCAGTGCAACTCCTTGGGGATTTTATAACCAAATCATAATTACTGATCAATCCTCTTCAAAAATCTACATTGAATCAAGTACAAATCAGAATATTTAATTGGCAGAATTAAAAACACAAAATCAAATGGACAATCAATGGTGCAAACAGAAACACAGACAAGGCATATGATTTTAGTGACTAATATGTTGCTGTTATTTTCAACTCAAAGACCAAATACATACTATTTTCCCCTTTGTAGCATATGAGAAAATCCAGATTCTATGCACTTGAATTTTCATCTGTTTCATATAAAACAGTCCACTTGCATTTCTCACATAATGGTAAAAGTAAGACTAAGCTATTCAGCAAATGACTGTCACTTCCTGAGCCTGACCCTTAGTCTCATCTTAAACTATGTCCCATTACAACTAAGATGGTGAAGCGTCTGAGAAGTGATGGATCAATCCCTTCACTGTTCAAAGAAAAACTATATTTTTCTTATTGTATTTGTGAAAAAAAAATGTGAAAAACAGATTTTGAGCTATTTAAAAGTTACCAAACCAATTTCTTTTAAACTTAACTAAAGCAAATATTGATTGGCACCTTACTGGGACATTTGTATCAGGACACCTACTAAGTTCTGTGTCCAGAATGTAAGCCACTAAATATATGGGCACATAATGGAAGGATTGATACATCTTTAATGATGACAGTGCCAAGGTAATAAAACCTAACACCACAATGTTACCTCTTTATACCAAAAATACACAGAAATAAACAAATAGAACATGCTGAGAAATTGTACAGAAACTCTGTTAAACATTTTAAAGGGTAATAAAAATGCCCTTGGCCCATTAAATGTACTCTATTGACTATACGAGCCAGTGCCAAAAAGTACCAAAGCTTTTACACAGAGAAAGAAATAAAAGAAAAAGGTCCAAGAACTTGGTAGTGTATGTTCTTGCTGAATAATTAAATGAATGTGCTGGGCATAACCCAGGAAAAAGCATATGGGCCTTTTCATCTTACAGAAACACAGGCGCACACATATATACATGCACATATTATTACTGATATATATGTGTGTGTATATATATATATATTTATACTCACAAGAACACTTGATATGGGCATAAGAACCCTGGCATATGATATTTTGCCAGGAATATGATACAATCAACTAGCATTCTACCCAAATCTATTAAAAAATGTAATTCTTTTGACTTTCCCTACAATTTAAAACTTCAGAGTACATTCTAAAGTTACTTTAAGAAACCTGAATCACCTATAAAAAAAATATTTTCCCTTTTCTCTTTTATTTTTATGTCTAGCACTTCAGCAAGTTTCTGCCCAGATGCAAAGAAGTGTCTCAGTCCCAAAAGCGATTTCTGAGCACTGAAAAGTCCTGAGACATTGATTTTTTTCCAGTTCTGCAAATGACAGGTACTTAGAAACAAGTATTTCTCATTTTATTTCAGAACTGATTTATGGCTAAAAAAATTACATATATTAACATCTGTATCAACATGTATTTCTCTATCTCTTCTGGAGCAAATATGTAAGACAAAATCCTAATCCCAGAACCAACCATGAAAATGACACCTATTGCAAATTCCTTCTCAAAAGTAAACTGTTTATTCCAGAGTATGTGCTATACCTAGGCCTAGGTCTACCTCTTTCTAAACTGCAACACTTTGGGCTTTAATACTATACATATGTCTAGTTGCAGTAATGAACACTTCAAACCTTGTGATTGTATTTGCTCTGGTATCTCTTTATGTGGCCAGAAGAGACAGGACAGGCCCTGAGCATTAAATAATAATAGGAAAACAATAAGAATCAAAATCATACTTACTTCCAAGCTTCCTAGCTCATCTTCTCTGCTTCACATCTTCCTTGTAAAGATTATCTTTTATCAAAATTTCAGATGCCCTACTAAATGACAATAACAACCAACAATGTGCCAAACTCTCTGCCACATATGAATTACAGTCCATTAGGTTTAACCTCTTGGAGGATGACAAAGGGCTCTTCTGATATATTATTCTCAAGTCAGCTGCCTTTTTAAGGATCCAAAAGACATAAAGCATCTCCTGGAGCCACTCTAACTTAGTTTGGATGCTTTTAGTATCAGAATTATAATATAAATCAGTATCATGAAATAAGAGGACTTAGGTAACACTGTGTAGGTGAAGGGGAAATTGATGACTTGCTTAGAAAAATCCAAAGACAAAAGAAACACACATGAAGATTTTCACTTTGCTGTTTGAAACAACCACAAAAGGTTGGGAAGTCAGACTGGGATTACTCCTGTGACTGTATACACTCCTCTCTTTGTGCAGGAACAGTAATTTAATCTATTTACAGTGACTTCTACCATGACCTCTGGAAGGCGTCACAATAAACTCAGAATGGATCCATGAAAAACATGTTTGAAAAATTCATATCTAACCACATGACAAAAAATTTGGCTTCCTGCTTGAAACAGATGGAAGAGATTTCACATAAAGCCCATGTAGTTTCATTTTCTTGTGTTCAAACCCAAAACAGCTGAGGTCTAAGTGACTTTGAATCGCTAAATAGTCATTTTCTCCCTTTACTTAATTTCATTTTTCTCTTGCTGTTGAATTTATGCATCTTTCAGCTGCTAAGCTAATATGCGGAATTTTACCTTTGTGGAGTTTTCAATGAATATTGCTATGTAGGACTGGAGTCATGTCAAAACAAATTGTATGCACACATGGAGGCAAGAATAAGCATCTCTCTTAAGCTTATACAGCTTTGGCCAATTGAAACAATATTTTCCTGAAGAATTTGAAATGCTATAAATGACATAAATGTAAGGTTTCAGATTCAGTTTCTTATACATCCGTTTTTCTTCAGGTATATTATTGGAAATGTGTAAGTAATAATAACACAAAGTAATTGACAGGAAAAAGAATGGTATAATATGGATTAGCAGCCCAGATACTGTCTTATCAGCCAAACCAAGAATAAGAATAAAGACATGAGTAAGAATTTCATAAATAACATTTGGCAGCTGGCATCAATCATAGGTGGGATGAATGAGGTGCACCTAGAATTATTCCAGTTTGGCTCTTCTGCTTTAGCAATAACTGAAGAGCTCACAATGTTGGTCCTGCAATAACACACATAGCACAGCCTACTGAGCTAATATAGCTCACACTACCCTGTTAATTCATTTGCCAAGCTACTCAGTCACTAACTCCTCTTGTGTTTCGTCATTTATTTAACTTCCACATTTTGTAATATTTTCATTAGCACCTAAAATCATAGAAGGCTATTAATGAAATGGAAGGTTGTTTGATATGATATTTTCAGCTACGTTTCCTGGAAAGTGTGCAAAATTGTATGTGAATTCAGTTAAGTCCTTGCTTTCCATCAAGAAGAGCATTTCTTGCACACAAACACACAAAATTTTGCCTAAAAGTGTGAAATAAAAGTCATCTTCCTTTGTCTTCTTGATAAGATCATAGGATAATTTAGTTTGGAAGGGACCTGAGGAGGTATCTAGCCAATCCCCCTGCTCCAAGTGGGGTCACACCAAGTTGATCAGGGCTTTCTTCAAATGGGACTCAAAAACCTTAAAGAATAGAGATTACACAACCTCTCTGGGCTACACAACATTCCAATGAGCTAGAAATTCTTTTAATACAATGAAATAAATTTCATGGGCAAACCCATAAGTCATGATCTTTTCAAGATATACATCCTCTTACTATATTTCCCTAAAAGTAAGAGAATTAAAAAGAACCGAAAAACATTCCCCTCTCAGGTCTTCTATTTTTCACACATTTGATTTTTTTATTAGTTGAACTCTATACAAACTATCAATGTGAGGCTTTTCTTATTTATGATCCAAAATACACAGTTTCGAAAATGAGTAGGTTTTTTTTTTCAAATGAAAGATATTTCTCTCATCAGTTCAATGTGAATTTATCTGAAACTGCTGGGATTGCACATACTGGTTCCAGACGTACCTCGATTTGCCCACAGCGTGTGTAATAGCAATAGTAAGAGCACCAGCCTGGTGCCTGCACCAAGATTGCTGCTCTCTCTGTGGCCCACTGTAAATGAATACAATTGCTCAGCTGCCGTTTCCCGTAATCTTGAAAGCAGAGCTCAGCTAGACCGTTTAGTCAACCATGACTGTTCAGATGTTACCAGAAAGAACACTTCTTTCTGCTACAAGAGACTTAGTCTACCCGTGATGGTGTTTTCAGTTTCTCCCCAATGATAGTAGAAAAGGACCTGATTAGGGCCATGAAACTTCTGCTGGTTGCAGAGGAGTTTTTAAGAAAGGTCCTGCTAGTTGGTTATTTTTATTTTCTGGCATCATTAGATGTCTGGAAAAATGCCCTGAAAAATTGAGTCCAAGCACATTGACTTCAAAAATTGTTATATATTAACTAGAAATTTCCTCTTTCCCCACCTACTTTTAAAATTTTAATAGTGGAATATATCGAAACATGTAGAGAACTGTAAAATAGCCAAGTAGACTTACATAAAACTCACTGAAATTATCCACTCTGCAGTGGAATAAATCAGAGGAAATATCAGCTAGGAAAGAGGATATCCAAAGAAAGTGACTGCAAACTGCTAGTTAAAATTGAAGTGCAATATCCCTTTCAATTCCCATTTTTCTGTTCTCAAATAGCCACAGTTAATTGGTGTGCTTTCAGAAAGACTCACATTAAATTCATTTTACTCTATAGAAACAAACAAACAAGTTATCCTTTTCCTTGAACCAGCACAGGATGTTTGCAGGCTGCTTACTTCAAGGGCAGATTTGTCCTTCAGTGTTGCATTCAAATGCAGTCACTTCAAGTTTGGTAACAAGCATCTCCTGGCAGATGTGACAAGTTTTGAAACGTGTATGACAAACCTCATTCATCTGCCAGATCACTGCCCCCTGAATTTTATAGTCCAGCATCTTTTGTCTGTGGGCAGGAAGGGAGTGGAGTGCCTCAAAGACGAGGGCAAGGTTGGAAACTGTGATCAGAGCCCAAATGTTTTGGCATGTGTTACAAGTACAGGGAATTGAAATGATATTTCTGAGAACTCCCATTACCGTTTATAACTATGTATTCCAAGAAAACTCCCAATATAGTAGCCATCATGAACAAAGACTGCAGGGTATAAGCCACAGATGAGCTAACCTTTCTGCCTTTTGGGGCATATTTTCTTTGGCCTGGAGCTATAGGCAGGGACAGCTGCCCTGATGCAAGGTGCAGGAGGCACTGGTGGTGAGGGGGAGGAATGGTTGGCTCCTGCCTTGCTTTGGAGAACAGGGCACAGCTGAGAGAACAGGACTGAAGCGTTCATCAGTGGCACGGCAATCATAACTGGGCTGCTCCCACCTGCCCCACTTCCATAGTTTGTAACGTTCAGCAAGGGTGGGAACACTCTGGCAATACAATTCATGAGGTCTTGGCTTCAGCTTCAACTGCCCAGGCGGGCTGTGGCACAGAGTGGACATGCTCCTTTTTGGCTCATTTTCTGCCCAAGGACAGGCAGACAGGGAGGCCCAGGAGACTCCGCACACATCCCAACCACCTCTCTCGTTCCAGCTTCTCGATGTTAGCGTTTCAGAAATAAAAAACCCATGCCAGTCCTAGCCCTGCTGACAATCCCAGCACCCAGCAAGCAGGCAGTGCAGCAGTCACTTTAACTGCTTCCCTCGAAATACTCACCGAGTCTGAGTTTTGGCTTCACTGGCATTTGACTAATCATATCAAAGTCCTTACCTACGCTTTCGTTTCTATTTTTATTTCCTCCTGTAATATTAGCTTCAGATGTCACTGTTTTGCTTATTTTTTCATTAAAGACTTTGACATTTCGAAGCCACTTTACATTTCCTATCTTGGCAATATTCAAAGAAAGACTACACAGATGGGGAAATAATCATATCAAGATCTGAGGTAGCGCTTCTCTTCATCTTGGTCCACTTGGGTAAACTCACACCACATGCCAGTGTGAACTATTCTTGTAACAAGGGCTGTAAATCCATGCTGAAACTTATTTAGGAAGGGTAATTTTGGCTATGCATAAGTGCCATACATTAAATGTATTACAGGTGAAATCTGATGGGAAGGGCCCTGACATTTGCAAGTTAGACAGACGGTACATATTAGAGAGGCTCCAAATTCTGAGCAAATGTAAGATAATATAATTTTATATAGTAATTTTACCTGCAGTCTCTTCAGAAAGAAACACCAAATCCCTTTCAATTCTATGGTCTCCAGCCTTTAAAATTAAATAATTTCCATTCAGTTATTCCTAGATTTCCGTGTGCAAATGCACTGTAATGTTATCTCATTTCTGAAGAGGTGTTTGGAAGGCTTGGACAGTATCTGTAACACAAGCTGCGCAATGATACAAACATTTACTGTCTCCTCTGTCTTTTACAAGGCACTGCACGTCTTCTTTGTGCTTTTTCCAGGGAGAAGGAAAGCTTGGAGCACCACAAAACAGCAATGGCAGCCTGAACTATCCCCGAAATGCAAGCACTGAAAAATGGGATGGGGCTGATCCTACCTTGGGTGGACATGAATTAGGAACCACAGCTATAGAACCAAGTTTCTTTGCAGATATCCATGTCCTTCTTGGCCTTGTTGCAAAGATTTTATGCCAAAACTGGCAGGTTATCCCAGCAAGCTCTAGGATATCTATTTTGTTAGAGTTATTTGCCACTGAATTAAGTTTCTCTGTAAACCTTTTATTTCTTAATGTGCTCTAGTGTATTGGGGGCACCTCAGATTCACTTGTAAAACTGCAGGCGGCGGGTTTCTTGCACACAGTGTAATTCTCACATGGAGTTTTAAAAGTTATAGCCAACTCTCCCACATGAAGGTGGTCTAATTCCTGACAGGCTGCTTGGCCCTATCTGCACACAAACTGTTTTGACACGTTGTACTCCTTTCCACGGCACTGCCTTTGGCTCCTCTGTGGAGCTCGGCACTGCATAAGGCAAACCACACCTGTCAAGGGCAGATGGATGAACAAAGCTGAGGATATGATGCACGTGATGCATGGAAACCCTCTCCAGCTCGAGCAGGGAAACTGACAAAACACAAGGGTTTTTAAGATATCCCCTAGAAAAACATCGGCTTCTTGTTTGTAAGAAGATGCAGTTGCAGCCACCTCGGCCAAGCCCTGTGGCGATTGCACAGTGCCCCTCTCTGCTGCTGCTGTGTCTGCACCAGAGATCAACCTGACCAGTTTCAGATGGCCTGTTTTCTCTTCAGAGCATCTGTACCATTTATTGCCTCCTCTAGTTCCAGCATGAATCTGCCCAGTTCAGAGACATGTTTTAGGTTTGACATCTTAAACCCCCATGCAACAAGAATTGAGAAGTCACCGCTGTTCACTTGAAGATAGCTTTGTTACTCCACAAAGGGTGCATAGGATATAGCTAAAGACTTGGGAATCAGCAGGATAACACAGTCCCAAAGACTGCAGCTATTTTTAGCTATGCAAACATATAATGTCAAATACTAAATAAGTCCATGGTCTGGAATCAAAAATTGCCATTTGCTGGGTCTCAGACAGCCATAAATTTCAGAAGATTCATGCTGGAACTAAACCCATGTAAGTAATTGTACTGATCCAAGATCACTTAAACTTGTTACTGTCCTCAAATTCAGCCATGCAGAGTAATAATAATGTTATGAATCATTTTGATAAAACCCATCTTCTACTCAGAGTGACAAATGTGGAGAGCTTAGAAAGTGTGCAGATAGCCTGGATCTGCAAGGAAAAAAAGTAGCCTGCTCAATTTCAAAATAATAATAATAATTAAAAAAAAAAGTTAGGAATATAAACATTGATAAACTTGCCTTACAAATAGTATTTTAAAGATGGCTGTGACAGACTGCTTGAAGCCTAATAAAACAGTTATCTTCAACGGGACTTCTTTACATGTTTAAGAGGAAGCACGTGCTTCAGGGCTTTGTTGTATTCCAGGCACATTGTCTTCATAACAAGCACTGTGCTACCTGCAGTCTCTGCCTTATTCCAATGGGCATTTCCCTCTGTCCAGATCCCAGGCTAAAAGGCTGTAGAGAGTGCTGTAGCAGAGCTCCTCTGTCTGGAAAAAATGACCAAGAATGAGAGAAGGGCTGCACATTGCATTTTATGTTTGACATCTTTATGAGGCAGAGCATAACATTTTCTATTCTTTGCATACATCTGCAGAGTATTATCCATAAGACAACTATAACAAAAGAAAGAAAATTCAAACCAGATTGATTGGCATTAATACAAAATAAACAGTTTGTTTAATATCTCTGGCTAATTTATGGTATGACAAAAGTGAAGCAAACGCTTCCGTCTAAGCTGGGAGTGTGGTGGAGATTAGAAAAAAAGTGAAATATTTAGCTTACCTCACCTGAAAGCAATCTCCTGTTTGATCTTGTTTTGCTTGAACTGCTTGCGCCACTTCTTCTCCAGCATCATCAATTCCTTCTCCATCTCTATTTGCTCTTTTCCATGTATCTGCTCTAGCCAACTGTTAAGAGTCTTGTGACATACCTGGATGATTTTTATCCAGAAAAATCTTTAAGTCCTTACTTAGAATTTCCATTTGCAAGAAAGGCTGTATAATTAGCCTCTGATTCAGCTATGTGGGTTTTTCTCTAGGTTTTTGCATCCATGTTTAGCGTATGCAACTTTAGCATAAATTAACCTTGCCCAAAATCCCTGGCAGAATTTAAAGCAACTTCATTTCTGCTCATTAGAGGAGCTTGGCATGCCCTTTTACTCATCTCTTCATACCTAGAGCAAACAGACACTTACAGCCTCATATGCTGCTTGCTGCATGGTATGATCTACCGCTAGGTGGGGGAAATTTTGAGGATGCTCAGTGTTACCCTTCGCTATACAGACCTTGTCCTTGTTTCAGCTAGGATACAGTTAATTTTCTTCTTATTAGCTGGGTTTTGGATTCAGTATGAGAATAATGTTGATAACACATTAATATTTTAGTTGTTGCCAAGTAGTGCTTACCCTCAGTCAACGACTTGCCAGTTTCCCATGTTCTGGCAATGAGGAGGTGCCCAAGAAGCCGGGTGGGAGCATGGCCAAGACAGCTGACCTGAACTGGCCAAAGGGAGATTCTATACCGTAGAGCATCATGCTCAGTAAATGAACTAGGGGGAGTTCATGGGGGTTGCTGGTTGCTGGTAGGGAATGGGTTGGGCATCAGTCAGTGGGTGGTAAGCAAATGTGTTGGGCATCATTTTTTTTCTTGGGTTTTAGTCCTCTCTCTGTCTCCTTTTCATTGCTATTATTATAATTGTTATTATCATTAATATTATTCATATTATTATATTTCACTTTTTTTCAAATATTAAATTGCTTTAATCTCAGTCCATGTGTTTTACTTTTTGCAATTCTCCTCTCCACCTCAGGAGGGGCTGTGCAGCTGTGTGGTATTTAGTTGCTCGATGAGGTTAAACCGTGACAGGTCTTCATTTCTGTAACTGCACGAACACACACGCACACACACAGGCCGTATAGATTTTACGCTAGTCAAGTCGTATCACTGACTGCTGTGCTTGGCCTTTGCTGCTAATAAATATTCCTTTAGATCTACTTTTATACTCCAAACCTCTGAACAGTTTGAGCTTTGAACCAGACACCACACCAGCATGTGCCTTTGCTGTACAGATTATTTATACTCCATTAAAAGAACACGTGTAAGGCTGAAAAGTAAGGGACTCCATCATGTAGCAGATAGTGCGATTCAGTCCTCTTCAGATACAACCTTCGATTACCTGACTGTGTGCTCCGGTTTCCATAGGAATCCCCTCTTGTTTGGTATAGCTCAATGCAACGAAATGAGAGTCCCTCCTAAAAGTAGCATCCCCACTGCCAGCATGGCATGTTTTGGCTGAGATGCAGATCCTAATTTTCAAGGATACCGGAACTCATACAAACAACCCTCAAAAAGCTGATGGATCAAAATCAAAATGTATTTCCATTATTTTTTTCAAGTTATTATTTGTAGACATCAAACTAATAAGAGAAAACAGCCTTTATCATGGGGCATGTTGGGCTCACCTAACATGATCACACTACCAAGTTCGTTTGTGAGTAGCAGGGAACACATTGATGGCTAAACAGTTGGGGTTTTTTTTCCCATTTCCTTTATGATTAAATACACTTCTCTGAGCTAAGCTATATCTTTCACTACTAAACAATGACACTGCTTTGTGCACTAAAATGTTCTGCAGGTTCATCCCCCATGTGCTCTTCCGGGCCCCATCTCTATCCTGCCCCATGAGAGCCAGATGGGGCTGGACAGGCCCCCAGGAGAAGGAAACTTGGACAAGGAGGGAAAAGCAGAAGCCTGTGGATGCTTCCTCTTCTGCAGCCGAGGACACCAGCCTGGCCAAAGCAGAGGATGTCTGAGAATGGCACGAGGTGAGGTCTTTTCCAGCAAGGGTCAGGGCATTCTTCTAGATGGACAGGAACTCCAAACAAGGCAGCACTGACAAAATGACAAAGGGGAGATCAGACTGTATATCCTCATGGAATTAGTCTCCAGCTGACATTGAGTAGGATAGGAAAATCTATGCACTGGGATAGTGCTGGATAATGTACATAACCCATGGATCACAAGAAGCAAGGATTTGTTATCCATGAGCTACAGCAAAAAGCTTCCAGAAATTTGTCAGCTTCCAGAGCAGCTGAATGCCCCTTGCACTGGGGCATGGTTTACTCTGGTACTCAGTGCCTCATTGAACAGCATTTTAGACAGCATTTGGAGAACAGCAGCTCCAACTTTCCCCACAGAAACAGACAGCTTAATTTTAATGATTAGGTGAGGTTTTGCAATCCATTTCATCAACTTATGGTGCTGCACCAGTGCTGCAGCAGTTCAAGGTGCATTCTCATAGCCCCACAGAGCTGCTCTGCAAAATCTCTGAGTGGCCTTAAGCGGACGTGGCCATGCCAGGAACTGGAAGAACTACAGAGAAGAACAGCCCCGGGGGAATTTGAGATAGGGCTGCTACCTACAGACAGGATGGGATGGTGTAATTTGAAGTAGCAGCCAGCACTGGTAAAGTTAAACAAATCTCACTTCAGCCCAGATCAGATGATGACAAAAGAGGATTTGTTTGTGCTCCCACGTACATCATGAAGATGAAAGAAGCTATTTGACCTCACAGAAAAAGCTGGGAGAACAAAAATGCACACAATTTGGTGATGAATATAAATGTAAAATAGGGGGGAGAGAAAAGTCCCCTCCCACGAGGCTGCAAGGTCTGTGCACCCTTTAGGTCCCCCTTAGGAGCATCTTCAGCTCCTGCCTGATGTTTTACCTTGCCATCCCCAAATCATCCCCTTTTTTCAGATCACATGCTCATGAATCTCTGACAAGAAACAACTGACAAAACAGCCTGACTTGCACAAGCTTTTGGCCTTTTTCTAAAACTGTTTCCTACTGCCACTTCCTCTTTCCTCCTGTCACTGTGACTCAAGTCCTGCAGCTCCACTGCAGCTCCCTTCTGTCTCTACAGTAACTGAAAGAACAACTAAAAATTGCTGCTTAACACACTTTTTCTCCCTTCCAGGAATAAGACAGGAGCTTAGTGTATATCATGGGAAGGCATAAAGGACAGAACAGAAAACATT
The DNA here is from genome assembly GCF_003984885.1 of Neopelma chrysocephalum. NCBI lineage: Eukaryota > Metazoa > Chordata > Aves > Passeriformes > Pipridae > Neopelma > Neopelma chrysocephalum. The sequence goes on from NW_020898046.1 coordinate 1,694,939, forward strand.
GTTACTATTAAAAAAACTGATTTGGACTACCAATTTCCATCCTTGTTGACTTTGCATCAAAAAATAACATGCAAGATTTATATAAAATTTTGCAGCCTTATTGTAGTATCATTTTACTCCCACTGATATACATTGATTTATTTCAGAGAAAGTCCAACCTATATTCTTCTCCAAACACCACTTGTCAGAATTTCCCAGTAATCCTCTACTGATGGTCAGTGAGTACCACATATGGAAAAAACAGTCACACAGCAAATTAACTTCATTGCAGTTGTTTAAAGCCAAGTGTAAGTCCACAATTGGACCCTAGGTAAACATTAAGTTGTTCTATTTTATACCTTACCTGCCTCCCACAGGCACAGATTGAGAACGTACAAAGAAGAGCAGGCCATATATAAAATAAATAAATAACTAAATCCCAGTCTATGAAATGTAATTTATTGTTTGCACACAGTGGGAGAGAGTGATCACTTTAAGTGTCATGATCAACACTTCCAATAATGAAAGTGAATTTGAAAAAAATTGGAAACATCTGAGCAATTCTCAATCCAACTTTAAAGAGCACTTTGAAGGCTTTACATAAATTGAAGAAACACTGCTAGGACAACAAATACAAATGGCAAGAAATGCTGAAGAACTCTTATGTGGGTAAAACCCACAGAGAGTACCTCAACTTAGTGCAAATAGCAATAGTTTGTCTTTTATGCAGAGCCAAAATAATTATTAATTTATGAATTCACCATCCTTTTTATTCTCAGGGAATGTTGATCCAAGCACAGGATGAATACAAATCTTTTATGTTCTGTTTGAGTAGAAATATATAACAATTTCATCAGATTTCACTGAATCAGCAAGGTGTGAGAGCAGGCAGATTAGTATCAGGGAAAGATTTTCCCTTTCTTATGTAACCTGTTATGGTTCATCCAGAGACACTAAACATCTGAGGTTTGAGTAATGAAATATACAGTTAGAAAGCAGACTTATTTCTTGCAGTGATGTTCCTGTCTCTGGGTAACATGGTACTCACTCAACTGTTTCATTAACTCCCAAATGAGAGCATACCTTCAAGTAGATTTGTGACACATAATGGAAATCCTGCTAAAACCAAGGACCAAATCCTTAGTTTAATTCTGATCTTACTCACTGGACAAATGTAAGCATGAACTTAATGTAGCTTTGATACCAGTCACGGTTTTTTATTTGGAGAGGAATGAGTTGAAATCAGTGAGGCTGTATCTGCTCAGGGTATCAATGATTTTGGCCCTACACTTGTTTTCACGTGTTTCCCTTTTGCTTAATGGATTTCAAGGGAAATAAAGACTGTTTTGGTCTAGAATCTCGAGTTATTTTTCCAGCGGAAACTTCTGGGTGGGAAAACTTGACACTTTGGAAAGAGTGCCAAAATTTAGTGCAAGTTTATATTTACCAGAGGAACATTTGACATTTCGTTGATGCCTCACAAAGAGAAATAAGGGACACACCTGACAGGATTATCTTGTACTGAAATACTTTAAAACAAACAATGGCACTGCCGAGCAGTAAGAAAAAGCAAAGCAAAGGCATGAGTACTGAAAAGGAAACAACTGTGATCCTATGGAAAGTGTGAATATTACTCAGAGCGCAATGACACAATCCTTCTAAAGCATACCCAAAATACTGAATATTTTTAAATAGTTTAAGGCATTTCCAGTGTAAATACAAAAGCGCTTTATTACAACTTGCATACCCCACCATCTTAAATATTTAAAAAGAAAATCTTATGGAAAATATTTTATTCCAAATCTTCCATGTGTAAATTTTAGCATGGTGATTTTAAATTTCTTAAGAGACATTTTTGCTTCCACTTCACCTTATTAGAACATGCCATTCTCACACAACTTTCATGACATCCCTAAAAACAGACAGTGGCTTTCTATCCCCAAACTGCCATACACAAAATAGATTGGGGGTTATCAGAGATTTGCTCTATTTTCAGTTTCCTATCTATGCCAACCTCAACTTCCACGGCAAATGATGATGAAAAAGACCATTAGGCAAAGCAATAAAGAGTAATATAGAAGCTCATTATAAGCCAAATTCATAAAATTACAAGCTGTAGTGTGCAGTATGCACAAGTAAAACTGAAAACCAAGTTCAAGCATACCAAATGAGATTATAAACTAGCTGTTGTTTTTCTGTCTGAGAAAAGCCATTCTTTAATGAGCTTGGAAATGCAGCTAAATATTTTCTTCCATAAATTCAAGAAAAAGCAATACCACTTTTGAGACTTCTGCTAGGCAGCTTTTTCTCCTCCCTCTTTTCCTCTTTTAAATTTTAAATACTGCATAGGAACCATTTGCTCTGTGAGGTTCCCATAGTTAGGACCAAACCTTCTCAGAGGAATTTTGGCACCTTATTAATTAGTTGGTTATGAGAAGGAGCTGCACTCTTTCAGTGACTCCTATTTTGCCATCAGTAAAGTGTGATCCCATAATAAATTTCCATCAAGCAAACTATTTCTGGTAATTCCCCCTAATTAACACCAGACTGCTAATAATAAATTAGGCCCTATGTGTTTTTGATATAACCAAGATCTTGTCTGAGCCCAAGATATTAACCAATGTCCCAAGAAAGTAAAACTTGAACCTAAATTAAGCCTTTGCTGGTAAAAGGATTTATATGCAATTTTGTGAGAAACCCTTTGAAGATCTCATACAGGGCATTTTGACCAGCAAATATTTTGAGTGACAGAGAGATTTGTTCTGTGCTGAGCAGTGAAAGTGGATTTATTGTGAAAACACACCATTGAGTTTTAAGCCTATAAATCTTACACTGGATTACAGCATCTTAATGAATGAATGACAGATCTCTTTTTTTCTTGTCGGTGCATTTTAATGTTACATGACGTTGTGATTGATAGAAACCAAACCTTTGCTATTAAAACGTCAAATGCAGACTTGATGCCTTTAAAAGTTTGGCTTCTGGAGCTTAATATACTGTTTGCAAATAGACTTGCATTTGTCTCATTCATAGCCTAAACACTGAAGGGGAGGCAAGTTTTCTGTAAATTTGCCTCTAAATTTTATAGAGCTGTGTGCAGTGTTTTCCTTTGCTTGTGTCATTAAAGGTAGAAAACAACAGTGCATTGGCCTAGTTAAGAGATAGTCAGCTAAGGAGATTCTTACCAGACTAGTATTATCATGAAGTAATTGGCCATGTTATAGTAGATAGTTAAGTATCCCACGATGAAAGTGGAGACTGCTGGGTGCCAAGGCTAAGTACAGTATCAGGTAATGCTTGCCAGACTAGGCAGTATTTCCTTGGACAGTGTCAACTTAGGAAAAATATTAAACACTTCTAAACAAACATTGCAAATTATTCTAGATGGGCAGTAGAATGAAGTAAAGATATCAAATAAATAGTAATTGGCCAAGACAGAGTTTTACACTGTTATATAGTCTACAGTAATCAATAGACTATTTACATCTTTAAATCCATCTTGAGAAAAGATGGAGAACCAGAGACTCACCAAGGTTGGAAGGGACCTATAGAGATGGAGGACCTTGACTAGTCCAAGGGCTATGTCCAGTTGGGTTTTGAGTACCTCCAAGTACAGGGACTCCACAGTCTCTCTAGGCAACCTGTGGCAGTGTTTGACCATCCTCACAGTTGTTCTGCCACTATCTACCACTGAACCAAGTCTGGCTCCATTTTCTTGACTCCCCTGTCCAGATATTTGTACACATGAAATTCCCCTTGAGCCCTCTCTTCTCCATGCTGAACAGTCCCAGCTCTCTCGGCCTCTCTTTGTATGAAAAATGCTTCATGCCCTTAATCATCTTCCTAGCTTTTTACTCAAGTACAGCCATGTCTCCTGTACGGATAAGACCAGCACTGAACTTGCGTCTCCAGATGTGCCTCACCAAGGCTGAGCAGAGAAGGATCACTGTCTCCAATCTGCTGCCAATGCTCTGCCTAATGGACCTCAGGAGGCTGGTGGTCTTCCTTGTCACAAAGGGGATATCCCTGGCTGGTGGTCAACTTGGTGTCCACCAGGACCCCCAGGTCCTTTTCTGTAAAACAAAACTCCATTCTAAAAACAAAACAAAACCAAAAAAACCCAAAAACCAACCCTGAAGAATGAGCAGCTCAAATGATATCTATTCCTATATACAATCATGGCTTTTTTTTACTGACTACGATTCAGGAAAAGAAAACATCCAACAATAACAAAATAACTGAGGATAGATAGAGAATTTCTGGTTTTGAGTAGGGTTTATTTGCTTGTTATGTTTTTCAATCATAATTAAAATTGCAAATGTGAACAGCCAAAATTTGATGCCAAAGATTATTAAACACAAGCAAAGAAATCACCAGGACTTAACAGCTAGTAGATCAGCATAAAATAATGTTTGCAAAGCAGCTCACATGGCTAGATGATGCAAGTAGCTCTGTGAAGAAATAGGTACACAATTGAACAGACCAATACACACTGAACCACAATTCAACTTTTGCTTTTATGTTTATTGCATGTTATATTAAGCATTTATATTTACACATAATCCTGTATTATTTAGTTACAATATACTGAAACTGTCATCGTGAATCAATTATTCACTTATAAAGACCTTCTACCTTCAAACAGAGTTAAGCCCCATTCTCTTACAGGCAGTTTGGGAAGAAAAACAATTACTGACTGAAAATGCATGCAAAAAGCTACAGTAGTTATGTTACTAACACGTCTCTCCTGACTTTCTAACATTCCCTCAAAACATGAATGCTATACATGTGTTGTACGAAACTTGGGGGTCTCATGAAACCCCCAAATAATGATGGAACTGTGCTGATCTTTGCTATGTCAAGTCTGCATTCAAATACACATATATATGTATGTCTCTCAGTGTGTGTGCATATGTGTGCATGTATAGAGAAGTATATATAAACATGTACACATACACACACACCCCAAAAGGTTCTAGAGGTAAAGGCAGGCTTAAAAATAAAACAAAATACAAAGATACCAGGATGAAATAGTTCTAAATTAAAAAAAAAAGGTAATAAATATTCAGTGAGAAATATGGCATTATTATAAAGTGCTCTACTATAATCTCACTTATTAAAATAACGATAAAAATTATGTTCCTTTTAGTTGATTTATATAATTTGGTAAAGCCATTAAATATTCATTATGTATCAGTGACTCTATGCTTCCTTTTAAATTTTAAACAAATAGATAAAAGCAGAAATTAAAAGGCAAAGCAGCTACATGAAGCAGTTCTATTGAAGCCTTTCAGGCTTTTGTCCTCAAATACATTAGCAACTGAAAATTTTCAAACCCTAGAGCATATAGATTAAAAAATACAATTCCAATTAAAATTATGAAACTAAACAAAATTTAATTGGATTTTAAGGACAAACTTAGAAGTTTCTATCTTACATTAAAATAGCAAGGTTTGAATTGCAGAAATTACTGAATGCCTTATCCTGTGCATTTCCACCCTCTTTCCTCACACATGTGCAATATAGCTCCACTGAAACCTAGTCTCTAGGTTTCATTTTTCCACATTCCACTTAATTTCAAAAGCAACCTGGCTTATATATTACTGTATTTTGTCCAGTCTGCTTCTACCCTTCTGATTTTCAGCCAAACTCACAGAAGAGTACATCAACAAGAGTGTAAACATTTTAAACAGCTTTATACCGTACCACTAAATTTCTTCTTATTTACGAATATTTACCAAATTTACCAAATTTCTTCTGTACCACCAGAATTTAAAAAAAGAAACATGGTAGTATTGAAGAAAAACAACTTCAGGAAATAAAGTGAAACAGCCCCACAATGTGAACCTGTCCCGCTGAATTAAAAAGAAAGCCAAACATCTTTTCATATTTAAGTACATCAATTTTGGTTTTCTTTCCTCCTCTTTTGCTCATGTTCCTCATTACAATTGCTTTAGTTAACCATGGTGATTTTTTGTGATTTTTTCCCCATGGTTTTATGGATAAAACTGTCCTTTGTATCAAGACACCCTCCCCCCTCTGCCCCTCCTCTCAACAACAAAAACACTAAATGGTTTTTTTTAATGTCTATTGGAAAGAGTACTAAAGACTAACAATTCAGCCCTGACATCTCAGCTGAATAAAATAGCATGTAAATTCAGTTTCCTTCAGGAATCTGCTCTGATCCCAAGAGGACTCCCTTCTCCGTTGTGCAATTCTGCTGGAGCAAAATTCACCCTGTGCAGAGGGGAACCACCTTTTCCCTATCTGTCTACAGTTGCTCTATACCACTTAAGCCCTAATTTGAAGTTAAGTAGGGACTTAGCTGGTGCACAGGCCTTGTGCTGACTCTCTGTGTGGATGCGAAATCCATATCAAGCCACAGAATTGGCTGGTCTCCTGGCTCACAGTAAATGCATAACGACAGCATTGTCTCTCTGCTCCCTTCCAAGATCTGAGAGATACTGAGCTGCTTAACTCAATATAGTATTATTCAACAATATATTCCCTACATCTGGAAGAAAAGAGAGAAATAAAACCCAAACTAATAAAAATCATAACAGCTGAGCAAGAAAGTTAAATTTTCAGTACTCTACATGGCACACCACCAGTATACATATTCATGAGCTACATGGTAAAGAATGTACTGAGAGAAAAACAATGTCCTCATTTGCACTTCAGCAGTTGCCCTCCTTCAATACCAGAATCTCACATTCTGGATATAAACACTGTTACCTACAGATTCAGTGCAACTCCCCCTTTCCTTAAAGGTGAAAGGCACTTAAAGCTATCTAAAACCTGAACTGCAAACAGAAGAGTGTAAATCCCTGTTCCCTTAAGATCTGATCTGACATTTCCATCCTGTCAAACACACCTTCAGCAGCAGGATTTTTTGGCCAGTGTTCTGATAGTACATGAGTTAAGGAAGAATACCCCATTTATGTTTTCTTCTAAGTGGTATCTTCTAAACTACTGTTTTGCACCAGTATAGCCACTGGCCCACTTAACCGCTTTGTAAAAATCTCTGTCCCTTGCAAACCCATGAGAAATTTAACTGTAAAGGCACAGGTATATGTAATTGTGCAGGAGGCTTTATGTATAGGAATATCAGATAAAAATATTAGGGTTTGAATTATAAATTTCGTGTAATCTTTGCTTTGAGTCCCTTTTAATGGAGTTTAGCTGCAATACTTTTAGACACAGTTTAAAAACATCACTGCAATAAAGTGACCTGGATTGCTAAAGCCAATCTCCTTTTATTTGTTCAAGAGCAGCAAAACCAAGACTTCTAATATCAGATATTTATTTTTATAGATACTTCACTTCTCATACTGAAACAGATATAAATGTGGTCATAAAATCATGAAACTAGTACAGTAATGTGCCAAGTGTAGAGGTAAAGGCACTCTAATTTTTTGGCTTGGGTGCAATTCCTGATTCCTCTCTTTTTATGAAGCAAAACCTTAATGATAAATGCTCTGAAAAAATTAGTTTACAATACCCTCTGAAAGTTTCCCCATCTCTCTTCCATTTTAGAAAAACTGCATATAAATAATTTTAACCGATTATTGAACATGGACATTTTAACCTTTCTACTCAGTACGTTTGTTACACACGATGAGCTCCAAGCATCAGATGTTGATAGAATGAGCGTGTTTCTTGCACAGTGGTTTGTCCTTTTTGGAGAAGAAAGTCTGGCCCTCCAAACTGTCACTACATACCTAAAATGGGATAAAAAAGAAAAGATCGCTCAATTCAGATGGATGAATTGCACCACAATTATTCAGAATACCAGATCACGGTATTGTTCTATGCACAAATATATTCAAAGAATAAGAATTACCTTTTTCTTAGGGATACTCTTTTTGATGTAATACTAGTGGTTGGTAAGCATAATCTTTCTTTAAGACAACGGGTTTCTAACTGGGAGCAGAGTTAAGTTCAGCATTAAAAAACAAAACAAACCCAACCCAATCATTAAGATTAGGGTTGTTGGTTGTTTTTTTTGGTCATACAATATTAGCAGGCAATACCTTGGCTACAGTGTCTTTATGTCAAAAGCACTCTTGCTACTTTGGAAACGCAGCACATTCCTGTATGACCTTCAACACTTTCTCCAAAGAAGTAAACGTCATGGGTTAAATGCTAGGACACATGGCTGCAATCCAGGCCAACTTCTCTTGGACCTGTGCCAAAGGCTTACAATAGCAACACACCTTCCAAATAACTTTCTGTTTGGGCCCAGGGGATTGAAAGAGGTTAGAGCTATTAACTCCCATATTGGTCAGGTTAGCACAAGCACTGCTGCCACAGGTTTGTTTAAAATGTAGACTAGCTTACTTACGGAGCATACAAAGCAAGTGTCATGCCAAGTGTGGCCCAGAGCCTCAAGAAACCTGTCTCCAGCTTCAATGGGGAATTCACAGCCATGGCACATGGTACCAAAGAGGGCATAATAATCTGCAAAGAGATACAAACAGATTTTAAAGCATATGCAGAAAAGCAAGACTGACCCTTTGAAAACTTTGAAAGGCAATATATTTATTACATTTAACAAAAAGTATCACTAGGGTGTCAGGATGGTTATTAGCGACCAGACTCTCTCAAGTGTATTTGCACCATTCATTTTTAAGCACTGGATTGACTTGGTGCCTCTGGAGGCTTCCTGGAGTTAGCAGAGAAAAACTCCTCTAGGAGTATCAGGGAGCAGGGACTAAAACAAATGGCACTGAACCGTTCATATTCCCCAGCCAAGCAGAGCTTTAAAAAGAGAGAGCAGAGCAGACTAAGAGAACAAAATACATGTATAAAATTGGGTGGGAGGCACTGACAACTCACCCCCATCCCCACAGTCTTGGTGTGTAACACTGCTTTTGTCCTGTCTCAAGGGCTGCAAGTCACTCCTTTGTTGCCCACCTGTGCAGGCCTAAATTTCACCTTGAGTTGTCTGGTCTTTTTCACTTATTTCAACTCTCAAACACCCCATTCTAGAAAGGAAATGTTTTATTCCTGCACAGAAGACAACAGCATTCGTGCTATAACATGAGAGCATTTGGGATCAGCACACATCATGCAAACATTATGTCTTCCTAAGATGAACTACAGACTGACAGACATAATGAAGCTTTGGACTCCATCTACCAGTAAGTGTTACTACCATAGTAACACTCTGCCTCTGACAGAAATTAGATGCCAGGGTTGTTTTCAAAGGAGATATATAAGGACTGGAAAGAGGGGTAGAAGTGGATTTTGTTTCTCTCTAGATTATACGGATCTGCTACAGATCTGCTGAAGCTCTAGTGCTTACTGCAGCAGAGCCAGTGGAGGATTATAAGATGTGTCAAGCCCAAGAGCAAAGTCTGGTTTTCGTTTAGTAAGACCATGTTTTGCGTGATGACCTCCCTCAAAACACACCATCATAGGAGACATATCAACAGGATAGGGAACACAAGTGCTCTGGAAAAGCAAAGCCCTCTGGCTGCCACTGGCAAGAAGCTGCTTCACTGATCACCTTCATTAATCCATGCTACTGGGATGAGTTGCAAATATTTAAGCAGAAGAAAGACCATAAAAATATCAAATGTTAGGACACATTTGTGCAAAACCCCTGAAGGACATGATCTCCTGACCGTACTGTTTCAGGTTTTTGCCTTTGTGTTCATACAGAATCTTACTGATATTTTCCTGGTGCCAGGAGTTAAAGCCTTTTATAAGTTGGCCTGTGGTTTGTGTTGATAAGTTTATTCGCTTTTCTTTTGAAGAAAGGGCAATAGATAAGGCAGAATGAAGGGCATCAGATTTCTTTTGCTTTTGCATGCTTGAATTGCGATACCACAGAAGCCTTCCAAGTAAGACTTCTCATACGGTCACATATCAGTGCTTCCTGCATACTGCATTTTCAAAACTAGGTTACTAACTCTGCACTTAAAAAAAGTTCAAAGTTGTAGATATTTGGACTTTTAATTTAATTTTAGCCCTGACATCCAAACCCAGAATATTTTTCAGATTAAATGCCCTTAATACTAATAGCTGATGCTGTTATAATTTCAAATGCAGATTTAAAATTAGAACCCTCCTTTACACTACGAAGCAGGAAAGTTGGAAATGACATTTACTCCTTATTTCTTTAAAATTAGTCTTAGACGCATAACTCCAGCTGGACTGAAAGTCTTTGAAGAATTAATATATCTCAAATTAACATCTAGTTAGAGAACCAGAGCCATTACAAAGTATCACTGCCAATAACACCTCACAGAATGTGTCTACATTAACTTGTGCAAGCAACTTTCTATCTTAGAAATAAACTCTGCAAGAAGTGTAGTATACTTGACATTTTATCACAGTTTTTCCTGCTCACAGTATTGAAATATGCACATTTGTGCACAGGAGTTGTAACAGTAGCACAAATCAATGCACCGCACGACACATGGATTATTTGGTGGCAGGAACAAGAACTGAACCTTAACAGAACAAACCCGGTCACAAGCCTTCCACCCAAAGGGGAGTTATTGATTCCTCCAGTACTATTTTTGAATCATCAAATGGTTCTAGGATTAGGGGCTTCAGATTGCTTCAGGATGAAATTTCACCATGCTGTCACATTGGAGGATGCTGCTCGTATACCCTTATCCTCTGCTGCTCCATGGATTCAATAGGAGCAACACATTACCCTACTTGTGTCACCAAGTTAGCAATAACCTACTGTGTCCTTTTGTATCTGCCAACACCTTATTAAAGCTGCTCTGACAAGAGAAATTTTGGATAAATTTTGCCTGCTTTCTTCATCCTTACAGCACCTAGCATTCTCCATGGCACCCGCTGCAAACAACTGTGGGATTAGCCCAGAAGGAAATCTTAGCTCCAAAGAGGTCATTAGAATTTTGTGCTAAATCATTTCTTGGTCAATCCATTTCTACCTCTAGTTAAACTGTAATGCTCCTAAAAGTAGAAGGAAAACAATAAAAAGGGTCCAACTGACAGTTCCAACACAGATGTAAACAGCATGCAGTGTGAAAGCAGATAATTTTGATACATTTTTGTCTCTTTTCCATTTTAAAAGGAATTGTTTTACAAATGATTTCTTTCTTTCCTAGGCCAGAGGGGTACATGGAAAGTTTTAAGCAAATTAGGAAACTAATATAAATAAAAACTGTTCATATTAGTAATAATAGGTTGACAAGAAGCTCAACATGACTTGGCAATGTACGCTTGCAGCCCAGAAAGCCAAAGGTATCCTGGGCTACATCACAGGAGAAGTGGCCGGTAGACAAGGGAGGGGATTCTGTCCCATCTACTCTGCTCTGGTGAGACCCCACCTTGAGCCCTGCATCAAGCTGCGGGGCTTCCAAGATAAGATGGACATGGACCTGCTGGAGCAAGTCCAGAGAAGGTCACAAAGATGCTCAGAGGGCTGGAGCACCTCTCCTATGAAGAAAGGCTGAGAGAGTTGAGGTTGTTCAGCCTGGCAAAGAGAAGGCTTCAGCGAGACCTTACAGCAGCCTTACAGTACCTGAAATGAGCCTACAAGAAAGCTGTAGAGGGACTTTTCACAAGAAACAGGACAAGGAGGAATGGTTTTAAACTGAAAAAAAGTATGTTTAGATTGGATATTAAGAAGAAATTCTTCACTGTGAGGTTGGTAAGGCACTGGAACAGGTTGCCCAGAGCAGCTCTGGATGACCCATCCCTGGAAGTATTCAAGGCCAGATTTGGTGGGGCTTTGAGCAACTTGATCTAGTGGAAGGTGTCCCTGCCCATGGCAGGGGATGTTGGAACTAGATGATCTTTAAGGTCCCTTCCAACCCAAACCACTTGATGATTCTATAAAAAAAGTTATAATTAGCTGGAAGTGCTAAAAACGAATCCAGAATCCCTCTGAACTTCTAAGCCACATCACTCATGTAGTATTGCTCATCAGGCTTTTGAGTGCTATAATTGTTCCACTATATTTTTCCTGACAGTCTGGGGTTTTTTTCCCAAGTGTATGTACAACAGATGTTATCCTCGATCCTGCAAAAAACTACCTGGACAGACTGCTTTCTCTTGGAAGTCCCTCAGGCTGTGAATGAGGCTATTCAGAGTAAAACACATCACTCCACTGGCATTTGTTTGTGTTTAGTAAACAAGCAGATTAAACTTCAGATTATTTTAAACCAGAAAGTCACCCTAAAATTAACACTGATGTATCACTGACACCTACAGCTGAGGGCTTAACAAGAAAAGGTAAAATCAGTGACATGAAGCCTGCTGCTGTCAAAGCTGATGAAGAAATTCTCACCAACTTCTGCTGCAAACCCAAAGTGTTGTCTGCAGCAGTTATTGCTACTTTGAATTAACATATCAACATTACATGAATTTGCTGGGGCACTTCTGATGTGAGGCTTGAGAAAAAGAATTTATTTTTTTTTCAACCTTATTGATCTCTGCTTCCCTGCACAGCTGCAGTAAACTTTGGTTGTGTTGCTTCTTACCAGTCTCACAGTAGGGATCGCCATCTTCTAAGTGGAAGACATTATTGCGGATGGGGTTATGACAGGCCACACACACGAAGCAGGAAACGTGCCAAGTTTGTTTCAAAGCATTTATTACTTCCTGTGGGGATTAGAAAAAGTGTTATGAACACATTATTTTGATGTGATGACTAGATTGTGGTAACCATGCCTCCACACTTGATTCATTTCAAGAATACTTTGTTTCCTACTGCTGCTTTGAAAACGGGTTGTGCACAAAAGTTCTGCGATGTTAAACTTAATGAGGTGCTTTATTTATGGTACATCTACTTATTTTTCATGAGCAATCTTTCAGGGTTTTTGGAAGGTTCAGCGTAGAGTCGGACCGATTTAACAACTCATTTGTTCACTTATTTAATTTTAATTAGGATCTCACCTACAACAGTCCCCTGAAATAAGAAAAGCAGCATCTCTGCCTTCTCCTGAAGTCTGTGAAGTTAATCAAAAGACATCACATAGAAAATTATGACTGCTCTGTGTTGTTTTGAAAGATGCTACAGTGCCAAATATGACTTGAGAATTGTGCTGCCAGAGCCCTGCATGACCCCAGTTACACAAGAATCCAGACACGTTGCTGTCTGCAGTAAAACAGCGGCCGATCAGCTGGCAGGCTCAAATTAGCAATATCAGTGCCGAGTAGGATAACACGTCTTTCTATCTACATTACCACTGGGAATATTTCAGTACTTCACATCTAGCCAACCAGTGTGTCCTTCAATGCTCAGCTCAGCTGAGAGGATTATTTCTTTTTATTCCCCCCTGCCCCCATTCTGTAAAAAGCTGCCAATTAAAAGCATTTTGCTCAAGAAAATTTGGTAACCAGAAAATTTGGTAATCAGAAAATTTGGTAAACAGCTACAGAACAGCTTCATGAAAACAGGAGCTGAACTTGGAAGAGCCAAGGAGACTACAGCACCTTTTCTCAAAGAGGTTGAAAAGGTTGAGCATTAGAAGAGCCAAAACCATAGTTTGTATGCGATGGGAGCTAAAAAGGTATGTTATGAGTATGTTTGAAAGAATGCAGACTGGGACAGATAAAAGAGAATTTCATTGCAGAGACTCACTGAACGCTGTGGTTATTGTTCCCACCAAAAAACAGGCCACTTGCTGGCCACTTACCCCAAGGATCTTCCTCTGGCACTTTGAACACTCAGGGGCAAAGAATTTCTCATAGCAGACCTCACAATACAGCATCCCTTTCTCTTCCACAAATCCAATGTAAGCCATGGAGGTTTTGCAATGGGCACAATTGAACTCCTCTGGATGCCATGACTTTCCCAAAGCCACCAAAAAGGGTCCTCTGATCAGAAAGAAGAGATATTGTCAGCAAATACTCCTAGGTTGGCTCCTGCAAAAGCTGCTAATAGGCTTAATCTGCAATACCTCTGAGTCATTACTACAAGTATATACCATTGTCTCTATATTCATCTGAAAATATATTCAGCACACTAACTTCTTTAATGACCATATTTACTTTAGTGAGGTATCTTCAAGGTCCCACTAACACTCAACCTTCCAGAATACGGGTTTCAGGTGAACTTTGTGGTTCAAGTTTATCTCCCTCACCAGAATTCCTGTTTTTTCCAAGACTAATAAGGATGTCATTCTTTCAAGAACTGCATCACCTTTTTCTGATCTAATACTTCACTGCAAAAAAGAAGTGTAAGGTACTAATGTCACCACCTGTTGCTAAACATTTTTTTGGAAATCAAGTAAGCTACAAGAACATTTTTGTGTAAGATTTTCATATGAACAAAGCAACAGCAATAAAGAAAAGAAAACAACAGGAAAAAAACAACAACAAACAAAACCCCCAAAAAACACCTTGAAATTTGCTTATGTTGACTCCAAGATAGGAATATAAGCAAGGTGAGAACAGAGGGCACCTTCATTAAGGGTGGAGGGTAATTATTTTTATTTCTCTTCTACAATTTCTCTGGCAATGTTATGTATTTTTAATAGGATAAGAAGTCAAAAACAAGGGACTCAAACAGATTTAGGATAACTCAAAGGCCTTGTAAGATGATGAACATATATGTAACCTGAGACAGTTTCTTCTATTCACCTCTGATTATTGGAGAGGTTATTGCAGTGAAAAATGGCTCCTGGAGGGAGCAGCCTGTAGCCCTTTAAGGAGGGAGCTGGGGCTGAGCGCAGCTCTCCAGCCCCCTGCTCCCAGTGGATGCCTGAGCAGTGCAAACACTGACCTAACCCGATACCCTCCCTGCTCTACAAGCACCTTTTTACATCAATGCCCTTTCAGTTATGTACTGATCAAACAATACAAGCCCTTATGTACAACAAAGTGCTCTCAGTGCGCCGTGTCAGCACAGGCTAATTTAAGAGATTCATTAACACGGGGCTGACACCAAAGAGGCTCTCCCGGATCTAGGTAGTATTGAGTTTCTGGCCATCTGCACCGAAATGATAGGCTCAGTTAGCTCTGCAATGGAAAGCAAGTGTGCTAGCAACAGGAGGGGAAGGAATTTTTACATCTGCTGCATTTAGCTCTCCAGAGTTTACAGCTCTGACATGCTGAGGTTAGCCATTCAGGACAGTGCGCAGGAACCCAGACGGATGGGGAACAGCCCGGGAGTGCACCTACAGAGTTCCTTTCTCAAAGTCTCCAGACAGCTGTGGCTGTGCCCTGCACAATGTCTATGAGGTGTTCCATTAGCGGACTGGCTCCCTGTGCACACATGTCCAGAAGAACACTTCTTAAATACAATTTTACTTTCAATCAGGCTGTAGTTTAAACATGTCAAGCTGATACTGCAGCTTAATGATACCTGCAACCTAAAAGCTGCCCTAAAGCATGTGGAGAAAAGGAAAAAAAAACCAACCCAAACCAACACCTGCCACGTAAAATACACTAAAACGTGATATTCAGAACTTGGAGGTGTTCCCAGTCTCAGCATAATTTTGCCATCAAAATGATAGTTTCCAGCAATGAAAGGTATTTATTTGCTGTATTAATTTGAAAAAAAGTTTAAAGTCCCAATTTGAGTAAAGGGGATGCATGCCCGCACTCATGCAATGTGACAGGAAGTAGATGGGGGATAAAATGTTAGGAAGATGGCTGCAGATAGCTTCAACATTCCTTCCCCATTTAAAAACAAACCCAATAAAAATCCCACATGCCTCTGTCAACCAGAACATATTTTTAAAAGTAGTGCTAAAAAACCATGCTCCTACCATCCACATGGGATATGAGATGACCCAACTGGCAGCGGTTGGCTATGAATGGGCCTCTATCCCAGGTTACTTTGACATGTTAAGCATTTCTGAACAAACTTCTGACAATACCATCTAGGTCACATGAAACGAACTCACAGAGGAAACAAACTAGTCACTTATTTATTATTTTTTGAAAGGGATTTTATTTTAAAAGGGATTATATTTTAAAAAGGATTATTTATGAGAGTATTTACAGAATCTTATGCCCCAAAGGATCACCATGTACAGAAATTTGGTAGTCACCTCAAACATTAGGGCTCTGCATGTAGCAATGATATTGGGAAAAACTGGAAGAAGAATTAACACACAGGGAATATAAGTGCAATTTCAATGTCTTTACACTTGTAGCTAAATATAACTTCATCAGTATGGTCGTGATGTATTATATTAGTATGCCAATAATCTAGTTTCTCACGTGGCTTGTATTATGATAGCAAGCCAGAACCGAAATTTGGCAGTAGAGAGATCAAAAGGATTTCCACATCTGGCAGGTAGGCCAATCACTTTACATTTAACCATACAGCAGTATGGTTAAGAATTGTCTTCCTCTCCTCACCTCAAAATGCCACAGTATACAATTTGTGTACAAGAGATGCTGAAGGGAAGCACCACTTGTACTTTTTCCCTTTTGCCTTTTAAAACAATTAAGCTTTATGAAAAGGTGGAAAGCCAAATCATCATTTACAAGCAGACATGCCAAAGAGTATGTTTTCAGTGGAGATCCAGTGAAAACACATTTGGACTTCAAAGAAAGAGCCAACTCTGCAGTGCAGAACTTGGTAAGACTGCCTGGGAACCAGAAGTCTTTATCAGGAAATGCCAGAAGTCTGCCAGGCTGTCACAGCAAGTAGATCAAGAGAAATGTACTTTGCCTCCAGCTTTGATTCTACATGGAAAGAAAAGCTTACTTAATGTAGCTGTGGAAAAAAAAGGAACCTTCAGACAATCACTAAATGAATAATTAAAGATATATTAAAAAGTTATAAGATGTCTCTATGAAAGGTTTTGCCTTGACCAGCCATGGTTATTCTATGCCCGAGTGTAAAGTAACCAACTCCAGAATGCATTTTGTTCTCAAAACAGATGTACAATGTAATGTCACTTGATCCTCCTCCTACCTTTTCATAGGTAATACTACCACTGAGGGCATGAAGTGTAATTATGCTAAAACTGGAATTAAAATGCCATTGCAATCTTCCAAATTCACTGTATGCTGTGAACATGAGGCATATTTGGCATTGATTAATGCACATCAACTCATCCTCCAATGGAAGAATGTTTGCTTTTAATAATCAAGTAGGCATTTAACATATGAAGAATTTAAACACCACCAGCAAATTACAAAGAAGTTAGACACAGGTATCAGTTGTTATTCATGAAAAAGGTGTCACTTACAATAGGTGACAATGGCTTAAGTACTGTCAAGTAGGGCTCTGCAGTTTCTCCTCGTGTATCCACTAAGGAGTAACTGTTGCTCCATGGAACAATACACTCCCCTACTTACAGGGCAGTAGCTCATCTCTTTTTTAATGGTGATCGAAGCGGGAAAGTGGGGAGTAGCAGAGAGTGATTTAAAGGCCAAAAGGAGAGGTTGACTGCTCAGGAGTCATCTGTAGGCTATGCTGTGAGACCCCACAGCACAGAGCATAAGCAAACCCTGCTAAACCACTGGTGCCGCAAAAGGCAATGAAGCCTCTTGCATGAAAGATGCAGCACACAGTCGATTTTCTATGTTTGGTTTTAAACTAAAATAACTGTAACAAAAAGGAAAGTGAATGGTTGCTTGCATATTATTTACTAGACACAAATCCAAAGCCCAGGGAACAAAATGGTCAGCATACTAAAGACAGAATTATTATACAGGCCAAACTGTTCAAGGAATCAGATGAATCTCATCCCAAAAGTGTGTATACCTTTTTGATAGTAATTTTTCATTTTGCAAGAAAGCAAAAAAACTGGATTAAGAAGCACAGGTGCACTTGTATTGGGAATTTGTATAAGTTTCTTCTATTGCTTCAAGGGGATTCGGATCATAAATTTTTATTTCTTCAACATATACACTGGAAGTAGGAATAACTTCTCCGAAACATCACAGGTCCATTAGTAAAGAGTGTTCTAAAATTAACCTAGTATTAACTGAACTGGTAGTGAACTATCAGACAGAAACCTAATGGAAGCAAACAAGTTGGACTCAAATGAACTCTGGAGATCAAGTGATTTGTGTTAGCTGCTGCTTCTGATGTAGAATCCAAGCCAGGGCTCAAGAGGGTACAAAAGCCCATGGTGGAAAAGCCAATTTTCTATTACACTGAACGAAAATTATACAGCTTATAGAGTTCCTTATTTTTCAGAACTTACGTTTTCTAATAAAAAAGTCTCTTTCTTAAACCATGGTGAAACATGGTGCAGGATCTCGTATTTTGTCCACTGAAAACATGGGGCATAGATAAATAAAAGACAAAATACTTTAATGCATTACTTTCCCCTTGTAGTTCAAAAATAAAAATGACTGAACAAGCAAGAAGAAAATACTTTTAATGAGAATATTTCTTCCAATAATCCCAGGAGATCTCTATTTATGGGAAGAAATAAAAAGTGAAATAGATGAAAATGAGGATGATTTGCACATTGGCAATTATAGTTCTCTGGGTGAGACAATCATGACTAATTGTCAGAAATCACTGACTGAACAATGCAACCCAGATTCAACTCTTCCTCCATACGAAATTCTGACTAACAATAGGATATCTTATGGGCTCAGCAAAATTTATTTAACTTAATGTCATTTGGCAAACTTGTGTTTGTGTTGCTTAATATTTTCTACCCCTGTCACACAAGTCAAGGGCAGTAGCTACCATAATACCCAAAGGCAGAGAGCCCATCAAAGAGCTTGAAATCTAGTGGTGCAGGAAATTATTATTAATCCAGTCCTAGTAATTGTTAAAACATCACTCCATGCTTTTCTTCTCTTCTTCTTCTTCTTCTTCTCAGCTAGAAATTATGATTTCTAAATCAACAGTTGTGAATAGTCTTTATAGGACTATACTCTCTGGTTTCCAATTAGGTAATATTCCCAATTCTACTGGAATGGGTGTATAAGTGAAAACTAAGTTGCTTACTTTTGTTTAGTTTTACTTTTACTCTATAACACCTAGCTTCCTGATTCTCTGTAAAATGGGCTGTAAGACTGTGACTGTTAGCAGTTCACAATATTTTTCCTCCGAAGTATTCTCATTTTTGTTAGAGAAACCATGCATGAAAAAAAGTGTTCTGCACTATTGAAATGAAGCCTTAAAATACTTGTGATTAAAGACTCAAAACCCACAAAAACAAGACAAAGCCCTGCTGCGAGAGAGCCTTCAGGATGAACAGAATCACAGAATCGTTTAGATGGGAAAAGACCTTCAAGATCATCAAGTCCAATCATTAACCCAGCATTAAGCCATGTCTGTAAGTGCCACATCTACATGTCTTTTAAATATCTCCAGGGATGATGACTCCAACACTTCCCTGTTCCAGTGCTGGACAACCCTTTCGGTGAAGAAAGTTTTCCTAATATCCAACCTAAGTCTCCCCTATCACATCCTGAGGCCATGTTATATCACTTGTTACCTGGGAGAAGAGACTGACCCCTACCTCACTACAACCTCCTTTCAGGTAGTTGTAGAGAGTGATAAGGTCTCCCCTGAGCCTCTTTTTCTCCAGGCTGAACAACCCCAGCTTCTCCTAATCAGAGTTGTGTTCCAGACCCTTCACAAGCTGCATTACCCTTCTCTGGACATCTTCCAGCACCTCAATGTCTTTGTTGTAGTGAGGGGCCCAAAACTGAACAACAGGATGCAAGGTGCAGTCTCAGCAATGCCAAATATAAATCAACATTCCCGCGCAACTTGGTGTCACCTGCAAACTAACAGGTCATCTCAATCCCAGTCCAGATCATTGATAAAGATATTAAACAGGACTGGCCCCAATACTGAGCCCTGGGGAACACCAATAGTGACTGGTCGCCAGCTGGATTTAGTTCTATTCATCACCCGTCTCTGGGCCTGGCCATACAGCCAGTTTTGTACCCAGTGAAGAGTGCACCCAGCAAAGAGGTACAAACCTAATGACTTGATTACAGTGTGCACACATGGGAGTACGCTTTCCCGCTGGAATATGCTCTGCTCTCTGAACCAACGTGTCTTGTTCATTTAGCTGAGGTGCTGTGTCAGGTTTTTCACTCGGGGCAGTTGTTCCAGGTGATTTAATACTGTTTGATGTCCATCCACTGGCAGGAGCTGGGGAAAAAGTGCCAAAGCATTTAGAAGACCATCTTTTAGTACCAAGTAAATTAATTTGAAATACAAGCAACAAATAACATTTGCCCAACATTTTTGTCCAATGTATACCTGCCTTCTCAAATGAACAAATTAAAAAGTACTCATTTCCCCCTCCTCTGCCATTAAGTTAAGAAATCAGTCCTACCTACTTTATGAAACATCTGTGAAATAACACAGAATGCTTTTGGTTAACTTGTAGAAGTAGTGGACAAATTTCAGCATGCTGAAGAAGTTAGGCAAAAGAATATATAACCTGTGAAGGCATTATTTTGCTTTAGATAGAAAAGTTGAAGCCAAGAATATCAGTGTATGAACAAAGGCAGGAGAGTATGACATACCTACTCAAAACATTTCTCACTGAGTGCAATAGATCATACATCATTACTAACAGGTTAAACAAGAGTACTCATTCAATACAACATGTACAGGAACTTAAAATAGGGTACTGTATAAGGAAAATATATTTCTAAATTAAAATTATACACTACTCTAGATCACTGGATTCTGCCAATCTAAAGCACTCCAAAGGTCATGTTCACATCCTCCTTATAAAAGTTATGACAAAAATAAAACCCTGACATTTTCAGAAATGTACACAAGACACACATCCATGTCTACTCAGGTTTTCAGAGTTGTAGAATAGACATAAGTTTTTGTGGAGTTCGAAAAATGCATTTACAAAAATGAAAGGCACAGATGATACTGTTGCCCAGGGTAATGAAGAAACAAACAGTCCTCTGCTTTTCTTTCTCTTCTATTGATATACGTACCTTGGTAACGTAAAAGCTACGGCAACATTAGTTCATGGGAGCAGTTATTCCTGTCAAGTGGCGATACCTTTTTCTTTTTCAAGTACGCTATAAAACCCCCCACATTTCCATAGCCTTTTGTTTGTAACCACAGGCAAAAGAAACCATGAGTGTTTACTCGGTGTCTTGGCTTTAGTGCAGCCTTGCTAAACCTTGTAAATCAAAAAGTGAAATTAAGATTCGAATGGAAACTCAGAGACAAACAACGAAGCAGTGACTGAGACATCAGACAGCGCAGGATGATGCTTCTGCTGCAAAGATGCAGCTCTCCAACACCAAGGTCAAGGCATCGGTATGTAGCTTTGCAAAAAAACTAGTTTGTGGAGCTGGTAATCTTCATGCTATTCATCCTCTCTCATTCTTCCTATCATCTTGCAGGGAAAAGATGAAAAATTCTTTCTCATTATCTCCATTAATGTAATGCTGATCAGCCTCTGTCCTACTGAAAAGTTGCAAACACCTTTCAGGCAAAACAATGCATTCCCTGCTCAAACAGAAGTGGCATATAATAACTAGGCCACCAGGGGTCTCGAAGTGGCATACTAATTCACAGAGAAGATGTGAATCTACAGAAAATCCAGCAGAAATGCCAATACTGTGTTATTTACAGAAGTAAGATAGCCAAGCACTACACAATTTAATCAAAACAATACCACGAAATTTAGTTAACAACCCCCTCCTCTACTCATGTGCAGGCTAAGGCAACACAGCTGGAAGAGAACTCCTTTTTAAAACCAATACTTTTGTACTATAATTACGCTTGGTATTAACCTGCTGATATGGGCTCAAAACCTACTTTTGCTTGCTCTTTCTGTGTATAAAGAAGCAATATATTTATACACCTTTTTTTTGTTTAAATGGTTGGTTCATCAAATTTTCTCATACCAGGTCATTTCAACACTGACATAGTTTTGGATCCTTTTCAGAATCTGCAGCAGCAAAAAGTATAACAGTTCATCAGGGTTGCTTTTTGTTGTTTTTGGTTTTTGTTTTTTTTAATACAAGGTTATTCATTATATTTAATGTATAACTAATTAATTTGCAATGTCCTTAAAAAATAACATCTTACTCTTGAAACATTCAACATTTCTGAGTAGGAATAGAAGCACTTTATCTTGAACAAGTCACTCTGCTACTGTACTTCAGTTTATATGATAAATGCCTGCTAAGCTGAAAACTTAGGAACAGACAAAAATGAAAAAGGTGGCAGAACGGCTTTGAAGACATGAGCAAAAGTGGTGTTGATTAATAGCACTTTCCTCCTCTGTCATCACACATGGCTTTCCAATTCTCAGATCCCATTTCATGAGAATACAGCAATACACACTAAAACCAAATCTGTTTGAAGACTGCTTTTGCCATAAATCAAATTGCAGCATTGCTAATTTCTGTTTATCTACTGAATCCCAAAGCCCATTCAGACACATCAGCTAGCTTATTTGCACTGCATTGTTAAAAAAAGTCTGTCTGCTTGCTTAAAGTGGAAAAAAAAAGTACAAACATCACAATTGTTCCCTTTTCTTTGGTCTCATTACAGCTTTCATTAATGCTGTTTTTATGAATGATGCTTTTCTGAACACTACCTAACTTCAAAGTTACTGCTGGTCAGGAGAAGAATTTCTCTATGTAAACCTTCTCTACAAAGCTGTTAGATCAGTCATTTCTGAGTTATTTAAAACACTAAAAAAGGAGAGAAGGAGATAGTCCACCATGTTAAAACAAAAATTCTCTTTTAAGCAAATCGTAATATAAACCACACAAATCAGTATCATGTTAAGCAAAAGCTGTGACCTAAGCAAAACCAGGCTGGGCATTTGGTGTTGAGGATCAGCAAAGGGAAATAGACCCACTCCACTTCCACTGAAAGCAGTGCACTGAAGCTCAGTGCCCAGACCTTCAGCAGATGTAGGACTCCTATGAGATCACAATGCCAACAGAGTAAGAGGAGTAACAAATAAGCCCTAAGCCTTCAGATCATTCTGTATTTGCTAGAGTATTTCTGGGCACTGGACAAAAACTACGTTCTAAAAGGCTTTCTACTGTCATTTGTGAATTTCTGTCACTATCTGGTCTACTATGATGGGAATAATATCTAATTAATCACTGCAGATGCCATCAGCATCTGAGAATTAAGATAGAAGAAGCTGCCTTCTGCCTAAAAATCCTTGGAAAGCAAGGACTCAAGTTTCTTTCCATTTAGATTTTTCTTCCTAAAGATGAGTCTGCTTCCATTGTCTTCAGATCCATACTCTGTAAAATACCTTCATATCTATTTCACTGCATTTATTATATTGGATTCTTTGTAAACCTTCTACAGTTGTTCTCTAGATTTATTTTTCTTTCACCATAGATCATTATTCCTCTCTCGTTGCTTGATTTGCCTCAGTCTTTTATCTTCCTTGTTCCCTTCTGAACACCAGCAAGAGGACAGCTTTTATTGGCCACTTTTGTCATTCCATAGGCCACAAACATCCCTTTAACACTTCAGTAATTTTACCAGAGGTTCATTACTTCCACTGCAGCCCAAGAGCATGTTTTTGTTTGTGGTGGCATTTTTGTTTAGTTGGTTTGCTTTTGATTTTAAAGCCTCCCACTATTAACTCCCTGCTTAAATCTATATGAATTCTCAGTATTTTTTTCCAACAATATTCAACCTCTTGTAGCTAGAGAATTTCAAATTAGGTCTGTTTTTTGTTTAGAATGAACACTGATTTTCCCCACCTATTTTTTATACTTAAACAGGAAGTTTAACAGTACTGGATGAGATGTTTTTACTGCAAACAGAGAGGAAGGGGACAGTCTGTGAGTTCACATATTCTCCTCCTCTACTTTCTCTTCCCTATTCTCTTGGAAATCTTTCAAATTGAAACACAACCACTTGATTTAAAAACATCAGGCCCAGAAAACTGGTGCAGGTGTTTTTTTTCTTGCAATGAGAAGATTTTACCAGGGTACATTAGTAGTGTCAAGGTAGGTCCAAATCATTACACTCAACCTAAGTGAAGACCTCTCAACTCTTGGCAATCAGTCTGAGCTCTCCTGTGGTTTGAGTTTTATACATTGCCTTTTAAATTTTAAATATGTGATCAGCAGCTTTGTTCTTAAAGAGTGCTGGGGAGATGCCCTCGTACCCAAGATCTGTTGTAGTGCATGCACATTTTTAATTGTGAATAATGACTGCATGGGAATGGGAAAGGAAACCACTCCAGCTTCCTCACGACACAATCTCACCCTGTATTTTCTGGTTGGCACCTTTGCTGCTTAAAACAGAACAAAGCACAGCAACTTCTGTGGGTGGTCTGAAGATTTAAAATTATAATAATAAATACAGTTAATAAATGAAAGAAATAATTTATAAGAATTATACACCCCAGCAGAAGCTATTCTGACCCAAGTGCCAGAGAGGTTTGGGTTCTCTGCAAGTCATGAAAAGATCTCTGTGGCCAGATTTTGGAGTTTTGCAGGCTTCACTCCACCTTCGCTCTCTTTAATTAAACATTCTAAAGCACTGTTGATTTGCACTAGTGTATTGTCATTACTGTTTTTTTTTTCTAAAACAGAAAACACTCTGTACCTGACCATTAACTTTCTACTTTATTAGGTTTAAGTTTAGCAAACCCACGGTGTTTGCTTTCACTAAACTCCTTGGTATGGCTAGTTTAATATTTAACAATCTTTTAGGCAAGGTAAAGAATTGGCTTTTTTTAATTTTTTTTAAAAATCCCAGTGTGACTTTGCCCTCGTTCGTCTAACAATAGGCTGTTCCATCGCTGAGCACATGGATAACTGCAAACACTGGTGAAAGGTTTGGAAGACAAAGGGAGAAAGGCGGATACGCAGTGGTGCCAAAGTCACTTTGACAGAGGTTCTCCGGTGCGTAGCAACAATACAACAGCCTGAACTGTTTAACGCTCACTTAAACATAACATCAGACTTCATGTAATATCTATAAATAACAATGCTACTTTAAGCAGTGGGAGTGTCAGAACTTCATTTTAAAGTGTTCTAACTCAGTGATTTATACACTTCTATCAAACTACTGTATTATAAATGGAAAATATAGAGCTTCATACATCCAATTTTCTGACTTCTCTTAATATATCTGTGGTGTAGGAAATCTCCCTATTCCTTCCTTCCAAACCAAACAGATGGCTGGATGAAGCAATGTGTCTGAAAAGCTTGGTTGTCAGCTCATTGCAGTAGCTGTATATAACATCCCATCCACTCCCAGGCCCACATGAAATCACACAAGTTCAATGGAGAATCCTACAGGACAAGTAAGAGGTGAGAAAAAAACAAAAACAAACCCCATAAAAAAACCTGGAACCCCTGTGTTCCATAGTTGTTCTTTTGTTTCTTATGGAGTCTTGGAAACACAGTCATAGCTAAACTCCTTTTGCTGATTAAAGGCAGAACGGGAAGGATTAAATGATTAAACCATTATCATGTCTTTAAATGCCGGGTGAAAGCTGGTATGCACCCGTGGAAAATCAAAACAGGTGCCACCCCGGCCCAATTTCAACAACCCCTGCAAGTAGAGGGAATAGTTCCTGCGTTAGTAACCAGCCTTTCAACTGGAAAGGCTCTGGGTAAATGACTGTAAAGCATCTTAATTAAAATGAGTATGGTGGTTTTGGCTTGCTCAGCCTGTCTCCTTGTGATTTGTTACATTACATACCATCACAAATTTGGCACAACTGGCATTGCTTTTATTGAAAACGTGACTCAAGGCGAAAGAGAAAATGAAGACCTGTACAATAGTGTTTCATTTCTTTGGAGTGGCAGTTTAGAACCTCACTTGGTAGCTTTCTGCAGATAAGATTTTGCCTCCCTTGCATTTAGCTCCTACTCTGACCTTGACAGTTTGACTATGCCTCCAGAGAGCAAGTCTGCCCAATCTCAGGTAGATTACCTGACAGTTTCATGAAGCTGATGTTTAACACTGAATACTGATAAGAATGCACTTACCAGAGGAATACTGACTTTTCATTTATTGAACAATTATTAGGTATAATTCTTGGATGTCATACACCTGTGTATCTGAACACATCACTCCTCTGAGCTAGTGCTAGCAAATGAAGAGGAACTAATCTGATGAGTCCATAGCAAGAGGCTAGTTGCTTTTTAACAAATCAAAGAAAATGAGCATCTAATTTTGAAAGTCAGTGAATGTTCTGACTTGATGCATGTGAAATAATCACAGAGCCAAATAATCTCTTCATCTCTGTTTAAATGACTACAGAAAGAAACATGCATCTGTCTGACTTGTGCAAACAATTTAAGTGTGCAGCTTGGTGCAAAATTAGCAAAATCAGTGAATTAGTGAATTCAGCAAAATCAAATCATAGGAAAATTGTCTGAGAAAATTTGTAGCAGAAAGCTGAGTTTCTATTCAGTAGATCTTGTAGTGAGGTACACCAGGGCATTATGTCTCTAAAAAGTAGGTGGTACATTTCTGCATCATTACTACGATTACTACCATCTGCCCCTTCTTATAGATAGACATTCAAGTTTTAGAAACATATTAATTTTTTTGCCATGTCTACAGGAGTTAAAATTTCATACTGACATCAAGGGTAACATTTGTAAATTACTCTGGTTTCACAATAGGTTTTGCTTGGCTAAGTGACTTCACATTACTTAACTTGTAAGAAGAAATTTGTGGTTTGCTGTCACATGATGCTATAATCATTTAGATTAGATGAAAAATTAATAACAGTCCATAGACCAGATCAGGAAGCTTTTGTGTTTTGACCTGTCAATCATAACACTTTTATGGACAAGGCTTTCTGCTTTCATGAATGGTAACTACACCATGAAGAAGCAATCTTTAACAACCTTTTTTGGTGAAAAATACTAGACCTTCTTATATTTTGGGACCTGTTTCTAGCAGAGGCCTTACCAACAATATAAGGATTTGCCTTAATAACTACTAATGTTACTCCAGTTTCTTCGCCATGTTCAGACCACAGTCCTCAATGGGCAACTAGCTTTTTGAACTCCGATAATTAGTCCCGCCTTTAAATTCCTGTTCAACAAATGAAACAAATTAGTATATGAGGGCTCTAAAAACAAAATTGCAGAACTTGATGAAGAAGGTGATGCCTTAGTTGCCTTTTCCATGCAAAAGTATTCTCAAAGTTGATGGGCTTTGAGAATACTTACCCAGTCAGAGTAGCCTGTAAGGTCAACAGAACTGATATAGACGCTGGGGCAATTACAAACGAAACACAGAAAAGCAAAGGTGATGAGGACACAGAGTGTTGCAGTCCATCCCTTTATGGACCTTGAGCAAGGACTTACTGGCAGTGCAGGCATTTTGTGGTAGCACAATATATCTCAGTGCCTTCCTCCCTCTCCCCATCTTCATACCTGATGGCCAAACTCCACAGTTTGGTATAGTCTAGAGTTTTTCCCCATTTCCTTTAGGGAAGTAAGTAGCAGAATAAGTAGCAAGGAAGGAGACAAAGACTCCGACTGTCAGCATATGTAGAGCAGGATGTCAAATCACACCTAAGAGCAGTCTTTTATTTTCTTCTGCTTTTAAAATTCTAATATTATTGAGGGAATGAGATATAAAAAAATAAAAAAAAATGCAGCAAGATTGCTAAAGATAACTCCAGAGGAGGTAAATGCAAGGTTACCAAATACACGAAAACAACTTCAAGGCAATAGCAGAATTTTTAAAACAAAGATGCCTGGGGAGCAATTTTTCTGTGTTTGCAGTCAGCTTCCAAGTGTGTTCCCTCTGCTGAAGGGAGCATGTGCTTAACACATGTGCTGGCTCAGGATTAGGCAACTGACAGTTGTGGGTATTGCAGGATATGCTGACATTCCTTAGCAGCTCTACTGGAAGGGGATTATATATCCCAGTGATATCAGCCTGAGAGAGACCCTGGGAATAAGGAAACTGTCACATGTCAGTAAACGGTCACTTAAAATGCAAGCTTTGAACACTTCCATCGCAAACCTTCCCCGTGCCATCCTTGTAACCCAACTGCGAAGCCTAGGAGGAACAAAGGGCAGCAATTACAATGAAACCCTCCTTTCCAAGAAGCAAACCAGCCTTTCTGGCCACCAGCTGTAACAGCTCCCCGTGGGACCCCTGCCATCCCACCGGACCCCAGCAAGCAAGCTGCCTGCACAGCACCTGTACTGGAAGGCAGGATGCGGTGCTGGCAGTGCTGTGCCTGGCACGCAGCTTCTCTCGACCCCACTGCCCCAGCAGTTCATCCTCTAACGACAGCGTTTTGAAAATGCCAGGAAAGAGAAGGTAATTTCATGTGAGAAATGTAACACTGGAAGTCCTGACCTCTTCTGACCATCACAGATCCTGCTACACTTTTTTCCATGACAACAATTCGTCTCGTGGACTAACTCCAACTTGTGTAGCTCTGTTTGTTGGGCAATTATACTTTCTTAAATTATCCTGGCAGTTTCAATTAGCCTCGGTGCTATTCACTTCCTTTCAAGATGCCGTGAGTGTTACAGCATGCTGACAAGCAGCTGTTATGTTTCACCCAAAAAGTGACTGCATGGCAGTGGCAAGTGAAAGCCATTCCTGTGCAGGCAATGTATCCTTGCCCAGGACTAGAAAATGCTTTGGGGTTCCTTGGGGGTGGTGATCAATGCTACATAAGTGTAGAGTAATAGTTAGTTATCAAAGAGTAGAATAACTCATTGCAATGTAGCTAGGATGCTCTGGGTAATTTCTATTTTGTAATTTAATATAACCTTGTAAAAATCTTCTGCTTTTGGTGGGTGAGTAGAGCTTCCCAGCTCAAAAAAAAAAAATGAAGTGAGAACTATTATAAATTCTAGTCTGTACACTTAACACATAGCAACAGCCACAATTTTACTTATTTCAACAACAGAAAAAAATCAACAACACAGACAAGAGAGGCTGATAACAAATGCGTTATTTGGAAATCATTGTCCAGGCAGATACCACACCTGCACTGTGTGCCTGCCCCACCTGCTCAACTCCTTGTGCACCCAGTGTGCCAGAGATCAGGCTTGTTTTGTTCATTTGTCAAGCCAGGCTTTTATCCTGCTTATCCAGCTTCTTACTCAAGCCTTAAAATAATGCATGAAGCAGCCATCCCTCATTTCCTCAACCAAACCACTAGGAATCCTGTAATATCAAGAATTTATTCCAAAGAAGAATAAAACCCGTCTTACTTTCATAGTAGCAAAAAAAAAAAAAAAAGCGCCATACTACTTTTAATAGAAAAAAATAAACAACAAAAAAGGGGTATTCTCTGATGGCCTATCCAAGAAAGGGAGATTCCAGCTAATAATCAAAAAGATGCTGTCTACCAAATGACATATCTGTGTAGTCAGACAACTTAATGAAATCACTGGTAATATTCATGCCACACAATCAATCAGCAGCTTACAGCTTCCCCAGACACCAACAAAATCCTTTGACACGCCTGCTTTGCTATGGAAACAACTTGGTATTATATACAGTATTCATTAGAAGGGTGATTGGTATCAGTGCTACAAAACTATACTCCCAATATACTTCTGCTACTAATAGCATATAATATACATTTACATAAGATTATGTCTTCCTTCTAATTATTTCATAAGGCAGACTTCAACTTGAAATCAAGGCGGTTTTTTGCCTAAAATTTTTTCAATGTTTTCAATACCTGTTTCTCCTACAGCTTTTATTTCTGGTTCCCCCAATATTTTCAGGGAGAGATAACTTTGTTTCTTCAGAAGTTAAGTAGTGCATCTCAGGGCCCTACAGCAAGAAGCATAAAGCTGACATCCTCATGACCATTTCCTTCCACCAGCTTCTCTATCGATATGACTTTCCTAAACTTTCTGTAAGTTATTTTGGAGCATAAAAATTCTCTGTCTGGCTTTCCCCCTCATCTACCTACTTGGTATCTCTAATGTGAAAAAACAGTTTTTCACATTATCCAAGAGCATGGGCATAGATTTTCAAAGTAGTATGGAATCAAGCATAGTTTAATTAGTCCCTTTAAATCTTTCTCTTTCTTGTGTACATCTTAAAAAAAAAAGTCTATTTCAAACAACTGACTACTATTAATACTACAGTATGCTAGCAGGATTTAGCAGTGAAACACCTACCAATATACTGAAAATGGGTGTTTAACTACCAAAATCCCAAGCTGATAAGTGATTTCTGTGCAGGTAAAATAATTCATCACTTGGTGAGACAAAGTTATGCCAAACATGGAACACAATCAGCGACTTAACAAAAATGCAGGACTATCATATTCCCACAAACATTTGTCTTACGCACACACACTACCAAAAATGTAACTTCAAAAAGAGTTGGGGCTCTTGTTGTTGTTTTCTTTGGGGTTTTTACCCCTATAACGATAGCTAACTCAAAGAAGTTAAACAATGCTAGAATTAGAGTGATCTAAATTTAAATATGAAATTAAAAAATTCTTTACCTTGCACTTAAAAATAGACTTGCTATTTGACAGGGAAGTACAGCAATGACAGTGCATTGCCATCTTGAGGCTGGCTAGCTGAACTGCATGTCCCAACCAAAATACATCTATTTTTTTACCAACCACAACAGTAATTTAGCCAGAAGTACCAAAGCCATTATAAAACACACAGCATTACCACCCTATGTTTTTGCTTTATTTTTATGCCAGGAGCTCTGTAGTTTCTTTTCAGGATTGGATATACTTTTAAAGAGGGAGAACCCTTAACAGTAGAACAAAAGCAAACAAACAAATAAAGCTGTTTAGTATATTAGATCCTGTCAGAAAGAGAATCAAGACTATTCATCTCATATTACCAAGAAAAATCTGAGCTAAAGCTTAATTAGTAATACAGATTTCCCAGATCCTTGGAAATTACTACTCAAGTTTAGTTCACCACCAAAGAGTGATTCAGACTAAAAGATTATCCTAAATTACTACTTTGTGTAATATTACAAAAACACAGTTACACAGTTACACATGTTACACATCTTAATACAGATATGTTTGTAACATAGGAGTGTTCATAAAGAAAACAGCACGCTTTCCAGACATAAGACTTTCTGGTGTGGGTTTCATCATGGCTAGGCTTCGCGAACGAAGATTTGGGAAGGACTCTACCCACGTTTCTTGCAAGCGCGTTGGTGGCTAAAAAGGCCAATACGGCAAGCGCGTTGGTGGCTAAAAAGGCCAATACGGCAAGCGCGTTGGTGGCTAAAAAGGCCAATACGGGTGTGGGTTTAAAGGGGTAAGAATCACCAAGCTACATTCAAAAGTAGTACCTATGTAAATTGTCCTTGCAAGAACCTTTACACAGATCTCTGTAACACAAACTGATTCAATAATCTGACACCCTGCTCAAATAAAACCTACAGATGTCAAATACATAAACACTCTAAGGTTTTAGTCTTTTTTCTTTTATCTTTTTTTTTTTTAAATTAACTTCTACTTCTGAAAAGATTGCTTGGAAAACACGTCTGTTGATATTCCCAACCCTGAAACAGCAAGGAATATGGTTGAATTTACAGTCACACTGGAAGCACCAAGTTGAAGCTGCAAGGTGCATATATATATAATTGAGTGGTATAAATGCTTTTAATAGAGGTCAGAGACATCTGATTTTGCTTGTTTGTGAAACCAATTACATCTATGAGGTTACTTACAAGGGCTATTGGTTTACTAAAATAGTTACATTGGTTTTTCTTATCCTCTTTGTAAGCAAACTGGCCTGTTCTCAAAACCCACAAATGGCCATTTGAAGCCTGTTATTTTTACACCCAAGGTGAAGTATGTTTTCCTGACCTATCCAGAGGTCTTTAAGAAAACAAGAAAAAGCCTCTTTGAAAGTTACCTGCTTGGTTTGGAGGCTGCCAGCCCTTGGCAGAACCCAGGGGTCCCACTGGCTTGAGGGCTGCAGCAGATGTGGTGTTGGCGGGAGCAGGTCTCGCATCCGCGTTGTCCTGGCAAGCAGGCACGCTCCTCGCCGGGGTGGCCGTAAAAGCAGCGGGCTGGGTGGCTTCCAGGGAATCACTGTTCAGAAACGAGGGAAGAATAAATAAAATGCCTCTTGGTAGAATGAGAGAATTTGTGAAATGGAGATGTGGAGAGATATTCCCTCACCCTGCTGCAACAAAGCAGCACCCACTGCTCTGTCATCACTCACAAACTGTTTTTAACAACTGGACACTTGACACTTGAGTAATGTCTGCCAGAAGTCAATATAGTCAACTAAATCCCTTCACGATTTCCATTTAAAATAATTAAGTGTCAACATGATACAGGTTAAAGTAGAACCCTTGCTGTAAATTTAGTACACTCGCACACATTTTCAATACCTTTTTTTTTTCCTTGGAAACTAGGCAAATACTCATATAGGCAGATTATACTTGTACATCTTAATAAAAATCATCAATCTAAAAGTGACTGAATTAAATGTAATATTGTTCTATGGGCCAGTGCTGCCCCTAATGATTAAGTTTTTCAAAAGAGTTGTAAGTTTCTTTATTCATTAAACAACATGCACAATATTTTATATTGTCTCTTTAGAGTAGTTTACAGCTGCTTTTATATTTTAAGGGTCAGCAGAACTCTTTTAGCTCTTTAAAAAATACATGATGAAAACTGAACTTAATCACAATTCACATAGAGTGTAAGTAGCCACTAATTATGCTGCCAACAGGAAAACTTTTCATTTCTCACTTGCTTTTGGGAAGCTGGAAAAAAATATTTTCATTTTAAATATTCAAAGTAGAGGAGTAATTGCTAATGAAGGTCATTTGCAAACTAAAAGGACCACAAAAACAGGAAATTAACTCAACAATGTTGCAAAATACAGCCCAAACCATTCCAAATACATATTTTGCACAATTTGAAAACCCATCAGTTAACACACTAGAAGCCTTGTATTCTTTCCTCTATCAAAGGAAAAGAAATTTACAGCACATGTGCACCATGCGTATTTCACTGGGGTCATTCACAGAATCATAGATTGTGCCAAGTTCATAAAGTAAAAATCCATGACCTATTTTTACTTTACAAGTGCTGCACACGTACAATATGGCCTTGCCCATACAACATGCAAGAACTTGAACACAACATGAGGCCAAAACACAAGTTCATAACCTTGATTTTTTTTGTCTCTAGATTTACAGGGTAAATAATTCATGTATTTTGAATCTTCTTCTGGGCAAGGGATAAAAAATATTATTCACAGTTTAGAGAATATATCTGAATGCTCAGTTTAATGAGTAACAGCTATTGTGATTGTAGGCTTTTGGTACCAGTGGTATCTGTGCTGAACTTACACTGATGGATTTTCTATACAAAGTGTGCACAAGCCCAAAGTGTTGCACAAAGCAAGACCCTGCATTTTGTTATGTTCAGATGATGAAAATATATTAAAAGACATTTGTATAGTGCAAATGGAGGCCTTGAAAGTACACATTAGTCTTCTTAAAGGCCTAGGATACAAGTCTTTATTACAGCAGACTTTGAAGCAGCGGAGATACACTTCATAAAAGTGCTATTGCAGACTGAAAAAGGATAGGGAAACCCTCTGTTGTGAAGTATCAGCTCAGTGGTCAAAGATGACAAGGTAGTTTGGGATTGGCTTCCACTATGAAAAAAATTCACCTGCAATTTCATAGTTACAGAAATGTCCTTCTGTACTGTTGAGTATATTTGACACATAACCCATCAAACCCATTCCAGGCCAGAGCCCCTCTGCAACTTTAAGAATTCCTCATTAACACTGCTGGTGCTAAAAAAAGAAAGTTTCCTCCTTCTCCATCCAAGAGACTCATCACTGCTTGTCAGATCGCTTTTCCAGTCTAGCACCTCTTTACTGCCTTTGTCTGGAACACATAAATCATAAATAATACAAATCATCTATCATAAATAAGGAAATCCTGCTGAGTCAGCAGCTGTCTTGTACAGAAGAGGCTACTTGACAAGCAAAAATAGATGTAAGACAATCAAAAAGGGTACCCTGTAGGTAGGAGGTGGCGAGGAAGCAGACTGACCACATGTCCACAAGGTTGATTGCAATGCTGACTGGAAACTCACTATTGCTATTTTTGTGGTTTATTTCTAAGGCTTGTGAATGACTTGGCATGCTAGTTCATAGTATATTCTGAGTTGGAAGGGATCCACAAGGATCATTGAGTCCAACTCTTAAGTGAATGGCCCATATAGGGATCTGCTGAAGCAACAGATTATTGGAGACACTTCGTCTTTCATTTAGAAATTCAGTGAAATCCGAATGACCCCAAACTAAAAGACAATTATAAACCCAGGTATAAACTACCTGTGATTTTTTTTATCACCTCTCGCAGTTTATGTGACAGGAGCCTATTTTGGCAAAAAGTTTCTCAAAGGAAAATCTTGAAGCCATTACTCTGACAGAGAGGATCATGTTGGCCTCAGGGCAAAACTTCTGACAGGTCTTGGACATCCTTTGTACTCTGTGTCTGGTTCTTTCAAGCAAGAGTTGAATAAACTCAAGCCACCACCATTTTTCCTGAATTACAGCCTCCAATCACAGTTGCCTGAGAGTGCACATGCAGTGTGCTCTATAGAAAGATATATCCATGTTTGTCTTCCTTTCAAAGACATGCTGCTCCTTCAGCAGTGTCTCCCTCATGAGAGGTTCAACCTTTGAAATGCTCAACTTCAAATTCATGCTGCAAAATTAATTCCTCAACATTTTACTTTATGTTCATCTACACTAAGAAACACTCAAATTCCAATTATTTTTATCCATCTTTATAAATATAGTGATGGATCTTTTCAGAAGCACACTTACCTTCTACAAAGTGGCTGTACAATACCCACAATTAGCCCCACTAATATTTTGTAACTCACTAGGATATTGCAAAATGATGACCCAAGTTTCACTACCTAGAAACTACATGACTTGAAGAGACAAAAATATGTACTGAAATTCAAGGACATTAACAGGTTATGGAAGAGAGCTCCCATCTGCTTTTCAGTGTCATTCCTAGGAAACTGAGGGAGGAATGATAAACCTTATGTATTTACCAAGTTCCATGTGAGTACTTTCTCAGACTTTCCAGTTGACACTCATTGGTCAGGTTCAGGTCAAGAACATTTTGATATCAGAACACTTGTACTACTATTAATGACACACCTACCTTCTGTCTCTAGTATTAACATTTTAACTCCGTTTCATAACTCTGAACAACTCCTTCTCCAGCTGATGAATACTTACAGCAAATATGAAAGTTCTCCATGATGAAAACTAATGCAACCAAGAGTCACATCCCTGCAAGACAACGTTCCCTGCAAGATGGGAATGCTCTGCTGTCAAGCTTTGGGCAAGGAGTTTTAGCAGTGCAAGAATGAAGGAATGGTGAAACATGAGTCTGACAGACTCAGTCTTGCATCCTGAAAACCCGAGAAGTTTGATTAACAAGCTATAGGAAGATTAGTCAAAATAATTCTGGAAGTGAGTTTCAAGGGAAACAGATTGCAAAAACAGTCCCAAAAAGATTCATGGCAAAGAAGCAAGCCAAAGATGCCTCTCTATCTTTTACATAAGCTAGCTTGGACATAATAGACAGTGTTGTTCCATGGAGAACAACTCCTATCACACAGTACAGCCTTTTTCTATCGGAGTGAGTACATATATGGAAAACACAACTTTCTGAGGAGCCAGTCTGAGGCCTGGGAACACACACAGGGTGCAAATTTTATCCTGAGTTCACAAAAGGTTCCCTGGACTTACCCTCTCCTGATCAACAAAAGCATTGTGGAAACTGGCAAAAAAAAAAAAAAAAAACACTAGAAAAAGTAATAATTCCTCCTCCTGTGTGGGAGGATGTGGGTCCAGATCACCCATGAAATAAGCACCAGTTTTTCAGAGACCAGGTTGAATACATTTCAGAATATTTTAAGAAATTTGCACTGGAAAATCCTTCTGAATGTCTTTAGAGGTTTTGATGCTCTGCCTCTCCATCCCCCCACTCTTGCCCCTGAAAAAGACAAAAAAGGAAAGAGAAAAAAAAAACAGAAAAGAAAAACTCATGATCTATGGCTATAGATGCCTAAAACTACCTCCATCCTTCAATTGAAACTCCTATATAATGCCACCCAGAATTTCTTCAACAAACTTTAGAAAAGCTAACTCAAGCTTCTCTCCCAAGCAGGTTCAAGAGAAAAACAAAACCAAGACGCCCACAACCAAAAAAAAGAAAAAAAAATGGTTTCTGGCACAACCAAGTACAATATGATAGCCTTGATTCTGCTTTATGTCTTCTAAAGCCAAAATAGTTTAACAAAAATAAGACTTCCCTTGCACTACACAATGCTGCCTGATGGCTCTCTGTTAACCCCAAGCAGACATCAAGCATACTCCAGAAACCTGAACAAATGCCTTATAATTTATATACACAATGCTTTGCATAGCACTAAAGAGGGAAAAAATAAAAAAGGACTTTTTAAATACAAACTTTAAAAACATTTGTATTAATGAAACTTTGCACTTTCAAAGTAAGGAAAGGATGACTTGTCTGCCATAAAAACTCTGTAAGTAAACTGTTGCACAGACGTTCCTCCAAAGCTTTGCAGCACAATATTTAAGCTTTGCTGCTTAAGTCGTACAAATCACATGATGTATTTTGTCCAGTATTAAAATACATTACAGTTGTGCCTACATATAGGATATCAGAAAAAGGTAGGTATGAGAATTATAACAAAAGTCCATGAACAGGGGAAATACATACACCTTTTTGCAAGGGTTTTATGGTGTAACAATAGAGAAATAGAAGACGACAAACACTTGAGTGCTGACCTTGTTCCCACCCCTACTACAAACCCATGGTCTCAGTCAGAGTTTCCTTTTCATGCTAACCTAGCAGTGCTCCAGTAACATGCAAGAAAGAAGAAATGCAAAACAGAGAAACAAAAAGAAAGAGCAGAGAAATTCATCTGGGTGGAGGTTATTTCCATATCAAGTTACGGGGAGGGAGTATGTAACCCTTCTGTAAGCAGTGCTCCAACAGAAACAACTCAAAGTGTCTTTGAGAATAAGTTTCTCTCAGTTAACACCAGTGCTCATCTCACAAGGCCAAACTATCCTTTTTCTAAAGTAATTGTATGTGACATAGTATCAGGAAGATAAACCAAAAGTCATGTCAAAAACAAAAGCCATGTCAACACCCATTCTTGCTGGCATTTCCCAAAATTTCACAGTGCTTCTGCCTTGCAATTATTTTTAAGGCAGAGCTCCAATTCTTAGACATGAAAGATATTACGTACATCATTTCCTTTTCTGCATACGCGTTGTTCGTTAAAAAAACACAAAAGCTCCATAAACTTAAGGTTATCTCTGTTGCCATCAGGATGAAACACTTAGCTTAGTGAAAGATTGCATGGCTGTTATAAATCCAAAAAAGGCCTTTACTGAGGAGACTGGTGGGGAAGAAAACGTGTGGATGTTCAGCACCACTTCAGGTCAGTTACTAAGTCAGAAAAAGGTCAAGTTCTCTGGCAGCTACCCGTACAGAGCAGTTTAAGAAAGACAGCTTTTTGGAGCAGATGGTGAAGTGAGAGTGATAAAAAGGAAATATTTCTGGAGCAACCTTACTGCAGAACAAAATCAACACACAGTTTTTGTTATAGCTACAATCTTGAGTTTTTCCCCAGAGATAATGCAAAGAAGCCTAAGCTACCTTGGTAGAATAGATTCATTACCTTTTCATGGAAGTTATACAAGATAGAGTCAGAAAATACAAACTCCAAAGCAGTTTATTTACTTGGCTTTCTTGGTTAAGCCAACTTTTTTTTTGAACAAGACAGTCTACTATCTACTCTCATATACTCATCTATTGATGAGTATATGGGACATTAGATTTCAGCTCTCCTTCTTTATCAACTATTTAATTGTGGGAAGAAGTGAGCTGCCATTTAAAATAACTTTTCTGCATTACATTTGTGTACATATGTAATTAGATGGATTGTAATGCAAAGACATTTTAATACCTAGTTTCTCACACTTAATGTGTAAATTTCTCTCAAATTTTTAATTTTTTTCCGACATAATTGATTGCTTGATCTTTGTTGAAATTCAATGAGAAATTCACTGACACTACATTTATCTTCTTTTATCTCCTTTTCATACATGTTTCTCAAGCCTTACAATAAAGACCGTCCTCCTTTATTTACTAGGGCGAGACAGCACAAAGCTTCATTTCTTCGGCTCCATCTACTAGTAACCTCTTCTTCCTTACCGGTGATGGCAGCTTGAGACTAAGGATGATAATATGGAAACCAGAAATAATTACCCTCATATGTTGTATGACATCTCCAGATCAACACCAGCTATTCTGGGGAAAATCCTTTTAAGAAAATGCAGTTTATGCATAACATTCTCTGGACTAACTGTACTGCTACATCACATTTCCCAAATTTCAGTTCATAACCTATTTGGGGTGTCCCTAACAGCCTGAAAATTATATGCTTGCTTTATTACATTATGAACCAGGGTAACCTGGCTATTACAATGGCTTAAGAGAAAATTCATTTTTCACAAGTTTAAAAATTACCTTTTAAACCCCCTAATAATCCATGTTTGTTTATTTCAAGCAATTCAACCTGGATCCAATACTGATATGGTCTTTTAAGAAGGCTTATATGGTCTCTGTACTCCCAGTATACCTTCTGGCTCCCTGGCACATCTCTCTCCAGCTCTTGTCAGTTGGAAGAGCAAAACAGATTAAAACCCTCCAAAACTAGACTTTAACTATGGAAGAGGGAAAGAAGTTCTCTATTGTTTCCGGCCTTTCCCAACAGACAGTCCCATTTACTTGTAAGTGACAGCAACCAAATGGAGCCACTTTGAGAATCTCAGCTTTCTAGCAGGAGTGAGTGAGCGCATCTCCAAAGAAAAATCTTCAAAACAAGGACAGTTTCTCCCCATATGGTGAGTAAATGATGGATAAACATAGAGAAGAAAGTTTCCATTCATGCAACAATCTGCCTTTACTTGCAGCTTATGCCATAAACAACACACATTAGTGAGTGAAGGAAGAAAGAAAAGGGAAGTCAGAGAATTCATTTTCACCACCATTATTAGCTCTACTAAAGTATCACCAAATAAACACCACAGCTAAAGAACAAAATCTTGCTGGCAGCACGGCCTGGGCTTCACCTGTAGTGCACAAACAGGTATCAGAACTCCTGGAGAGGTTTTCTCTTTTAATGAGTACATAAAAAGGTTTCCTAGTAGGTATCATTCAGTGGCAAAAATAAAATTAGTATTCAAAGTTGTAATATATCACTACAATTCTGTTAATATTCCTTTTTGTTCTTTCTGAAGTAGATATACCACAACATTAGAAATTTTGATACAACTTAAGACTGTTTGTGCCTAATAAACTTCTATTTCCCCTCTCCAAGGTTAGGGATACTTTAGCCTTTCCTAGTGACTGAGGTCACCTCGGAATTCATAAACAGGAGGGAAAGAACTAATTCTTGTTACTCAAAAGAAGATTCTACATCAAGTGGATCTCAGCTCTACTTATAATTGGGCCTTATCTCTAGAAGAGTCTAACTCTAGCAAAAATGCAAATAAAACCCCACAAATTATTTCTTCCTTAGCACAATTTAATATATACTGCCCTGTAAAATAACCAAATAGACTTCTGCCTTTGCAGCTTCCCACTTAAGCAAGAGTTAATGTAGCTGCGGTCAGGAAATGAGAACAAACAGTCCTGTGCACTGAACAGAATCAGCTCTGGAACAAAGGCCCTAGACAGCAAATAATTTTTAAAATAGTGATTTGCTGGACTGCATACCAGTTGTTTGATTTTATTCATTACAAGTGAGTTTTGAAAAATAGCAGCTCTTTGTTCCTGGAGCACCCTTGCAGCCCAACACGCCGCTTACTCACTCAAGGAAATGTTGCAAATAATTCACCCGGATAGATGTTTTAAGCCAGAATATCTTGTTTCTTCTCCAGCTGGCTATTTGGAGTGATGGTGCCTCCCTTGGAGGTTCACAGCACAACACAAACAGCACCATGCATATTAGAAGGGCACTTGATGATGGTGAGGAAAATCTCACTTAGTACAGTGGACTTGCACAAACACCATCAGCAGGACCAGGGTGGAGCTTAGTTCTGCAAAGGGGTGAAATCAGTAGGATTTGGGGTTGGTGACCTCGTGTCAAAGACCAGAATAGGCACACTGTGTCAAGTGTGCAGACAACAGGAACATGCTTTGAAAGAGAAGGTGGTTTCTTGTGAGTCCTAAGTGCCAACCGTGCACCACACTTGGACAATACCTTTTGCTCTTTGGCAACTCCAGAGCACTTATGGACTTCCTGGAGGGTCCAATAGCCTGCAGAGGAGGCTTAGCGACAGGTGTGGTGAGCAGGGCATCCAAGAGCGAGTGGTAGACACCAGGTTCAGAGAGTCTAGCAAATGTTTAAAAAGAACCCATAAACAAGCTAGGTGACCACACAAAGTTCAAATTGGCTGGGACCATTGGAAACCCCAAAACCCTTAAGAAAAGCCAAGGATAAATGATGTAGGAATTATGCCTAAACAACAAGTCCACAAAGTGGGCATTGCACACTTCTGGGGATGCACAAGACAAGCCACTAGAGTCTGAGAATAATTTACTTTTTTTTTTTACCATTGATAAAGTAAAATAAAAAGTAATCAGAAAATAGTGTTTATTTAATCTTTTTCTCATCTTTTTTAATTTTCTGGTTTTGTGTTTACTTTATAATGTACAGAATTTATTAGTACATTAGGGTATCTATGTAATTTAGAAAAACATAAATGCACACATTATTGCATAATCAAAAATATTTTACTGATATGAATGGATGATT
The DNA here is from genome assembly GCF_003984885.1 of Neopelma chrysocephalum. Taxonomy (NCBI): domain Eukaryota; kingdom Metazoa; phylum Chordata; class Aves; order Passeriformes; family Pipridae; genus Neopelma; species Neopelma chrysocephalum. Next base: position 1,735,627 of record NW_020898046.1, read on the forward strand.
GACAAACTTGTCAAAATTTTTAGTCTTAAGGAAGTCTTTATAAAAAGCAATACAGTAAAGACTTAGATGGAACTCAGAAAGTTGTTTTCAAGCATTGAAAAGTTCCTCGACAATACAGATTATTCTTTGTCACCCATGCAACACAAATGTTATTTACAGTTATTTTACTAACTGAACTGTAAAACAGGTATCATGAGGAATAGAATGGTAGAATTACTCACCAAGGCTCAGAGTGACAGTCTGGAGGTAAGCTAAAAACAGAGCACGGGAGCCTTGGACATATTCTAATGACTTGTCCACCACACTAGTGTGAAAGAGCTGATTTCACAACCTTGCCAGGGACCAGTTATTCTTGTGTGAACTTGAACTTTCTTAAGCCAAGCTAAAAAACATTCCTTTTAAAGTTTACGTCTACCTGGCCCGGACAGCAAGAGCAGCAGACACAGTAGCAGCAGCCACGCTCCTAATTTTTGATCTCTGCTTGAAAGGAGAAAGAACTGAAAGAGGAGTGGGTCCAAGGATCGGCAGATTTCTCGAGGAATTTTCCTGCAGTACTTTCATAGCACAGAAGCTTTAAGCCAACAAAGGAGAAAAGAGAGAAAGCAGGAAGATTGACAGAGACACAGTACAATACCAGACCCCATTAATCACTGGAAAGTTATGTGATTGTAGGTTTCCAGCTCACAGAGATGTGAGGCAATGTAGTAGCCACTTGAATACTAATACAGAAAACAGCAATTTTGATTTTAACCACAAATAAAACCTTCCCTTCACCACATGAGCATTTAGCATCTGTGAGCCTTCAAATTCCACATGCTAGACCCCACCTCGCAAACCTGGATCATTCCCACTGAACCAGGCCCCAGAACACTTCATGGGGATCCACATGAGTCTCCCTGGTGTGGAGAGAATGAGCCTTGAAGATAATTTATCTTCTCCTCTTTTTCATAATAAAGAGTAAACATAGAAAACTTGGGAATATTTGCTGATACAGCTTCATCAGATCCATTTTTAGCCACCTTTATCAAATTCAGCATGCCCCTCTTCCCCTTTTCATTTTCCCTGCTTATTATATGGGTGGAAGTGAATGTAAACAGACAAAAAAAATCTGAAAAAACTAGACTGGCTTCAAGGTAAGTTCTACACTGGTGAATCTATAACTCAGGTTCTTATTTTAAAATTTCAAGATTATCCACTGAATTGCTGTATATTTTTTAAAATAACTATAGAAATCAATGGAATGCTCCAAAAACACAACTATATACCACTTTTCAGATTTAAATGCAAAACCAGTGCCTGAATATCTTGCTTACACCTAGTATCTTCTGTAGATATACCTTAAAAGATTTACCTTGTATGACTTATAGATGATTTAGACTGAAAGCTTGAGATTTTATTGAAAGAATTTGCTTCGCAAGTAGGCAGAGATGCTTCATGCCTGCCCAAAAGCAGCAAGAGAAGAAAAGTTGTTAATCAAACACATATTACACCTCTGGCAATGCTAACTAAAGCTCAGGTGGAGTTAATTTAAGGATTTTTTTAAAAGCCCTCCTTATCCATAAAAAACAACAAAAAAACCCCCACTCAACTCCCCCCCCCCAAAAAACCAAACCAAACCAAAACAAGACCTCAAAAAACAGATATGGTTTAATATCCTGTAGTGTTCATTATGGAGGGAAGCACTTTCTTTGACTACTGGTAAACACTATACTCCAGATGTCCCATCACTGCACAAGTTAATGCCTGTATTCTCCTCCAAAAACTTCAGGCTATTGGACAATTTAAAAACATACACTCTGTAGCAAATGTGACTAACCTTTGAAAGTCAGGTGAATAAGATGTGGAATATCAAAGCACCATGCATTATGCACACTGTGTCTTACACCCAAAACCTTCTTCCACACTTGGACACTATAGGTACTCTTCACATCACCAACTTTTGCCAACACAGTCCTTCTACCCATGACTGCTTTTCCTTCTCCATCAAAGGTCTGCTTTAATTTTTAAATTATTTTTCTAACTTTCGCCTAAAAGCTACTTGAATTTCTAATTATTATGTAAATCGTCAGCAGGTCAGGAGACACCTGTAAGCTGCTCCATCATGACAGCATCATCATCAAAAAAATCAGATGAAACTGTATGACTTTAACTAAAAGAGGAGAGATTTAAATTAGATGTTAGGAAGCAATCCTTGTGAGAATGGTGAGGCACTGGAACAGGTTGCCCAGAGAAGCTGTGGACGCCCCAACCCTGGAAATGTTCAAGGCCAGGTTGGATGAGAATTTGAGCAACATGGTCCAGTGGAAAGTGTCCCTGCCCACGGCACGGGGTGTTGGAACTAGATGATCTTTACAGTCCCTTCAAACCAAACTATTCTGTGCTTCCCTGTATGTACAAGCACAGTTTCTGATCGTGCCTTACTAACAGAGGTGGGTTCGGAAGTACCTGGCAAGAGCAGGAGGCTGCCCGAGGACCATTTCCACACACGGGGTTGCAGAAGGCAGCCACCCCACTGGGTCAGCAGGCAGGGGGAACTCAGCAGTCTGCGTGGCCACAGCACACTTTGTGGGGAGATGAGGTGCTTTATCAGCTGGCAAAAAGCTTGCTGCGCCTGGAGCAGGCAACTCCACAGCTATTTTCCTAGTTGATGTTAATTTCACAAGTAGTTATAGTGAGATGAAATATGGAGAAGAAATCTCTCATTTGATTAAAAATACAAAACAGCAATTGACAACTCTTTCTACCTGGTGTTTTGCATCTTTTGTAAGAAGAATAAGCGAATAGCACGTGAGGGCTTTTTTTTCCTTCTTTCCTGCGAAGCAAATACTCATTCTCTAGGAATCAGACACAACTAATTTTTGGGGCATTTTCACAGCTGAAGTTTGAGCACTTGTTTAACCACAAAACCAAACTATTTGGGTAGTTTAAAGTAGTTACTCAAAAGACAGCAAACCTGAACAACAGCAAGTTGTATATTAGAAACTCTACCTAGTGTAAGTAGATGATACTTTAGGCATTGTGGCTACTTGGCTGCTGGTATTTAAAATCTGAAAAATTGAATGGAGATGAGGTGTACACTTGGGTAAGACTTCCAAAAGGTTCTCAAACAAAAGTTCTAAGAAATAAAAGGAAGCAGAAGGACAAGTAGCATTCTCAAGAAAGCAATATTTCTCCCCCATACTTTATGTCCTCTTGCTTGTCATCAAACCAAAACAACCATTAAAGACCTGACAGCCTTAGACCTCCTCTACTCCCCAGCCTGCTAATTTTCCAATTAAATGAGCAACTTGTGTCTTTGCAAAATCCCTTTTCCATGATGACTACAACTGAGGGAAGTTGTTAAGGAAAACTGATGCAGAAATGTCAAACCTGTCAAAAAGGAAACTTGTCTGAGTTGAAGAGACTACAGCAGCAGCTAACAATTCACAACAAAACAGATGTATGCACAGATTCTACCCTTTCCTGGAGCTGACCTCAAGCTCTCCAAAACTTCACACAGCATCTATATGAAGTTTTGCAAGTCATAAAAAGGGTCTTGAAGAAGATGAGGACAAGGATGATAAGTAACACATGGTATATCCTCCAAAGGGAGAACAAGCTGACTCCAAGTCTTATTGAATACAAACTCGTTGTGTTTCCATTTTTCACTTGATTTGGCAGTAGCTAGAAAAGGACTAAGAAGTTACTCTTGGAGATTTCTGCAGAGAATATTCTTGGCTGTCCACTTCTCAGAAAGCACACAACAAAAATCAAGATTAGTACCTGCCATCTAGTACTATATCTTTGTATTTGTATCAGGCATAATTGCATTAAAAGAAAATATAAAAGTAAGTCTGTATGACTGTAAAAAGCATGTATATAAAAAAGCAATCTAAAGACCTGCTAGCATTGCATCTGCTTTACATTAGTTATGTGTTTTCTCAGGAAGTGCCAGATTCTGTGGTTTACATGGTCTAAGGTTGCCAGGATTACCTTTTAAGACGACTTTTTGCAGCTTTCTGGAAAGGCTGTAATTGCTCTTAAATATTTTACTGCTGAACTTACAGGAGGACACTGCATATATGAAATAGACTAATAATACACTACAAATTATAGTAGTTGGCTATATTGCCATGCTACTAGTTAAGGCTTTTAATAAAGAACTAAAACCACAATAAAAAAGCATTATGAGCTCTACTTTATAAGCAGTGAACCTAACTTTAATCCAGTAATCAAATCCAGATCCTTCATACATTTCACAGCAAGCTTTCTCCTTCTTGGTGGTTTAGTAGTGGGTGGCACAAATCACAGAGCTTCAGCCAAGGAAAGATGGTGCCCATTAGGAAAAGAAGGACCTATGCCAGTCACTGACAACAAATGCAAGCCTTCAGTAACAAGAGAAAGTCTACTGACCTGAGTGCCTGACATGGCACTCACCAGTTGCTCCACACAGATTTCCAATAGCTGCCATTTCATAAAAAAGGGGGTTTGGAGATCAGATTTGATGTATTTCCCACCCAAAAGAGTGCTATAAAAGCAGTGACATCAGCTCAGTAACAAAACATCAACATCGAATATAGTTGCTTGTCTCATTTCAGGAGAGAATCAAGACTACACAGCTTTATCAAATAATTTATGTTCTCCTTCCCACACTCGATGCTAAACCTTTCCCTTACAGCTCTGCAGAAGCTGCTCAGATTTCTGCCCTTTTTGAGCAGAAAATTCTTATAATCTACTTTTTAGACTATTTGTATAAATACTTTGGCTCTCATCCTGAACCACCATGAACATATCTGTCCTTTTTGATTTCTCATTTTGAAGCTGCTCTCTTGTTAGGTTAATTTTGCCAAGTAATAAATTTAGAGCCACAGGTCTTGAGTGAGAGAAGTTTTAAATTTCATATTCCTGGACTCAGATGCAGAGCTAGGATTTAGAAAAGACTCCTTGGTGCTCAGAACACTGTAGTTGTTTTGGTATCTGCAAGGTAAACCTGCAGCTCAGTAGAATCATAGAATGATCTGGGTTGGAAGGGACCTTAAAGATCATCTAATTCCAACCCCCTTGCTGTTAGCAGAGACATCTTTCACTAAACGAAGTTGATCAGAGCTGCATCCAATCTGGTCTTGAATACTTTCAGCAATGGGGAAAGTAGATGTAACTCCACTAGAGTTTCATTGGTAGGCACAAAAATCAATTATTGAAGCAGTAATTTTTCCCCTGCTCTTTTCATCCCAGGTTTCCTGCTAAAATAAAAATCCTCACCAGGAGTATTGCCATACATCTTCTGCATGTATTTTTCACCTTTGGTGATTTGAGAGAATGTGCTGCTGAAATATCACAACCAAATCTTCTTTACTGTATTGGTTCAAACCAAAGGTTATCATGAAGGTACCCATACCACCATCACCCACCATCCCTTCCTGCCCAGTCATGTTAGCTCATGGAGGTACCTCCTTCTCCCAGACAACAAAAAAGTCTTCAAAAGACGACCAAACAGACTTTTATTTTGATGTCAGGATTCTCCTTTCAGCTAATTGAGACTACTGCTTTAAAGGTGAGACTGTCAATTCCAAACCTTAGTATTAGTTTTCCAGTTGCAGAAAGCCCACACAGGTGTAGGCAATAGTATATGCCTGTATGCTTTACAAAAGCATGAGTCTCTGTCTAGGGGCCTGGCAGGACCAGGCACTGTTAATTTAATTCTCATTTTTAAAGGAACAGCTTTGTTTCAGGTTATAACTTTACCTGGAACTAAAAACCACTCCTGCACAATGAAACACAAACCAACAGAAAATGTTATTGACCTTCAATAAGAGCATCATAACCCTCCAAATTACTGTCACTGTCTAGTATTCATAGATGACCTCCAAACCACCACCAATCTGCCAAGGTAAGCATCAGTAAAGCTATCCAAGGCTAGTGACAGGAAATTTTACAGACAATCCCATAGTTTCTTTGATTGCGTCATAGCACATCACAGTGTTATGAAATTAATAATCCACATTTTTCTATTTTTAAATCCATATTCACTTTTAAGTTGTTGAGACCACTGAAAAGCTACTCCATCCAAGTGATAGGGTGGGTATGCCCCAACAATGTACACACACTAAATATTGTGTCTTACTGTAACTGGTATCCATAAGACTGTTCATGAATTTCCTCAGCTTCATTTAATTTTTCTTCTTCCCCCTCCTACTATTTCCAGGAAAATCCCTAGTCACAGCAGATTAATGAAATTTATTTTAAGTGAATGACAAACAACTGTCTCTCCTCCAAGACAGACAAATCCAGGCTAGAACGTATAGATAGATTGTTAACTGAATCAACCCCCCCCAAGTGAATAATTTACCTCCCAGGAGATGCTGTGGCAACATGTTCAGAAAGTCTGGGAGAGGGGACACTGCCAGGGCAGGAATCTGCTATTGGCAAAAGAGCAGCTGCAGGTTCTGGTTTAGTACTGTTTTCACTCCATTCAGAGCAATAAAATCAAGTGAAGACACACAGAAAAAGAGATTTTTAATTCACATTAAAATAGTATGCAGAACAGGAAACACTGTGCATGAAAGTGTTAGTATACCAAAAAAAAGAAAAAACAACAACAACAAAAAAAAAATAACCCCAAAAACCAACCAACCAACCAACCAAAAAACCCACCAGACTCCCCCAAAAAAACACCAAAAAGACCATGGAGTTTTCAGTAAAATACAATTAGGGGGATAAAATGAGGCAAAATACACTTAGGAAGTATCATGCTTTCAGTGAAGGTTGAGAGTGTCCTTTTGCTTTCAAACTCAGAAAGCCAAGTAGTATTTTACAGCTTTATATGCTTTTCGCTACAACTTTCTTGGGGTGTTAGTTTTGTGAAGGTTAAACTGTATGTTTCTCAATATTTTTCATATCCTTTCTTTTATTCAGTTGTGATAGGAAAAAACCCCAAATCTAGAAAATGTTGTCTTAAAGCTCTCTACTGGAAGAAAAGCACCTATCAGACATATCACTGTAATACATAAAAATAAAAGTAAACTACAATGTAGAGAGCAATCACAGCAACAAGTTTTGAACAGACTAAATTAGCCACAGGGGCAGGTATTGCCACTGTGGGGTTTTTTTCTTCTATTAGCATGCAGAATCAATTATCTTAATCAAGTAGGGACCCTTAAGTGCTGAAAATTATTGAACACTTAGGAATGACCAGGGAGCAGACCTCATAGGTGGTAAAGGCGTGGATGGAAATTCTGGTGTAGGTGGCATCTCCAAAGTCAGGGTAGCTATGGAGTTTTTATTCAAACTAATACAGGTATCCTGGGCTCCTGCTCCATCAGGTAGATCTGCATGTATGCTTTACATATATTTATGACATGGGGGAGAAAAAAATAAATACGTGATTCATGACAGGTTATTTCAGGACTGACCAAGAGCAGGACAAATATTTTCCAGCTACTATGGATTAACTAAACTACAAATCTGGAAAATCCAGACACATCTTCACTCAGGACAATGAATTGACTCTATGGTTTAAGGCCAAAACTAAATCTATACCTGGTTGCTCAAAAGGAGATGGTGAAAGTGAACACGTAAAACAAATTTGGAAATACGGTGCTGCAGAAATAGAACTAATTAGTTACTAAAACGTGTAAATAAACTTTATACAAAGGCCAGACACTGCCTTTCTAAGTTTTAAGTAACTGGTTTAAAAGCTGCAATTTACACATTTCAGTGAGGGCTTTCTAATTCTATTTCTTGTCCTTCAATCTTTTCTCTGAAGAGAAAAATCTATTTTATCCACATAAAAATTCCTAGTAGTTTACAGTTTAGAAATAAACAATAATAAAAAACCACACAGAAAATCTGTCTTGGACAATGCCTGGCTGAAAAGCTGAGTTTTACTAAATTGGGATATTTTTCTGTAGATTACTGATGAAAGAGAAGTTTCAATTTCATTATCATATTCATATTGCTAGGAGATTTCTAAAATTTAAGCTTATTCATTTATATCAAAAACCATTCAGAATATTTTTTCAAAGATAAGATGTATACTGGGAAACAAACATGAGCTAGGGCATGTTATTCACATGCAAATGAGGCCCATTGTTTTGGAAACAGTAACAAAATGTCCAAAATTTAACACCAGTAACTGTTGTGCATGGGGATATCGGGTGAAGAAATGACATCTTTAAAGCAGTAAATGAAATTAATTTCACCATTCATAAAACATATTTGGAACTAGTGATTTTTTTATTATGAATTTATAGAAAACTAATAATTTTAGTAGCCTTTCTCAAACTACTCCCATATCTTCAAAAGACAGACTTTATCAGAGGTTTCTATTATTTGGATTATTTAGAGAGGGTTTTTCTTCTATTTCTCCCTAAAGCAATTCACCCTTCGAGGGATAAGAGTTGGTAAGACAGATAAACATAATGGTAAGTTTAATAATGACATGAAAATATTCTCGTTACCTAGGGATATCCCCAAAACATAGAAATACTTGAAGGTCAAACCATTTTGCCTTTAAGAAGAAACCTTTACAGAGAGTCTAAGTGATTACCTTTCATAGTTTTCATTGCATTGATGTTCTCTAAAACTCCCATCTGTGTTTCCATTCATAAAGAAACTATAGAAACCCAGCAAAACAATTTTATACACTACTTCACATTCCTACTTTAATATGTGATATTCTATCGAATGATTATATTGTGGTGTATGCGCACTCAGTAACACACTTGGGTTTAGTAACACAGTACTCGCTATCAAGTTATGTGATGCAGGGGGGGACAGAAATCAAACTGATTGGCACTTCTCATCAAAACAGTCTTTAGTGAAATTATTAAAGTGAATATTTCCTCCCACTGTCCCTAAGGAGTTAACCCAAAAGGTGTGTAAGATGTGGTATCCCTTGGTCCATCGTTACCAGGGCAAATCTAGTTGTACTTTATGCTGTGCATTGTTAGGCATCCACATTGGTGACTGTTAGTGTTAGATAACTTGGCTATTACCTGAAGTCTCCATTTTCTGTTTGTCTTTTCCTAAAGACAAAATGACAAATACCATAAGCTACTGCTGTACTGTATAGCAGCATAAACCCTCTGAAAATGAAACACAGGCTTAATATGCTTCCAAAAGTCTCTACTCCTTTCAAGTTCCCAAGTTGTGCAATAAAAAAACAATCCCGCCAAGTCTGCAGAAGCATCTGTTCACACAACTAATTCCATCAGAAGAGCGTGTAGGTCAGCTGCATAAACACCAAACCAATTGCAATGGTTCTCATTGGGCCATTATGAAAGACTGGGCTTTTATATGTGCTTTACAATTCACCTTTGAGGTCTGAAACATTAGCTGGTTCAATAAACGCTGCAAAAGCCAAAAGAGAGTTTTATTTAGAAGAATTCTTACTCCTGTAGCCCCCCAAATGGGTCAATAATTTTACTGATTTCTGCAAATCTTGTGTTGATTTTGACAACACAGACACATACCCCATTTTTAACATGATCAGGAACTCTAATCCTGTGATAGTTTTGTACAATTCAGATTGCTTCTAGTATGCAGCAGGGATTTAATTGTTTCTCTTCCTATAACCTGTGAAGGTGCAATGAAATTTCAGCTCCATGCATGAGAAGACTATCCAAGGAGTCCAAGAGACTCAAAAGAAAAACAGACAGAGCTAAGATAAAAGCAACTTTTATTAAAATACTCTTCAAGCTTCAGAATGCATAAATTAATGAATGTGTAGCTACTATAATACATTATTTTACAGGAGAACCATAGGGCTGTGAAGCTTTTATAAACACAAGAAAGCCTATAAGCTTCACTCTATAATAAATAAATACTACTGTCTTATCTTGTGTTGAAGCTCTTACAGGTACACAGCAACATTCTGCTCAATTATTCTTTTTTTAAGTTTTCCAAAACATGAATATATTACTAGTCTAAGCAGCAGAATCCTTATATTGAGCTTTCACTTCAATTCACAACATTGGAATATATTTTTTTAATTTATTTTTTCTTTGCTTAAAAGCAGTCTGTCTTCTTGCTGTACTTTGTAAAACATTTACAACCACTCTAAAATTGACCTGCTAGTCAAATTCAAAATAATTGTCCTGGTAAGTATGACAGTTTGAAATAAGTGCATACAGTTCCTCTTCATCTTCTTCCCCCAGCCACAAAATCAAGGTAATACAATTTCTTATTCTTTTGTTCAAAATTTTCTGCTTTCTAACAGCCTACAGTATCTGAAACTCAGCAATGCAAATGACTCCTTTCAGGCAAAAAAAAAAAAAAACTGAAACAGCCATCTCCTCCCCCATGTTGGAAGATTCAGCCACCCAAGTTGTTCTGTTTTAAATACGTATTTTTTTGTCAACTAATGATTAGCACAAAAACATTTTCATCCCATTTTTTACATGTCAGTAGGAAAGTGTTAGAAAAGTATAGAAAAGGCTAGAATTTCTCTCGCAGAAAGGCTAGTGAAATAAGTTTTCTTTTTTCTCTCTTTTTTTTTTTTTTTGCAAAGCAGATGGAAAAGAAGAAAGGAAGGAAGTGTTTGTGTTTTGCTTTTGCAACTTGGGTAAAATCACTGGACATTAAGAACACGTGCTGAGACTTCATGGTGCCAGTCACGTAATTTTGTATATTTGGGGCTAATGACGTGGCTGTGAACCTTTTCCCTGTGGAAAGAAGTGATAGAAGAAAAATAAGAAAGAAAGAAAGTTTGTCTCAAGCAGTTTCACAAGTGAGCATGCAAATTCCATGCACTATTCCAATCACTTTGTTTTCCTCTCTGTCAAAAAGTTGGATCCGGTGTTAGTCAAAGTCTCACTGACTTTAAGAACAATTAGATTTAGCCACTGGTTGGTGCTCATTTTGAATAACACTTATCCCAAAGCAAGGAGACAGGTGACCCTCATTCGCAGTCCAGAACGACAGTATTTTCCAGCTATGCCTTGCAATCTGATGAACACTCACAAATCAAAAATGCCTGGTTAGACTTAGGAAAAGGAAAACACATCAACAAGCTGACCTCATACAGACAACCAAATCAGTCCAAGCTTACAGAAAATCTCTGCACAAACTCCTGCACAAACTTTACTACTGGACTGCACCAATTAAAAAGGTTTGTCTCTGAGAAAAAGATCTTGGTTTTTACATGCTGAAGTAAAAGGCAAAAAAGAAGTAACATTTTAAGAACATCCAGATGGCACACAAATGCACCAAACACTACAAGTTAAGAATTAAGACATGCAAACTATTAAAGTAATAGAAATGTAAAACATCAACTCACTTAGTCTTCTTTGCAGCTTCATTTTCTGGTTCTTTCACTGAAAGAAAATAGAAAATTTTTATTTTCTAAGGCACTAAATATACTGTACCACCACACTGAGATTCTCTCCTGTACCAATACATTCACCACAGGAAATTACAATAACACTTATTAGGACTCTTTGACTCTAAATATGCCCCAATGAACATGAGTTATGTCTAAAACTTCAAGAGCCCCTTTCATAGTAGAATTGCTGAAAAGTGGCTCTGCTGGTCTCTGCCCTTTCCCTTGGCCCACTCTCCAGGTTGGCATCAAGAAAGGTGATTTGAGAAGGTGAAGATGAATGGAAATTGAGAGGCATTTCTTTTGGACAAACATCCAGTGGGTTTATATCAGGTGATAATCCAAGCATCTGTTTGCAGCTAGGCTATGACCCATCAAGGTTCTAGAGGTCTGCACAAGGAATAATGTAAATTCCCAGCCCTGATTTAAAGACTGGAGAATCTAGTTGCAGTTATTTTTTACAGCATTTGTCAACATGATAAATTCATCTGTACTAGATAACATGTTATTTGATGTTCAGGTCCATACTCTGCCCTTACAAGGACCAATGAAGAGAATGGAACACAGACAATGATCTATTAATAGACTACCACAATACAGTGCTAGAACAAAACAATCAGAAAACTGTCCAAATTCAGACTATTTATCACACATGGACAAGAATCTGTATTTGGGGACATGTTATCACTGGCTTCCAGAGATAGTGGATTTGATAAAATCTGCCCTCAGAAAAAGGGTCCAATTTCCCCAATGCCCTCTTTATTACAGCATTAGTTGTGAAAAGCAGCATAATGAAATAATCACAAATCTCATCCAGTGAATTATAGTTGACAGTGTAACATGAAATTGAAGTTCTACAATAAAATTATATGACTGGGAATGACCTTCTCCACATCACCTGTTCCAGTCCACCAATGCATGTAATCGTACCGTAATATAAGCACAGGATGGAAACATAATCTGGGGATTAACTGAGGAACTATGGATTTGTGTTTCTGATTGGTTAAATCATTGCATTTCACATACTTTTGTATGCCTGACAAAGACTTTCTACATGCCAGAAAACACCTAATTTTTTTAAGCATAAAATTTGAACAGGAATGTTGCCATTTTGATAATACATGGGGGAAAAAAAACAACAAATACATATCTGTCAACATCTTTAGGAGTAGAAATGGAAATTTTAAGATTTACCTAGAATGTAATAATTCAACTTAATCAGGAATATGTCCAGTAACGTATATATCCTGAGCTATTTAGCGATCGCAGGAGTTTTACAATAATATTTTCCTTTTAATACCTCCCCTCACCCCCAGCTTTTAAACACTTATCTGTCCAAGACCATTAACCTCTATTTCATTTAAACCAAGCCACTCACTATGATCAGTGCCCGTGATTTGGGCGAGGATGCGGAAGGAGCGGGACTGGGTGGTGCCTGTCCGGGGATGCCAGTCTTCCGTGTCTTCAATCAGGCGCTTCTTGCTGGCATCGCTGTGGGTGGGGGTGTGGTAAAACTCCGTGTAGGTATCCACGATGTGCTTCCGTGGGGGGCTGCATCAAGCAGAAGAGACAGCAGTGAGTGAAAAGCTTCAGAGACCACCTGGGTTTGGGTAGCTACAAAGACAAGGGCAGAACTGTGACTTTTCACAGCCTTTAAAGGCAGCTTCTGCGTTTAAAGGCAGAAGTGCAGCAGTTCAGGCCCGCCTGAACACAGATTCAGTTCTCTGAACCAAACACAGCTTTATAATTACTCTAAGCTGACTGAAATATGTTTCGCTGATGGAACATTTGAAACAGTAAAAGACAGTATTATCAAGACATTTACATGTTTAAACTTTTACCGTTTTGGTGGGTTTTTCCTTGGAGATGACAGAGTAAGACAGCAAGAGAAAGTTTTCCACCATAAACAGGAAAAGGAGAAAAAGAAAACATGAAATGAAGTCAGAAAGCTGAAACAGAAGTGCAGCTAATTATTTTATTGAATTAGTTTTGAGAGAAAGGGGAATTAAAATTCAATTAATAGTGATATTCTCATTCTACCACTAAAACCACAGAACTCCTATACTTAAATTAAACTCACAGGGTTTTCCTTACAGGCATGAGAGGGGAATTTGTTTCGGTAAAGCAGGGTAGTCTACCTTCTTCAGATCAGGTGCCCCTTGGCTCACAAGAGGCAAAGCACAGCTGTGTGCATGTGCAAGGGTCACACAGTACACACCAAGTCTTTTGCACTTGGCAAAGCCTGGATCAGAACCAGGCCATTTGAAAGCATAATGAGCATAGTGAGGAGATACCCTCTTTGAAGGACAATAAAATAGGGTGATTGTTTCACTTGGCAATTTTCCCTACAGTAACTTACATGCTATTATCTATCCCTGCACTAGCAGACTTGCAAGAACACAGGATTTTAAAGCTTTGGTTCCAGTAAGTGATATAAATAACATGTAATGGCACTGATCAGTTTAGGAAAGGGAACAGAAGACTCAAACTATATAAGTTACTCCTAAATTCCACATTTGTTATTCCAAAGTATTCATCTTTAAGACCCTCTAAGTGTACATTTACTTTTACATAATTTACAGGAGAAAAGCTGCGCAAAATTAGCTCCTAAAACATGAAACTTCCAATCATTATTAAAAACCAAAACTCAACAGAATGTTAAAAGTCCCTTTTATTTTTGCCACTACTTCCTCACTGTACTTCTAATGTCCAAACTATTTCTGGTGAAGAAAGGTGGAAAGTATGAGTTAAAATTACGTGAACTGTTAACAAGTTAACTGTTAACAAGTAAGAATTAGTCCCATTCAATGAAATGCGTTAGTAAATACTTACAAGAATACTTAATACTTGAAAGAATGTGAAAGATATGATACAAAATTATATCAAGACATGGAATTTATTGAAAGACAGCATTATTGAGGTACATGTATCACACATCAAAGTTCCCATCAGAGAGAGAGGTACAAAAACAAAGACAGTGGTATGTCCAGGATGGAGAACAAGAAGTACATAGAAAAATTAAGTGAAGCATCTAAAGAGTTAATAGCAAAAAATAAAATCTAAAAATTAAAACAGTAGTTAAAGGTGTAGAAATACATGAAAATGTAATTATTTACATGCAGTTTACTGCATTCTAGCAACTACCTCAGTGAAATAAGTAGTCTTTCACCATTTGTTGAAAGTGGCATAAAGGAAAAATCCTGCTGACTTCTCTTGTGAATCCTACTGGTCCCCTCTTTAAGGCTTAAGAGTCTACTAGTAATTACTCACTGAGGCAACAAGGTGGTGCCAGAGACAAAGGAAAATTCAATGAGACAGGCTCTCCCTTAACTCAGCCTTGAGGCAAGAGGGGAAAGGCCAATAAAACCTTAATCATTTAACATCCTAATATGCACAAATCACAGTATATGGATGCTAGTTTTATTTTTCCTGTATGAATTCAGAATCCAGCCCTTCATTCTACCGTTCTCAAAGCAATGTTATTTTTATACTGTATTTCACCATTTACTAGTTGTATTACCAACACCAATTAACCATAAATGCACCAAGAATACACAAACACCACACAAACGTTTTGTAGAATAAAAATAAGCTGCAAAATGTAGCACAGTGAAAAGCAAAATCACATCATGTCCAATGCAGACAAAATAATCTACTACACTAAGAAAAGCTGAAGCTGTTTTGCAAAATTTAAATATAAAACTCTATTAGAGCTATAATTTTGCAAAACAAGAATACATGCTGGTTATTCCAACAGGAATAATGACCATAATTCAAGTCCAGTGCTGTTGATACTAACTTTTTCGCTGCTGTTATCTGCAAGGAAAAAAAAGTATTTGATGTGTTAATTCATTCTTTGCTTCTCAAAATACTACAGGAGTTTCCAAATTCAAGCTCTGGTAAAGCCATATATCACATAAGTCAAACTTACAATCATCAAGAGAACCTACAAGGGAAAATTTTAACCTAGCTGCACTTAAAATGAGTGAAGTCTATGAACACCTTACCTGTTTTAAGCAGCAGGCACATTTTCATGCAAGAGTCAGGAAGAAGGTCTTGATAAAAATGCAATTGCACACAGCCCAGTGAAGGCAAACTGCTTGCTTTCTAAGCCAGGATTAAACAAGGGAAACAAAACTTCCTTTCCCATCCTGAAGTGAAGTTAAATAGTTTATATCCTGAATGTGGTTTGAGGGAAGCCAAAGGAAGGGAGGAAACTGTGCGTACAACAAGGTGCTTGTCTGAAGAATGGCATTTGCTCAGCATTGCCATCTATGAACAAGATACAAATTGCTTTTTTTGTTTGTTTGTTTTGAGAAAATGAATCATGCAAAACACAGAAGCAAAATGGAATTTATTTCAGACTTCAGTGTTTCTGATATTTCATGGATGCCATTGATACAATTTTAAATGGGGAGACAGTTAAACATCGTTGTAGAAACTTATTTTTTCTATATAAAATTGAGTAGTGTAGCAGTAGACCAATGCAATCACCTTAGTCGCTTTTGTCTGCTTGTTTTTGTTTCATGCCTTAGGACTGCAAGACAGTTAGACAGCCCAAACACACTATTATAAGAAAGATTGCAAAGTAAAGTAGGTTTTTACAGCTCTAAAATGTTTTCAAGGTTTCCCAAACTAGATCTGCAAGGCTGACAGTGAGACAGGGATTTCTTCACCTCTCAGCTGTGATTATTCATCCTCTTTGTTGGTATTATTCATCCTTTAAGTAAGGTAGGGCACATATTAGTGCTCACCCAGTCATCCTAACTTGGGTGTCAAACGCTTACTCTATGCCTGCAGCACTTCCTTTCGGGAGACCTACTTTTGTTGCTATTGTTCCTCTTTTTTTAGTACTAATTGCTGGTTTTGAATACTCCTTACACAGTTATTTGTTAAAACAGTATTCTTGGAAAGATAAGAGTCAGTTTGCTAAAGTGTATTCAACAATTCTACCAGCACTGAGCAAGTCCTTGGAATCTCCTGATTTCACACTTCTTCATTCACTTCATACTTGCACTCACTTCTATGCAGAGTGGATTCCTGCCACCAGCTGTTTAAGAAAGGGCTGGAAGTTACCATGACTACAGTGTGATATAAAATGCATATGGACTGCATTTTATGAGTCCACATATGGAAAATATTCATATTAAAATATAAAGGGAATAGGTACCTAAAGAAGTTTAGAAGCTCAACTGAAACTGCAATTTATCCATTATTTTAGTTGACATGGATGTTTACCTTTATGTAAGGTTCTTCATATACTTTATATACTGAGAGGCTATCAGAGGACAGAGGCACAAGGTCTACTCTTCCAGCCTCTTTCATTTGCGGGATGGCAAACAGTAACCACACCTTTTAGGTTTTTAACCCAGGTTTTAAATCCTTAAGGTTGCAGAGAAACCTACAGCTCCTCTCCGGCCCTTTTTATTATGTAATTCAACCTGCTGGACATTGCTGCTGGGAACAGAGGCCAATTGGCATGGGACTGCTTGTGCTCAGCCTCCTCCTCTTCCCACAGCACAGCAGTCGCTGGGATCCAGTCTCTGAGGTGCTGCAGCACCCAAACCCTGCCCTGGAATTTCTGGGAGAGACAAAGGCCAAAAACCTTACTGCAGGTCTGAGTTCCTAGGACTGCTGTTGAGCCCAAATTAACTTACTAATCTATTGTTTATTAGCCTAGATGCTATGCCACGTATAGTATAAGCCTTTTATGTTGGCTTACAGTTCCTTGAATGTTCAGTCTCCAATATCCACTTTAACATAAACAATTATTTGAATATGGAAATTAATCAAATTTTAAATCTGCACTGCTTTTTAAAGGTAAAGGTAAAATTTAAAGTTGAGGTATTTATGTTATAGCACTGTAAAAAATCTGCTCAACCCTGACAACATCCTTGAATACATCTTAAAAAGTTTCTCCTGTGTTGTGCAGAGAAGTAATGAGACATCTGTCCCTTTGCCTCCCTTCTGGGACCTTTTTCCACCTTTTTTGCCAGGGCCACGGTTGCTCTTTCAGAGCATCTGATTCCCAGCCATCCCAGTACCCACTGACACTTCTTGACAGACTGCTCTGCATTTTTAAGTGCCTGCTGCTTTCAGTCACTGTACTGGGCGTCAAAATACACCGTGAGACATGGACAGTGAAATTAATACCAGGCTTGTTGTAAGGTCCAGAACACATTGTGGTCCTTGTTCAATTTAGCCGTGACACTCTGTAAACTGATATATCACTCATGAGAAAAATCATCACCAAAAGTCTGGCTTGGCCCTCCGAAGCATCTCTTTTAAAATGCAAGTTCCTTCTGAGGGATTTGCTTCTGGCGGTTAAATGACTTCTCCAAGTTGTGTTTTACTTAGCCCTTAAACAAGCCCAGCTTTTTTCCTGTGAGGAGAGACCCTCACAGCAAAAAAAAAAATCCCACCTACCCATTTTGCTGTTTACTCTCCCCCTGGTTTTCTCTGAATCCTCGTCGTGGCCCCTCGGCTACATCCTGGGCGCCGTCGCCGGCAGAGGCGCTCGGGGCGGCATTTTGCGCGGCGGGCTGCCGTGGGACATTAACTGCAGGTTTAGCAGCGCTCGGCACAGGCGACCGCTGCTCAGGGTTAGGCTTGGTGTGAACATGCAGTCCGGGCGCGGCAAACGGGGCTGGGGCGGCAGCCGTCAGCGACGGAGCCGACGCCTGGGCCGGGGTGAATGCGGAGGACGGTGATGGGATGGAGGTGACTTTGGAGGAGGTTACAGCTCCAAACGGCCTTGGTGTCTTATTGTAAGCCACGCTGGCTGTGGCAGTGACTTTGGGTGCAACAGCAGAGGCAATGGGCACAGGCTTAACTACTTCAGTAGGTTCTCCCTATGTGAGACGAAAAACAAAAAAAGAAACACACAAAACCACGCCAAACGCATGCACATTCCTCAGCAGGGATTTTCACTGTTCTCAGAGGAGATAACCCACCTAGCGTGAAAAAGGGAAGCAGAGAAGCAAGCTTTATCGAGACTGCAGCCATAAAATGTATGGAAAAACAATCCAAGCCATGCGTTTCAGGAAAGGAAACGATCCAAACATACACAATCAATATGAAGATCTGCAATGCTGACCCCTCTCATCATATCCAAACCAGACACCCCACAAATCAAATTCAAGAGAAACTGAAAAACCTCTCTATTGCAAAACCCAGCGGGTAACTCGTGGAAAAAACTAGTGTTTTTTATAAAAATCCATATTCCATCTCTCAAACCCAATTTGAGATATGCACGTTCCCCATACACGAATGGAATGTGCATGTGTATACACACACTATAGATACTGATCTGTTGGTAAGATTCTTAAGAACAGAACTAGGGCACATTGGTGTTCCCCAATGTCTCCATATACCTTTGTCAGATAAATATATTAAAAAATGTGGGTTTGGTTTCTGTGGTTTTTTGCGCTGGGATCTATGTTTTAACATTGTGGTTCCCAAACTGTGGCCTTTCAAGTCATAGTCAGCAGGACAGTAATATACTACACATTATTTATGGTCAGTGGAGAGGATTTTAAAGTACAGGCCATTTATAAGTATTTTTAAGTTTGCAAACAGCTTTCTTATCAAAAAGGGAGGTTTGAAACTGTTGCATAGAACAAAACATTAGAAGAACTCAAGAACAAATAATTCTCCAGGGCTTTAAGGAAAGTGAGAGGACTTGTTCTCTGAAACTGTAGTATTTGGATAAGCTTCTTTCAATTACAAAGAAAGATCTTAGTGTTCATTAAAACATACAAATCCCCAAAAAACAAAGAAAAGAGATCACCACCAAAATAGAGCCTAATTCTGTTTCTCTCTTAGGTACAGAGGGAAAACATCAGAAATATCTTTCTAAAACAAATTTTCTGAGAGTTGGAAGATAACATTTATTCACCCTTTTTTGGGTTTTTTTGGATAATCATTTGCCAGGTCTTTCCATTTTCTTTAGGAGCAGAAAAAAAGGTAACCACTCAAAGATCCAAATGCTGCAATACTCTTAATGTAACACATGGAAAACAAGCATGTTATACTGAAAGGAAAGTTTGAATGACAGTGCTTATCAATAACAGGGTTGGATAGATGGATATCAGTTAGTGCTACATGCTACATTTCTTCGATATGAGGATGAACATACCTTTGGTACATTAATAAGGTCGGGTTTTTGTACAGAAGCCACTCTGGAAGAGGAAAAACAAACATTATTGTAAAACCCAAATTCTTTAATGTTTAAGCATTTCCCTGTTCCACCTCACCACGTCCATCCATAGATATACCAAATATTTAATTTTGTTTCCTCTAAAGGAACAATTCAAGTTAAACCTAGAACACTGCTGTTCACACAAGGAAAACGCAAAACAAAACTGAATTAATTTGTCCAGATACAACATTAAGAACTCTGGCATCTATCATCAAGTACTATTTGATTTATAAATTCATAATCCTCTATTGCCAGTTAGGAGACTTCAGCTCCAATTTGCTTGCTATTTTCTATCCTTTCACAACAAACTCTGTCAAATAACTCAAAAGCTCAGGTCAGATAAATTGCATTTTAAATAGTACATAACCTATATACAGGGTTAAAACAGAAAGCTTCCTTTTAGAACAAAACCAGAAACCCTTCTGAGGAACTTAGCAAGTTAAATAATACAGAAACCTTTTGCACACTCTTTGGTTTTCAAAAGTAAGGTTAATGTCACTTGAACTCTACAGTAGATGGCAAAAAAAATTTTTTCCAAACAATGGGCACATTGAAACCACTATGGGGTGGCGGGAAGGAAAGGAAGTATCACAATGGAAACGATTAAGTAGATAAAGAGTTGATAGATTTTGTTACACCTGAAGTGAAATGGCAATGTGTCACAGGTAAAAGACATCTTACTCGATTGGGCTTTTTTCAGATTTGTGTATACTTGTATGCAAAAATACACATGCACACACTAAAAATGTTAAAAATACAGCAAAAAATATGACACATTAATGTTTTGCTTGCAAACATTGCTGCTGATACACT
The DNA here is from genome assembly GCF_003984885.1 of Neopelma chrysocephalum. Taxonomy (NCBI): domain Eukaryota; kingdom Metazoa; phylum Chordata; class Aves; order Passeriformes; family Pipridae; genus Neopelma; species Neopelma chrysocephalum. Next base: position 1,755,939 of record NW_020898046.1, read on the forward strand.
TGAGTGTTTTCATGCTGTTCTGATAAAAATGGGTTCTTGACACATTTCAAAACATTTCTGGCCATATTTGGTGGCTGCTCAAAGAAGCAGTCACCCTTAACGATCCAAGAACCACCAATCGTATCCTGCCTGAAATCACACAACCCTGATTTCCAACATGGCTTTTGAACAACTGAAAAACTGTAGCTGGATTCTGATTTCCAAAAGATAATTTGCTCAGGAGGTAAAAAGGTTCATTTAATTGGACATCAGCTAACAGAGGCTACAATTTTAAAAACATTTCTATTGTATAAACCAGCTTTTCAAGTTTTACCAGGAGAACATTGAGAGCTAGTACTAGGCACACTTGTTACCTTTAACCACTCCTTTTTTTAATTTTCCATTTTGTCCTCTTTACTTTTTTCCCCTTCTTTTTACTATTTTGTTCACAATATTTACTCCTTTCCTGAGAGTCATTTGGCCCTCAGCGCTCATCAGATTCCAGCAACAGGAATGCTGCTGCAGGCTCAGTAGCTAACTTACAAAAAGCAAAATACATATAATCCAGATACTATGTTGGCAGGGGGAAAAAAAAAAGGAAAAAAATGCATAGAGGGAGAAGATCATCTTCTGCACTTTGGCTTCACCACTTGTGCATCGCTGCTGACACACATTATGTCCACATCAACAGCAATTCTCAACAGAGAGAGGGTTTTGTCCGCTCTGGGGAACAGGGCCATTCTCCCTTTTCCCACAGAGCGTGCAGCCTATGAAAAGCCTGACCTCCAGCCCTCCACAGCACTGGGGTGCATCATTAATCACTCCTAATTGCACAGTTGTCAATTTGCAGCAACAAAAGCAACAAGGAGGAAAAAAATACCAATACATGCGGAAACTTTTCTTTCTTTTTTAAGACCAGAGTTAAAAGGAGATGTGCATCTGGCTTCATATCTTACATAAACTTTTTTTTTTTCAATAAAGTGACTTGAAATGTTTTATGTATTAATTAAGCTGATCCAACAGGAAGATGTAGGAAGACATTTATTATTCAAGCCAACTACCATATTTCACGCTTGAGAAAAAAGCTTCTCTTTGCTAATGCTGGGCCTTCAGTTTCAGTCTCATAAAAGGAACATACTTAACTTTTTTTTGTTTTTACAAAATAATCAAATTTGAGTTTGCAATGGATGAGGTTGCTCTGCATTCATCGGTACAGCAGTGAGCAAAAATTATTTTAAACTGTTATTACCGGATGACCTGAAAACTACTTTTCAAAATTCATCTTCAAAAATGTCATACAAAAAGAAAAAGAAGGAAAGGGTGAAAAAAAGACTAGATAATCAAAATGTTAAAAATGTTCCTTTTAAACAGTGGAGGCAGACAACATAACGTTACTTTATTTCCCTTGCAAACATACTTGAAACAAGGACATAAATTTGTGTGCCCCAGACATACTTCAAGCAGTTTAACTTGGCCTTGCTGACTTCAGACCATAATCAGACTAAAATCTGTGATTTATCCTGTATTGTAAAAAGAAAATGCTCACCCAGCAAACTGAGCCACTAAGATCATAATGTGAAAAATGCACAGTGGTTAGACAAGACAGTACAAAAGGAAATGCACACTTCAAGCTGAAAAGCAAAACACATCCAACACACACATTTAAGAAAATTCCTTCTTTGGGGCTATTTCCTTTAAGATTTTCATAGATACCACCAAATTGCATAGCCAAAAAATAATTAAACTGCAGAATCTTTTACATTTTGTAGCTGTTAGCACTTCATTTGCCACCTAGCAATTAAACATACTAGGATTTCATGCTGATTTGGTCCCATTGAACATATGAATAACTGATGATAAAGGTTTTCCCAATGAGATGACACACTTGCCCTGTTACTACTTACTAAAAAAAGCAGGATGGCTTGAAGCATGATATTTTCTGAATGATTTAAAACTAGCAGTTCAGCATGCTAGTTTATGCAATACTTTCACTAATATACAAACAAAGCAAAGACATAAAAGCTCAGTATAAAGGCTTATTATAAACAACTCACACAAAAGACCTTGGCAAATGGTTACAGTATCAAACTTCATAGGAATTATTATAAACAATAAAACCAGAAGCAGCAGCCATCACTTACTGACGTACTAATATTGAAAATAAAAATGCACAAATTTTTTGCACAGGCTTCTACATCAAAGTCATTTATTCTTTCTGTGGAGGGGGCGGAGGGGGCAAAGCTATATTTAGCTTGTGTAAACAGGTCATTTCAACCAAACATGATAAAATTTGCTGTCTAAACATACCACAAGCTGTTCCTCTCTGATGAATATTTTCATGACATTTAATGCAATTCAAAACATTCCAACTTCCAGCACAGCCTTATTAGGAAAATGAATTAGTCCTCTCTTCACTGTAAGCCATATGCCCAGCAATAACTATTCATTCTTTAAATTCTCCTATTATTCATTCACTTTCAAAGTATTTCTCCCATTAAAAAAAAAAAGACACAAGCAATTTGACAGAACCCTTCTGTAATTACTAAAGCTAAAGCTACAGTTCTTCAAGCTTCTGCAGGGAGTACACCATCTCCAGAGACTGATCATCAATGAAAACTCTGTTATCTTCATAATTAGCATTATGGAAGCAAGCTCAATGCAAGGCAGGACTTTTTTGGACAAATCTCCGCTGTCCTGTGTGTATAACCACACAACAGAGGCCCAAACTCTCAGCCAGTAAATCCCTACATCTTCATTGAACCTAAAATCCAAAAGACATTTCAGAGTTGTCTCTTTTCTGAACCACATTGAAAGCCCCATCATCCCCTGTCCTTCTGCTCCTAAGTCAAGGGACTATAATGTATTCATAACTTAAAAGACTGATGCAAAAATCAATGGGAAATTCATCAGAAGGTAACTGTGCTTATATAAACTCCTGTATAAAAAAGGGGAGCACACAATACTGGTATTAACAGAGATACTGTGCGGTTATCACATCTCTATAACTTGAAGAATTGCCTAAACTCTGGTGTGAGATAGAAGAAGCTGTAACACCTTCATAGAATCATCTAGGTTGGAAAAGATCTTAAAGATTGAGCCCAACCATAAACCTAACACTGCCAAGTCCACCAAATGAAGCCAAAGCTGAAAAATTTTCCACAAAACTTTATTTGTTGTTCTGAACTGAACCTTTATAATAGAAGGATGGAAGAAAGGAAGGATTCCCTTCCTATCCCCCGTCCCGTCCCTCTCATTTCAAAACTAACTCCTTTTTCCTCGCTGATCAATCATCAGAATACAGGTTTTGGCAGCAGATACTACACCCCTGAAAAGCCACTGATCACATCTTCCTTCCAAAAACCTGACCTTTTAGTAGTTTTGCCATTGTAGTCTGCAGTTCTGTTGGTTAGCTTCATTTTATTTCTGGAGAACAGTCAGTAGACAGGGCAGGAAGCTAAATAAATTTGCTTTTCATAAATTAGCCAACTCATGGAATAAAGATGACAAGCAGAAGACATTTAACATATATAACAAGTCATGACTTTCACTAGGGGTTATCTGAATAATAATAAATGTAGACATAATTTAAAGCACAGAAAAAAGAATAATCAAAATATATGTATTTTTTTCCTTAAACACAAGCCCCTTCTTTACCACAGACACAATTAATTTCTTACCAACCTTGCTCTGACTCACAACAATAGAAAAACAAGAACATTGTTAAGCTTGCTTCCTGTTGCAATTTATACAGCATCCAAAATGGTTTCCTTACACACACTAATATAACATACAACTGCATTTCTCACAGTTTTGTAGAAAGACACACTGCCCTGGGCAACACCAGTCAGTAAATCAGTACTTCAGCAATCTTGCCAGGACACGCATCTGTGGCCTTGAGATTGCAAACCTGTCCACATCCCAACACATGGAAAAGCGGAAGTAGCAAAATTATCATTAAGTATGACTCAATGAAAATTGGAATCTGTTGCAGCCATTGCAAAAAAAGAGATGACTTTTTTTTTCTGCCTAAAGAGATGCAACAATGTTTTCAAATCTCTAGTCTGTCATCATACTTACTAACATCTCAACAGATGGCTGCCAACATTTTATTTCATCAGTCATTCTCTTTTTTCTAGTTTATTATTTTAGTTTACTTTTTGTTGAACATATCAAATTATGTCAAATAATGTTAATTACAATCAAACAACGCAAACATCAGTGCTGACTGCCTGCTTAGGGGAGCAAATGGCAATTTCAAACCAGTGATACAGGAGAGAAAAGATGGGATGCAAAATGGTACTTCAGATATGATGCTTCTCCAGGAGTCTTGATGCTAACATCTCCCTCTGCAAACTAATTCTTACATTAAAAATGCATTCTTTCTCCTCTTACCCTACAAAACAGTCTGTTAACCCATGATAATTCAAATTTTCATGATTATTCAATACGAGCATATCAAATCAGGCTGGCAAATGGTCACTAGTGGGGTTCTGTAGGGCTCCATTTTAGACTCAGTGCTCTTCAACATCTTCAAAAATGACCTGGATGCAGGACTCGAACGTATACTAGGTAAGTTTGCTGATGACATTAAACTGGGGGGACTTGGGGGTCCTGGTCAACGGCAAGTGGAATATGAGTCAGCAATGCCCTGGCAGGAGGGCCAACCATGTCCTGGGGACCTCAGGCAAACTATTGCCAGCCGGTCAAGGAAGGGGATTGTCCTGCTCTGCTCTGCACTGGGAATACTGTGTGCAGTTTTGGGCACCACAATATAAGAAAGATATAAAACTATAAGGTAGCATCTAAAGGAGGGATACAAAGACAGTGAAGGGCCTTTAGGGTAAGCCGTATGAGGAGCACCGGAGGTCACGTGGTTTATTCAGCCTGAAGAAAAGGAGACTGAGGGGAGGTCTCATTGCAGTTACAACTTCCTCATGAGGGGAAACAGAGGGGTAGGCACTGATCTCTTCTCTGTGGTGACCAGTGCCAGGACCCAAGGGAATACCATGAAAGTGTGTTAGGGGAGGTTTAGGTTGGATTATTAGGAAAAGGTTCTTCACCCAGAGGGTGATTGAGTGCTGGAACAGGCTCCTCAGGGAAGTGGTCACAGAACCAAGCCTGACAGAGTTCAAGGAGTGCTCGGACAATACTCTCAGGCACACAGTGTGATTCTTAGCATGATCCTATGCATGGCCAGGAGTTGGACTTCGATGATCCTTGTAGGTGTCTTTCAACTCAGGACATTCTATGATTAAAACGCAAACAGTGTGAGACGCAGTAGTCTCATCATTAATAAAATACTGAAGGGTTTCTGTGGGTGCTCTATTTGTATGTGAAATTTCAGAAAAGGATCTCTTCTGTCCAATGAACCACTTTAAACACCTAATAACTTTTGGGCTTGATGTACTTTGAGGAGGTATATTTAATGGAGTATGCTGAGAATACCGGTATTTATGTCTCATCAGAACAGTACATTGAGATAATATTTCATTAAATTCACCGTGAGAATATTAGCTCGTGTGTCACTCTCAAAAAGTTTCTACACTTTCAATAAGTTTAGAGGGGGAAATTAATAGAATGTGCACGTTACATTTGATATACACTATATAACACTTTCACATCCTCACACTGTGCGCTCCCCTGGCACACCAGATTACAATGAAGCACTAGGTCAGGTGAAAGAAAGAAAAATTATGTTCTTGCTTTACTGTCTGTTTGATAGTTGACCAAATCAAATTTAGGTCCCCCCTCTTTAGTTTAAATAAGGTTTGTGATATCGTAATTATGTGTTAAAATAAACAGTGCTGATATTTTAGGAAAGAAAAAATCTGCCCTCTGCTTTGGTATTCCTACCCACAAAAGATTAGTTGTTTTTAAGACCTCCCAGAGACAACCACTGCTCATAGTCTCATTCCTGTGGTCTGTGGCAACCCTACCAAACGCATTTGTAAAGAGAATTTAAGTGCAGGCAGATAATATTTTATTCTACTACAGCAAAACCAAAAACCAAACAAAAAGCTAAGGAAAAATACCAAGGAATTTATCTCACTTACCTTCTGGCTGTCAGAGGCTTTTAAAAACAAGTTTCTTGCTTCCATGAAGGAAGAAGGTTTAGAAACCTGGAGATCCCATGCATATGGTTAGCACTAGACTGGGAAGGCATGTCTGTACATACGTGCCCACAGCTCCCCTGATTAGAGCCCAAGCAGGTAAAGCATCCCCAGTACCAAGTATGGATGATGCCTTACAATCCTGTAAGGCACATTGCTGTCAGTTGTCCTAGAAAAGTTATAAACAGCCTATATACAAGTGGTAGCTTAGCGTTTCTAGATAATCGAGTTTGGTAAGCAGGAATCCCATCTTGTCACTGGTTGGCTTCTCACAAGCAACAGGAAAACTTCTGGCTTGTATATAAGACTTCCTTATACCTTGCCTTCAGTGACAGAGATAATTTCTATCAGCTATGTCTTGCTATAAACTCATTTTTTTCTTTTCTTTAAGCTTCTCAAGCTGTCTTGCTAAGTAAGAGTATCCACATAACAGCTAAGTGCAAATAACAAGATTAAAAAAACTATATCCGGGCTTTTAATGAAGTATAATTTACATATTTGATTTTCTTTATGAGTGCTTATTAGATAGTAATTCTAACCCAGCAAGTTACCTTTAAAAATAGCCATCTCAACGAAAAGTGTAGGTCTAAATGACTTGCAGACCTGGTTCCTCCTCCAAAATTCTTAGGAAAAAAAAAGAAAAAGGGCCCAGCTTCATGTTGACTTCAATCTGTCATCAAATCTAGGTTATAATTTAAAAGATTCAAAACTAAGCACTGAATTATTTTTCCAGTGCTTTCCACAATATGGTGAGTAATGTTTAAATTACCTCCTTTGTTTAAAACATAGCCCAAAGAAACTTGAAAAGTGCAGTCATATCTATTTTAGCTGGAAATTCACCACAAACAGCTTCCCATCCCCAACATGTCCTTATTTGGTACTTTTATATTTTTTTTCTCCTTAAGCATGTCCGTGGGAATGAGCATTTGTTTTTTTTTTTTCAAATGAAGAATCTGGCAACTTAAGAGAGCCACGAGACTCTTGTATTTTACTCCTTATGGGAGCTAAGCACACCTCTCATCTACGAAGCAGCTCACCCATTCATTGCTTCCAAAAATTCTGAGGAGATTAGTGAAAGTGTAGTTAACCAAACAAGACAAAAACTGTTTCTGAAGTGTCAGGCAGCAGCAGCAGAGAAGAGCCCCATCCTTCACTAGGATCACCAGCATGGGAAGGAGTGTCACCCACCCAGACTCCAGAAGCACTGTCCAGGCATCTTTGGCCAAATCCCAGCTGCCTCCTAACACCTTCTACTTCTTATTGACTTACAATGACAGGGGAACAATATGAGCAACCTAATCCTACAACTTCTGAATTTCCATCTGCTGTACGTCATCCCAGCCATACCATGTGGACGTGCAGAGAACCCACTGCAATTGCATGGCTGTCGGGAAAATTGCTGAGCCTGGGGCTGGTCAAGAAAAGCCAGGGACACCAATAAAGAAACATGATGCTAAATCCATTTAAAAGGACGAACTCGTGTTGGTTTTAATAGTATATGCTATGGGTTTAATTATTTCCAATTAAGGTCAGGAATATCATTAAGCATTTGTCTGATTTCTCAGTGGGACCCACCACTAAACCAGCCAACTGTCTTTACTATTCAGCCCCTCACATACCTCTTTCCTTCCTCCTATGTCATCCCAGCAGCAAGGGTTGAATATCCATCCTTGAGGTGCATGAGCACAGGACCTGACTGGCAAACTGCCACAAAAACTACCACGGGCACTGCAGCCAGCACATAGCTGAACAAGTCTTCTTTGCAGGTGTGTTTGAAGGGGCTCCCACAGGTTGTCCCCAAAGAGGACACCACCACAGGTGGTAGTGGCTCTGAACAGCAGAGCTGAAGCACTATAAATCACATGCCAGAATTATTATAGGATCAATTTAATGACCATATACTTGCCAGAAGCTGTTAATTTTGCCACTACAGATCCTTGCTTTTGTTGCACCTTATCATTTCCATGTATTGTTTATATGGTTATATATTTAAGGTCACTGGCTTAGCAGCATGTATTGCAGGTCTAACATGCTAAGGAAAGCTATTTATGTCTCAACATGGCTGTCTACTATAGCTTTAGATATCTAACAACTTCAGTTTGGAGGTTTCCTTACATGACTTCTTTCAACTGTTGCATCAAGGCCTCAAGTTAGCCTGGCCAACAGGTCTCACCACACCTTTAAGGGAAAGGGAAGTCAAAGATCAACTGCCAGAGTATGAGCTGTACCTATAAATTGTTTTGTTTACTGCAAAAGCTAAGCAAGAAAGATTGGAAAGCAGCAGTGATGTCAAATAGTTAATTTCTGTAGTCAATAAGCTGGCCAAGGAACCAATTACACTGGATACTAACACTGGTTAAGTAAAGGTGCATAAACCACAGTTCTATAATTCTTCTGTTGTTTGCAACAACTCTGAAAGAAGAGAAAAATTAATAATCCCATCTGCCTCCAACTGATCCAGTTAACGAGTTTTTCCTTTCCACAGTCTAGTTTTGGAAAAAGAACCTTTCATCCCTCTCAGCTCAAAATATTTAGAGGATAACATTCACAGCACACAGCATATAAAGCAATTAACTGCTTTTGTAGGCCACTAATCACTGATGCAAAACAGATGCAAAACATCTCATGGTCACAAAACCTGTTGGGATTTGTCACAATTCTGCAAACATTACTTTTGTTTTGTCCTATAGCTGAAGTAAGGGAGCAATGTTTGACAGGCACAATATGTGTTTTTATTACCTCATGGGGGTTTGTGGTTTTGTGCCACAGACATGACTTTCTACTGACAATACTCTGGAATTTTTCAAAGGCAGTAATTTTTCAAAAAAATGGATTGCAGCAAGCCCTCAAAATGGTGCAGCAGTGAAATTCAGCTATTAATTATAAGCTCAAGTCTGCAGATACCGCTTACCTTTTTATAAGCTGGTGTAACAGATACATATCTAGTTAAACTTGCAGTGATGGATCTCAATTTGTATTTAGCATTTTTTCAGACCTCTAGAAAATCCTGTGTACCTGAAAACCTCTCTGCTTTTCCCAGCATTACCAAACATCCCATCTTTCTTCTGCTGTTACACTTTCATGATGCTACTGCTATCTTTCAGGAAGACACTTATTTTCCAAACAGCCCGTCATGAATTTATTCTCATTTCACTCTTTACTAGAGGAAGGTAGTAAGAGTTAATGAGTCAGGACGCTACAATTTTGATTCTCAACAGCTGAGAACTTGCATGGTAGAGGACAGGTTTTATTTAACCAGTGTCTCATTTTTTCCTGTGGGCCAATGCTTAGAAACAGTTTATCTAACAACACTTGTCAGTTCATGTATTTATTTGCCTTAGGTTTGTTTTTCTTTTTCTATTCTTTACATCCCACATGCACAGAGGTGCAAAATTAACTATCTGAAATTGAGAAACTAACCGGTTACCTGCATAGGTACTAAATATTCACACTATTTATCCAGTTCAAGCTAACTAGAACTATTTTCAGTATATGAAGGGCATAGTCCATATTTAAACCACGTAAGCTTCTTTTAATCCATTTAGAGACAACTGTCCCTTGACAGATCACCACATATCCTTTTATAATTTAAGAATGCCTGCAAGTTAGCATCATAAACCATGCATGTTGGAGAGATGTGTTTTTCAAAGGAAAGCAACAGGTGTGGGACATAGTCTGCATTTGAAAAACAAAAGTGTAAATAGAGACAAGCAACATCATTCATGGCACCCAAATAATGAAAAATGAACACAGATTACACAGTGGACTAAGATAAAATTGACTTAGGCATCTTTAGGTACTTTATCAGATCTTGAGCCATATAGAACCCATAGTAGAGAGAATGATGAAAATTATTTCTTTCCCATTCTTAATCTTGCTTCTGTTATCCCAATGCTGTCAATTTTCAAAAGAAGATTTTAAGTGCCATTAAGCACATCCCACAATCCAGATAATACCAAATACAACCTCCCACATTTTCCTGAAAAAGGGGACAAAGGTTTCACTCTCAAATATATTCACATATTATTCAAATTCACAGGCAAGGAGAGTAACATTTTCAGAAATGTTTAAACTTTCCAAAATGCAAGCTTTTCCATTTATCCAGACTTGGCCAGGAGCGCAGGAAGCACCGCTGCTGACGCATGACTGCCGAGCGACTGCCAAATCCCAAGGCTACTTCAGGTTCTGGCAAGTAAACCAACAGGGCTTTAAAAACTTTTTGATCAGAAATCTTTTGGACCTGAGTCAAACGGCTATTCTTCAAGCTCACAGTCTTTCTGGCAATCTCACAAAACTATTGAATTCAATGGACATTTGACTTAACACTAGCATTGGACACTCAAAGCAGCAGAAATAAAGTTTTGCCTAACATTTGCAGGGAGTCATTGTTTTCTTGACTTTCTGATACCTTTCTAAAAACACTTATCTATATGCAACTAGCGTAGAGGAAAAAAAAAAAAAAGATCAGCGTCCCAAAGCACTACAAAGAGTACAGTTATGCCAGTCTCAGGAAGTCTTTAATCAGGGTCTTTGTAAATTAGTAGCACAGTCAAAATCAGATCTGTGTTGCTGTTTAGGAAATTACAGTGTACACAATGCACATCAAACTTTCAAAGCAAAGCTCCTCACGCCAAGCACAAGCTTCCCCTGTATTTCCTACTTTGAGATCTTGACAGCTTTGCTCTTGGTCTCCTTTTTATGACATAACTTTCTGCAGTTGAATCAGAGGCTGCCAAAAACTTCCTCTAATAAAAACCCCAAGGGAAAAACAAGACACAGGCAGCATGATGACAACAATGATGACAAGACTGGTTTCCATCACAATGAAAGAATTTCTTCAACTTCATGTTCCAGTCCTCAAATACTGACTGGCACAAAACATGCCCCAGCAACAGGCACAGAATAACATTAGCTGTTGCTAGCAATTATTTTTGTACTGTGCACTGGCACGCTAGCAGAGGCTAGAGCACCCCCAGGATTCTTGTCACCATTTTGTAACTGGTTTGTTACCATGTTAGGCTGGGCGTGAGCCAGCAATGTGCACTTGCAGCCCAGAAGGCCAATCGTATCTTGGGCTGTATCAAAAGCAAGTGTGGGGAGCAGGTTGAGGGAGATGATTCTGCCCCTCTACTTTGCTCTGGTGAGACTCGACCCAGAACACTGCATCCAGCTCTGAGGTCCTCAGCATATGAAAGATGTGGACCTGTAGCAGCGAGTCCAGAGGAGGGCCACGAAGATGATCAACAAGCTGCAGCACCTCTCCTATGAGGAAAGGCTGAGAGGGTTGGGTTGTTCAGCCTGGAGATGAGAAGGCCCTTGAGTGACCTTATTGCGGCCATTCGGTATTTGAATGGAGCCTACAAGAAAGATGGAGAGGAACTGTTTACGAGGGTACGTTGTGATAGGACAAGGGATAACAGCTTTAAACTGGAAAAGAGTAGTTTTAGACTGGATCTGAGGAAAAATCTTTACTGTGAGAGTGGTGAGGCACAGGAACAGGTTGCCCAGAGAAGCTGTGAATGCCCCATTCCTGGAAGTCTTCAAGACCAGGTTGGATGGGGCTCAGAGTAACCTGGTCTAAGTGGTTCCTGCCCAGGAAAGGGGGGTAGTGTGAACTGGATCTTTCAGATCCCTTCCAAGCCAAGACATTCTATGATCCACAATACTGTGATAAGGTATTTCTGTAGCAGCACTGTATATTTCACAGATATAGCTAAAGCCTGTTGGGAGGCAGCACTGTACACACAAGCACTGTACAACTTTGTTACAGTGATGTTTGCTTGCTGTGTGAGAATGGCGTTAGATTATTTTTGTACATGTCTATAAGCCTCCTTATATCAGGTGCTCCCTTGATAAAATATAATCAAGGACTGATTTTCTCAAATGATTGCAACCCAAATGAGTCTTTGTATCCTCAAAAAAGCATACAGATATACCCAGGAGTAATTTGGACCAAATACATGTATTTGGGGTGTGAAGGAGTTTCAACAGCTGCATTGTTCTGATGCAGCTGTTCACAATTACTGGCATACACTGTGAAGCACTTCTGATTACTGTGTGTTTAATCTATATATAAATGCATTATTTTGCTACTCAAAAGCTTGGCATTGAGATGGTATCTGCAAAGCTTCAAAACTGATGTCTGCCTGTGATGCCCCAGCTGGCTATTTCAAAGTGTGCCAATATAATTAAAATATCACTAAAGATCATGGCACTCTGAGGTATCTGCGTTATTTTAAGAAGTGAAGATAAGCTGTGGCCAACTTCACATTGTTCCTTTAAATCTTTCACTCAATATATACAGACACAGCTTAAAATAAATATGCAAGGTCAATAGCATCACAATTTACATGCTAGCTAACGAGCCCCCGACCTTTCAAAAAGGTATTGTATGGGTTGCACAGGTTAAACCAGAAGTGTCTAGAAACGTTTCACTTCGGACTATGAATGGCAAATTGCCACCAGTCATACAGGAGAACCTACACACACTTCCAAAGCTGTTAGCAAAAAAAAAAGTCTGCTATTTGAGAACAGATTTGGGGGAAACATTTCAGTTATTTACCTGAAATACAAGAACTCTGAAAGCATTGGTTCACTAACTGCAGAAAATATTAGTTACAAACAGTCAGAGCCTAATTTAATAATGAAAATTATTGTTATATGGATGCTGTTTTACTAAAAGATACTGTCTTGGTAAGCCATGAGGAGGAGTGCAACTCCATAGTCTACTCCTTGAAGGGGTTTTTTCATGGGGAATAAAAGAAGTCATGGGTCTCAGCTGCTTCCTACAACAGCTTTTAGGTGTGAAAATTGCACTTCTTGATTGATCTGTTTGGACAAAGATGAAAAGTTCAACTGTCCAGACATCTTTTCTTAATAACACATTTATGTTAAGCAGACCAGTGGCCAATATAATTTTTCTTGGCCCAACTGCTATCTCCAAGAGGAAACATCCACGAATAAGCAGAAAAATATATCACTGATTTGTGAAAGTCTTAAGATTTCTGCAGTCATTTGCAAAAATGAGAAAACACTTCTTTACAGTACTGAAAAATATTCTGGGTAGTTACACGAAGCTTGGGTTGGGTACCATGGTTTGGAAACCAATGTAGTGCTGGCTATCCTCTATCCTCACATGTGATATCCCACAGTCATCTTCACTCCAGCAGTCACATGCACAGAGCCTGACTTTTGGAGAGCTCTCACCAGGGTTGGTCCTTGCCTACCCAAGCCTTTCGTACAGGCTTGACCAGCCCCAGAAATAGAGAGAGTTTGAAATGATTGTGACTACAAGAGCCCCCTAATCCCACACTGAAAGATTTTCATATCTACCATCACAGAAATCTGATCATCTTCTGGGTCCCGCACAATTTTGCCAGTTTCTGCCCATTTCTGCCAGTTTTTCCTTTTGCCTCCCTGCCTGACCATAAGCAATCTACAGTGACCTAAAGCAGGGAATAGTATTAGACCACTAATTCCACACACTGTATTTCCATTTCCTTTTTTTTACTCACACGTGTAGCAGCTATGTCTGACAGATCCTCTTTAGGAAGAGCAACTTAAAAGCAAACAAACAAAAAAGTCCCAAACAAACAAACACCACTCAGATTGATAGGCAGGCAGGAAAAAAAAAAGAATGCTGAAAATGTCAAGAGGTAACAAATTGGTGACTTCTCACAAGAAGAGTTTTCCATGGAGTTAAAAAATTACAAAACCAAACAGCAGGAACATGGTGAATCATGAGAAGGATCAGATGAATTCTTTGCATTTTTCAAGAATGAAATCATTTGGGCAAATTATACAATGAACAGGGTAGTCAAGAGTAAATATCTAATGTTTGTAATAACTCCAGCTCACCCTCATACTTTCTTTTGGCCTCACCCATAGTGTGCAGCTATTCACAATATCTCATCTTAACAAAGAGTCATTTTCTAGTGCTAATGTATTGAAGGGAGAAAAAAAAAAAACCTCAGTGAAGTATAATGATCAAAATAATGATCAAAATGAAAGGAGTAGCTTTAAAATAAAAATTTGACATAAGATTATATCCTCAGACAAAGCCACATAGAAGTTACAACCTTCTTCATCTCTCTTTTGCAAGGAAAGAAAAGGAAAACAAAAGGAATAGTTTCACAGTGTCCTTTCTTCAGATCTTGATCAAAGATGTTCTCTATCTGCTAATTGCTGGTTTATGGCAGAAATGGTTCAGGTCCAGCCCTGCAAAGTATTACATTTCTCCAGGAAGGCTGCTTAATGCCTCAGGCTCCATTATCTTTTATAGCAGATGAAGTCCTTCTCATTAAACAAAGAACTGTTTTTTCCCTCCACATTAAGAGAAATTCACAATTTCATAACCATATTTTTATTTCAAAATATATTTGTTATTTCTACTATAAAAATAAACACATAAGTTTGGAATCCATCCTCCCTACCAAGATATGTCTACCAGATTAAACCATTAAACCACTTAATGATTTCTCCAACCTTCCCTTCACGCCCCTCACCGGCCTTAAAATTATCAACAATAACATTGAATTGATATATCATTAATGTCAGCACTGGCATACTCCCTCCACTCACCTCTATGCATTCTGCACAACAGGATTTGTAAGCAGAATTTGTTCTTTTACTGTTTGCAACAACTACATGGTGTATCACAAAAATACTTTATTGGTTACTGTAAGTAAGGATCATTTCCTTTTGATTAAAATTAGAATAAAGTGATCCATAGATTTTATTCATTGATTCAAGATATCAGTTCTGAAATTTATATCCCACAACCATACTCTTTTTGTAATTAACTTATTCAACATTGCTCCTTTGTAGGCAGTTCCAAGAGATGCAAAACAAAAATATTAGTCTGAGCATTCACTTAATTATCACATTAATGGAGCAGTCACTTATGGGTTAACAAGATTTTGTGGAAAATTACTGACTTGTCGAGTCATCACCTTCCTTCCAAGACTTGGAAAGGAGATAACTGGCAACTATTTTGGTCAAGGGTCTCCAAGATCAGTATTGACAGCAGGCACACTTACAAATTTCAGTAATTGAGAGGCCTTGAATGGAAAATATTACACATTTTTGTGCTTGCAAAGACTGTTATATATTATACTTAGCCCAGTATGTGTATTTTAGTGACTCCATGTGTCACTGAAACTTATTGTCTGCTCATGTGAAGTGGCTTTGTACCTAAAGGAAAAATAATCTGTTAGCAATCAAGAAGCATTAGTTACCCCTGAAGTCACTGTGCTCATTAAAACTTTGGCTTCCTAAACTCTATAATACATTCTAAGAATGTATACTACATTCCATTTTTTGCTAGAAGCTTAGGAGCTAGAAAGGTCAATAGACTGACTACCCTAGGTTTGGTCATTTTCCCTCCAAAAGACATTGAGTGTTAAAAGTCTCTCCCGCCAACAAAGCTCACATTATTTCTATAATTCTTTCCCTTTTGCCAAGATGTTCTCTCTTACAGAGCAGCAATCAGTCATAGGTTAAAGTAAGCCCCTCAAAATAATTTCCATTCAGAAAACCCATTTGATTGTTTGGTGAAGATGTTATTCAGAACAGAAAGCAACATCAAACACTAGCTTCAAAACAGTCTTACACGCTGACATGAATTGTCTATAAGGTTTGTGTCTCTGACAATGGCTTATAACCTCTCATATTGCATGTTTTTTTTTATTTTGGAAGATTTTGCCCTCAGGCACACCCACATAAAAATGGCTTATCAAATCTTCATGGGCTTTTTGTTTGTTTCATTGGGGTTTTCCAAGTTGTATGAAAATTGTGTTTTGGCAAGAGTTTAGAAATGCTAGGAAATTAAATCTTGACACAACTGTGGGAGAAAATACTCAGCAGACATCATAAAATTAGAAGTTTAAGGCATTAAGAAGAATAGTGAAGATTCCAAAATATGAAAGCATATAAATCTGTTGTAAATTTAAATGTAAGAGAGATTGAAATAACTTGCACATTTCATGTTAACAAACAGACTCTTCTCAGTTTAAACAGCCACAGGAATGCTGGAAAAAAGCTAAAGCGTAAACTTGCATCAATGTTTTACAATGTATGCACCAAACACTTTGTTAGCATCAAGTATAATTAAGCCTAAACTGAGAAAATATGCAAGAACAAGAATCATTTACTCTATTTATAAAAGAAGCAGATGTCATTAAGTAAAAACAAACAAACAAATGTAGGTTCAGTTCTGGTTCAAGCAGTCACAAGTCCCTCACTGTAGCTACGAGTTCTGTTTTGAGCATCTAAGCAAGTGAGGAAACTTGCCCTGTTTTTTAAATGGGCAAATTACTACCCGAAGTGTTCTTGAGATATTTCAATAACTTATTTTTTTTTCATTTCATCCCTGTAAATTTATTGCTATTTGTTTTATTTTTAAATTCCCATGGACCAGAAGCAAAGGCAAGTCTTTGTCATCTCTTATCTTTGCAAAAGAGACGCTCATTCAGCGATATGAGCCAACACTAACATCTGTGCTATGGATGTGCCACTTCTGCTAAAAGGTACATTGTCTTTACTTTAAACATTCCTCATTCTTTGAAATGTAATATTCTTACTGACAGTTGCTTCCCTGTTGCTCTGCCCCCTCTGCTCTCATCTATATCCAGATTCCCACTTCTCCCTGAAATTGGCAGGATCAAAAACTTCCTTGTATTGATTAGTTGCCCCAGGGTTGAGGAGAGCAACAGGGAGTGGTGTTAGTTCGTGTGCAAGACAGAAGAGGATTGTGGAGCAAACACCAAACAAATGCAGAAGGTTAAAAGGGCAGTTCAAAACCTTTACAAAGTTGAGATAGGGTCTCTCAAATCTCCTTACTCATCACAGGAAGGAAGGGAGATTTTCTTTCCCGTGCACTTTTTGGGCAGAGACTCAAACTCAGAAGGACTCCACCAGAAGCACCATGAGGTCAGGAGAAAAGCATGCCCTCTTTGCCTCTGTCCCAGCTGGGAGCCTAAGTCCTTTCAAGACCAGAAATTGCTGCATCTCCATGAATGAAAGAATATGCACATGAGCAACTGAAAAGACAATGCACTTTTTTTTTTTTTTCTGATGGGAATAAGGATTCAGCTGTGACTAAACCAAAGTGTCAGATGAAACCTAAAGAGTTCCTGTCTGAAGTCTCAAACCTTGACAAAGGCTCAGATCTGGTGCAGAGCGTGCCAAAAGCCGAAAGGGTGCACAGAAAACTGTCTTCTTTTTTTCCTGAGCAGTTCACTGTGGATTAGGTAAAAGTGCACCAAAGCTGGAGGAAAGTAATTGGGAAAAAAACAAACCAATCAGTGTGAGAAAATACTTTCTATCTACACACAGCACAAACACATTGATATTGTTAGCCTGTCTGGGATCAGAGTCATGTTGATAGATACATGAAACAACACCTATAAGACCCCAGTTTAATTATTAGTTACAAGTGTTTATGATAATCAAACCCACGTCTCTGGGTGTAAGCACCCAGGTTCTCACCATGCAGGGCTTACTAAGGCATGGTTTACTTCTCACCACCCTCCTCCTCTGCTGAATCATCAGATACCAGCCACAACGGGTCTGGATACCAGACCAACAGGTTCACTGATCCAATAAACTCCTTTAAGACAAAGCCATTTCTGCAGTTTTTCAATTCTCCTGTTATTGGTCAGGCTTAGTGTTCAGACCAAAACACATCCACTGAAACATATCCTATTCAGTGTCAGGCCAAAACATGCCCTATTGGAAAAGGTGAGGCAGTGATGGAGATATTTTAAAAAAAGGAAAAAAAAATCAATATATACACAGCTCTTTCTTACTCAATCACCAGGCAAAGCTGAATTTTACTTCTAATACTGAGCTAACAGGAGCATTAGAAGATGAAAAATTCAAGTTTATTTTACTGGGCAGTGAAACTCTACTGTGTTTCATTCACTCAGTGTTTCATAACACCCAGGTGCACACCTTTCTTCTCATTTTATTTTGTTGTAGGAAACTTCACTTCAGGAAATGAAACCTATGTGCACTCTAAGACCTAAATATTATGTAAGAGTTGAAAGCAGATATACATCATCAGTAAACTGTAAAAAGAAGTGCAACAATCAATATTTGTCTACAGGGCTCTTAAAAAAATGAGAGTATTTGAGGGAAGAACACAAATTTCATAAGGAACTAAACAAAAACAACTGGTAATAGTCACACCTGATTTGTCATCATGATACTTTATTTTCCTTAGTATCTTCTACTGAATTCCTCAGAGCTTTCATGTTATCAAGTAAGATCAGATTTGACTGTGTGAAAGGTAGATAAAGGTTATCTGCATAAGAAAAAGAGGAAACTTCTAGTTTCAGGAAATAAAACATTAAAGCTGCAAAGCCAAGTCTGCTGCAAATCCAGACACGGAACTAAAAATGTAAAACCTATGTTTAACCACTAAATCAGTTCTGACAAATAAAGTAACACCTGAAATAGCAAGATCACTAATGGAAAACATTTGCAAGTAATATAGCATCTTAAAATAGCTGTAATTAGCCACTGCATACAGCAGGTAGTATTACTAGAGAAATAAAAAAATATTTTGCTTCATTATGCTGCAGTACTTATGCAGTATCAGTTGACTGTCACTGTGAATACCATGGAAGTCCATTAGAAAATAAGGAAATGAAAGCCAGAATTGCATCAAAGGCCTCCTGGAGAATAATACTTCATTAAAATCACTTCAGATGACACAAAATATAACAAAAACCTAAGAATATAACTTTTCTAATGGCTTGCTGTAACTCATTAAAGAAAAAAACCACCCTACACTCCCCTGTGGGGATTAGTTCTAAACGGGAGGAAAACAGTTACCAAATGAGCTTCCTGAAACACAGCTATGAATGTTTTTCTCAGAAAAACTAAAAAGCAGGACTTAGCCAGGAAATCACACTAAGAGCAAACAACATTGCCTTCCTATCAGTCTTCAAAATCTAAACTATACAATAGCTCAATTTCTACCCTTTTTTGAAACAAATCCAAACCAAACTCAAAACCCAATGCCCCCTCCTTCCTATCCCCAGAAACCAACAGGCCTTTCAGCATCACCTGTGGGAAGAGAAAATGCAAATTAAAAAGTGCATGGATTGAACATCTATGTCCACAACAGGTCTGGACAATGGTGGTGTAGCCAAAGCACCTGGCATATAATGACTACAAAAAAGGTCAATTTGATATTGCACTGTCAGAGGAGAGAAACCACTTTCCACTCATGTAGGAACCTGGCACTTGTACCCCAAACAGCAGCTTTTTTGTACATCATGTAGGTATTGACAGTCAGCGAAATTAACTCCTGTGGTTTTCAAGAGATTTTTTAGACTTCTATAATGAAGATTAGCTTAGTCGTGTTCCTGCATTCCTTAAATACATGTTTAATGTTTGGGAAATAAATTCACTCCACTACTTAGAGGCATCTATGTTATTAAAGTTCACTTGCCCCTTCATCCCTCTTCAGTGTGGGGATGTTTGAGCATGTATCACGTTCTGCTTCCACCCTTCAATAGCAACGAAAAGGCTTTTCAACATTCAGAATGTAAATCAACTTAAGCAAAACTAACTTAAGGAGTTTGCAACCTGGAGATTGCTATTAGGCAACGGTCAGACTCCTAGTAAACTAGTTACCACCTCAATTAACCTAGACATTTTTTGTACTAATTTCAGCTTGCAAACATTACTTCTTGCTTACAGCAAGAGCATATTGAACAACGTGGAGTACAGTAAGCAATTCCCTGCTGCCCACAAAGGTACTCAACTCAGCTTTTTTTGAATTCTGTAAGACAGAAGAAAGCTATTGGTATTGCAAAAAGTTATTCTAAATCACAAGCATTAGTTTATCATTATCATGTCTTTTACCTGTTAGGCAGAGCACTGCAAACTGGTCCTCACATCACATACTGAGGCATACTGTCCATCCAGCAAATGTCAAGATCAAGTAAGATTATATAATTTCCAGACACTTCCTACTGAAATACACAATTTCAAGTAAAACATATTTGACTAAATCTTCACTGTTTGTTCCTGTCTTCACAGACAGAAATCAATCATGTCAAATCTCAGCTAGGATACAGATCAGTTTTATTTTAGTTTTATAAGCGTGAAAATAGGCTTCTAAACCACTGTACATCTAAACATCAAGCCAAAGCTATTACCTGCCTAATGATCTGCTTGTGTAAAACCACTTTTCAAACTCATATTTTTTTTTGCACTGTAGTTTTTGATTTTAACAATTTAATCTCTGTTTTTAAAAGTATCATTGTACATCAGAGTGGTTTAATCTCTGTAGTGGAACTATAATGGAAGGCAAGTATTCTCTTATTTATCTTAAATACAGGAATTGAAGAATATAATAACAACAGATGATAAACATTTATTCTTTGGCTAGTCCCAACGTATCATGGTTTGGGGCCTTACAACAAACATCTATAGGGTCAGCAAAATCACTCTGAAAAAAAAATCTTTGCTTCTCTGTCTGAAAACAATCAATATTTTTAAGAAACAGAGTCAAATTCAAAATTAGTTTTTGCCATATTTGTCAGGCTACACACCAACTTGTACAAAGTAATGGCACAGACATTTCTCACTGGTTAAGACAAAAAAGCATTTCCCTGGTGGCAAACAAACTAAAAACAAAAATAAATTAAAAAAAGAAAGAAAGAAAGAAAAAAAAACCTCCAAACCAAACCCACATTAAATGTTTCTTCTTCAACCCTCCTTTGCTTAATTTTCTTTGCTTTTATTTTTTTTTTCCTTCCTGAGATGGTATTAACTATTTGAGGGAAAGAGGGGGAATGTAACTGAAGTTAAAGTAAAAAAAATCATCTTTAAACCTAAAGTTGAAGGAAACATTTTCATGTTCAGTAAATAACAATCTGCCTTTGGCACCTGCCATTGTCCACTTTCTATATCTTCGACTGTATTTATGTTCCTATGGTATGTACTGCATCAACCTCAAGGAACTGCACAGCCTTTACAACTCTTCTGCAGCTCTAAAGATTCCCAGGAAAACCATAAGGTACACAATGTGAGGAAGGCTGCTATTGCTAAACTAGCTCTCAGCCACACCCATTTTCCTGGCAGATTGGTAGGTATGATTCTGTACAAGTCACTGAACTCTGTTTTTACCCTGCAACCTTCCATTTTCATCCCAGCAACTCTCCTTTGAACTTGTAGGCAAGTCTTTAGTTTGTTGGATTCACTTAGCTGGAGCATGTTTTGTGGTTCAACTAATTGCTACCTGACGTGCAGCAAAGTGCTACATGCAACCAGAGTTTGAATTTCAGCTGGAAGCAAGAGCTGTACCCTTTCATTTATTTAGTGTGTGGGCAGGCTTTCCAAAGGCATTGCTTAGCTAGCTAAACCTGTTCAGCTCCTAAATTAGGAGCAAAAGCTTTCTAACTTGTTTCCAATAGAAGCACACAGACTTATACAACAACCTTTGTATGCAAAAAAGAAACCAGCATCATTCCTTAGCTTTGAATTCTTTGGACAATGTTTTAACTCAACACCGCTCAATTTCAGAAGGAGATAAAACAGGAGGACTTAAGATGACTCAGCTGACTGCATTGCAATGCACAGCACAAAAAGACCTTTCAGCTTTAGAAAAGCTCCTGTTAAGGTTAGAGGGTATGAGCCTGCAAGGCTTCAGGTCAGCTGCCACCCCGCACCTTAGGAACTCACCAGCAGACACAAGTCTCAGATGTGGTTAAGGAAGGCATCAGTCCATGCTCTGAGGAGAGAATGTCTTATGTAAGGCGCCACCAACAGAGCCCAGAAAGGTGAAAACTGACAGGCTCCTGACCAGCAATGCCTCACCTCCAAGTTGACAGGGCTCACAAGAATTTGAAAAGCTTGCACAGAGTTCATGGTAATTACTTCAAAGAAACACCAGCTCAGAAACAGATTCTGCACCTTTGCAGGTTAAGAGCGGCTTCCTCAGTAGCACCCAATTTCTGCACACCACACAGCAGCGCTGGTCCTGCAGGTCAGGTCACTTCCAGGCCCCAAGGTCAGGCTGATTCAGAGGCCGTGACAGGGACTGAAGAACAAATCACCCTGTTCATTTAACCAAGAAACTCTGGGGGCCATATTCATTTCATTGCCTTATTACTTTTCTTTCTTGGTCATGCAGGCCCTGTTTAGCAGCCCTAGATGACATGGTTGTGCTTTTAACGGAGATTCTTTAATTTCCATATCTTTCTGTTTTTGCATACCTGGATTTGTAACCTGAATGGTTTTTTGGAAACATGGAATTCCATACAAATAACATAATAAAAGAGCTCAGGAATTTTAATGCGTGAAGCAAGGCAGAGCTGTACCTGCATCCTTAAGCTGTTCGGATTAATTTCCCAAATCTCTACTGTTTTGAGCTTACAGGCCACTGAAAACTTTGACAACTCATGTATTTTTTCTCTGAAAAAAGTTCACTGGAAAGCTTTAAGGCTTCAAGTTCCTGAAATTTGACAAGGGGGAGGCCACAACTGTTTTCAGATCAGCAACAGAGCAGAAATCGGTTGTTTTCTATCGAAACTTTCAGAAAAGTCTGTAGTCAATAACAATGTTCTGCAGGAATGTTTAAAGCCTCACAGGGGCTCCTGAGTGAGCTACCTGGAATAGCTGCCCCCTCAAAGCTTAGTGACATGGCTAAATAAAAAGTGAATGTCTGCTTGGGAGGCACTATTTTTCACCCAGTTTATTTTCAGACATAATTACTGAAAACTAGTATTAATGATTGAGAGTAACAAACTAGTATTGGGGAATACATTGCCAAAGGTTTTGAATAGCAGTTAAACCACCAATATACAGTTTATTTATGTATTCCTTGCCATACAACCTCAATTGAGACAATTTTCTCTGTCTCAACTCCCTCAATTAAAAAGAGATTATTTCCTTAATAATCCAACACTTAGTTTTGACATCCCTGAAAGAATTGAAATAGGAATTAACATTACAAAAAGAATTACAGAAAAATAAAATGTTTTCAGATTTCAAAAAAATTGCTCAGAAGTTGTAATGGCTTTCAACCAATTATCGTCTCTGTTCAACTGGCATAGGACAATTAAGCTTCTTTCATATGCTAGAAAAGCAAATCACTGAAGAATAGAACTAAAGTCAAAATACCTATGTAAGGGAAATGATGATGGCTAGTAAACTAAAGCTGGGAGAAAAACAAGACTTCCAAATGCATTCTTATCATAGCTTTCTTAAAGCTCATCCTTATATGGTTTATGGAAACAAAATATCCACCCCACGGAACCCATGACTCATAAAACTCAAAACATGAGTTTTAACCATCATCTGAAGTGAAGCCTGTATTGTTAATAGTTTGCAATCCTTTCTATACTTGTATTCTTCTGCTTGCTTCTCATCTTTTTCTTACAATAGCCTCTCCTGTTGTTTGATTTAGCATTTATACTATTTTCTCACCTTTCTGTAGAGAAATTTAGACTTAAAAATTTTAGAACTTCAGATCCCCCTGTAACAGTGACTAAGGCTGGCTCTAGGATCCATGGTGCCATTCCCTGCAATGCTGATTTTTATTTCTGAGAAATTAAATAGATTACTGCTAGCCTACACTACGGGAATATTTCAACACCTGAGTAGCAAAGGACTCAAGTTTCTTAAAACCTGGTCTACATCAAGGTGCCTCACTTCCCCATCTACAAAATGGGAACAAGAGCATCCATTATGTCTATATAGTTTGTCAGAACACACACCCAAGAGCATGAGTCTCAAAGCAATAAATGATAATATCATTATATTTTTTCTAACAAAAGCAAAACTGGAACCAATAAAAAATAGTAAGAAAAAAGTATACTGAGCTAGTCTTACTGCTGAAAACCCTTTCTGGATTGGTTAACTTGAAAAACTATCTTAGAAAATAGAATTCAAATGATCCATAACATTTTTTCCCTATTACCCCACCTCAAATTATGAGAATTTCAGCTGTTCTTAAGCTAGAAATCTAGACTTCATGGTTTCTGAAAGAAAAAACAGAAAGATGAGGGAGAAAAGTATGATAAACATTCGTACTCAAGCAGGCAGGTAAAATAAATGACTTTTGAGTTTACCAATTGCAGAAGCCAGCCTTAAGGCTCATCTAAATTTTATCTCTGAGTGCTGTCAACATGGACATCGAAAATGCCCATGAGGTCCATGGCTCACCTGTGACACTTGGGCAACCCTATGCTTTAAAAAGGTTTAAGAGGGGAAAAAAAAAACACACACAAAAAAATCCCCACCCAAATAAACCCCAAACCCATAGCCATCACTGAAATTCATCTACTGCTTTCTAACAGCCATGTTCCTCCACTGAAGAGCTGGAAGCAGAACGACAGTAACTGCTCACTGACAGCTTACTGTACCCAAAAAGATTTCTGAAGCACGATATAGCGATAGAGAGGTAAACAACCTTGAGAATCCTCCTTTCACTTCCCAAGCCAAGCAATCTCAGCACCTGAATTTATTATGCAGAAAGACATTCCTTTACAAATCATACTATACCTGTGCAGATCTGTTTTACTAAATAGAGAGGTAAATAAGTTCTATATTATTATAATAAAAGCAAAACCAAAAACTTTCCATCTTTTTTGTTTTACTTTTATCCCTGTATTACTCACTGACACTTTTTCTAGAAGTTTCACAGGTATCGTGATCTCATGCATTTGTAGAAATACACAATTCTTTATCTTTCTTACTTCCAAAGAATCATTAAGGCAAAAGTCTGGAGAAACAGTCCCCAAAAATAATATTTTAAAAATAGGTGGTGGCTCATAGCTGTTCAGAAACTTACAGATTTATTTATAAAAGTCCATGCTAAGTTACTGAACTTGAAAATATATCTGAACTTGAAAATGCAAGCATCTGGTTTCCATCTGTCCTCATGGGAACCAGGAATGGCTTTAGCTGAAAATAAAATATTGGGGTGCAAAAGAGCAAGATCTCAGGGAGGCAGGAATGAATAGAAAGAAAAATTCTGGGGCAGAAGGAGGGGAATCTATCAAGAAGCTAAAAATCGCGGGTTAGAAAATAAAAAGAACAGAAGAAAAACACACTCCATATTTTTGAGCCATATATAGTATGAAAAATGAGCAAATAACATGCCAAAATTAGAATTTCATTTTACAATTTAAAAAAAGGTATCACTTTAATACCAAACAGTGAGACTTGTTTACAGAACTAATTGATTTTAAAGACATATACCTAAAAATACTTGCCAACATATGCAAATGTTAAGAACCTTCTATTGCATACATGGCTGGCAAGCACAATATCATCCATTTGTATTTAAGCAATCTCTGAGCAAAGTGGACTTGCAATTGTGACAGCTGCACCTCCAGTTCTTTTCCAAGGGACAGAACAATTCCATATTTAAAAAACAAGCTGCAATACTCTCTTATGCAGGACAAAGGGAAGCTTTTATTCACACTTCAAATATTTTGCCAACATTCAATTACAAGTCACAAAACATCTAAATTGGTTTTCCGCCAGAGGTACATGCACATCTGCCTCCATAAATATACTGCTTTAAACCTGTAAGCAAAGTTATTGAAGATACTGCTTTAAATATCCCTTCCAACCTCCCAGGCAAGCTACTTCTTGCCTCTTGTTTTGTTTGTCTTAATTTTATTTTTTCCGCTTTGCACATTAAGAATAGAGGAAGCCAAATGAAAACCTGAATAGGTTAACTATCAAGTTAAAATATCTATAATAAGGAATCTGATCATAGAGAATATCCTCTCTCACCTTTGCCAGAAGACTCAAGAAGTTTCCTTCGTCTTGTCATGCCCTGGACACAGAGCACACTGGGATGCTGGAGTACATCAACCTCAGATGGGACTCACTCAGGTTCACTGGCCTAAAAATCCCTAGGGTGTAGCACCACTTTTCTACCAACTACCATTTTGATGCCTATTAACACATAAAAAAAGCCCCTAAAAAGCCAGAGCAGGAAGACACAGTTCTTTTTCAAATAAGTACTGATTATTTTGGTTAATCCCTCCCTAGCACACAGCACAGCCAGCCCCATCTCTGACATGCCATGAGGTTGGTGGCATACCCAGCAATTTTTCCCCATTTTGCCATTATCTTCACATTACACTTAAGTCTGCACCACTATATTAATTTCCACATATTCTACATCAAACTGTGTCAAATCATAACTGATCAAGAGTAAAGCAGCATCCACAGATGAGTGCACAGCACTTCTCACAATTTATTGTGAACAAAAGTCACTCGGTTCTACCACAAAAATGTACCAAATTGAACTTATGGTTCCCACAACTAACTTGCTCAAATTGAGTTCTTTCACACCTTTGATAAATACCACATGGACATGCTCACAGTGCAAAAGCCATTACCTCAAGCCATAATGCTCTTCCATTTTTCTTGGACCTTAAAGTAACACCACTAACATCTCATCATTGTGTTCTTTTAAAGCAACAGCAAACTAAGTATCTAAGAATTTATGTAATCTTTCAACTTTCTTGCACTGTAGTTCGAACTACCAGTAGACTATATGAAAGCAGATAAAATCTCAAAAGCGTAAAAACTAAAGACAATTAAAAGCAATAATAAAAAAATAAGATATGTCTTAGATTTCCCTATACCGTGGCACCAGCCCGTATTTTGAAGGCCAATTTTGTTTCACATTGACAGCATCTCTTTAATCTTGCATGTGAACAATAACGGCCTAAAATATTTTATTTAGTTCTGTTTTGATTTGGGAAAAGAGGCAGGAACAGAAGAATTTAAGTATGGAGAAACCTCAATATTAAAATGGCTTATCTTGCCACACTGTTTATACTCTTAAGCTGTCCTTCCCATGGGCAGCCAGCATCTCAAGTTAGCATGAGCCAGTCTGACTCCAAGAAGCATTTTCTTCCAAGCTATAAAGATCAAATAAGCAACCAAAGCAAATCTGTTAAACAGCAAAGCAAGGAAGTTTTCACAGGCAGAGGAGTCAGGGGAGCACTGTCTACAATTTTGGTTTCTTGGGATCCAGGCAGAATTCAAAACAGCTGAGACCATGAGACTGCAAACCAGCAGAGCCACAAGACAGGACATCTATCCCACCCCCAGATACTGGGACCAAGGCTATTCCTTTGATCTCTGTTAGTTTGATCCTGACTTAGTCTTCAGCTGTCAGGTAGCCAACAGCGGTGAGTCAGATGCTAGACTAGGTAGGAAGGGT
Source organism: Neopelma chrysocephalum (assembly GCF_003984885.1). Classification (NCBI taxonomy): domain Eukaryota; kingdom Metazoa; phylum Chordata; class Aves; order Passeriformes; family Pipridae; genus Neopelma; species Neopelma chrysocephalum. The sequence continues at coordinate 1,783,239 of NW_020898046.1, forward strand.
GAGAACAGGAGGGGACCGGGCTAACCCATGATTAATTCGATTTTCAAACCACTCATCTCTGTACCCAACCAGAAGCAGCCTCAGACAAGTCATTGCCTGACCGAGACACACCTGCTATAACTTTCCTATATCTGATATTAACCCTGCCCATCCAATTACGGTGACAGGAGAAAGGGGGCCACTCCCTGCCCCCCTTCACTCCCAGCTGCTGCTGGAGTGACTCAGTGGGCTCCTGGAAAGTGCATTTCTAAACAACCTGCCTGTCTCATCAAAGCAAATGACATACTAGATACAACACGTAATTCCAGTATATGAGCTGGTATAATACCTCTCTTTCATCAAGAAACTTTTAATGCCACCTTTACAAGTTTCGCTCCAGAGGATGCCCTAGGCACAAACCAGGCCACAAGATACTCCTTTCCTCAGAGACTGAGAAAAGGGAATCCCTTATTAAGGGTAGCTAAGGACCAAAGTACAGGACAACAAGAAAAACAAGAAACAACAAGCAGGGATGAACTGTAGACTCTTACAGAAGAAAGCACTCATACAACCATTCAAATACATGTCACTTAGGGCTGGCAACAGGCACCCCACCCTGGAGAGATGGATGTTTGTCAGATCTACAACCATGTCACCTCTTCAACACCAATGAACTCTCAGAGACACATAGTCCTTTCATTAAGGGCAAGATAATTTTCCACAAAAGACATAAGTAACTGGTGAAGAGATATGTCATGGACCTCAACCAACACCCATCAAGGAACTTTGCACTGCTGAAAGCAGGCATGAACAGCAATCATGGGGTGGTTGTTTTCTTTGAAAACAAGAAAAGATGTTTCTCCCTATGTGATGGATTCAGAGGCCAATCCTCCTCCAAGATGTTCACCCACATCATTAAATCAAAATAGCAGTCTTCTAACAAAAGATAATATTTAGCCCTGGGAGACTTCTGAGACCTTGAAGGAATTTCTTGCTTGTGCTGCTGCTCTTCCTGCTCCAGGTTCAATAATCCATATGTGAGCATCCTGCTCCTTTCTTCCAACACCTACCAAAATATAGTCCCAGGCTAACAGAGGTATGCTGGGATTGAATAAACTCTATGTTTCAGGAATGAGACTTGACCAAGCTGTTACCTCTATAGCAGATGCTTCAACTAGCAAAGGGAGGCTGATACTTTGTGAAATGGTAGTATCACTTCAGGAAAGGTACCTCAGAGACTCTGAGCTGCAGTATTTTCATCCATTTAACTCAGGGTTTAACTGTTTAAATCCATCATTTTGTTTGCCAATAACAATGATGCTGTTGGACTTGACCCAAAAAAGAAATGCCCCTAGTCAGCTGGGAAAGGTTAAAAAAGCCTGAATAAGACCTCATTTTGCTTAAACAAGTGAATTAAACAAAACTGAAGCTCAAAAGGAACTAGAGTAGATGACATAAGGTTGGAAAAGGTCTTTGTCAATTCACATAATTAACATCTAATAACTTTTCTAAAACAATATAAATCAAGACAGATTTCAGGCTATGGCAGCACATCTTTCAATCATTTCCACTTAATTCCATGTACTTTGGCAAACCACTTACATGTTTTTATCCTCCAAACAACAGTTACAATGATGATCAATTCTCTTTAAATAAAGGTATCTTACCTTTGCAGAGTCATGTTCAAATTGCCTGTACATGCCTTGATCTTGTTTTGTGCTTCTAGATGAGTCATCCCATCTGTGCTTATCCCATCAATGGTGAGAACCACATCACCTATCCCCACATGTGCTCGGGCTGCTTTGCCTCCATCATTAAGCTGAAAGATCACAAGAATGGTAAATGAGAAACTTGGATGGTTTATGTTTATATTGAACACAAAATCACAATATCTTATTCACAGTGCTGTTTCATAGAAAGAAAAAAAAAGGTATCTTCTCCTTTGTGAGTCCTGTGAACATATCCCCGTGAAAATTGCTGCAATATTTAAAGGTACTCATTCTTATTTCACTTCAATGACAGGAAAAGTACTGCAAAGTATTGCCTGTTTTTCAGAATCAAACTCCACTTTACTGGCTAGAAGCTATGGACATTCACCAAGAGACACAAGCAGGGACAGGAACTCACAGTCTCCTGCAGGCCAAGTTCCAGTCAGTTTTCTCTTCATATAGGAAATTTTTCTCACAAGAGGAGAGAGAAAAGTTGTAAACCAGCTTTTTCTATTCTAGATTTTCCACTTAAGTATCTTTTTGAAGTTCGTTCATTTATTTATCTATAACTGCTCATGTGTGTGGAAGACTCCGTTAATAGTGAAGATAACTTTTTCCCAGCTGCAACTACTAGAAAGTCAAAAGTTCAGCATTACAGACTGACCAGTTACAGGATACTATTTTGCCTTTCTCTCGGTAGGTTTACAGCCTCCAGTGACCTGCAGTATATTCAGACGAGAATAAGAAAGGCCTCTTGAGCAGTCTGACTCTTTGATCGAGGTCATTGTCGAAGTTCAGCTCAACTGCCTTTTGTCCACTTGAATGAAACAGTCTTGCAACAGAAACCTTTGTAAAGTTCATATTATTGGCTCCAACTGAACAATAAATTAATATTTTCATATGATGCCACTGATTTCGACTACCTTCATTCCCAAGAACAGAAACAGAAATAAAGAGACACGTGGTAAGATCTACGCACTGATTTGTAACCCTGTCTTCAATCTCCTAATCCTTTTATAACTGGCTGCAAAGAGCAGTCCTGGATGGTGCAAATTCCCTCTTTTTTCCTGATATATTTCCTATCTTACAGTAGAGATGTTGTAGCTGCTGGTGCTGTACATACAAAACCACACAACTCATTCATTTGCCTGCAAGCACGAGTCTGTTCTTTGAAGAAATCAGTGTTTCTAGGGAAGTGCTGCAAACAGCAGAGCTACTTCATTTCCAAAAGTGAAATTCACCCTCGGCCCCAACTGTGCTATAGTACATGACTTGAGAACTGAGGTTGTTTAGCCTTGAGAAAAGAAGGCTGAGGGGAGACATTATCACTCTACAGCTATCTGAAAGGAGGTTGTAGTGAGGTGGGAGTCAAGTCCCTCCTCCCAGGTAACAAAGGACAGGACGAGAGCAAACGCTCTCAAGTTACACCAGGGGAGGTATAGTTTGGATGTTAGGATAAATTTCTTCATGGAAAGTATTGTCAACTATTGGAAGAGGCTGCCCAGAGAAGTTCCCCAGAAGCGTTCAAAAAATGTGTGGATATGGCACCTGAGGATATTGTTTAGTGGTGAACCTGGTGGTGGTGGTGCTAGGTTAATGGCTGGACTTGGTGGCCCTTAGAGGTCTTTTCCAACCTTAACAATTCTATGAGTCTATAACTTCTCAAATAGAAGCAGAAGGAAGGCTTTCCTTTCTGCTGTTTTTCAACTGCCCCTGTTTTAGGTCATTCAGCAGGGACCAGGAAGTTTTAGTTTCTTGTTGTTCCTTTACAAAGTCCAGTCACCAGTCTCCACATCATTCACATCAAGAAGAAATGAGGTCAAGTCTTGAAAATTGTCTGTGGCAAAGAGGTCATAATGCATGAAACACTAGGGGCTCAGTCTTTGCATTTGTGCATGAATGGTTGCTTGACCAGGTAAACCTGTGGAAAGCATCCCATCAGCCTATCTAATATGGTTAAGGCTTTCCTGAAATCCAGGAGACTGTGATACACAACAGCTGTGACATCTGTACTGGATGGCATCTGCAGACAAATACTTTAACTGAGAAAAAAGTATTGTGTAATGGTGCAAGACAAATGCAAATGCAAAACTCCAAAAATGTCACCATTTGACAACATACAGACTAAACCCAAGAAATTTCACATTCAGTGGATCACAGCTGCCATTTTTCAACATCAGTTCCATACTTGCTGATTGCAGTAGCAATCTCTAGCAGCTAAAAACAATAGACAAAATTCTAAACAACATCAGAAAAATCCTTCCATTTGGTGTTAGCCTGGTGAAAGGAGAGGCCTGAGATGCAGAAAGACTTGTCATCTCTTCAGATTCAAAACAGCAGCCAGTCCCTCAGCATTACAAGTCAACATAGCAATTTTATCCAGGGTTGAAAACAGAGGGTGCAAACAAAGAAAAGTTAGCAGAGCAAGTCCCATGCAAGGAAGAAACATAAAAGACAAAGGAAAAAGGAGATGCTCTGATTTCAGAAAACCTTTTTGACTTGCTAAATTCATAAGAATTACAAGTTTTATAGTGCATTCTTTTACAAAAGACTTCAACCAAACCAAAATTCTTTCAAAATTTGGTGTTCACACCCAAATTCTGAGCTAAGAGAGCTGGTTACTATAAAGCACTGATCAGGGAACCCCACAAGCATATAGAAAGCTATGACCAACATAGCTATTTATAGGAAAGCTCCTCAAACCTTTGGGTGAGGGGTGGAACCTGCCATAAACAGATCCCTAAAATGATATGTTATAGCATGCTGACATTTGCCAGCAAGGTCTGGAAAAGGGAAAGGAACGTAAGGGCACTAAAAGCTAAAGGTCAAATGGATCACTGTGCTTTGTGATTCGGCTCCCCAACTGAATAAAATTTAGCTCTCAGAACATGCCCAAATGCACATGATGCTGACATGTTGTAATTTGTGACGAAAAAAGAAAAAAAGCAACCTACACACAACTCAGAAGTAAGACTTCAAAAGCAGGCATCAGAGTAACTATTTTCATGGTGGGGTGGAAGGCCTTATCATCCACAGAAATGTAAATTAAAACAAATTTATTAATTTAAAAGAAAAGCCAAACATTTTTGTTTGATTCTAGTAGCCAACACATGACAATTCACAACTAACTATCTGACTCTCAAGAAGTCATTCCTAAACTGTTGCCTACAGGAGATGAAACTCTTTGCAAGCACACATGGGAAACAGATATAAAATCATTTCAGCAAAACCCCAGGATGAAAATTCCTTAAAAATACAGCTGGAAATTGCACCTTGGAGATGAGGAAAAGAGCAGATAGGTCCTGAGAAGCGTGATGAGTCCTTGGCTATGTCCATGAGTCCTGCTGTACACACAGGGAATTGAATATGCTTTGCAGATGAGACTGTCAGAGACATATCTGGACAAATTACTGGGCAAGAGTGTGAAGAACTGCACACACAGAGGAATGCCAGAGCAGTAATCTCCTTATCTAGGCACAGTGGATAAGACTTCTAAGTAACACCTACTGATTCTGAATAAGAGACCTGACTAACCAAGAGAGGTGAGGTTGATACTTCTAGGAAATCTCAGCCAGGGCATGAGTCTTCTCTGAAAGTACTGGCCAGCATCCTTGACACCTGTAATGAAGTGAGACTGAAGCTACAAGGGCAGTTTTACCACAGATGCAAGAGGAATATTATCACAAGAACAAGTATATAAAAATAGACAAACATCTGCACTGAACACAGCTGGAGAAATCAGAACATTTGAAATAATTAAGGATCTTTTCCAGACTGCAGACCCTGGGAGACTCAGTTTGGGCACTTCCTAGATGCTGCAACTGTGCATTGCCATTACAAACAATAAATTAATATAACTACTGGAGATTACATATGCAAAACTGTGTACATATTTGCACCAAAACCGCATACATATTCGAAACAAAAACAAAAGAAAGGTTCTACACATTCCTTGTCACAATGGAAACAAACTCCATTTATTTTTTTCACCTAGATTTTGAAAAAACCAACAGATGCAGAAGATTTATAAATACCATTTCAAGTTTTCTTATATATTATCACCTACATATTTATCTCATTACTACTTTTGTACAGCCTTTTTTTTTTGTCTTGTACAAGCGATTTTGTTCTTAAGCTGCAAATTTAACCTTATCTTAGTAACATTATCCTGCATCAGTCCCTCATAAAAGTACAGTATTACCTGGAAAAAAGGCATATCCTTAAAACATGCCTTTATTAAATGTGCCTGTGTCACCAAATGGAATTAATATAACAGGGTGTATGCGTAGAAGAGTACAGCATTAAAATTATAAAACAGGCTATCTGAGAATCCAACTAACCTCTAAGCACCACAAATATTCTTCAAATCCTTGATGGATCTGTTTTAATTCTGTATTTACAGCATGGTGCAAGGTTTTAAAATCAAGTATGAATTATGGCTACAAAATAAAGGAGACTTTTTTCTTGATGTTACACCACAGACTTTAAAGCTAAAAAATTGCCAAACGAGGAATGTTTCCTCCTACTTAATTCCATGTCTCTGTACTCTGGGAAGCTCATTTGGAGACAGAAGGGGAGGCAAGAAGGAGAAACGTTTCATGACCAGGCACCTGCTGAGACCAATCACTCCCACAGCCCCCAGCAGCAAACGACTTCTCTGCTCTCAGCAGCAATCAGCTTCATGGCTGAAAGCCAAAAGCCAGCCTATGCTATCCACAGATGCCCACGATGCTTTCTAACAAACATAAGTAAAATAACACATCTAATATTAGATTTCAATTTTGTTTGGCCAAACAAAAAAAACACAAACAAACCCAAAAAAATACCTTGTTCTTGTGGTTTTAAACATCAGAATTTTAAAACTGCAAATATTGTCCAGAAGCACATTTCAAAATGGAGACAGAACAAAACTAAAGCAGTTCTTGATCCAGGATGAGCTTCCAAAAGCAAGGTGTAAAAAGTCAGCTAGTTCTATAACTAAGGGTTTGAAAAGCAAACAGCCCAAAACACCCTGGAATGCAACTGTTTTATTGAGCTAAATTTTAGCCAGCCCACTCTTTTGCTTTGCAATAACCAACAACTTTTTTACTTTTAAGCTTAATGAGATATTTTGAAAGAGCCTTTCCAGGAAAATTGCATGTATGCACACATATGTGCATCTATCTCTGAATCAATGTAATTTGCAGCCTAATTAATTTCTAATTAACATATAACCATCTATTTTTCTCTCACATGACTAAGAAGAAAACTTGACAAGCAACTCTTCTTTGAGCCGTCATTATTTTTCTTTTATCCAGTAATGAATTACTTAAATTGCAGTTACTCATAGGACAAAGGTCTATTTAACTAGAGATGGAAGCTGCCTTTTATCTTTTCCAAACCGTCTGCCTTGAATCAATCCTAGCTGCAACCAGCTTGTGTGATAGTGTATCACAACCACTTTCCCAAAGAAACTATTTTGTAGTCTGACAGTAAATAATGTTCTCCCCATTGCACAAACATCCTTCAATGTCATCTGCAACTTTCTCTCAGGATGTAACTCATTGAGCCTGATTTAAAACTCCCTAGGCTAGCTGACATCCCACCAGCTTCATTTTTACCCCTTGAGCATTTGATAAGCAGTTGGCTATAGCAATTCAGTTTAAAGTCATGAATAATCAAAGCAGAAGGCAACCAGACAATGATCTTTGTATCACTACTGCTCCTGCTTCTCCTTCAGTCTACATTCCTCCCAATAATAAAGTATTTTAAATAAGTAAAAAGCCAAACCACGACATACTCATTTAGAGAAAGAATATTACAAAAGAACTTTGCAGAATCGCAAAATAAGCAAAGGAGAAAACTCTTTTTTATCAAATAACACTCTGCCTTTTCACAGACATTCAAACCACTTTATCTCCTTGTTACTATACACTTTTTTATGATATTTACACTCATTACCTCTTACTACCTTGCTTATCCCTAGCCTCATTTCACCTGACCAAAGTACCACCTGGCACCAATAACCAATATTTTAACAGCATCCTCTCAAACATATGCAGAGCTCAAAGTACACTAAAAAGCACCCCTTTGGTGAATTGCTGCAAGAGAAGAATACAGGCTTGCTTCAAAATAAAAGAGGGGACACCCTTATGCTCTGTACCTGTACCAACTGCATCACACAAATTGCACGTCTGACCTGACTACTGAGAGGTTACCCCAGCACCTCACAACCTGCAGAGGCAGCAGCATGGAACACTCAGGGCCAACACCTGAACACCACAAGCACAAATAGGGTGACACTGTGCTCCAGCATGATCTGCCTTACAGGATGGCTCACCAAAGCCCTTCCTCACCTGCTTCCATGATAGGAAGGAAGCAAAAACCCAACTTACACTCCAGGCTCCTGACAGGTTTGGGACACTTAGGGTCCAGCTTACAACTTCTGCATGAGAGGGGGAAAAAAAAAAAAAGGCATAAGAGCACCTGCTCTTTGTGGCAAATAAGCTTCCTCTGCACTCAATGGAAACTGAGAGCTGTATCATGTTCCTCACAGCCTTTACAACAGCAATATTATTTGCATAGCCAACAGATTAGCCAGCCAGCCTTGATACTCACTTCCAAATCAAGAACATACATACCAGTTTTAAAGTCCAGATCAAATTTATATAGCTGAGTTATAAGAACCCTAATGACGGGTTTGCTGTGGAAAGCACTGACACAATCAGCTATAAAAAGGGGTTATGAGGCAGTCCTGCAAATAAGCTAAAGCTTTTCCCCAAACAAAGCAACGATCAAAGTTAGCTTAGGTCAAAAAACCTGTTTGATTACCAGAGTACTTTGCTATGTATCACCACCAGGAAACCCTGCCCTCACCTCACTCCATGTGGCTGAATTCCCACTTCCTACGTTCATTCATTTCCCTCCTTTTTCTCCCCATAACTTGAAAGTTATTTTCAGACTATTTATAAAGCTGTAACCTAAGGCATGCACAGCACAACAACAATAATCTTTAAAGATAATGTCTAAGGAAAGAAAAGTGTAAGGCAAAGTACCAACTATACTTCTTGGTCTGGCTGTGGACCCCAACAGCAAGTACTACTCCAGTCCTGGCAAGAGAGCCTGGCAATAGAGCTTCCTTTGCCTCCTGACCTGTCCTCCTAGGTTGTCCAGCTTTGCTTCATCCCTTTCCCTCCATATGCAGCAGCTCTCTCACTATGATGCAGCAGTGGCTTGGTTGAAGCACACCCAAAACAGCCTTTGTACTCATCATAGCCCATGGGAAAATGGGGAGTGCCCATAGGCATTCATTCATTTTGCCAGCAAAGAACTATAAAAACATCTCTCACATTTCATTCTCAGTTCTGACAACAGTAACCCTGACAACAACATATATTTTGAGCTCCATATCCCTACTGTTCCAAACAAAAACCAATACAAAGTTTGAGCTTTCCCTCTATGCAAACATGGCTGAGCACACCTGTGGGTTCACATTTCAGGAAAGAAACAAATGGTTTCAACTCGCTTTCTTTTCTCCTTAAAATTTTTCTCTTAATATTTAATATTTATCTAATGCCTCCCCCTCCACGAAAAAAAAAAAAAACAAACCAAAAAAGCCAAACCAACCAACCAACCAAAAAAAATCAAAAATAAAACCAACCTAACTTAGTTTTGCACTTTAAATGATGTGCTGCATACATACACATCACTCACTCTATCCATCCTTGCATGCAATAAACATGGAGCTACACACCTATAAAGGAGCACAAGAGGACATTAACTACTTAACACAGAAGAGGCACCACATAGCATAAGTTACTCTTACACACAATTGGCTTGATGCAGAAAAGGATCCAAAAAATATAAACTAGGTTTACAAAACAGGGTAACTGCACAATGTATAGGCCTTTTGAATACGTGCTCTTTTATTTTTCAATCAACTAAAGCTAAACAAATCAACATTAATGCCAGCAGCAGCCCTCAGCTTCACTTGCTTGCCCCAGAACAGGTTGTTAATAAGCAGGAACAGTTTCCACATGCTGATGCCAGAAGGGTTATTAACTGGTGCCATCTCTCACTTGTCATGGCTTGACTGGATCATGGTTTTGTTGCAGCTCTGCTCTTCCATGAGCAGGTTTAACCTTTGCTACCTCTCTCCCTTTCCCTTACAACAGTCCAAATGCTGCAGCATGTAAGGTAACAGAAACAATTTCACAAAAGGTGCCTTCAGCTTTAATTTTTGACAGAACACCACTACCTCGTGATTACTGCAAGCCCAATAGCAGTTATTAGAAAGTACAATCCCTGCTTTTGAACTTCCTTGTGTGAAAAGGAAGTAGCTAACTACATATACAGCAATAAATTCTGATACAATTCACCTATTTTACACATAGCTTAAACATTTTGTCCAGGCACTAACATACAAGTTGAAATGTGGAAATACCCACTGGAATTCAAAGGATTATTAAAATTCACACTCACATCAATGAGGAATAAAGAAACTATTCTGTTCAAGTGTAGCTCTATTGGCATCTAACAAGACTAAGCATCTGGTCTTGCTTTTCCAAGCCACTTGAAGCATTCAGGAGAACAAAGAGATGAAAAGATTGCAACCAAGATGAGATGGGTAATACTTCTTGAAGAACAAGATACAACTAATGTTCAGACTTGGAGACGAAATAATGTCACAATGCCAAAAAACAAGTTGTCAAAAGGAATAAGGGAAAGTAATTCAGACATCATGGCTAAAATCATATTTGCAAGAAGAACATGGGCAAATCCAAAAAAATATATGCTTTTCAAACCCTTGAGTGATGGAAAACAATTTACAGTCAAGTGCCAGAATGTCTGAAGATATTTAAGACCTTAATTTAGAAGCTTTTACTAAGCGTTCTCTTAAGGAGCTCAGCCATGTTCTCATGATGCCAGCATGCCTTGAAAGCCCTATTTATTTTAACTGGCTGTCTTCTTTCGGACGATTATTCTTCTGTTCAGAGAGCTTACAGAACTAATCCAGGTTTCTCCCTGGGAGACTATATGCCAGTGAGTAAAAATTACTGCCTACTTAATTTTCTCGGAGAGACAGAAAGAGAAAATGGAATGAAAATGAGGCTAGAAACACAACACAAACTTTGTATGTCTGCTTTAGCTTTTGGGAGCTGCCTCCAGTAGTGGGGTTGGTTTTGAGGGTTTTTGAGAGGGTTTTTTGGATGGCCAACACAAATTAACGCCACAACTGAGGCACATTGACTACTTGGGACTGCCGAAGACGCATCACCTTATGAGCCACGCTATTTGCATCAAAACAGAACGTTCAAGTGCCTGTCTCATTTCGAATAAACTGTTTGGAAAGTTACTTAGTAAGTTCTATTGCTGGGGCTTCCCGAACAAACCCAAAGCAAAGCAGAGTTAGTTTACTCTAATGGAGCCGAAGTGTGAAGTGGCAAAAGGGACTGAGCTCTGCTACTTCCAAAGAAATCAATTTCCATACTGTAAAGGCCATACATATATCTGCAGCAAATAAAATGGTGTACTTCCTCCCTTCCCAAACAGGGTTATTTTTATTCCTTTACAGATGATAAAATTAGTTCAACTAACTGAACATCCATCTCCTTAGTAATCTTAGTAGCCTAATATGTCATCTTGTTTTCATAAGTTTTTCATGGTCTATGATTTAGTCCCTCTTAATGGGATACACCTTTTCTGTATCAAATGCAATCTACCCATGCTTCCTAGAACATCCAATTTAGAAATACAAATAGCATAATACATTATACTGTGTAATTTAAAGATACTCTGATTTTTTTTGTCTTGGAGTACCTCTCACAGGACAAAGAGCCTTGTACATGGCAGCAGTGAGAAGGAAATGCAACAAATGAAGCAATTCTACACATGAGAGCGAAGCAGAGAATTAAGTGGGGAGCATGAACCAAAAGCTGATCTGACAAAAAAAATAACAGCCAGTGGCAAGAAAATGCTACTAGAAATTGAATCCTTTGTGATACATCAGCCATTGTCTCGCTTCCCCTCTCCAGAAACCAGGCATGCAAAAACAAGCAGAAAACAACCTGCTTGCTCCAAAGAATTGAGAAAATGACAAGCTGCACCATATAAGTAAAGAGAAAATGGAGGCAAGTTCAGACTGCAAGAATTGCTTATTGACACAAACCATCTGTCCAGGGATCACAACTCAACTGAATGCCATCTCAAACTGTCACTCTGCAAAAACTGTAGAAGTCCATTTTTAAGGTGAAACCGAAGTGCAGCAGTAAGAGCCACCACATCCACTCCCCACATAACATTTTGACACATTTAAGAGTCACATATTTAAAAAAAAAAAAAAGAAGAAAAGAGCCACTTCTGTTAGCATTATAACCAGCAGCTGAAAAGGCTGGAGATGGAGTTACACTTTTGCCAGCTCTCCTTCAAGCATGCAGCTCAGCACTCAAGGAGGAAATGCAGAAGAAATGCATCAAGGTGCAGAAACTTCTCCATGCTACATCAATAGAGGCTTCATATTTTAAGTGTAAAGGCACTAAAGCTTTTGTCATGACCCTTTGGTAATATGGAATTAAAAGGCAATCTTAAACACATGAAAGATGACAACTCATTTCAGATAAATCAGCATGCTCTGAAGCTCATGGAAAGTAACAAACTGGTCATGGCTAATATGCTGATGGTACCAAAACCTTCATGAAAGCACAGTCCTATATGTATGTGTCTTTAATGCAATGGAGAGAGAACCCCTCAGGATCAGTCAAATGCAAACTTCTAGCACAAAGGAATAAAACAGAAATAGGAGACATGAGTAAATCCTAGTGGATACCTTGCCTTTTATAAGTCAAGAGAATATTACAGCAGACATTTATTTTAAGCCAGTCATATATTGGCTAAAACTCCAAAGTATGAAACATTGCAGAAAAAAAAAAGTCCAATAAAAAGCCCTCAGAAAACAAGAAACACATTTTAAAGCAGTTGCACATTGTTTAATAGATTCATACAGCTGTTTTTAGCTAAGACAAAAATCTTTATCACAAGCTAATAAAGCTCATGAGAACATATAACAACTTCAAACTTAATTTTCCATTTTGAAATTACAGATCTATGTAAACACACACAATACACTGTTTTAGTTTGCTTGACTTTAAACATCACTTTCACATGATTTGTTTATACAGTTCCAGGTGTGGGGGTGTTACATATATATTTATTTATGTATATATGTAAAACACTGGATATAGTACTGTAGATAGTCATATAGACATATATTCTTTAAGTAAATACTTGCATAGAAATATTTATTTTTACACACCTCTATATAAATAAAAAGGCACCAGCTTTTTTTTTAGGCAGCGTACAACAAAAAGGAGTTGTCCAGAGCGAACAGGAAGCTATTCAGGACAGATACCCTGATCACAAAATAAAGACCCTCATTTTAAGTAGATTTTCCTTACCATTCAATTGCCAAGCACATTGCAGACATGTAAGACTAAACATAAACCCAAGCAAAACTTCCTCACTAAAGCTCCAGAGAGGAAAATGCTCGTGGTACTTGTTGCAGCTATGAACTTCAACTAAATTACTTGCAGATAAATTTTCACCATCTTCTGAGTTTCACTGCTGAGAGCCGCACTGCAACTAATTATAGTAACCTAAAGTCTAAGTTATGCTGCAATATGTTTTTTCTTACTAGGACATCTGGAGATCCAAAATCTACACACACAGCTAAACAATGAATAAAGTTGCTTATCAAATAGCTCTGAAAAAACAATGAAGAAAACTCAACCCTTCAAATTTACTTCCTGCAACAGTCTACCACTTACTCTCAGCTTGACAATTTAGTGGAATGTGTTCGGCCATTCAAAGTCTGGACTTGCAGAGGAATCCTGTAATTAAGCCTATTAGCCACGATAGCTCTCTGGTGAATTTTATTTTCTCTTTCCCTTTTTTTTCTCCCCTATATTTGTAGGCACATAGCCCTATACTAGCAAAACTAAAATCAGGACATTTCAAAGTTAAGACATAGAAAAAGAAATCATCCCCAAAGGAAGCAGAGTTTACAATGAATATTATCACATCTAAGGAAACAAAAATTTAAAAAATTTACAGTCTTAAATTTTGGGACTAAAACTAAGACTGCTCTAGCATTCTGAAAAAAAATCCTATATGCATTGGTGGTTACAGGCTAAGCCAGGAAACAAGGACAAGTTAAACAACAAAACACCAAAACACAATACGCAAAACTTCTTCAACTTGGTCCAAGACAGATCGTATGGAAAGCCTGCAGATCGGGGGTTTTTCTGTTCTTTTTGTTTGGTTGGTTTGTTGTGGATTTTTTGTGGTTTTGTTTGTCTGTAATGGGGTTTTTAATATTATTATTATTGCTGCTAATAGTACAACATGTTGATCACTCACACAGGAGTCACTGTCCTCCATGTGACTGACACTCTTCTCAGCCTCTGATGTCTAGATACAGCCTCTTGAATGCCTTCAAAGCCACTTAAGAATAAAAGCCTGACCAACACACAAGGAGGAGGCTTTTGAAAAGCACAATGATACAGCAATACAGCTGACATGCTAAATCCATACAGCTTCTTAGGCATGTCACTTCAGGTTTTTTCACTAAGTACCCAACAACAGCTACAAATTTTAGTGTAGGAAGACTCATGCTAGATTTCAAGTAATTTCTAGAAGTAAACTTATTGTTTGTAGAACTGCTGGAAATAAGACTTTGGAAGAATTTTATAAATAAAAAATTAAAATCAGTACTTGGGTTTTTTTTTTCCATCTTGCTTTTCTTGAATTCTGCATCAACTATACCAAATGAAGAACAAAATTTTTGGCCCTTATAAATAATGCCCTTTTTGACCACTGTTTCGCTGAAAGCCACGATGACTTGTTCTTTTTGTCTTGCCCTACTGCCCTGAATGTTACTGAATTTTGCATACCTCAAGTTTATGTAAGCCACTCATGAGTAAGGCTGTGGTGAAAGCTGGTAGTGTGAGTGATAACTTACCCTTTGGCAGAAGAAAGAAGACATTTTCAAACTGAAAAGGTATTCAGAATAAATCATATGGGATGTTCACTGCTGAAAGCTTATCCTCAAAAGAGATTCTCCACGTCTGTCCAAATCCAAGAAAAACTATGCAATTACCACAGCATCTTGAAAGCAATGAAAATCTCTTCATCTACCAGCTAAAAAAAGGAAATGGGACTATCCATCCAAGAAACTTGCAGAGCAGGGCCGGAGAACTGTCCTGGCAGGGCTACTCTGCCTTCATTCTGCTTCCTGCTTGAAGGATTACCACTGGGATTGCTGGCAAAATGAGTTGCTCCACGCAGGAGATGCCAGTGTCTATTGCCTAAGGGGGGGGGGGGAAGACAGCAGAGCAAGCCTTCACTGCCAGCCTCCACAGCACCAACCCCTTCCCCACAGCTCACAGCAAAACGCATCCCTGAGCTGTGATTAACATTCAGACATACAATTTAACAAGACACATCAGCCTATAACTCACTTCAATGGGACATAAAACTTCACTGAGCAGCAGTGCATTGGATGTTTGCAAAATAGTTCCTCAAGACAACAGAAGTCAACTTTTGGCTGCAAAACTTAGGTGGGGGGGGAAGAACCCAACCAAGCAAAACCACCCCCATATACTGAGGTGAGACAGGGCATGCAAACAGTTTCCAAAATCACTGAGGCTCCACCTTTAGATTACAGGAACATTAAAAACAAAAGGCAGAAATCTTACAGTCCTGTCTGTTCCCCCCTTCCCAAAACTTTTTCAGGGAGGATAAGATGTGTTATGGAAAGGCCATCACAGAATGGAGCTGGCCACCAGATACAGAACAATCTGATGGCTTCCCACCCAAAATCACCCTTCAAGGCACATTTTATCGATCACCAAACAGCAATGGCATCCCCAAGCCTGCTTCTGCAGGTGGAAGGCAGGAATGACAACACACATGGAAGCAGAAAGTGAGAGCTAACGTGCAGCCAGTGACCTTCGGTGAGCAATATTCTGGTGTCATATGAACTGGTGACATCAAAGGGTCACTTCACCCTGATCCGAAAATGCACTGTTTGCATATTTACTGCCTGTTTAACAAAGAAATTTTAGGGGAAAGCCTTCTCCTCATAAATATATAGTTTTTATTCAACCAGTTTCTAAAAGCCCAACAGGTTCAATGGAAAAATATAGAAGCTACAGAAGGATCTGAGCTCTTCATACAGCCATCCATCATTCCTGTCTTGAAATTAACAGCTTTATACATTCCTCTCTAGTCACCTATTAGAAGGCATCAGATATCTTAAAATTACGCAACCTACCAAAGGAAGGTCCTAGATTTACAGCACATGTCCCTGAGTGGCTCTTCCAGAGACTGAATGGTCTGGAAGCATTTCATGCCTCTCGCTAGTGTTCAGTTACAGCCCATAATGCCAATCCACTAAAGGGTTTGATTTTCCAGGGAGCACAGGGATGTTTTCTCTGTCTTCCAAATGGCAACTTAGCACAATTATAGCAACCAAAATATGTTTAGGTATGCTGAGAATATAGCATTTTCATATCTTAAATAATAACAAGAGCACATTGTGATAAGAATTTTGAATGAAAGAATTAGCACCGACATGGCCACAAAAAATATTAAGATCTATCCTTACTTAAATTATCTTAATATGCATAAATTCTCACTTTGAAGTTTTATTTCACTCACATACAGAAATTCAAGCTAGCCTGGTAACTCCTATCACTTTCAGTAGGAGTCTTGCAATTGGTTATGGTTAGAAATGAATCCTGCACAGGAAATGCCTGCAAGATAGTTGGAGACAACTTTTTTTCTTTTCCCTCCAGCTTTCCAATAAGAGTGTCCTTAAACCTGTCCTTAACTGGAGAAGGATGCAATAGCTTTTTTGGGCCCCATAGTATTTTGATCATTGTACAATATGCTACCAGTCACTAACTCAACAGCCACATGGGCACGAGAACTGAAGGAGGAGATGATCATCTTACACAACCTCTTCTTAAACAAAAATGAATAAGACACTAATAAAGTTACTATCTAGAAGTTTAGCAGGGCCAATATTCCACTTTTGATACAATATAGCCTCTCTCAGGAGAGGTTTAGCACTGCTTTTTCAGTTTAGAGATGAAGAACAAAGCAAACCACACTAGTGAGAGGGAACAAGAAGCATGACCAAAGCTGGAAAATTAATAAAGTTGGAAACCTTGGAAGTAAAACATCTTCTCAGAAACATTCCCACTTATAAATGAGGTTAGGAGGAGACCAGGTTGGTGTGGCTTTATAGATTTTTCTCTTCTCCCATCTACATAAGGACACTTGTGACCTGGCATGGCATTTAGGTCAAATGAAGACACTGAAGTTCCTCCTTACAACATGTATATTACTCAGAGCGTGAACTGACACAGCATTCATGGTTTAAACCTGGAGTTCAGTCCTTTACCACAAGAAAACTCATGCAACTGGCAACCTCTGTTCCAAGAGAAGGATTTGAGGGAGTAAGTCGCTGCAGAAATACAGAGTGCATGAGCCTGGGCACCCTCCATGAGACCGTGATGCCAAAACGCAGATTTCTGTAAGGATGTGTTGTCACTCAAGTATCTTGCTAATATCTGGCCCAAACTTTACATAACATCAGCTAGAGTTTTCTGCAGAAATCTGATATTAACCAATTTGAAAACATGTTGCTGCACATACTCCTAAAGACTGGGAAAGAGTAGTATCCAAACCAGGATTAGTGGGTAGGTGAAGGGGAAAAATCAGCATCTAGCAAGTTTCCAAATAAATGCACAAACACAGTGAACAGATGTGTAGGATGTTGGATACGGGCACTTCTGCACTCCTACTGGGATGCTCATTGACTGGAGCAGCAATAACAGCGTCACTCCTACTCTCCCTTGTCTGTATGAGCATGCATGTGAGCTTCCACTACTACTGCTGGCATACAAAGTCACTCATGCAGCAAGGAACGAGTGTATGTTAGCCCAACCAAGAGTTACTGCCCAATTGCACCTTGAGTCAGAGTCGCAAAAATAATTCTCATCTCACTTTAGGACCAGTCACCCGGTTAGTTCAAGGTCTCTGTCCCAGGTGTTTTTCCCACTAGCTTCCAGATGTGGTTGGCATCTCTAGTAAAGCATCCTGCTCAAGGGGACAGGCCCTCGTTCATTCCCAGAAGCCAAGAGCCCAGCCACACTCAGTGCCTCCTGGCATTTTGCCACCCGAGAGCACCTGGAGAACCTATCCCTCATTTATAGAAGCTTCTTAGTAACATTAATTTCACAAAGTATTTAATTACCTCTAAAGTGCTTCTCTTATTAACTAAAAAAACTAGATGTGCCAAGGAGAGACCAGCACTTCCAGCTCTGTATTTTGTAGCAATGACTCATATTGAAGAGAACACTAAGTTAACTGCTGAAGAAGTTACATTTCATGCCCTTGAGATGCCCAAGCAAACTGAGTTCACTCCTTCAGTCCTCTCTATTTAACTGGAATGAGGAAGCTCAAGCCTTTGAGAATTGAAAGCATATAAAATTCAAATGACAGCAACACAAGATGTGTACCAGGGAAGAGTTTATTCCACATTCCTGTTAAATTGAGGGGAAAAAACCCAACAACATAACTTTTCTGAATAAACAAAGCTTAAAGCAGAACATGATCTTTCTTCCTTTCCTTCTTCCAGGCTAGCGCAAACAAAAAATAAAAGAAATACCAACCAGACGTATGAAAATCCTGGTTGCATTCAAATGTCAATGCGTACAGTGATTAACCTGCCTGAGGTTACACCAGACCTCCCTGCTTCTCTATTACTGTCACAAGCACTTCCTAAACACTAACCACAGTGCTCATGAACAAAAAATAGCTGTCATTCCTCCCCCTCTGGCAGAAGAAGACACAAGCATTCTGGTTTTCATCATCCTGAGGAGTAGAAGACTAATGTAGCAACTCAACAGCAGAAGAGGCAGGTTGGAACAACAGCGATCATGTACAATCCACTGAAAAACAAAATAACTTGTCACATCCAAAGACATCAAAGTCTGCTAATTACAGCTCAGAGAGGGTGACACAGACCCTTCATGTAAAAGGGTGCACAAGAAGATACAGAAAACCAAGAGGTATTGGAGGAAGTAAATATTCGTTAAGTGAAGAATTACTATTCAGATATGCAATATGCTGTGTAATATCTTCCTTTATATCACCTAATCTAACACAAGTAAGCAACAAGTGACAGTAATTTCCCAGCACAGGTGGGGAAACTTATGTCCCTGGGGCAGGATTACACAAACCTCACCAAAACAAAACAAGAATGTGCTCTAACTTCCAATTTATATCATTAAACATGACATTTCAATAACACAATGCCCTGCAGTTACAGGTAGTTCTCCTGAAAATCAAATTTTTAGGATACACATATCCCTAACACTAATTGAAAACCTGATGGTATTACCCACCAAAAATGAAAACAAAGTCTACTTCTCTGCTCTTTTAGCACAGCATGTGAATAGATAAGCAGCGACAGTAGCACAGGGGCTGGGGGTGGTACATGGGCAGTGGCAGGATTGAGATAATACAGACTTAGGTCAGTGCTCAAGAGCATGCCTCAAGGTTATTGGAGATGGTGCTGAGGAGCTCTCCAACATAAAGCCAAAATTTGTCCTGCCAGAGGAAACACCCCAAGAACGAAAAAGAATTTTGAGAGACATTGTAAACCACATAACTACACACCCTTGTGAAGGCAATCCCAGGCAAGCTCCTCTAAGTTTCTGGGACACATTGCATGAAAAAACTAGTACTAGTCACACAGGTCACCAACACTATCCCACAATTAAAAACATTTATATTTATTTTTCCAACTAATATGAACTTTTTTGGCTGATGGAATGATAGGTGGTTTCGTGCTGCATAATTAAATATTCCTAAATACTATTTTCAAATTTTAAATAACGTTCAATTAAGACATTTTAGTATGGTTGCCCAAAAAGTCTAATCTTGGTCAAATGCTGTTTCCCCTGTATGTACCATCTGGAAGTAAAAATAAAATCACCTTAGCTTAATTTAGTGCTACTAAAGACAGTAGGGTGGTAAGGAACAGGAATGAAATGGCTCTCAGCCATTTATCTACAGACAGACATCATGCAGGAAGTGAGAGCTTTGTCTTCAGAGTTGTGACTTAAATTTGGGTTAAAAAACAAAAAAACCAAACAAACTATCAAAAACAAAAAACTGAAAAAACACAAATCTGATGAAAATAGAAATGGAAGAGTAAGTGATAGAGAAAATCCTCCAAAACGGACACAGGCACCCTAGAGCCTACGTGTTGAACAGTGTCCTCCAACTGTGGTGTGCTCTGCCCAGTGAGGGTCTAAACTTTCATCTAGTACTCAGGGGAGATGAATGCAAGTTATTTAAAACCATGGCACATTGAGCCGGCACGTCACTTTAACATGCTGCCTATAGATTATGTTACAGCTGTGCTTTATAATGAACCTTTGGCTTCATCTCCAGTTCTCTGGTGAAATGGAACAGAGTGCCACAGCTTTGGGGTTTTAAGAATTACAGGAGTTAGTTAGTGCTTCTGCCAAATCCGGATGTGCAGAAGTATCCCAAAGGCAGTGAAAAATGCCATAGGTTCTTGGAAAAGGATCTCACATTGAACAGAGCTAAACAAGCTGAGTTTGCAGCTGAATTTTACTATGTTTTATGGTCTCCTCATCCAATTTACAGCTCCAGTCTTCATTCTTTTCTAAGTGTGAACAAAGGCCTCATTTTAATGCAGAAATAAAAAAAGCATTCAAAAGTATCCACCTGAAATGTACTTAGCAAAAAATGAAGGGCTTGGGTGCTTTCCCAGGGCCAGCCTCAGCCAGCAATGCAAGAAAATGCAAGAGGTCAGAAGAGGCAGGGCAGGGAGAGTGCCAGTGCTGTGCCTGAAGGGCTGGGACTCCCACACCTGCGGCGTGCATGTGGCATGACGCACAGAAACCCAGGTCAGGCAGGAGGAGGGACAGGCTGTGCCATAGCAATGGCATTACCTGCACACATACTTCACGTTAAAGGGCAATGTAAAAACAGAACAAAGCACTGAAACATTGCAGACCACTGCTGCTTCATGGGGTAGGTAACAACCACTGTGCTTTCATCAGGTACGTGGAATGTAACAGCCAAGAGGAGAAAAGAATCGGAGACTTTTGACACTTGTTTGTGTTATTTGAAAGTGAAATTCATCCCTTCTTCTTGGAGACCACAGTGAGGGAAGGGCCTTGAAAACACATAAACCAGGTTGGTTTTCACTGCGTATTCAAGCACAACTTAGCAATCAACATTTTTCTGTGGTGCTGCCAGGTAGAACGGTCAGGCCACAGCAAACCACTGCATGTATGAAGCTGCCCTACAGGACACAGCCTGAGCCACACCTTCCCCAGAAGGTGCCAGTGCAGACACTGCTTTTCCTCAGAACAAGTTTCCAGTCCTGGATCAAGAGTTGTGGTGGGTGCTTGCAGAGACTGAATCTACCCCAAACTGAACAGCAATTCTCAGCTATAATATGTAAATATATACTGCTCCCGAAGATTTTGGTGATAGGGCTGTGCTGAAAAATTTTTAAAGGCATGATCCCTGAGGTATTTGTTATCACCTCTGTTTCAGGGCTGGTATGCATCAGTAAAAACCTGGGCCTTGCATGACAGCTTTTCAGTGCCTGCTGGCAGCAGGTCAGATTGTACTTTGAACAAAAAAACTTAATGTTGCAACATCTCTCGCCTCATCATTCTGCAGCACTAAAATAAAACATGCAGAGAGACATGCACATACACATTTTTTATGTCTACACTAAAAACTAATAAACCTAAAAGCCTACTTATGTCAACATGACTCTATTTAATTCTTGCAATAACTTACAAATTGGCTTTTCAAGAACTTCAAGACATTCTTGACTAAAGAAAAAAAATCTTAAATCAAGTTTCAAAGTTCATTAATAATTCAAAATATTTTCTAAGGAGCAGCAACGTAAATTTTTCAGTGAACAGCTGACAAGGAAGAGCTCATTGAAAGACATCATCTCAAACTCCCCTTAAGGGTGTGACTGTTGTTGGTCTTTGCTTTTTTTTTTTTTGTAGCCTGTCTTAAGTAATCTAAGATTTTTTTTTTTATTTTCCTTTTCCTGAAGCAAAAATATTTAAGTTCTGAGGAGAGCTCCAAATCTTAGAAGAACTGGAGAAGAGAAACAAATTACAGTTTCAGCAGGATTCAAAACTAGCAGTTAAATGGAAGAGCAAGGCACATTTGCAAGGAAAATACCACCTTCTCATTTCAGCTTTGCTATAAAGGAAAAAAGAAAAACAATAGGGGAGAAGAAAAGTAGTAGAAGGTAAAAATCATTACTATGATTGCTTACAGAAGGTGACCACTCCAGACCACGCATATGAATCCCAATACCTGCATGTTTGAGCGTTAAAAATTCAGCACCTGTTTAGATATTAAGGTATGATGGACAGTGATGACTGGAATCAGGTATTTGCCCACAAACAACACAAAATTTCTCATGTGCCCTGAAGAAACATAAAATATTCACTCAACAGCCAAATCAGCTCTATGCCATATTCTTCATTTGTCTGTAGGTTTCCGAAGCCAAAACACATTAATAAAAGCAAGCAAAATGTTCTAGAAAACCAAGGTTCTATTCATCACTTATGAAAATATTCATTTACTAGTATCAAAATACATTTTAACATGTGGAAGAAACAGGATTGTCTAGGCTTTTCTTTTCTCAGCAGTGACTCTTTGTAATCAGACTTCTGTTTGACCAGAATATTTATGAAACTCTTCTAGAATATATAGGAAAGATCAACAGTATTGCAACAAATAAAGTGAAGCATTTAAAATTAAAGGTAGGTTTCGATTAGTTATCAGGAAAAAATTCTTCACTGTGACAGTGGCAAGACACTGGAACAGGTTATCCAGAGAAACTGGGGCTGCTCAATCCCTGGAAGTGTTGAAGACCAGGTTTGATGGAGCTCTGAGCAGTCTGGTCTAGTGGAAGATGTCCCTGTCCACAGCAAGGGGGTTGGAACTAGATGATCTCTAAGGTCCCTTGCAACCCAACCCATTCTATAATTTTTCTCAAGTTTCACTTCAGGTTAGGATAAATTCCCTTCCACAAATTCACACATTCCAAATTTGCTACAGCATGCAAGTCTGGATTGTCCCAGAAAGTACCCCAAGAAGCCTAGGGACAAGGCAGCATGCCGGTGGAGATCTGTAATGCAGCAGAGATGGAAAGCATGAGCTCTATACTCAGAGACAATATACAGGAAATGCTCAAGTAAATTACTGTCAGAGTGAGCCAAAGGAGGAAAGTTCAGGGGGTATTAACATTTTTCTATCTGATGAAAAACAGACTACAAAAGGTATGAGAAACAGATTTGTCACTATACAGCTTTCCACACATATCCAGCTGCCAGCAATGCTAAATGGCACAATTCAAAAAGGAGGCATCGTGCCAGCTGCCATATTCCTGTATATCAAGAGTAAACCAAATAAAGAAAGGAAAAGATATTAAGGTTAGAGTCTCTCTTAAGGGGAACGTATGAATTTAATTTTTTCCCCACAACATGTTAGTTAAAAATCCAAAAGCTAGTTTAACTTACAATATAGAGCCCTTTCTTGCACTGCAATTCAGTTTCAAAGTAAATGAGTTAGACATGCAGATGGCCAATCAAAATTATGTCCCTCTGGTAACTGTGAAGTACTGTGCTTACACAGTACAGCTTGTGTTCTGCTCTCAGTTACTCATTTTAAACAACAGCATATGGAGACAGAAGGTACATATCCTAGGCATCATTCTTTCTCCTCTGCAAAAAGAGAATTCACTTGTTTACTGTGCAGGTGACTGAGCACTGAAACAGATCACCCAGGGACGTTGTGGAGTCTCCCTCATTGGAGATATTCAAGAACCGTTTGGACACAATCCTTTGCCATGTGCTCTGAGATGACCCTGCTAGAGCATGGAGGTTGACCAAGATCCCCCACTGTAGTCCCTTCCAACCTGACCCATCCTGTGATTCTGTGAATTCTTGAAAGATAAAGGAAACTCAAAAATTTCTTCACTGAAGGACCTGCTCCACATAGCATGGAAGTTTGGATTCAGCAATCATGATGGACAAATTACAAAAATAAGTGTATCTATTCATCCTCTCATCTTTTTCACCTGGATATACTGCAGGCAGAAGAGACCCACCACCCACTCCTTTCCATACACTAGTCTCAACCTCATTATTTCACTACTGTGCCAAACAGGGTACTGGGCAGCTTGTTCACACCTGCATGTTCAGTAATGGGAGAAAATAAATTAGCAGTTCAGTTCTGATTTTAAAGCATGGAGAGACCTTGGTCAGTGTTTCTGGTGAGTCACATCCAAGAAATTCACAAGGCCAATGCTCCCAGCTGCTCACTCCTCCCCACACTGCCAGAAGTGACCCCATGGCATGGTGGGTGACATGCTGGCTCCTTGCCTGCAGCACCCCACATCCCAGTGTTCAATGAAGTCCTGAGCAGGAAATTCCCACCACATCCCCACTCCTCCATCCTTTAATGTTCTGGGCCCGCTGCAACTTGCAATGCCTCGTAAAAACTAATAGAAGTATACTTCCCCCAGAGTGCAATCTGTCAGAGGATAATTCATTTACGAATTGGCTGAATGAGTTTAGGGCACCAGGGGCTTCCTGGCAGGCAGGAAGAATTATTCAATTATTCCACACACTACCACCACCATCTCTTTTGCTTTGCCTATGCTGCCACCAGAAGCTGGAGCCACCATTATTAATCAGCCCCCTTGCCCTACTTATTTTCGTAACACTGTCAAATTCTACCACACATGCCACGTACTGTTTATTTCTGAAATCTCTAGCAAGGCAGCTGCTCTGTAATTCACTTTCCTCTACCACATTTACATGAAACTGCATACACCATGTCTCAATAAAACAGCTTTTAGACAGTCAACAACACTCTGGTCACTATGTAATTGATTTAAATACTTGGATTTGATGCACCGTTTTCAGAAACTTGGAGATTTGACATGTTGTCTGTTTAATTACACACACAACCCAGATTATAAGAGATCTGTAAAAATTTGTTTTGGGAATTAGGAAAAAAAACCAAACATGAGAAAAATATTTGGCCCAGCTCTGTGCCCTAAAGTCCTGAAATATTTACAATGCTACTTGACCAGCTAGCACTGCCACCCTCACACATTCAAAAACCATGAGTCAGGCCCTAGAAATAAGGAGTGTTTTTTAATCTCACAATTCTAATGCCAAGATACACTCTGAGGTTTTGCTGGGTTTTTCAGCTTACTTTTCTTGAGTCTTCAATGCAACACTGAAGGATTATTTTGGTGACTTAAACTGAATTCACATTTTGATACAAGCACATGAATGCAAAGGACTGGGAGCTTAAAAGCAGTCCCCCCACAACAGTCCCCTCCCAGAAGTTCACAGTTACTCAAGAACAGCACCAGCAAGAGTAATTCTAGGTTCCTTCTATAATCTTGACTGAACTGATCCTGGAAGGCCTGCTTTAGGAATATCACTCCAGAATGCAGGAAGACAAAAAGAGGTTGAAGGCAGACATGGGTGGTCCTGAGTAATGTCCAGCTGGGGTTACTAGTGTAGATCTCAAAGCAGTTCCTTCCTCCCTATGGGATGACTGGCAAAACAAACTTGGCTCTGTTGTGCTGCAGTGTGGCCCCACTGATTACTTAGATTTTGACTCCATTTTAGTTCAAGTCTTTCAACAACAACTCAACCTTTACCCTTCTCCCCAGTGTGAAGAAAAGGAATGAGAAGATGGCCAAAGTGATATCTTCTGTGTGATTTTTAACCAACACTTTATTTTTAAGACTCCATTTATTGATGAACAGCGATCAACCCGATGAAGTTGCTACTTTGTAGAGAAAGTTTAACATTATCACATTGTAACGGCCTCATGGGCACATGAAACCTAAACCCTCTGCGCTCTCATGAATCAAAATCGCCTGAAGCTGCTGAGTGAAGAAAGCCGCTTGCATTGCCATGAACCTGGGAGAGCAGCAGGGACCTTGTAGCAGGCCCCGAAAGACAGACCCACACACAGGGCAACAAGAAACTGAAACACATAGTTGAGTCAGTTGAGACTGAAGACCAGAAGCCACCTGTAGACCCATTTTGTCACCTCATATGCAACACCAGCCGCAGAATTTTCCCTGAAGAAGCTAGCAGTGGTTTTGAGCTTGAAACACAAAGCATGCATATGCTGCTAATGATGTCTATGCTTGTTCAGGAATCCAGTGGTACCCAAGTGCTCACAAAAGAGCATAAAAGAACAGCTTGTTTCTTGATGCTGGAGCTTTTCCTGCAACTGTACCAATTACGCAAAAACTGCCATACAGCCCTGCTTTTCCGATTAAACAGAAACACACTGCTGTACACAATAAAGCCAGGACATACTACACTCTGGCAAGGATTGGCACAGTAAGGAAAAATGGGAAGAAAAAGGATGGTTGCAGACTTACAGTGCAGTACTAATGCAATTCAAAACAGAGGCAAGCTATTCCTGTAACTACTTACACCATCTGCTATAGAGTCCAAAGTTCTTACCACTTGTCACTTGGAGCTCTCTGACAAACAGAGAGTTTTGTAAGTTTTTTAGTTTGGTAATGTTTTTTTGATACCTAGTTTTTATTATTCCCTTTATTCCTATCCTATCATATTCTTTTTGAATCCTAAACTCTGTTAATGCCACAAGTAATAATGGTTCCTGAACTGCACTTCACTTGAATAACTAACAGCAAAAACTCCTGCCAGACTTATTTCAGCAGTTAGAGAGAGGTTCTCAGGCTATGAAAAGCAAGGGCAAAAACTTGAAGGCAGTACAAATTGTGTACTTGCAAAACTACCTTCCTCTTTCTGCTAAAAGAAAAACAGGCGACAAACTGACAGACTCAAACCTATTTGGCAGAAACTCAAAAAAATGGCACTAGAAAACCAACTATGGTTCAATGTGAGTGGTTAGCTATCTTAAATGCTGAAGTGAGATATTTCCTAATTGGTAATGCCCATTGTTACGCACTATGTTTCCTAGAATTGATACTAATATTACATGAATGTCATTGCATTTAAGTCTAAATTATTTGCATGCTGCTCCTCTCAAAGTATGCTTCTCCTGAAGCACAGCAGTTACCCATTCCACAAAGATCATGTTTATCCCCTTATTCTGGATAATATTTTTTTCATGAGGGATTCCCTCTTGTGAGGCCTCACCTCTCCCCCATATGCAGCCCCTCTCCAAGTTTTCAAGGTAATGAGTCCATGCTGGAGGATAGAAAGCAACAAAAGTCAGAAAGTAGGAATGAGAGAGTTACTGAGCTAATCAAACAGGCATAGATTAGGATATACAATAAAAAAACACGTATGCAGTTGTGACAGAGGAGGCATTCAGAGTTACCAGAAGCACTGGAGGTACTCCATCCTGTTGATGAGGTCAGGAACCAGTTGATGTCAATGGCTACAGCATCCAAAATTGTGTACTTACACCCATGTGTCTCCATCACTGTGCCAAAAGTGTGCCTTGCATTTGCAAGGAGGAAGCAGGGGGAGAAAACCCCAGCAGTTTAGCCTTCTGCAACAGTAGGAGGTTACAAAGTAAAGCATCAACACCAATTGGTTTGCCCTAAATCCTTTCTTTGACTACTGTAATCAGAGCTTCCTGTGAGCAATTTCCAGTTATTTCATCCCACACCATCCAGGACAGTTATAAAATGGTCTGGGCTATCAACTGCAACTGCTGCAGTTTTCATCAGGTCAGGTATCAAAACAAATTAATGTAATTTGAAGTTTTAATAATCAGCAGTTTCTACACTTTAAAGTTCAAGTGTATATGTGTCAATGGAAGAAAATACTCCCACAGAGCAGCTATTCAACTGGTCAGAGAGTATCACATTCCCTCTGACATAAGAGGGATAGTGATACTTTCATCCAGAGAGATATTGCAAGAATTCAAACCTCCAAGCTTTAAGTGCACACCTCAAGGAAACCATCTAGAATTGCATTTCTAGACAGATACACAAAATTTATTTTCAGTCAAAAAAGCCTACTCATCTATATTTTGTTCATAAGCTCAATTATTTTAGTAAGTGGTTCAGGAGCAATAGTTTTACCAAGCTACACAGGAAAAGGACCTTCTCTGAGGTACTAAGCTGTAGCTTAAGAGTGCAGTAATTGCATACTGCAAAGAGAGAGAAGGGGATAGAGAATCTCTACAGCATTTCCAGACCACGGAGTAGTAAAGCCCACACACACTTAATATGCAAAGTCTCCTTATCTCCAAATGCTACTACACCACTTGATGTTAGCCCTATAGTTTTAGTGATGAAGACTGACTGGCCAGTCAAAGGTCTGTTACTGTTTGAGCTCTCAGGATGTCATACAAACTTCTCCACTAGTCAGGTCTCTTATGGCTGTCAATCACTGGCTAATACATCTTTGAGAGAAAGTAGAAAGTTATCTGGGAAAGGTCAGTTGTCTCCTCCAAGCAAGTCAATGCTTCTTTCCTTCTAGTAACAGTCTGAAGACCAAAAACTGCAGGGTGCTGAGAGGTAATGTGCATGAACACAGATTGAGCCTTAAGCAAGAGTCATCTTATGGAAACAACCTGTATGCCTAAAATTACACTTCTGCTCAAGTGTTTTTGCAGTGCCAAGGCTTGGGTTCTCAGCATTTACAGGATTACACTCAATCTGCACAACACCAAATTAACTTAATTTAAAAATTGAATATGCTCTCAAAGGAGATTCATGTAAACCCCTGCTACAATGACTTTTGCTTATAGCCAGTTCTCAAAATACAACAGCTGAAAAGTGGAGAGAATAGACTCTATTCGTAGCTGACAAAAGCCATAATTTAATAAGCATTCAGTGACAGTTTTCACAGCTTAGTATGCTGACAGACATCTCCTAGCAAGTCTGGCTTCACAACTTCTAGCCTGTACTGTCCCCAGGTATCTGCCCCCACCATTGTGACAGCAGCCCCAGCTCCCACCACCAAGCCTGTTGGGCTGAGTGAACCCCTGCTGCACCAGTCCCACCTACTGTCCCTGCTTAGGGCATGATGGAGGAAGAGTTCCATCTGTGAAGCTGGCCTTAAGCTCCATCATGAAGATGCAAGGTTTTCTTCTGACAACCTTCTTCAGCCAGTGATTACTACTGTTTAAAGTCTTGCAAGCCTTCCATTTCCCTAAGTAAAAGCATTAGGCATTAAGTAAAGAAAATTAGAGCAGCACAGAAGGCATTGCTTAGATACACAAGCAAGTTGAAGACAAACAATCCCATTAGTCTACCACTCCATGTCTTTCACAATGCTATGCTATGTCTAGAACCACAAAGAGAAGGGGTAGAAATCATTGTCAAAGGAGACACACATTACCCCCACCAAAAAAACAAAACAAACCCATATCCCCCATCAATTTTGAACTCTTACATCACAGGAAAGAACAAAAAGTTTTGCTTACCAGCAGCATTGGACTCAGAACTACACCTGGCTTGTCATGCATAAGACACACATTGTAAAGAAAAAACTCTAATAGCAGATGTACTATAAACTTTGAGACTGAGCTGCTCTGCCTGGCAGAGGAAGCATTTACACAGCAAAGCTGTCCTGTTCGATTTTTTTTCAAGGGTACTGAACAAAATGTTATACAGATAGAGTTTCCATAAAGGTGATAGAATCTTTTTTAATAATAGAAATACATCTTTATGTGCATTTTTTACATTTGCAGCTTTTTGCCTTTGCCCTATAGAATTCTGTTTCAAAAATCTCAAATGGTATTGCTACCAGTACATCACCACACTTAATCCAGGCTTAGGATCTAAATCACTAGTCACGCCTTCAAAAGAACTATGAAATAATTAACACAAAATAAAAGTTTCTGTTGCCTTTCCATGGTAAGTTCTTCACATTGTTCTATTACTTACTAGGGAAAAAACTAGATACCGTGTTAGGTCATTCCTTAATATAGACCAGGATAAGTCAAACTTCTTTCATATCCAGTTAACATGCAAACCATTTGACCTTTCCAACAGGACTACTAGAGACCTGGCAAGATCCACATTTTAGCCTATGGGACTTCACACAAGGCATTACATTTTACTTTAGGGCTTTGCTACAGCCACAGCTGACAGCAGTTGCAAGAGTTCATATGTTAAAATACTTTCAACTGTCTCTTGCTTTTACTTTACTAAGCTTAACTGTTTAAGCTGAAGTTTCCATTGAAAGACTAATTCAAAATGAGACGGTAACTATAAAACTAATCCAAAGTGGAAAAATATTATGGACTATTCTACTTGAAATTTTCTAGCCTACAACTCTCTGTGCTCTGTGGCTGCTTATTCAGTAGTTTTGGTGTAAAGTATAGTTTATTCCATTGGTGCAGCACTTACTAATCTGCTTTGAGGGTGTGCATCACAATACAGCCATCAACTTATAGGATGCTATTTTGTCCCCCTTTTACCTCTCTACTTGGGACAGCATACCCGAGAGACTACATAAAACTGCCCTGGTGTCTTGAAGTGACAAAAGATGAAAAGCTACCATGTGGGGGACACCACCCATTAAGTGACAGTGTTGAAAGGTGAGTGATGAATGAAGCAGATAAACTGGAAGAGACGGAGGGAACTCATGTCAACTCTTCTAAGAACAGATAGCACATCTCTGCAAATTCAGCTTGGGGACCTTGCATAGTAAGGGAACCTGCAGAGGTACTTCTGTCATATTTTCACTACTGTTACTGGGCTGAAGACTTGAGTCATTCAAAGACTCGTGTAACACTGGCCTTAGCAGTGGCCTCCTTTCCTTTTGTCTTTATTCTTGTAACAGCCACCTCTAAAAGTAAACATACTTGATGGAACAATGGGCTGAGGTCAACTGTATGAGGTTCAACAGGGTCAAGTGCTGGGTTCTACACTTGGGTCACAACTATCCCATGTAGTGCTACAGGCCAGGGACAGAGTGGCTGGAGAGCAGCCAGGCAGAAAAGGACCTGGGGGTGCTGGTCAACAGCAGCTGAATATGAGCCAGCAGTGTGCCCAGGTAGCCAAGAAGGCCAATGGCATCCTGACTTGTATCAGGAATAGTGTGGCCAGTAGGATTAGGGAAGGGTTTGTCCCCCCATACTCATCACTGGTGAGGCCACATCTTGAGTCCTGTGTTCAGTTTTGGGCCCCTCACTACAAGAAAGATATTAAGATGCTAGAGCGTGTCCGGAGAAGGGCAACGGAGCTGGTGAAGGGTCTGGAGCACAAGTCTTATGAGGAGCAGCTGAGGGAGCTGGGGTTGTTTAGCCTGGAGAAAGGAGCCTTAGGGGGACCTTATTGCTCTCTACAGCTACCTGAAAGGAGGCTGTAGCGAGATGAGGGTCAGCTTCTTCTCCAAACAAACAAGCTATAGAACAAGAGGAAATGGCCTCAAGTTGCACCAGGAGAGGTTTACACTGGATATTAGGAAAAAATTCTTCACCAAAGGGGTTATCAAGCATTGAAACAGGCTGCCCAGGAAAGCGGTTGAGTCACCATTCCTGGAGATATTTAAAAGACGTGTAGATGTGGACACGTCTACATGGTTTAGTGGGGACTTGGCAGTGCTGGCTTAACAGTTGGATTTGATGATCCTATAGGTCTTTTCCAACCTAAATGATTCTATTCCTCATATTTGTTGAAACAAATCTCAGCCTCAATTTTCATTCTTTATGATCACTGGCAGGAAGAATATCACCTTTCCCGTATTTCTACTGCCTTAGTCATATGAGACAGTTTTCTCTCACACTTTCCCTTATATTGATAACATGAAATCTATTCTTAAAAAGTCAAAACAAACTAAAAAAAAAAAAATCCCACAATGTTATCTCCTGGCTTCATACCAAAGCCAAACAAACAAACCTTTCAACACCATGTCTCTTCTCACAATGCCTTTTGATAGCCATCGGCCAATGAATAATGAGAAAAACAGTTACACTAAAAATAGCATCTCCAAATGGTGGGGAAGTCGACAGAAGCTGTCAGGCCTCCAGGGCCAGATACTTGCAAAGAAAACATGCCTAATTTTTTTGCAGTTACTATTCAATAAATGGTCCTGCTTTTTGGCCTCTGGAAGGACTGCCAATTTTGCATCTGCTCTGAACATCTAATCAGAGTTTATTTTTTCACTACATCTGTCTTTGAGAAATGGATCTTGCAAACAAATACTTTAGTTTTTCCATCATGAAATATTTAGCTTGTACTCCTCATACTGTAACTAAACTGTCACTTATAAGGGGAAAAAGAGGAACCAGCATTTTTTAATGTGAAAAGAATGTGCTCACACATCACATCAGATATCCCTCAGCTACAAGCTCTTTGGTTCCTTTTTCTCCTGGTACAGCCAGCTTCACTTTTGCGGGAATGACATCAGTAGAGGAACTATTTTTTAAAAGTTAGCTTCCTACTCAGTCTGAGGAGGCTGTCTGACAAATAAGGTCAGAAATAGACAAGATGCAGACACTTTCCTTACGCCTCCTCTTCCCCACGCCCTCCCTTCTTCCCAAGCACACTCCAGTGCTGGTCTGTCTTGCTTTAAACTGCATAGCAGAATATACAAGGGAAGGAAAACAAATGGTATGGGGAAACATAGCCCTTTTCCCAATTTTCAGCACAGGGAGGTTTAACAGGAGTGGGAAAAGAAGCAATTGGGAAATTACATCCATAGCAACTCATCTCTCTTTCCACCTTCAAATTAAACCGAGGTGCTCTCTAAAGGGGACTGTTGCCTGTGGGCAACTCTGCAAACTCCAAAGCACTAACTATCACTCTTAGGACTTTTAGAACACTTGCTCATATTAAGCCACTTGTGCAGCTGGGAGCTTTTTAATTATCCAGAGAAAAACCTCTGCTCCTTCAGGACTAAATACAGAGAGGACACAGACTTTGGCACTGGTAGCTCATTTGTCATTCTCAGTGTATTTTTCAGTAAACCACATCTTGTAAACAGAATTAAACAGACCAGAATAACACTTCTTGCTTGGTGTCTTAGCAAATCCCATTCATTTCATAAGCACTAATAGCTCCAGTAAAATAGAGCATTTGCTGCCCTAGGAGCAGCATCAATGGGTAAGTGCTGCACCATCCGACAGTATCTCTGACCCTGTGTCAACGAAGTTACAGAATTACAGAACGGTTGGGGTTAGAAGGGATGTCTGGAGATCCTAGTTCAATCCTGCTACTACAGCAGGTTCACTTAAGCAGGTAGCACAGGATTGCGTCCAGGTGGGTTTTGAATATTTCTAGAGATGGAGACTCCACAACCTCTCTGGGCAGCCAGTTTAAGTGCTCTGTCACCCTTGAAGTAAAGAAGATTTTTCTGATATTCAGATGGACCTGCCTGTGTTTCAGTTTGTGCCAGTTGTTCCTTGTCCTGGGCACTCCTGAAAAGAGTCTGACACCCATCCTCTTGACACCTACCCTTAAAATATGTCTTCTCCAAGCTGAACAGGTCCAGCTCTCCCAGACTTTCCTCATAAAAGAGATGTTCCAGTCCCCTACTCATCTTCACAGCCCTCCATTGGAGTCTCTCCAGTAGTTCCTTACCTTTCTTGTACTAAGGAGCCCAGAACTGGACACAATACTACAGATGCAGCCTCACCAGGGCTCAGTAGAGGAGCAGGATCACCTCCCTCTTCCTAACGCACCCCAGGACACCACTGGCCACCTTAGCCACAAGAACACACTGCTGGCTCATGGACAGGTTGTTGTATACCAGGACTTCCAGGTCCTTCTCTGCAGAGCTGCCTTCCAGCAGGTCAGCCCCCAGCCTGTGCTGGTGTAGGGGGTTATTCTTCCCCAGATGTAGGACCCTTCATTTGCCTTTGATGAACTTCATTAGGTTCCTCTCTGCCCAACTCTCCAGCCTATCCAGGTCTCACTGAATGGCAGCACAGCACTCTGGGGTATCAAACAGTCTTCCCAGTTTTGTATCATCAGCAAACTTGCTGAAGGCACTCTGTCCTTTCATCCAGGTCACTGATGAATAAGTTTAGCAGGATTGGATCCAGTACTGACCCCTAGGGAACACCGCTAACTACAGGCCTCTAACTGGACTCTGTACCACTGATCTCTGGGCTCTGCCATTCAGCCAGTTCTCAACCCACCTCAGTTGCCGTAGTGGAATACGATTTCAGCTGTATTTTGTGCAGACCATCACAAATACAGCTGTATTTTATGCAAACTCAGTAACAAACCAAAGCAGCACAGCAATGCCATCAACTGCCAGTTAGGGCTTAGTTAGTAGCTCTTGGTAGCTTCCAGGATGAAGCAAAAGTTACTGACACAATTATCACTGGTCAGGCCAGCAGTTGTTCTAGTGTTTCTCTCTTATTTCACATGCCTGCTTGAAAGACAATTTCCCCAGCCCCCCATTATAATGACTTTTTTCATACTTACACAAAACTTGATTTTACTGGAAACGACACATAATTCACACAAACACAAGAGCAAGAGACTCAGTCAGACTCTAGTCAGTCAAAGCTGACATGCCCTAGGTCCATTCAAAGCATCATTTTCCTTTATTCTCTTCTCACTATTTTCACAGATGTTAATGACTTTAAACAGCTTGCTTGGAAATATCAAGAAAGCCAGTGACCAAACCCCTGAATAAGCAAATACAGTGCAAAACCAATCACAGATGCTTTATCCATGTGGACAGCTTTCTGGGTAACCATGTACGTACATGGGCAAGAGGGAAAGCAGAGGAGACAACTCCTCTGCTAGTGACCTCCTGACACCAGCATAAAGAATGTCAGCAAGCTCATGTGGGATGAATATTGAGCAGCTGATGTGTTGTACTTTTATTCCTACTTCATCTCAAGGTGGGCTGCTCTTCCACCTACTCCATGGGTGTACTGCTTGCTGACAAATTTATTATGATGAGTCTTCCATCAGCTATAAGATTGCAACTTCAACACAGAAAAACGTACCTGAAACAGCTGAAATAATGAAAATTGAAAGCATGTAAAAATAAGGGGTTATTTGTAAGGGGGAGAGTAGTGGTTGTTTGTTTTGGGTTTTTTGAAGAAGCAAAGTGACCAGAGAAGCAGAAAGAAGTGTCTGGGGTGGGGGGGGGGGGGGGCAGGGAACACACTGAAAGAAGTTGCAGTAGAAAAACTGAGCTGTCAGTCAGGCTAAGCATTTCAACATGACTGTATTCCATTTAATTCCTACAGGAGGAAAAAAATAGAGAAACACCTTCTGAAGGACAATAGCTAGAGTTGCCTATTTTGAAGGAGAATAACTAGAAGATTCAACAAGAAAGTAACTTTAAAGTACAAGAAAAAATCCTAGGTATTTGCATTAGGTGGGAAAGTATACTGCATATAGGTTACATTACTATTTAAACTATAGCTTTGTTTTAGTATTTCCTTGTTTCTAGTGGTAAACTTTGCCATAAAACAGAGAGAAGCACCATTTAGAGACTTTACCACAAAAATTTGGATAAGCTACAAACATATCAAGGACACATTTGGAACAAATATCCAAACCTCTCACAGATCATCCCAACATAATGAATATATCACCAATACCAAACACTCTTTATTTCAATCTGCAGAGGACAGAAGTTTTGACAATTCTAATGCTAGTCATGCTTACTAAGTTTATTCTGGTTATGTTAATTAAGCATTGGGAACTAACCAAGTCCCAAAAAATTAAAGCAACCATAACGTTAATCCAAACTATAATGAAGTGTGGATAGTTTTAAAAGCTACTGCGTTGCACCTAAATAACACAGACCATGTTGTAGATACCATTGACCCCAAATTCTGTAAATGCAATATTTAGCAAGCCCAAGAGCTACTTCAAGAATCCTGCCTAGTAGTATGTATGGAGTACCTTATTTCCAAAACTGCATTTCTTTTTTTTTTCTACTGAATGAGAATAAACTCTTGTGCAAACAAATCTAGGAGGCGAAGTGTAGACCAACGTTAGTCCCAAACTGAACATATCCCATGTCAGTAGGATTTATCCAAGACCATAAACCTACGTGGATATCACCAGATCCACTACTATTGGCAATCATGACCAAAAGTCTTTTTTTGACCCATCTGATGTTTAGCAGAATATCCTGAAACTTGGAAATAAATTTTGTTTAAAATAATTGAGAAACAAGGAGGACCCATGATGTAATTCTTGCAGTGTAGCCAACACTCAGTGTTGGGACAATGTGTCTCAAATCTACCAGATAGAGGTGAAGATGTCTATTAAGTAGCTGACTTTTAAGCCGTCTGTGTTATTCAGAAGCAGTCCATTCATTCATGTGACAACATGACAAATGTCATTTCACATGACTACGTAAATTACAGGGAAAAAGTCTGAATCTTAATCATTTCCTACAATGGTTACTTTACAGCTAGCAAATCATAAACCTTGCATGTCAGCAATTTGTTCTTGTCTGCTCTAGCTTTCCTTTTTTTTTTTTTTTTTTTTGTTTTTGCATCACAGCATAGGTCTTTAAGAAATGAGGAGAACAGTTGCTTCTTTAACACAAACCACCATGTGGAAAAAGTGAGAGCGGCAACTCAGAATAATCTAAGTTTGCATACCTTGGCTCTAGTAATTTCTACCTTCTTCACTGTGAGCTAAGTGCTCACAGTTTGCAATCTCTCCTTATACAAGTACCACCTCAGAATTAACTACCTGGAAGCCCTACAGTACAATCACTTGCAGTGGCCTGAGCCACTTTAACACTTGGCTGTTAATAAACCTCAACCCACCCTTTATTCCTGATGACTTTCAGAGCAACTTCCTTCCCTCCAGCCCTTCTTTCACGAGAGCCATACCGTCCATCACACTCCCATCACTGCTCCCATACTGCTTCACCCTGGTGAAGTCCAGCCAGATAGTAACAAGTACCACCTGCATTTGTGTTGTACTGATATATACACACTAACTGTATATATTTCATATATGTACATGTAACTGTGTGTATATATAGTATACACTGACACTGATAAAACTGTACTAAATATAAGGCTATATCCCCACCAACACATGTATCCCTTACCGTGAAATGTGCCCAGCTGTTAAAGTATACAGAGTAACTTTAAAGCAGGCAGACAGCTCCAGCAATTGATTGACATAGCCCTGCAATAACTGCTGCTATTGGTTATGATGTTGCAACTAGTCTGCAATATAACAGCTTATGAAAAAATCAAATGTTACTGGTACCCTTGCACTACTGTTACTCTGTTACACATTGGCTAACCATAAGAATTTCATCTGAGAGCACAAAACAGGTTCCTTTTTCTTTACAGAGGGAACAAGGAATGCGCCCATTTAAACTGCATCCTGTACAAAGTCAAATAACTGACTAAAAACTTTCTCCAAGGAACCATGAGATCTTAATTTGTTCAAATCATCAGGGAAGAGATTAACTTTTCAGATAAACAGCTTTAGAAACCAGCGTATTATCTGTGCTTCATAAACTATACTTTATTTAAACTTAATTTCAAAAGTTTAAACTAAAGCAGGAAATTAGCCCTCAGTAACCCAGCCAGATTCATCTTCAGCATCTAGAGGACAAATTAAAAACAAAACAAAACCAAATAGTCCTCTTTGCCAAGGAACATAATTCTGCTGTCTCATTACTGTTTTGCTAAAATAATTTAATTAGCAGCCTTCGGATACAGGAAGGAATTTATGCTACATCAGGAAAAGAAGGGCTTGTGGGGGGGGTGAATTGTACACACTGTTCTAGCATACCAGGAACATGGTGTTGAATTCTTCCAGCTACCGGGCCAAAGCTGGACTGGCATGCCAGAACTAAGCACTTTTTTGATCCAAAGTAAGGGAGGGGGGGGATTAAAAAAAAAAAAAAAAGGCACCAGGCAGTCTAACACCTGAGGAGCAGTGCCAAGGTATAGTAAGTGAATTGGATATTGTGCTTCCCCCACCCGTGCACAAATTAAAGTTCCAAAACCACACTGGTCCCCATCTTTCATTATGTTCTGCTCTTGTGGGCACTGACATTTGTCATTCGGGAATCCCATAACTGAGGCTTTTATAGGTAGCTATTTAGGCCAATTCCCCCAGGCTACTCCATGCAACAGCATATTTGATTCCTGCAATAAAGTTGTAGTCTAGGCTAATTTCAACATATGTTTCCTCTTTTAGATGGGAAGCCTGCTTACAGCAGGACTGCACTCTAGATCTCCAGAACAACAGAGGCCTCTACAAAAAAGTATTACCCTTTCCTGAAACTGGTTGTTTAGTATGGCTTACTGCCTGTAGTGCTTAATTTCTAGTCAGTATCACACACAAGGACGCTCTGCAGACAAGGTCCTATGCTTTTGCAAATCTTTGTCATGAAAGCCCTTCTGCCATCAAATCAGAAGAGAGCTATCTGCACACCCAGTTCAAATTTCTCATTAGTGTACGAGTAACAGCTACTCAACAAGAAACTGAGTTACAGTTCAGCTTGAAAGTCCCTGGAATTCAGGAATAAACTGCTTCTCAACCACTTTTTGTCTCAGATATCAACTGTGCTCATCTGTACAGAGGCATTTCTGCAGCTCTCCAGTCCATTTCAGCCATATAAAAAGAATTCTGCAGAGCCAAACTGTATTTTATCCTCACCAACATAATCCATGTGTGGATAGGATAAGCCAAGTCTAAATGAACTGGCAGAGTTTGTATCGCTAGTTAAGATTAGCTAAAAATATCGCCATGATGCATAAACCCAAATAGAAACCTGCTCCATCTACCAGAGCAGTATCAATTCTGCAGTCCCAACAGGTGTAAAAAATAATTCATCTTTGTCACTAAACTACACGAATATGTAGGAGGAAGAGAGCTGTTGACAGAGAAGGGGCATTTGTACACAAATTCAAATTTAAAGGCGTCAGGGTACAGAGCCATCAGAAGCCAGTTTCTTCACCCAGAGATTTCCAATGATCCAAGAAGCTCAATACTATAAAGTTTATCCCTACATTTTACGTGCAAAGTGCTTCAGCCTTCTGAGAAAGGCTTTGAAACTCAGCCCACACTGAAAGACAAGCCTTCCCTGAAAACACAGTTTTAAAGTAGGAAACTAGTTAGACAGTGCCTGGGTACAAGGATCATATTTGTTTTGACTTAGTTCCTCAAATCCTTTGAATACCAGTTCAGAGCACATACTCTATAAAACACTCATGAGAAACTGGCACGTTCACTCAGGCACATATTGATGAACTGCTATTTACAACTACTGTCATTTAAGTACCTTTTTATTGCGAAGAGTAGGATTTGTAACAACAGACACAGAAGATCCTCAAGCAGCTAAGAGCTGCTGAACAAACAAGGGCAATAAAAGTGATTTTTTTCCCACTGCTTCCCATTTGAACACCACAGCCTCAGCTCTGCACAGTAAATTGCTTGCTTCCTGTCAGCCTCCAACTCCTGCATCTCTGTTTTCTGGATGGGAGCAGGGAAGGCAATTCAAGGGTAGTTTCTTTGGTTTGTTGCATAAACAAATGCAGATAAAACAACCATTTCAAATGAACCAGTCCTTCTTAGGATAATTTTCTTGGAGCCTTCATACAATAAAGATTTATTTTCCCAGCTCAAACCCCTCCTCCGACCCCCAACAGTCCTTCATGCCACCGGGCAAGTTGAGCCCCAGTCTCTGTAATTAATGGCTTTGTTTGAAGGTTGTGGGTTTGCCACAGCATAACAGATACCCAACATGCAGCAAAAGAAGTGAATGCACTTACTCGAGAAATAGACAGAGGGACATTGAAATCCTTGCCCCCT
The DNA here is from genome assembly GCF_003984885.1 of Neopelma chrysocephalum. Taxonomy (NCBI): domain Eukaryota; kingdom Metazoa; phylum Chordata; class Aves; order Passeriformes; family Pipridae; genus Neopelma; species Neopelma chrysocephalum. Next base: position 1,822,761 of record NW_020898046.1, read on the forward strand.
TGAAGTCTGAAACCCCAGGGAGCCGGCCCAACCAAAGACACGCTGTAGTTGCTCATGATGTTTAGTATTCAAGGACCAAATCCAAGGAACTGATGCCTGCAGAAGAGGATTAGAGTTTTAATTTAATGACGATAAAAACAAAAGGTACTGTTTGCCATTTTGAAAGCTCTCTTTTTTTGGCTGTATTCCCCTCCCCCAAAATCAGCCAAAAATCCTACACCAGGTCTGTCATTGTGCTTTTATTCCTCACATGTTTTCCTCCATAGGAAGAAACATAACTAGGGAATCGGGTAATATGGACTTGGAGAACTTACACTGCCAAAATATTTGACAACTACTTCTTAGTAACAAAACAGTGTGTGTGGTGAAACTCACACAACATTAAAGCTCATCTTAAAAAAAAGTCAATATGGAGAGAAGCATGAATTGATATATCCCTTAAACCCGAGTATGGAAGACATTAGCACTACTGGCATATTCATTTCTAACAAAATTAATATCATATGCTGCCATGTCATCAGCTCAAAGCTTATTTCTAAATACAACAAAGTCAAAGCATCCCGACTTTGAAGTTAATCAGAAGAAAATAAAATCCCTGTGAGTTTTTTATTTTTATAGCATAGCTTCAAGTGGTAGAACAATGTCACAGACAAAACAGATATTAAAAGCAACCCTCAAATGAAAGCTGTGAACTAAAGCAAAGTATCCACAGCCACAACTCAGTGCTAAGCAAAACCCATACATCTCCCTCTTTACAAATGTGGGCAACAAATTACCTTTAAAAGGCAACCGAGGCACTTAATTGCTGTTCAGCGTCAAAGATAAGGGCTTCAGTTTCACCTCAGATAAGCGATGTTACAATGACATCTTAGGTAGTGGATGCCGTCTATTTTTGTATAGTTGAAGCCAGGCAGGAGCACACCAGGGCGGGCTGGTGTAAGACTACACCGGGGCACAGCCAGATTCCATACTCGTATAGGGACATTTAAGGTGGACCTTCAGTCAAGCAGCAGCGAGTTGGCTGCAAACCCCACCAAACTCTTCAAAGCCCGGTTTTAGCTGTTCATACACTGCGGGGGGGGGGGGGGGGAGGGCTGCGTTAGTTTTTTTTAGGTTCTCAAACACAGCCCACCCTCAAGGACCACGAGAGCAGGACTGTCGCACAGCCCCTGCCGGCACAGGGATGTCATTCCCCAAGAAAGCCACCCATAACACACCTTTCTGGGTACACCTCCAATAGCAGCAGAAATCCACACTTCTCAGAGTTGGTTCTAAATCAAACAGTGAACTTTATTCACACCGACGGCCACTCAGGTAACCAGAGCAAGGCTGCTGGCATTGGGCAGTACCAGATACATATTAGGAATCAGAATTTGGAGCTTGTAACAGAGGTGCCTGTGTACCTGGGCCATTCCCAACCTGCCCCTGCCTGTTGGCATCCAGCAAAGGGGTAGTTCTGACCCCAGGCACTGACTCAACACACCACTGAGCTCTCATGTGGCTAAAGAGGAAGAAAAGTCCCCACCAAGTTTGAGATAGGATATTTAGGGGGCTTGCTCACCACTAAAATGAGAACTAAGTTTTTTAATTGCCCTGTGCAAGGAACTACTGTAAAAAGAGGATTTAAATTAGTCACAGATTTCTTTCTGCATAAGAATACAAATACTTTTCACTACCTTTAAATGAAATCCACTGCAGTGACAGGTCACTGTAAACTATGAGACTGCAGAAAAGCAAACCACATCTAGTGACCAGCACACATGCAGTTGTTCAGCACAGGCAGAAGGCTGAAACGAAAGCACTCATTTGTTTGTTTGGGTTTTGCTTGTTTGTTTGTTTTAAACTGAGTAACAGCTAGTTACAATTACAGACCTAGAAAAGAAATTGAATTATATTGGGAAATGATACTGTTCTTTTGCATTTGTGGCAACTAGATATAGGAGACTGCATGCTGAAATACCGTTCATCACTCTCAGCATCACTCATTTTTCCTTTCTCATCCCCTTAATTCTGGCATGTCTGCATCTCTAGGCTTACAGATACACCAGGAAGGAGCAGCAGACAAAGAAGATCCATTCAAAGTTTTATTTAACTAATTTCTTAAAATATGTCAGAGCAACAGCAAAGAGAAAACACTTCAACCCACCTACCCCGCTTCACGTGGGGAGCATTGTGAAAACACACCAGCTAAGGGTCAAATTGTGCAACTCTCCTTTAGATGATCAAACGTTCAGTGGATCTACTTCTGGAAGGGTGAATTTCAAAACCCAGGCAGAAACGCCGGCCTGCACCACTGCCGGACAGGGCACAGAGCAGCAGGGACGCAGCAGTGCCCAGCGGGGCTCTCCGCCCCCCCCCGGGAAAAGTAGCTGAGGGGTAGCGCTAGCACAAGCTCCCGTACTCCGCGGCACCTCCTTTGCGCAGCTCGCCGGAACGAGTTGCCCTAGGGCCACCTAGGCAGGGGGGACCAGACACCCCACCCCACACCCCCTAGCGCGCTCGGTCTCGGTTCCAGGCACTCCAGAGGCACCTCGGCGTGCAGCCCCACCTGTGCCACAAAGCCCGGGGACCGCGGCACACCAGAGCCCCATGCCCGAGCAGCCCTGGGGGGACCGCAGCGCGCTCGGCTCAGGGCAAGGAGTCCCACGGGTGTCCGGCAGCCCCGCCGGGCGCTCCGCAGCCGCGACCGACTTCGCGCCCCCGCTTACAAAAAAAAAAAAAAAAAAAAAAAAAAAAAGAAAATAAGCACCGTGAAGCTTTAAAAACCGCGTCCAGCCTACCGACTTTTTGCCCAATCCCCCCTTCCCCCATCCCCTGTTTTTTGCCGCCCCCGGCAGTCACTCACCCGGCGGTGAGGCACAGCGCAGAGCGGCGAGGACACCCGAAGCGCGTCTCGTCTGGCAGGCGGCAGCTCCGTCCCCCCGGTCTTGTTTTCACTTCCGTCTCCCGCCGCTCCTCCCCTGGCCCGGCCCGGCCCAGCCCTGCCCGGCAGACACGGGATGGGACGGGACGGCGGAGCGGGGCAGGGGCCGGAAAGGCTCAGGGGCGACGTTCCCCGCTTTTATTGGGTTTTGGTTTTTTGATAGTAAAACGCTCGCTTTCACCCAGCTTTGCTTTACACACAAGTAGCTCAAGGCGCACCTGTGAAACGCAAGGGCGAGCGGGAAGGGGCTGATCCCCGTGTGCCGCTCCAGCTCCTGCCCCGAGGGAAGGGGCTGCTGTGCCGGGCAGAGAGGGGGGAAGCTGCTAGGGCAGCCTGCAGCAGAGCAGGAGACCTTGCAGAAAGACGGAGTTTGGTTTATTTAATGGGGAGTAATGTGAGGGCTGACAGGGATGTACTTGCCTCCTGAGTGCATCAAAGTGGGGAATAGCAGCGAGGCAGAAGAGCTGTTCAAGTTAACAAAAAACGCTGGCACAAGAACAAACGGGTATAGAGTAGCCATGGATAAATTCAGCTCAGAAATTAGAGGGGATCTGCCAGCAAGGAGGAAAGGAAGGTTTCTGGCACAGCCTCTCCGTAGGAGCGAGTGCAAGAATTGAAACGGGTTCTAAACTGATGCTTGATCAGATTAGGTTATACAACTGTTTATTTAACACAGAGACAGTCCATTTGGCAATCTGCAAGCCTGAAGCAGGGCAAGCTGGCTGGGAGAGCATGCTGCTGGGCTTGCCAGTGCCAGCCACTTTGCAAGAAGTGGGAACTGGGCGAAGATGAAGCGACAGCACTTCTGTGTCATGTTCAGCTGCACCTCACGGCTAGGTGAGGCTTAAGGTTCCTGCTGTACTTCATGTGCGTCAGAAATCATTACAAGTAAAAACGGCTGTGAAAAAAATGTGCATGTGGTTAACAGTACCATTAGTAGTACCATTCAAAGGATTTCAGTCCCCTCTGCAAGCATGGATTTACTGGGGAGAAGTGCAGGAAGAAGCTTTAAATTCTATTTATCACCAGCCAACACAACACACAGTCCTCATAATGGATGGCCCTGCCATTCCCCCTTGGCCCAAAAGCACTGTCCCTTGCTCGCTTTGTCACCTGCCCAGCTGAGAGGCTGTGTTTGGCCCTGCTGTGCCCATTTCACAGGCTAACCTGAGTGGGAGCCCTCAGACTGGAGGTTATGCTGGGTTAGGAGACACATGCCCTAGGTGCCTGGGTGTGCATGAAACCAGGTCATGTCCAGTCCTCTGAACCCTAGTTACGTCAACCATTACAAGGGTATTTTAACATTGTCCCACCTCATTGTGTGTCTTCTAAGTTGCCGTGACTAGGACAAATGCATCTCAAACAGTATCTCAAAAATAAAAGCATCTAAACCCCACACTGCTGTAGCTGAACCACTCTTTCAGAAATCTGTCTTCTTTAGTCTGCACTTTTTCTATTACATATCTCTAATCAGGCAAAACTGAAAATCCCCATTATATTATATGCACAGACTGTCTCACATGATTTTAATTCATGGAGGTAAAAATTCCCCCAACACAGGGATTTTTCATTGTGTCACAAGGGCCTTAGGTTGCTGTCATGCTGTTTCATTTATTAGAGTAGAAAAAGCTCCAGGACCCCACTCCCAATTGTGAATCACGTGACATTTCCAAGGTCATGGGGCCCCTGTGCTGACTGCTTGGGTAGCAATCTGCTCTCGGCTCACCGGAGCACACAGCCTGTGGCCATGCTTGATTTTGCACTTTGCCACTTAAGTGAAAAACATCCTTTTCCACTTCAGTTCTCCCAAAGCCTTCAGCTTTTCTTGTCAGTGGAGTAGCTTGCCCAAACTATCTGCACATGCAGCATCTCAAGACACTGTTACGTTAACTCACCGTGACTGAGGAAGAACTTGCAGGGAGACTTTTACTGGTTGGCATTGCAGCAGGTTTCACCCGTGGCAAGTTCTCATGCAATCTGCACCATCTCCACCCACTGCACTCAGGCCAGTGCCACTCCCAGTTCAAAGCTGGCAGTCTCGTCTTTAAGTCCGTCATCACTTTTCTGCGGCGTGATAACAAATGAATCTGTTTTCCTTTGCCTCCAGAGACAGGGCACAGAAATAGAGGCCACTCATTAGTTCAAGTTCTCCCCATTCCTGGTCACTTTTCAAATATTCTCCTCTTTGAGAAAAAGCTTTTCATTAGAGCTGAATAGTGAAATAAGAGATAGTAAGTTGAGCAACAAACCTCAGCAGCAGCTAGAACTGTGGCCTGCCTGTTCTTCCTACCACCACCACCAGATTTTTAGACAGAGCTTGCATTTTTCCCACTTAACAAGGAAGGAAGAAGTCTGGAAATTAATTAAATGCAGTAAGTCAGCTAGCCATGCAGATACAACCTATCTCTGAATTACTCAGACACTTAAGTCTCGTTTAAATGCTAATGAAATGCCTTAGGTGCCAGATAATGGGCACTTGCAAAACCGACAGAGAGTATCACCTGAGGCGTTGAAGTACAAAAAGGCGCTTGTAGATGGAAAAAGTAGCCTGTAAATTATGAACAGATTAACAATGCACAGTAGAACTATTCTCAATTAACCAGCACTTAATCTAACATTAGCTTTTTGCGTGTTTAAGGCACTGAACTACGAGCTGTGCTTTTACTGCACTGCTACTTTCACTTTTGCTTTTCTTCCAGAGGTAAAGCTAATGCAAATATTTACACTCAGCATATAACTGGTGTTCAGCACAAAGTAACCCTCTCTCTAAAGAGGTTAATGTGAATATTATCTATAGCCTAACAGCTTATTTCCAATTCCAAGACAGCTCTGTGGCCAAAAAATGAAACGAATTAGATATTTTCTATGTGTTTCTGAGAAGCAGGGGCTGCAGCCAGCTTTTGACAGGGCAAGCTGTTGCACTTTGGTCACAATGAAGCCCAAAGTGCCTAATACTTGTATCACAGAAGGACTTTTATTTTTCCGTTTGTTTGGTCTTTTGTGTTTTTGTTGTTTGTTTGTTTTGGTCTGTTTTTCGTTTTCCTGTCCCTGTTTTGGAAAGATAGCCGGTGCTGAATGACATCTTCTCTCATGCATCCTGTCCATCACAATAACTCCAGTTAGCCCAAAGACTTCCTTATGTGGGAGGAGCCAGTGATGGGGCACAGAGTGGCTGGCCAGAAGTTCAGGATTCACTCAGCTGGGCAGCTACACCCACCCAATTCACTTTGGCTCGGCTTTGTCAGCCAAAAAAAACCCCCCATGATCAAGTTTACTCTTACTTGTCATCTTTTTTTTTCTCCCTCATCTTAGAACCCTATTCTCCCTCCAGATATGCTGACCATCTTCACTTTTCATCAGCCCATTTTCCCACCAGGCATGTTTTCTTGCATTGCTGATTCTGTAAGCTGTCATCCTCTCTGACTACAGTTCACTCACTATATTGGTGATCAAGACAGTTTTTAAGCCTGTGACTTTCATCAGATTGAAAAGTTAGCAGCGCTGGTCTTCCTGCTTTAGATAGTTAGCCACTAAAGCTCTTACTGTTATAAATGGATTTATTGTCTTTTTTAAACAATGATTTCTTCTTTTTTTTTAGCCTATCAAGCCTTCTTTAATTTTTCTTTATTGTTCCTTTTCTTTGCAAAGAAAAAGTAATATTTACTAATACAATACTCCTTATTTATAGTGACTCTAGAATCTCAGTAAGTTGTGTAAACAAAGGAAATAAGTGTTTGTTATTACTGGACTCCTTTGTAGTGACTGAGTGGTCACATTGGATCCTAATCATCCCAAGCTCTAAGCTAGAAAAATACGTTTTATTCCCTCCTTCTCGGGTAAAAGAAGGACCACCTATGTGTATGACACAGCCCATGCTACAGGTTAAACATTTCCTCCTTGTGAGTCCAAATCAATGAACACGAAACTAAATCTTTTCATTCCAGGAAACACGAGAAGCCTTTTGAGGAACTCAAGGTTACATACTTATCACATTAAACATGGCCCATTTTAGGGACTGAAACCAATCTGAAGCTTCTCAGTACATCACAGCCTGAACAACTTCATCCTCAGCCCCACTGTGAAGCATTAGCCACATTTTACAGATGGTGACCAGAGGCAATAAACATTTATACATGCAAGGAATCAACTGTCGAAGAATTGAAACCAGTTCTTCCAAATTCTTGCACAGCTTCCTAACTACTGGATTACCCTACCTCGGGCTGACATAGCCCTTCGTGCTTCTTCAAATGCCGCAATATATGGGAAGGAAAAAAAAAATCAGAGCCAAGCAAGTTACAGGAGTAATGCCTTCAATCATCCCTGCTCTTACCTCTTGAAGCAAGCTGCCTGCCTTAATTTGCTTTTTCCTTAATGGCAGGGAAAGGTTAATGCAGAAATCTGTGGCCTGGTGTGGTTTAATTACAGTCCATCAGCTGTGCAGGAAGGGCTTTCTGAGTGATGTCTTTGAGCTATGTTTGACATTCACCATGAATACCAATTAAGTAGCGATTGGCAGGTAGACAACCAAACTTTCAGAGTGATCCTTGCAGTTATTCATATTAATTAATGTCATGGGAGAAGAGGTGCAGCTTCGCCTATAGGCTTCTGTGTAATATATTGCCTTAGCGAGGGAGGGAGCGGGTGCAAGCTGTGGCACGAAGAGCCTGGCAGGTCAGGAGCAGCCCGGCACATGGATTTGGACAGATGCCACAGGAGGGGTGCAGCAAGCTCCCCAGCGTTATTCCTGCTGGCACCTCTACCTCACAAAAGCACAGCCTGTTCATAAGACAGGTCTGTTCTGCAGTTCAACACAGGCACTCAGCAGATGCCATTTGTGGCTCTCCCACCACAACCGCGCGTCATCTTCAAGTCAAATCACTTCAGCCAGTTCGTGTAAGTGAACTGGTACAAAAATGAACATAGTCAAAACTAGTGACATCCCAGTGTATAAGCAGGTCTAACAATGCATTTACAGGCGTATAGAAATAAATACAGAAAAAAAGAATCAACCTAGCTTTCCTGTTGTGTTGACTTAACTGACTTGAATTTTATAACACCTTAGGTAAATCCATATAAAAACCTGTGCACGCAGAGACCTCTCTAGGCCTTTGTAACCATGTCTAGAGTTATATTTCTCTGGGGGGAAAAAAAAAAGAAGCCAGGCATGAGAGCAGTAAGATCTGAGAACATGTCCAGGAGATCTTATTTTAGCTGCTGCCCACAAAAAATATTAAATCAACTAATAGCCATTCCCACAGTAAATAAAATACCTCTAATCTTTACTGACAGAGGAGAATGGGGAGAAAAAAAAGAAACAGCCACTAGAGAAGCTTATATTTATACATTTTAAGAATTTGAACCAAACTTGTACACACCAGTGACATATTTATGTGTGAATTATGTTACTATGATTTATTTGTGAAAACACCAGTTCCTTGTTGGCTTTGCAAGGTTGGCTTGCCACAGAGATCTGGGTGTCACCACCAGAAGAATGAAACCTGCGTTGTGCTAATATTTCTGGCTGAAATGCTGTACATAAATCAAGATGAGCAAGAGGGACAGAAGGGACCATAAGTACATAAGAGTGTCTTGCATCCCTAGTGGGCAGTCAGAAACTGCCACCTCTCTATGCCCTCCTTGGGTGGATCAAGGAGTCACACAAACTGATGTGTCATCAATCCTGAGCCAGAGCCTTTCCCTCCCAAAATGCTACAGCATTTCTTCCCATTTGAATTTACATCTTAAAAGCTTTTCTGATCCCAGCTGTTCCAATCAGAAGGCTGTCCTCACCTCTGTTTGCTTTAATGGCCAGCAACCTGCATCTCATTTCCAGATTAAGTTTAGTCACATATGAGTTTAAATAGTTCTTATCCCTCACTGCTGTTTGACTCCTGTGTATTTTTAGAGGGAAACCATATCCTGTATCAACCTTCATTTTCCTGAGCTGAATAAGTTGAAGTTGCCTTGCCTCCACTTGTAAGGAAAGATTGTGGCATTCCTGGTGATCTCGGTAGCCTTTCTTTACACCTGTTCAGATTTGTATTTTCCATGGTCATGAGACATCAAAATCATATATAATGTCCTAAGGACACGTTACTGATGTCATCTTCTGTTGTAGATTTAGTGTTTCCACTGGAAACATCTTGACTGACACGTCACAGAATGACATTTCCCTCTCCAAAGACAATCGTATCAGTGGTCCACAGGTACTAGGGAATTTCACAGTTGATTAATTCTTTTTTTCTATTTTTCTTCCATTTTCAGCTTACTGACAAATGATATCCATATGTGTGCTTTTGTTATTTATGCTTCTGCCTTTAACTTCTTTACATTCTTGTTCTTCTGGTAATATTTTTCAAATCTCTTCCCTCCTGATAGGGTCTCCCAATTTTTGTCATCCATAAATGCCATCAGCAAACTTGCGGTTTTTGTGCCTAGTTTAATGATGAAAACATTAAGCAGGAAAGATTCCAAGACCTTTTAATTTTTTAATCATATATTTATATAATTATATACATGAATGCATATAAACTGCCTTTCTGCCTGGTACTTTCTGTTGCAGGATTATCTAGTTTAGTCTTCCTGTTCATCTTGCATAAAAATGATGACCTTGAGCGGCATAAGGATTGAAACAGGACATCAGATGCTGTCCTAAAGCCCAGACGAATGGGATCTGACACATTCCTCTTGTTTATAATCGCAGTGACGAAGACAGCTGTGAGGTTAGTCTGACACGAGCTGCCCTTGGCGAGCCCAAGAAGCCGTGCTGGGAGGAAAGTGCAGAAGTGCTGCAAGCACAGTCTGTAGAGATGTTCAGACCAGAGCCAGCAGGAGCCAAAGGCCACTCAGAGGTCTGAGTGAAGATGGAAACAGAGAGAGAGACAGTATTAAAACACTGAGACGTTTCACGATGTCTTAGACACAAAACTGTCATGCCAATATGTGCAAGGCAGCAGAAGCAGAGAACTTAGGAGTGTCATAGAATCATAGAGTAGTTTTGGTTGTAAGGGGCTTTGAAAGATCATCTAGTCCAATCCCCCTGCAATGAGCAGGGACATCTTCAACTACCTCAGGTTGCTCAAGGCCCTGTTTATTTCAAAACAGGACAGGGAACAAAAAAAAGATGGGGAAAGCAGTATTTTAGAGTTTTGTTTAAAGATGTTAAAGCAAAGGTAAAATACTCCCTTACACAATTTGAGAAAAGGAGAAAAAAAAAGAAAAAGTTGTTGTTGAAAGGCAAGTATTTCTCACCCATGCTTCCTATCAGCAAGGTGGTCACCCAACATGGAGAAATCAAAACTGTGGATATCTGGGATATTCTGTAAGAGCTTATTTACTATATCCACATACGGAAAAATGTATCAGCCATTCCTTGTAGAGGACAGATTATATATAAACAACTGCAAGTGAAGCAGGACCTAATGCAATTGGTTTTACATGCCTCTGCAGTCCACAGCATCTGTGCAGCTACAGGTGGGACATGTAGTCACATTAATCAATCTAGGGCTAAGCAGGAGCTGACAGTACTTTGGAGGAACATGAAGTGCCTGCAATGTATTAGCTGGGCACAGCCCTGCACTTTCCTTCTCTTTTTATGAGGACAACCTTCCAAAGCACAGGAATACAATCCCCTCTTTCTCTAAGCTTTTATTTTAAAGAAAATGTGACAGTGACAGAAGGGTGACATTAATCACCTTAGCTACAGGGTACATGTTGAATGCATGACACAGATGGCACAGCAGTAGCTGCAGTGTCTGTGCTATGTGACAGAAAAACGTATTAGAGAGTAGTTAAAGCAACAGCTAGAAAACTGGTGGAAGACAAACCAGTGAAAATGAGAGGGAGAAGAGTGAGAAGTTTTAGCCACCACTTATTGCCTCTAAACTCATATTGTTTCTAAAAATACAAAAGTAGAAAGCTGGTAGGATGTGTTGATGCCAGAAAACTTTCAGCAAGTGAAGGGCCATGCTGGTGCCCAATATAACATTGAGCCTCCTGAGCTCGAGGATTGAATCTGACAGCCATGTCCTAAGCTACTGCTCAGCTCCACCTCAGCTTGACAAAAACTTCAAAGCCTATTAAAATCAAGTAGAAACTTTCTGTGGCTCCAGCTCCTAAATTTAAAATTGGCACTGCACTTTGTCTCGCATTTCGCCTCTTCCCCAGCCCTGTAGCTCGATACCCCTTGTTAGCCTGCCCGGGATGGTTTCTGTCCATCTCTTTGGAGAACATTTGTCACCCGGGACTGCTCCAGCCCCTGGTTTTTTTGTAGAGAAGGAATTTTGGCAGCAATTAGCTGAAGTGAGTTTCAGGACCTTCAGCCTGTTTGTCTGACCTCTGGAAGTAGGTGGCTAATTCAAGGACAATGGAAGCTGTCGTGTTACCTGTTTCCAACATGAAATCAATCAGGGGAGAGCGGGAGTGAAGTCAGCCTTTCTGTTTTGATAAGAGGATGGCCAAAGATCTCTGGAATGAGTGGAACTCCAGCAGCCACTCGGGCGCAGGGATGTCTGCTATTTATACACCCGGGGGTAGGGCTGGGGAACAAAGTGGTTCTTCTGCTCCCATTTTATTTTTATTTGCCTGAAACTGAAGGGGAAGGGCACAGCTCACAAGTTGTATCATTCAGAAGAATGTGTGGACAGTTTTAAATTTTTTCGTCCTTTATGATGAGAAACAAAATGTTACCAGTGTAGCATTGTGTCACATATATGTATAAAAACATATATATATATTATTATTATGTGTCTAAATATTGTTTCAGCTTTCAAAACTAGAGTCTCTCTAAATACAACCTTTAAAAAAAATGAAAAATTAATCCAATATCATGTGTAATAATGATGCACCTTGTCTGTGCTCCACGTGTCAGCATACAGAAGACAGCTTCACTCAGGAACCAGTTGCCTTAATGACACAGAGCGACAGGGATATCAAAGCAGAACAGCTGAGAGAGACATGAGGCACACACCGGTTCAGATTTTATATGACAAAAGTCAAAGTAATGGTGTTTTGCAGAGTTTAATTCATGTGGAGAACTGTGTCTGAAGCTCAGTTACATACATATTCGTGCTAAGCCTCATTGGGAGTAGACGCAAGTCATCCCAAAGTTTGGAATTTTTTAAACCGACTGGAGACATAACTTACACTCATTGCAGTGGTTTTTGCCTTTGAGGAAGGGAGTAGTAGCACTTAATTCCATTTAAAAGTGCCCTTTGCCTATTGACAGAGATAAGTCCCAAGAGAGTCACATCCAATTCTCCAGTGCTAAATATGACAGAAAAGAGTCGTTGGGAAAAGAAGCCCAGCACAAAACCCTCGGGAACACTAATTGCAAGCTTATTTTAAGCATCTTGCATGGTCTGAATAGTTTACAAGGCTGTTCCAGTTGCTGAGAAGTCAGAAGTCTTGGTAATAAAGACCCTTGGGAAACTGATCCATCAGTTTTACAAGTTTACAGTGTTGCTGGAAAAGTGCCAGGGAGCTGGTCCCTGGAAATGAATGAAATATTTCTGTATTACCTCATATAGCTTGCAACACTGTAGTAGCTGAGTAACTTGCAAGTGCTACTGCATTCATCATTGCAGTATCTGAATAATCCGGGGAAGTGGGAGTATAAGCAGCTATAAAAATATTTTCACCTCTCTTTTGTGGGCAGGGTTTCCACCACTCCTAGCCCAGCAGGGAAAAATCTCCTTGAAAAGTTTCCCTGCATGGGGCATAGCTCAGACCCTAAGCATGGATCCTGACCCTCCCCAAGGCAGGTTGCTCTCCTTTTGCCACTCAAGCCTGCTTCCAGGCCTCTTCCAACAGGCCAGCAGTGCTCACCTAACCTCAGTTTCTGTTTCTCACTGGACTAGCCAGTGGACTATGACGATTTTCTGTGAAGATAGAGGCACGTACAAGAATTACCAGATTAGCCTCTATGGGCTGGTTTCCCTCACCCCACAAACCATGTGGACTGAGGCATAAAACAAACATGTGGCAAAGGACACTTAGGAGCCATAGGAACTTTTCATTAATAGCTACATGACCTGTAACTTAGGCTTTCTCATAGATTATTGACATTATGTTATTTTTAACATTAGCAGTCACTGGGTATGTATCTATGTTTTCAAACAAAAGCATGGCTCCAGCCCAGAGGCTCTTTGCAAAACAATTTGCTGCTCCTTCCCCCTCCACCTCCTCTTTTCCTTCCCTCTCCACCCAGAAAATTCACATCCAAATTCAGTTATCTCTGTTTAACCGACAGGAAGTGCCAAAGAAAAAAATAATTTATGATAGATTTAAGAAAATAATACATCATGTATGCAGTACATACACACCATAAAACACTTTACAATGCCATAACCCAAAATATGGGTTACGAGCAGGTTAATCAGACTTATTTCAAAATAGCTTGTTAGAAGAAAAAAATATGAGAAGAGCTGATTGCAAACAGAGCACATTTTCCGTGTCTCACCAAAACCTTTGCAAAAAAATGCTCTTAACTGGTTCTATTTATGAGAGGGAAAACAGCATGAGAAATTACTTTTTTCCTTCTTGCACAAATCAGAACTTGACTGCTGAGAAACAATACACCCTGTCCTGCAGTGTTAACCTTACAGCCTCGGGCACTCGGCTTGAAATGCCTCATAAAGCAAACAACCCCTTCTGGAGAGAACCACCTCCTTATCTATTCAAAGAGAAAGGAAGAGGTAAAGGATGAGTGATGGCAGGAAACTCACATTTCATTCCAGTGACGAATTTTGACCAGCTTTTCATTCCTGTTGCTGGAGATGCAAGTCCTTAAGAGGACCACAAAGACAGGGATGAATGTACACAGCTCCTTGTAAGGAGTAGGGAAGCTCTTTTTGGCAAATAAACGTTTCCACTGTTGTTCAGTCATCAGGATCACCAGACAGAGGGTGTGGGCTTATGTTTTTTCTTGTTTTGGGCCTGTCTAGCCAGACTTTTGCATAACTTCCTCCAGCCTGTTCCACTGATCTTTGCAACGATTTGGGCAGTTCGTCTGCATAGTGTTCTGTCTGACCTGACCAGTGATGTCCTAGGAAATCAGCTGTGTCAGGAATACATTGATCCCTGTGTAGGTGCACAACCAGTCCAGGGGCTGGGGCAGGTAGGTCCCCATATCGTCAGGGACAGCTCTCATCACAAGAGCAAGCTAGCGGGGCTGAAACATAGTGGGCATGCCAAACCATGACTGCCAAAACGGTGGACATCTCTAGCAGGCAGGGACTGTGGTTGCTTGAGATGTCAGTAAAGTCTGACCTAAGAGCAAATGCCTGGGGAAAATGGTGAGCTTAACAGCCATATTATTGCAAGTCCAGAAATATGCAGGACTGTAAATAAGCTGTTCATATGATGGAGGTAGATACAGATGTAAATGAAAGACAGGATAAAATGAAGCATATTGGCAAAAAAACAGATGCTGTCAGACTCACTCCATAGCTCTCCTGGATACAAGAATCCCTTTACTAGAACACAGAAATGAAGTAGATTTTATCTCCAAGAACTTCAGGAAAGCATCAGATCTAGGAGTGCTTGGGAAGCTATAAAACCAACTGCAGGAAATGGGGATGGCTACCAAAAAAAAAAAAAGAAATAAAAAAGTTGGTAAAAACCTCCCAAACCGGAAATTTCAAAGGAATGCACAAGTCTGTAACAGTGGTGAGAAGGGATGTATGGATCTGCAGAAGGGCTTCTTGCACAGTTACTCAGGGTTAGTTTTGAAACACAAAGTATTATTTGTCCCATCGGCTGTGCTAATGCAAAAAATCTGCTTTCTTCTTTTTGACAATAAATAACCTTAAGGGGGTATTCCTAACCCAGAGAGAGAGTGGAATAAGTTAAGGATGGGTGTTGGCAGCCTTGCAAGACTGAAATCTTGGACCAAACTTCAGGGCAGCTGGGATAAGGCAACCTCACTTATGTTTCTGGATGGTGTTTGGTCTGTTTACAAAAGATTGGGGGGTATGAGCAGAGTAGGAAAGTGGTGAACAAGACTGTGTAACACAAGTTGCCTTGCTGTAGAAGAAGTCAAATTTAAAGAAAATGCATAAATAATTTTACATTATCACTTTGTCTTAAAAAACTGTGATATTGAACATAATCTTTAATCCTTGAAACATTTAGAATATCAGGAATAAGTTATTAGTTTATGGCTTTTAGCTCTTGTTTTTGGAAAGTATAGATTTCTCTAGCTAAGGACAAAATACAGGATGTATCATTCCAATAGTGATCATTCCTCATATTCAGTTTTATTCCAATGGCTACAAACCTGCTTGACCCTAGCTAAGTTAAAAGGAAGAACTAAAACGAGAAGGAGTTTTAATAAAAGTAACACTGCATCAGGTACACAAACTTCCTGGAACAGCTAAAATTTACAAACAGAGTCATGGATTTTGGCAGAGCACTGGAATGTTTTGATGAGGTCACTAAGGGTATAAAGTGACAGAAAGACATGTATTTGATTATCTCTTAAATTTATAGAGGATTTGCTGGCTTGAAAAGAATTTTTAGGATGACTGGCATAAACAATTTGTGTAAGCTAATGATGTTGGGATTTTATATACAATTCTATTTATATATAAACTGGGAGTAGTTTTGCTTCTTGATATAGGCTCCTGCATAGGCAGGGGGTGTGATTCTGCATTTGCTGCTTACAAGTTCATTTGGACAGAACCACCCAGCAAATGCCAAAAGATCCCACAGCAGACTGGCAGAATTCACCATAGACTCCCCGTAACTCCCACTATAGACTCCTTATAACTCCCACTATAGACCGCCAGAGACCCAGTCAACAACCACCATGACAATAACAAAATTGCTCTGCTGAGAACTGGCATAGGCCAGCAAGGAACCAAACAAGATTTATTAGCAGCCTTTATGTAATTGACACAGAAAACTTTGTGTACTCTCATTCTAAGAATAGACTATCCAGTGACGAAAGGGGTTTAATGGAAAGATAACTGTAGACCCTTCGTGCTTTAAAAAGCATCTCATAGTCTCTGAGTGACTACTTCTTTGCTTGTCCTCATCTTTCACTTCCATTCAAAGCTGTGTTTTGACCATGTACATGTATGTCCATTAATTACACAAGTCTTAAAGCAAAAGCAAGGAAAAAAGTATTGACTTTAAGATGTGAAGGGGCCTTGATGGAATTGCTCTGCCAACATTTAGTTATGAACCCTCTTCCAGGGAACAATATTCTCTTTCCAAGGTTTCACCACCAGTCCTAGTGGTGAAAAAAGCCCATCTGGTGAAAAAATGACAACAAAATCCTTTGTTTTCCCACAGGGTTTCTCAAAAATGTATCTTGAGCAACTTTAAAGGTAGTTAACTGCTGTCTTTGCTCTGCGGATGAGTAAAGCTACCCGTTAAGTAACAACTCCAGCATATCTCAGCAGGAACAGAGGAACGGCGACAAAGGACTAAACACAAACATTTCCCACTTTAGAAGCAGGGATTGCTTACTAGAAAAATGGCAAGAAAGAAAGATCATGCCATAGGGCTTTTAGCTTTTTTTAATTTTGCTTTTAAATGCTAGAGGAAGCAGTTTCACGAGGATGGAAACAACATACGGAGGGGAAGGGAAACAGACTGAAGATGGGGAAGCAAATGAGAATCAAAGAAACAAAGCTTCTTAACTGCGTGCTGAATGTAGGGGTGGAAGAGAAGACATCATGAGGTTTGTAGGTGAATTTGTTGCATTCACTCCACTGCCTGTTGCTCTCTAGCTGAGGCAGCTAAGTGACAGACAACCCTGTCACCCCTGTGGATAGAGAGTTCAGAATAATAAAAATAAATAAATAAAAATTAAGTTTATTCCAACTGAATTTAAAGGAGAAAAAAAGCAACTGAGAAAAGGCTGAGGTAATGCACCCCACAGGTTCACAATACTTTTTGTGCATCTCTTGTTTTCAGAGAGATTTGAAAGGCCCATTGTTAGTTGAGAACTATTTTAAGTGCTGAAACGGGCAGAGATGTGGTCAAAGAACTGAGAAAACAGCCAGCTCTATGACAAAGGATAAAATGTAAACAGTGAAGTGTGATTTTTTTCCAATCCTTCCTCCAGAAACACTGATCTCCCTAAATTTACTTAGAGCTTATTTGCAGTCATCTTGAGAACCACATTGCCCACCTTCCCTCTGGCTTTGTGAAGCACAGCCAGTGCTCAGCAGCGTGTGTGGCTGAGAGTTACCACCCAGAGCCATTCAGGCTGGGAAAGTGAAGCAGACTGTGGAGAAACATCTGTTTCTTCATCAGATGGGGAGATATTAGAAATTTTTTTTTCACTGTTGGGGTGGTCAGGCATTGGAATAGGTTGCCCAGGGAGCTGTGGAGTCACCATCCCTGGAGGTGTTTAAGGGGTATCTGGATCTGGCACTGAGTGCTGGGTGTATGGTTGGACTCAGTGATCTCAAAGGTCTCCTCCAGCCTTGATGATTCTATGATTTAATGAAAAACTGCTGTTCAGAAAGCATTTTAGTTAGGAAGTAGCTACAGAAACCAGATACTAGCTGCAGAACATGACACAGGATCATGTTAGCACTGTTCTAAGTGGCAATCTTTTTCCTAACAGAGTTGACTCAAAAACTGGTTCTCTACTTAACAGCAATAAAAAGCTATTTTATAATTTGCAACTCTCTAAGCTGTAGTTTGCCAATATCCATTTATGGCAGCATTCTCTCCCAAAGATGCTGCCATCTTCTCTGTTTACAGCTAATACCTCAAGCACCACAATTTCCTGAATGGCTTCTCTGGTCTTTTTTTTCCAAGGGATAAGTGTATTCCTGCTGTCTAATCCAGGATTCGCAGCAGTAGCTGTGGGGATCTGGACTTGGCCATACGTCTACTTTTTAGACTCTGTAAAGTGAGTCTGCTTTAATTTCATAGATACTAAATTAGATTTTATCTCAAATGTAGGTCTTAGTTTTATAGATGCTGCCACTGAGCCACACTTGTTTTATAGCGGGAGTCTGAGATATTTCCAAAACTGACAGGGGAGGCAAAAGGGTTTTCATCTAGCTCAGAATGCACAGACTTTTGTGAAATGTGCTGTTATAGACGTTTATGATCCTAAATTATGGCTAAACTGTGTGGGTGCCAGGATTTGCAAGTCTCTAATGCCATTACAGCTGTCACCTGCAAGAAATGAATTGAAGATTTGGAGCATCTGTGGTGAGTTTAATCCCTAAACACAAACAGATGAAGCTCCCTCATTCTTAGAAGCTCAGAGAGTAAATCTCAAAAAACCCCCAGAATATAAAAATTCTAGCTACTTATTATATATTGAAAAAAACCCACCTTTTCTCTTTAGTATTAATAATACACATATGTCTAGGAAAAGAAGTGGAAAATAGATAAAATACTTTTCTCTTTTTGGAATTTGTGTCTTTCTGGCTGCCACCTCCATCATTGTGACTTTGGCACTGGAAATGACCAGGAGGGACAGAAAAAGAGAAAGGATCATTGTCTAGAATGAAAGAAGTGGCTACCTCTTTGTGGTCAAAAAACCCTCCTTTATCCTCTGGTCTTTGGAGGACTCAGTAGAGGACAGTGAAGTCATAGCAGAGACAGAAGGAGATCTTTTTTCCTACTTGAGGAGTTTTAACCTCTTTGAGTGTTGTTGGGACAGCTTCAGCCTCTTACATTTGTCTCTGATCTCCTTGTAATTTTTATGTTTGTGGGTTTTTGTTTAATTTTTAAATAATTTTTTAGTGAGTTCCCTGCCCTTTTTGGGGACAGAAAGTTTCTCTTGGACCAGGAGGCTGAGCTGTGCACCAGGTGCACTGCTGTTCACATCTCAATGACAGAAAATAGCTTCTATGAACAAGGTAGTAATTCCCATTTTATTTCAGGGACACTACTGAAATAGGGAGACATTTGTGCAGAGAGAGAGAGAAACAACAACAGAGAGAAGAGACAAAAAAGTCCTCAATAAGATCTAACTGATAACTAAAAAACAAATAAAGGAAAAATTCTATTTTGCTTGGTATTTTAATAATGTTTTCATTCTTCATGAAAGTAGGCTTTAAAAAAATAGCCTTCTATGCACTTAGAAATAAAGCCTCATCCTGACATGATTTTCACTGGACAACCCGAAGTCTTGGCTAGACTTGTCTGAGACAGGGATTTCAGGGACTCTTCCTGGCTTTTCTATAAAAATGCATCAAGATCCTGGGCAGCATTGGCTGTGGGTTTTCAAATGCATGTTACTGCTGGAAAAATATACCTCACTGATGACACCTAGTGTTTTCCCATATCCCAGTAGAGAAGACTCCAACGAATACCCAAGATGTCTCTACTCCTACCCATGGCCCTGGGAGTAGAGCACCAGTGGGCAAAGCTGCAGTTTATGCCCAGAGGCTCTCTTTTCCATGGAGAATAGCTACCAAAACCACTTTGCTGCCATCATAACAGCAGGGAAGAAGAGCAAACCGTAAGGAATTCACATATGCTGACAAAGCACAAACCCCCACTTTCCCAGCAACTTTTGCCACTTTCTCAGCAACCTGCTAACGGGATGTTTGTGCAAGAAACATCCTTGCATAAAAACCAAATCACAGCCTTAGATACAGTAACATGCAAGTTCCAAGTTGACTACATTTCCTGTAAAACCGTAATAGCCTCTGCTAATAAAAAACACTGGAGGTGAAAAAGTGGTTTATACTGGTCTTCAGTAGAAGAAATGGGCTTCTAGCTGTGGATGCAGGATGAGCAAAAGAACAGAAACTTCTCTTTTTACTAGTTTGAAAAAGCAGGTATAATGAATTGAACAGTGACCACTTTCAGCAGCAGATAACAACTGTGTTTCCTGACATAGCTATTCCTATTTAGCATTTGTACAATAGCACAGCAGAAAAAAAATCTGGAGTCAGGCTTTTCAGCTGATGTGAAGGACTCAACATCAACGTTAAAATATGAAGTCCAAAATCACAGCTAGGAAAAATATGGATTGGGTGCAAGTCCATCATACAGGAATCCTACTGTTTCCTGCCAAGTGACAAGTGGAAGGTTTTGCTGGCTGTGAGGAGCATGGTGTAAAGAGTTAGACATCTTTGTTTCCATTTCCCCCCTTTGGGTAGGCAGAAAACCAGCCAAAGCAACTGAGAGGATCATGAAAGAAAGAAAGAGTGAATGAGTTTTCCCAAATCTCTTAATCCTCAGATACCAACTCAAACAAACAGGACCAGTCACATGTATTGCAAAAGGCCAGTACCCAGATTAATTCCTGCAGAGTTACAGACAGTGGATAAAGTTTTAAATACTTTTTTTTTTAAGCAGAAAACCAGAAAAAAACATGTTTTTAAAGCATGAGAAAAGAACACTGAGAGTAACCGAAATGGGAAGAGAACAAAGTTGTATTTGCCATGCACTGTTGCACACAGAATCCTGTAAAATTCAGCCTCAGTCTACAAATACTGAAGTCGAATGGAGAAAGGTATAGAATTCACACATGGGAATGCAGATACTGAGAATAAATCAGCAGAGACATTTCAATAGAGGTACAAGGCTGGCAGAGCAATGCATTGGCACAGCCTCTGTTTAACAAATGAATCCTTAGGGCAGCATATTTCTGGGAAAGCTTTTGGTCATTCCTTTCTCACCACTCCCCTGCACCCCAAATGAAGCAATGACTGAGTATTTACAGCCTGGCTGTGTCAGAGGGTTGACAGTCCTCTTGATTTAAAGCACAGTTCTACTAGGAGAAGTGTTTCTTTGAATGATAACCTCATGGCTTTCTATTTATTGCATCTCACTGATTTCCAGTTCAAGTGAACCGGAAAAAAAAAAATTACAAATAACTGAGCTAGACTGAGTTCTTTCTTGTTTACTCATCAATGGCAATTAACAACCCATAAGTCAAGCTCTGTCTTTTTCCATAGCTGAGCAAACCAAAGCTGAAAGGTTCAGTGTAGCTTTTCTACCTTTGCCTTTTAAATGAAAGAAATGCCTCCCTCCAGAGCTCCCTTCCCTGCAATGTACAGCTCCTCTTTCGCAGCCAGATGCCCTGGAGAAGCTCCAGGGTCTCCCCTGTCAGATAGCAGAGAAGGGAGAAGGGGATGCCACACCAGATCATTTCTTGCTTATTGTAGAGAAAAGTGAACTCCAGGCACAATTTTAGTGAATGTATTTCCCTCTACTGTTTTTCTTCAGTTTACCTCCCCAAACTGTCCTGTACACTTGAAATGCCCATTGTTCTTTCACTGTAGTCCTACTCTGCTAGCTATATATGTTGCATGGCAACATAAATCATTAATAACTCCATCAAAGTAGGTGAAACCATGCCAGTAGAAAAAAAAGAAAAATCAGTCCAATTTTCCCCCTATTAATCTGGCCCATGTGTTCTCCATTTTCTTTTCCATTAGGCAAACAGCCATTGAGTATTCAATGCTATATATAATATATTGCAAAAACATAACCAGGCAGCTCAGTTCAGCTGCTCAAATCATGCAAGGCCATCAGCATCTTAGGACTGTTTCTCAGTTTGCCCTTGAACAAACTTAAAGGGGGCTAAGATTTCATGGGCCAGAACCAGAGCTAGACACAGAATTGGCTATAGAATTAATTTTTTAATTTTTTCTTTTATTTCATTTTTGCACAAAATAATTGAATGCAGAAAACTGTACTGAAGAGATTTTTTTTCCATCAAGGCAGAAAAGACTGAATTTTCTGTGCACTCTTTCCTCCTGCTCACCCCCTTCACTCTGTTACACCCAGAGATCCTTTTCCATCAGTTTGCTTTGTTATGCTGCAGCATTTCAAAATTTAGCTATGTTTAGGAAAGTATTGAAAAACAGCAAAAGGAAAAATGAAAAAAGGGAGAACTACCAAGCTATAGATGCAGTGAACTGTTACCTTCAGTGAGGAAGCATGGAAACCAACGAAAAATGCATTTTAATATGTAAATACTTCCTTTAGAAGTATTTCATGAGAACTGTGAGACAAACAATCCATTTAAAACAAAGCTTTAACATGTTTAAGGAATCTCAGCTCTGCTTTCTCACAGGAAGCTGAACTCAAACTTTGACCTCTGGTTCCTCTGTCTCTCAGCTTTAGGTAACAGATGGAATCCTGGAGGGAATCTTGGAGCGATGTTTCCATTTTTACCAGTTAAAAATGGAAAATAAAGGGGCTCTGACAATCCCCAAGGAAGTATTACTTCTCTTTGGGCAATATACTTTTATTTATATATTCTTTTTAAATTTTTTTTTTTAAAAGGGAGATTCATCCTGAAAGAGCACAGCACAGAACCAGCAATTTGATTTCCACTTTTCCTTTCCTGTGCTCATTTTGCATTTAGGGTTCTTCTGCAGGTCAGAGCACATGAAACTAGGAATAGAGAGACAAGCACCACTTCAAAAAATATATGGTTTTAAAAGCTCAATTCCTCTTCAATTAGCACATAGCTCTTCTCTTGATAAACTCCCTTGTATCTCTGAACATAAACCAATAGTGAGTGGAACTCCCTCCCACAAAAAATGCTGAAAGCAGTTAGTGGAAAAGTGAGTAACTATTATTAATATTTACATTTTTTGCACCTACTGCTTTAATAGCAACTTCTGCTGATATCCATTATCTTCATACCTCACCCATTATTTTTTAGGCCACAAATACTGATCAGACTGGGATTTTTTACTGCACTGAAGAATCAGCTCTTGATAGCAGGCAAATAGCAGACAAATAGAGTGGCAGAATATCCTTTCTGTCTTTTTATAGATTTTGTCTATCTCCTTCATCTGCCCTCCTAACCACTGCCAGCATGATTCCCATTGGTATAATTGCAACCACATATTAACTCCAGCAAGAGTTTGGTAACAGCACCCCAAGTGGCAAGACAGCCTTGGTGAAGCACATAAGTTACTGGGATGCAGAGAAACAACCAAGGAGTATTTTGATTAAAAGTATTTTGATTTAATTTGACTGTATGCATCGCAGTTACTGACCTATTAGTGGCTTCCCATATTACTATTAGTATTTCAAAGGTAAGGTTTCAAAGCCACAACAGAAAAAAAAAGGTATTATTTCCTTGTTTATAGGATTTAATACTTTTCAAGCTGCTTTGTAGCAACAAGGATTTTAGAAGCAGTTCTGTCCTTGTTGCTAGCTGCATGAAAAGTTATCATGACCTGTGATTTTGCAGAAGAAATTCAACTCACCCATCACCTGCAGCTCCAGGAATTGAAGGTATCTTATTTTCACCCGGTAGCAAATGCCAAGCATATCTGAGTCCAGACGTAAATAAATAATGCTGAGGCATAGTAAAGTACCAAGGGCTGAAGGACAGACAGGAAAACAGTGTTAGAGATTTTTTCCAGGCCTCATAGTTGTGGCTTATGAATATTTAAGATTGGAAAAAGCACTAAACCTGTTCAGTATATCCCACACCAATAAAAGTTGCTGAGGAACCCTGTAGATGCCTCTAGTACAACAGAAAAGGGGCTCAAATACAGATATGTACTGAAGATTTTCTCCTGGGAAAATGGCCTCATAACGTCTTTAGCACCATTTTTGCTGGGCCTCGGGGAGATAATTCTAAGCTGGGAGGCGAAAGGAGTGAGGCACCGCACAAACCAGAGCCTCTGTAATCAGGGGAAAAACAGAGGCTCCTGTGCCGCCAAGCTCCCCATGTGGCCTGCACTGGGTCATCGCAGAGGGGCTGCCAGGGCAGTGTGGCTGGAACAACCAACAGTCCACAGTAAAATGACGTACAGCATGCTGCTCAGCCAGAAGCCAGGCAGAGCACCAGGGGGAAATCAGTCCATCCAACAAATTCTCCCTCATTGCATCAGTCAAGCATATATTTTTATATATGTATGTGCTGCATTTGAAGCACTGGTAGAGACATCTGTAGACTGCTGCCTGCTGCAGAGATGATGTATGCAATCACATTATCTGCCCCCTCAAATTTACCTGTTCTTTTGAATCCTTCTTTGCAGTGTATTTGAAGGATTTCTTACTTGACGCATCTCTTTTTTTCACATTGAGATATTCCATTGTTTATTTCTTGTAGGATCTTGGGAAAAAAAAAAAGTGTTCTCTAACTTAGAGCTCTTTCTTCAAACCCTTCCTCTGAGGGAGTTCCCTCACAGCCCCAATTTAAGGAGAAGCAAAATCCCCCTGGTGTTGCCCGATGTTAACTTGAGACACCTGCTATGGTAGCAAAGCTGAGCAGAAGAGCATCTGAAAGAAAGGCTCAAGAGCTGAAACCAACTGTGAATTATTTTCCAAGTCACCCTGCTGTGCCAGTTTTAGGCAGTTCTCATCCTGCCTCCCTTTATGCTGCACTTCTTCCCTACTGTGTTCCCGCTCACTGCTCTCTTGTGTGCAAGTCTTCCAAGTTTCAGTCCATAACGCTAAAATTTTCTCTCTCACTTCTTGGTCCACACATTTCCTGCTTTAAATGCCAACACCTTGGTCTCTCCTCCCCAAAGTGTGTGCTTCTACTATACAATAGCTTTTAGCTATAGCATAGCTTTCAGTTCTGTTGCATATTCATCTTAAAAATTAAATTTTAGAAGGCAATGATCCCTGCTACTTTTCCCCTGGACCAAGCTTTGCCAGACACTTTCTCATTATGTCACTTGGATTCAATTTCATTTTCCTTCGGACTAAATATTGCCACAGATACTTAATACTTTCACTCTGCTATATAAAAATAGAGAGACCTTTCATCCACTTTTTTTTTTTTAAATTCTAACACTGTTCATGTGTAATACAACAGCCAGCATTTCTGGTTTCTCCCCAAACTCTCAACTAATTGCTTGCGTTTAGACAGCTGGAGTCTAGCCCTGTGTTATTAATGCAATGAGAAGTGTTTCCATTCAGCCCCATGTCTGGGAGCTGGATATAGCCTCTGCACACCTGAAATCCAAGCACCCTTGTGGCATGTGGCACAGGACATTCCAGGAGCTGCAGGCCACTGCCTCGGTTTTAATGTATTTATTTCCTCTGAGTGCTTTAGAGCAGCATGAGAATAAAAGGTTATATTTATTAAAGATATCAGTACTTCAAATTGCAGTAACATATGTGGCTTTTTCCAGGATAATGCTACTAAAGGGCTTTGCAGCTTCCTTGTCCATTATCTATAAATCAGCCTCCTTGCTTTCACTGCCTCCCTCTTTTGCTGCTAGTGAAACTGGAAAAAAGGGTTTTTACTGGCAAAAAAACCCCCTGAAGTAGGTGTGGAGACACCCATGATGAACTTTGTGTAGAGAGAGGCTCAGTAGGACATAGCCAGGTGTTCAGGCATGATACAAAATCAATAAATTAATCACAAGGAATTGACGAAAATACCTGAAATAACCTTGATGTGGAAGGCAGGCAGCTCCTTGCCTGCATGTGCCAGGCTACCTTTGCAGACAGCCACCTGACATATAGGTGAGTGCATTTTTGGGTCATAGCAGCGTGAAAGCACCCAGGATGCATCACCTACAGGAGCTGAAGTTATTGGTGGAAAGGTTTTTTTAGGTGCATTTTCTGTGTAAAACACTTTTCCTCAATAGGGGTGGCAGCAGCGGGGGGGAGGCAGTAAGCACAATGTTTGACAGTCTGCTCAAACACAAGTCCTGTTTCTCAGTGGAAAACGACCCTCTTTTATTCACCCTATGATTTGGCCTGTGGGACTACACCAGATCCTGTGATACCAGTGTAGCCACCCTACCAGCACCTAACTGGAATCATTAGGCAGAAAGAACAGCGTATGGAAAAGGGATGCTATAAAATAGCCTATTACTTCATGTAACGGATTCCAGGAAAACACGTTATACTTTGATTACGAACATTAAGAGCGGGAACTGCAAGTACCGCACTTGAGATAAGGAGGAGGCCAGATAGACTTAAATAGCAAATCTTAGTATGACTCCTTATGTAATTATCAGCCCCACATCACCATGAGGTCTGCATGTCTCAGGCAGCTAAAAATAGAGCAGCTTCCCCTGCCTTTCTCTCCTTCTAGCCTGTGGGAGGAAAGACCTGACTGAATCACTTGTGTTTGGGCGAGCCCTCTGAGCCCCCATGGGTCACACATGCTGAAGCAAAACTGGTCTCTCCCTAAGCTGCAGCAGACAGAAACAGAAAATATATTCACCCAAGCTTGTAGCTGACCTGAATGGATGAGAGCCTGTCCCTGGAAAGTGACACTTCTCTGTGCTGCTGCTCTGGGGAGAGGAATACCTCCTGCTGATATACACCATGCTCACAGTACTTACTTTTTGGGTTTGCCGCACCGAAAATAGACCAAGGCTTTTCCTCATGCACCCTGAGCCCAAGGGAGGTGATGTCTGCCTGCAGCAGTGACCCTGGCAGGACACGTTGCGCTCACGGAGGCAGAACAGGCACTGGGGATAATACTATTCCTCATGCTTTCCCAGGGCAGTACAAGGACATTTAGGCAGAATGCTGTGTGTCCTCATCCTTATGCCACCACTGACTGTTTCCTTTCAAAGTCAAAGTAAGCATAATATTGATTTTCTAACAGGATTTTCTTCCAATGCAGACCACTCACAAGATGCTGGGATTTTCAGTGTCATTGCCAATGTTTGATAACTTTGAACTAGACATTTCAGTCACTATGCAAAAAAGAAAATGTCCTGTAGTCTGGAATAGAAATGTAAGCTACACTTTTTCCAAATTGCTTATTAAAAAAGTTATATTCTTTGAGAGAGAAGACTTGGAAACCCAGTCCTTAGAAATACAACTTTTATACTAATTTCTGGTTACTGCCGTAAAGCATGCCAGATTAAGGTGTGAGGATAATATTCATTCAGTGCCAGCTATTTATTCATGATTCCTGGAGTGATTCCCAAGCATATGTTTTTGTGACAATTCCAGTTGTGCATTTGAATAGGTCATTGAAATTCACCATATTACACAGGTAGAAATATTAAGTGGCAAAAATTGGATCCCAGTTGAGATCCAGCATCTCACTTGTTGCATTATTTGGATCTAGGGGATTGTTTTGTATTTTTGATATAATACCTACAGCTGAAACCCAAATATTTTAGTTATTTTGATCACCTGTTGCAGTCAGGGAGGGCAAAGTGTCTGATGTCTCGGCTTGGTCTGCAGAGAGGAGACTGCCACAACACTGCTACTGTCTGGGCACATCACACCTCCTCCCAGCCCCCGCGTATGTTAAATGAGGATAATTACATTTTCTTCCCTCTCAGGAGAGCTGGGAGACAGTCCGTTGATAAGTTATTCCTCAGTGTTTGCCAACTGCTTAAACAGTCTGTAAATATTTTTGTGGATGTTCTGTAACTGCAAGCACATCACATTTCTGCTCCAAGTCTTTCAGGCTTTTGCACAACTTCCCAGCACTGTTGTCAGAAGAGCAGACAGAGGGCAGGACACACAAGGAGTGGGAGAGGAGGAGGCAAGGGTCCAGACCAGGGTGTCTGGGGCAACGACAAGGACAAATAACCCAGGATGTCCTCTTGGGATTAGAACCAAAGTATCTTTGCCGTTCACCTGTGGTATCCAGTGGTTTCACTGTGGTTCTGTGCCAATGGGATGGAGCTCCTGAATTCAGGTGGACAGAGTAGGACCCCTCAGCTGTGAGAGAAGACAATCAGTGGAGATCGTGTAGCCTCAGCGGGGCTCCAGGGAAGGTGCCCGCCAGGCAGTGATCATCTGTTCTCTTACACCCTGCACTGAGTGCAATTACAAGCAAAGCGAGGCTCTGTTTTGTGTAAATCACGATTAAATTGCAGAGCCCGTGGGATGTTTTGGTGGTTAGGCTTTCACATGTGTCCCAAAAGCAATTCCATAAATCCATGGAAGAAAAGAGGTCTGTGAAAGCTTATTAAATACAATTTCTGGTGTAGAATTGCCAACAGTTCTGGGAGAGCGGAGCAGGAAACTGTTGGTACTAGTTTTGCTTCTCTCTGTAGTTACTTGAAGCTTGTCACTGTTGGAGACAAGATATTGACTCAACTGGACCTTTGGTCTGAGTCTGAATGATTTTGTTTCTATGTTTGTTTGTTGTTTGGTTTTTTGTTTTGCTTTTGTTTTTTTCACAGAAAAATGAAAATGAAAACAATCTTGTTTCTGTCTATTCAGGCTGGAGAGACAAACTTGAAAAGAAGGTCAAGACTTAGGAATATTCACTGTGGTAGTCCTTTGCTTTTTACGCAATTTCATGATGATTTTAGAGTCTGTTTTGTTTGAGTGTTTGCAATCACTCGTCCTGAGCCTCACTGTGCCTGCTGGAGTCCAGGCCCAGATTTGAGGAGGACAATGGAGCAGACTTCTTTACTATCTTTTACCTTGACATGTCCATTGATTCCCACCTACAGACCAATTTTCTCCCTTTTATTTTCCTTGGATTATTGAAACTGCTGATTTTTCTGTAGCCTGTGGTATCAGAGTTTTCAGTATTTTAACACCAGTGATGTTTCAGAAGTGCGCAACAGCCCTTTCTGAAACAGAGGTGCGTGAAAAGGAGAGATTCAAACCATCAGACTTTGTAGGGTGGTTAAAACCTACTCTTACACAAGTTTGGCAACAGCATCTCAGTCAAAATGGAAACTTGCCATGGGAGTTTCTCCTCTGGAAATTTTAGTTGTTAATTTGTGCTGGACAGGAAGAGCTCACCCAAACACAAACGTCTTAGTGCATCAGCAGCACCAGAGTGTGGCAGGACAACCCAATCGCAAAGGAACATCTTCTAGGCACCTTCAGAACTGCTCAGAAGCTGCTCCAGGAAAAATCTTCACATGAGGAAATTAAATCCAGGTCAGCACAAACACAAAACCTTTCTGGGGAAACATCCTATGCCAGTAGGGATGCATGCCAAGGCATCCATGAAAAAAAAAAGAAGAAGAGAGAAAAGAAGAACAAAAATAAAAAACCCCAGTCACTCCCAAAGTAGGCAAGATAGTAAAACTTTGGAAAACCATAGAAGCCCTTTTTTTCACTTTTTTTCCAAGTCCATTTCTCTTGGCTTTGCAGACTGGCACCTCTGGCAACTAAAGTCTAGGAGGACAAGGCATGTAGGAGAAAGCTCCAGAGGCCTGTCAGGAGTTTCAACACTTGCTGCTGGACTCTGATGCAGCAAAATAAGGTCTTATTCTACACTGTGATTGTAAAGACAGTTTGGTGCCAGGAGGAAAAGGCCATACCAGCTCAAATTCCAGCCCCAGAAAAGCATGCGGCTGTTAGGTAGCGTGATAATGAGCAAGGAAATAAAGCACAAAGCAGGTTCAGCCCTGCCAGGCAGCTGAAGCTCAAGTTATTTCCACATTACAAAATACCTTAGGGGACAGGCAATTTTTCCACTGAAGTTTACAAGAAGGATAACAGAGATCCCACTGGTCTCTCGGCAAGTTTTCTCCTCAGCACATTGGAAGCAGTTACTTGCTCGATGGCTGTACGTCGTCAGGAAATTTACTGCATTTCTCCAGCAGGACTCCTGCTTTATGCACTCTCTTGACAGTCACATGTGCACTGAGATTCAAAACAAACCCAGCCTATTTAAAACTGTCAGCAAATAAGTCAAGGTATTTTTTTAATAGCAAAATTTGTTTCTGTAGGTATTTGCACTTTTAAGAAATTTATTATTATTCTACTGGAGCAATCAATGTCTGAGACTGATCGCTGATGGCTGTCACTGACACTTCACCTGAACATCCTATCTTTCTCCCCAGACACAAGTAAAGATAGCAATCATATCCCCCTCGGGTTTTTTCTGCTGGGTTTAACAAGGTGAATGACATTTGCTCTTGTAAGAGAAACTTTTTGTTCCCATTTTCTCCACATGTGGGTGCCCAGATGGTTGAGTCTTGTCACGGTGACCCAAGCACGAAAAAGCTGCCAATGTCTCCGAGCTTGTTTCTTTCGGTTTGTCAATAGATGGGGCTAGACAAAAAGACCTGGGTATATTAATTGGTTGGATATAGCTTTTTGTATCTTTTATGAAGATGGAGTTGGCCATTTTACTGCACTCCTGGTGGCTCAGTAATTTCCACTCTAAGCTGCTGTTTTCATTTGTTTTACATTTACTGAACTCAAATGTGTTCAGTTTCACATTTTCCACACTTGTAGTCTGCTCTGGGCTGGATTTTTTTTCTCTGTCTCAGGAAATACGGGTCATTTGTTTCCAAGAACATGCCTGTGGAAAATTAGTTGTTAACGTTAAATACATCCATCTGTTCCTTTGAAGAGATTTGCCACCTGCTTACAGTGGAAAGGAACCTGAAATTTGGCAAGGAGAAACTCTAGGGAGACATCTTCTGCTGTCCCCATGAAAATCTACCCACACTTAGTTCCCTACAAATGCCTGGAAAATACCATTTTCATAGGCACACACTAGCACACATGTCTGACTGTTTCAAGGGGAACAGACCTGCTCCTTGGCATGGAGGGAGAGGTTTGCGGTGCATCACCCCAAGGACTGTGCACCACTGGTGATGGCAGCAGCCCATCTCCTCACCTGTTATTGCCTATGTCTTTGGCTCATTCAGTCCAGAACAAGGTTCTAAAGATGGCAAAGGTCTTCTGAAGCTTTGCTTTAGGGCGAAGAATGCATCTGACGTTTTAAATACAAATGCCTACAATGATACATAACTATGAATAAAGAGGAAAAATATTTCAGAACAAAAAATGTCAATATATTGTATAATATGCTATCTGCTATGGAAATTTCCTCTCAGGAGATTTTACCATGGAATATTGGCACCAGGATTGCTGGCATGCAGTTGTATCCTCATGCTGGCATACGGGAGAATTAGTAACAGCTTTTCATGTCCTGCTACAACCTGTAGCACTAACAAGTGCAACCTGAGTGCAACCCAGACACATCGTAAAACAAGTAAAATATAGGGACAGACATCCCAATTCTTAATAAGCCATAGTGTATGTTAATACAAGGGTAAATGTGAAATGAGCAATAAAGGCGTCCCAGCACCAAACTTCTCACTTAAATACTTGTCCATTCAAGTATTTGACTGAGACTATGGATATGATGCAAAGCAGGAAATAATCATCAGCTTGTGTTGAGATGATCTGGGAGGGACAGCTGCATCTCAGCTGCTTCCACCTTGTCTGACTTCATTGTGCAGTTACCTGGTCCATGCACTTGCTGAACCAAAGCACTGTGGGCAGTTTTGTTTGCTCTTATCAGAGAAAGGAGTCCACCGCGTAATACACACCTACATTTCCATCTCCCCACTAACTCGAATTGCTTTCATGCATTTGTGAAAGAATCAGACAAAAAATATCAAGGATAACCTGCACAAAGAAGCAGTAAACAGTGGCTGTTAAAAAAAAAAAAAAAAGGGTGAGGGAAGAGTAAGGAAATTAAAAAACAGGGTATTTCCCTTCCAGTATTTTCCAGTTTTGCACATTACAAGATAAACTTTCTTCAGACAGGAGGAAGGGTTTTCTGATTCAAGTGTTCTCCTGAAAGGAGAAAATGGATGGGAACTGAATGAGCTTTCTACAAGAATGTGGTATTAGATCTTGCTTCATACCAACCCAAGGCAGCAAGATTCATTAAGATTCAAGTAAGTAAATTTTCTTATTTGAAAACTTTATCTAACCATTGATTTAACTATAAAAAAAATACCATTGTCAGTGGTAAGAGAAAATGTTTACACTTGTAGTCTGGATTTTCTATTACTTACGGAAACTGGAACATATCCTATAACTGTGCTATACAAAGATTTAGCAGAAACAAACAACTGCTCTTTAACTTTCATTTCGCTTTAGGACAAAGATCAAAGTCTGCCATCACAGTTCTAATGTATTGACTTTGGTTAATTTTTTTCAGTTTCGTTCATCTCATTCTTGACATCCCAGTTAAAGTCATTGCATTTCAAAAGCTGCTGAACAACTTCAGATTTTACCAAGTCAGTGAACTCTAATTTCAGATGTTCAGCACACCAGTAGGTGAGTGCTTGGTTGCACGTGAGCAGTCTAAATGATTGAAAATAAAGTTATATATCTACCTTATTATTAACTAAATCAGAGCACGGGTTTCAAAAACTTTGACTCAACTTTTTCATTCTTCCTCCTGGCTTCAAAAATAATGATTAAATAAGGAAAACAAACAATGGATAGTTTGGTTTAACTTCTAAGAATTTTTTATTCCACTTGAGTGAACCAATACATTCTTCTGTGAAATGGGAAGCAACAGTTATTATTGTACATTTTTGTGTTCCATCTATTCTAATGCAGCAACAGAGAAGTTTCCAAAATTTTTCTGCATTGTGGTAGTCAATTTAAGACACATTTACTCTGTGACCAACGTTTCTGCAAAAGTCTCACAGTGACTGTAGTAAGTCTATGTGATATTTTATACTTTATGTTTTATCTCTCTACTGCTATCTCATTTGGTATTTTAACCTACATCAGTTTAAATGGGCAGTAATCTTGCCATTAGCTCCAGAAACAATGGTACTAATAGCGTATGACATTAACAGAATAAAAGTGAAACACTTCTTTGCACATGCCTCAAGCCTGCTAATTTTCTGAGACACACTAACAGTACCAACACACATGCAAGAAATCACTGAAAAGTTGTCTTGTAGGCTAACAAATAGAATGCAAAATTTTGGATACTGAGGAGTTTGTTGACTATTACTTGAGGTCTTCCTCTCTTCATCCTGTCAAAAACTATGGCAATACCCTGCCTGCAGTTTTACCAGTACAAGTCTGTCATAATCTGAGTGCAAAATCTACTCCAGGACACACTTTTACATCATGGAACATCAAATGCATTTTCTATTGTTATTTAGAGTAATTTTACAACAGTAAAAATCAGGTCTAAGATTTGGAAGCCTTATAAAAACACTTGCTTCCTAACATCTGGCTCAAGAAGAAAGGAGATACTGCAGCTGTGGATATTAAATGCATGCAGAAGTAACGTCACTGACTGCACAGTTGACAGAGGAAAAAAACCCAAATCAGAGAGGGCAGGTTCAGCAAAAAAAAAAAAAGAAAAAGAAAATAATCCAAGATGGTGGGACAGTATGTTTACCCTAGGACTGAACCTGCTCTGTTTTCCCTTAAAATCATATTTAATTAATATTTGATTACTCATTGTTGCCAACACTATGCAGTGGATGAAAGCCTGGCACTGAGGGGCTGCAAGTAAACACGTCCCTGTTCCAATCCCTGGAAGCTGTCCTGCACCGCCTGCTCGCTGCTCTAGTCCTCAGATGGAGGAATTGCTTTTGGAAATGCTGACCTGATTGCAGATGACCTTGGCATGATTCCTGGCCCTGGCAGAAAACTCTGCACCCAGTGGGCAACAGGCTTTGGCAGCCTGGCTGTGGGTACCCCAGCCTGGTGCTGCCCCAGCTGAGCCCTGGCCCTCCGGCACCACGCACCGGGGTTGCACACAGCAGCCACAAACATAACGCAGCTCCACCACCCTTTTCTCCTCTTCTCTCAGTGGTAAGGAAGTATGTTGGCCTGATTTTTTATGAGGGTCTCTAGACAGCAGAGTACCTCAAACAATAGCAGCATTAATAGTACTAGCATTGCACTAGGCAGTGTGTCTCAGCGAGTGTTTCAGCCCTCTCAAAAGTCTGCTGGCTGGCATCCTGCAAAGCCTCAGGTCTGCAAGTTTGGAGGCATTCTTCTCTCTCCTACACTGCTTTGGGTTTTATTTTTTTCTTTAGTGGCGTTCCTGTCTAGCTTGTTGCAAACAAGATTTGTGTTATTTTCTTTTGTAATGAAAAAATAATTAAAAAAACCCTCAAATGTCTATGCTTGCCATCTGTTTTTTTTGCATTAGGAAAACAGGCAAAGAGAAATTACTTCTTGAGACCAGCTAGTGCATACAACATCCTGGAAATGCTCTCAGTGATCTCTGCACAATCTAGGATACAAGGGAACAAACTGAGACTATGAACATTACCTCTCACTGTCTTGTTGAATGTCTGAATGCTATGAGACTCACTGGACCAAACATTGGCACTATTATATCCAGAGGAACACCTGCTTTCTACTAATATATAGCGATATTATGTGGCGAACAATATAGTTCAACTTGTTGTCTACATTTGAAAATCAGAGACTGAAAGGGAAGACATGGACAACGTGGGAAAATGAGTAACAAAAGGAAGAATGCAGTTAGGAATAAAATGCTAGGAGGGTCTTGTGAGCCTGAGCCATAATGTGAAGCACGGATAAAATGAGCACAAATAGTAACCACAGATAATGATGTGAGTGCAGATCCTGTAGGAAACACCAGAGTAACTGTGGAGTTTTCTCCCAAGATGAGGTTTTACCCACTTAGAAGGCCTCTGGTAGGTGACCTGTAGAAGACATTTGCTGGGTTATTTTAGAGGAGATGAGAAGAATGTCCTCAATAGACAAGTGACGTACAGCAGCCAAGACTTTGTTATTGTCAATGACATGTCAAGCCAGCTGTGAACATTTACCCTTTCAATCACAGACTCACTAGGATCCATATGTATTTAATTAAGACTGTAGTTCTAAAGGTGCTCTAAATGTTTCTATGGTAGTGTATGTTTTAGCACATAGCACCTTGCATTTTGACATTCAGGTGACCATGCTAATGTTGAGGTAAAATCCAGACTTCTAGTACTAAACTTCAAAAGTTCAGATGTTGGGAAGCAGTTACATCATCAGTTTCTTTATGTTTAGCAAGCTGCCTATTTAAAAAATGAAACATGGCCGAAAAAATGCTGAAAATTATTTGGTTAAAGTATAGTTTAGGTCACCTAGTCACCTGCCTTACTGCTGGGGCTAGTGAAAGCTGTGGTCTTGTGATGCTTCCCATCACTGTCCAGAAGACAGCTGCCAAAATAGGAATGCTGTTTCATGTGCAGATAGCAGAAACATTCAGCAGCTGACCCTGCTCTTGGTCATTTTCCCTTCTGCTGGCACCTCCATCAGTGGCAACAAATCAGAGCCTCATGAAGCAGGCAGCCTATGCCACTCGATCATGCTGCCAGATCTTCCACTGCTCATTTCCTGCAGCACGATGTGAAAGAAAGCCTGTTTCCACGCCTGAGCTGGTTTGAACAAAGATAAATCTGAAGGCTGCCTAGTGACTACCATATAAGCATACAAAAAAATCTGATGACCTAACCTACAAGGCTTCAGTTATTTGGTATAATTAAGTGGAGAAGATGCCAAGAAAATAATTGCCGGAAAGTTTTCTTTTGACAAATTTATGATAGAAATTTCTCAACAGCTTCAAGGAACTCCATGGATGAACTAAGCCCTTCCAAGTCCAGCAGATTGCCCTTTTTGTCATTAAATTGGAATAATTCAGTCTCTTCCTCTTCTTCCCGAAATAGATTGCTCTCTGAGGTAGGAATGATGACGATGCGAGGGACTGCGTTGCTAATGACAGAGTGCAGGACTCCATTAGCTTGACTTTCTTGAGCTGCCATCTGTGAAGTACTTGAGTCTCCTTTGCTGACACTGCTGCTGTTCAAACCGACAGGCAGAGAAGCTGCTCGTAGGGAGCTGGTCACAAGTGCTGCAGGAGGGCTGTGTAGACCTGGCTGCCCAAGCACCTTCTCCAAGCAGCTAGAGGAGAGCAAAACCTGGAGTGGAGACATAAGCTTTAGTGTTGTCGTACACCATGTGACTATGGAAACCAGTATTAGAAATACTCATTACCACTAGTCCCTATTTAAGTCACCAGGCCTATTTTCTAAACACTTGAATTGTTAACTAGAGGGAAGATCATGATGTGCTAACATATACTGTTTGGAAAGCAGAGTGTTAAATGAAGCAAAAGAAGACATACTCAAATGTCAGCAGAGGTCAAAAAAAAATAAATAAAAAAACCACCACAAAGCAAACAAAAGAAGAAAAGCATATTTCTATATCTGACTTATTTTATTACTGAAAAAAGGAATTACTCCACTTTTAACATGTCTCAGGGTACCAGACAATTGCACTTTTCCCTCTTCTCATGGAAGAGATCTCAGATAAGACTCAAGCACACTGTATTCTTTATTTTCATCATCCTTGTGACAATGCCTATCATGGTGACCCTAAAAGGCTCCTAGTACTGCCTCAGGGAAGTCAGGGGCTTTGCATTCACACTTTGGACAGTGTGAATGCTTCAACAAAGAAGCAGCAAACATCCACTTTGCTAACAATTTCTTATCTGCCTATTTTGAGAGAATTCTGATTTCTAACTTTGCCCTGATGGCAACTCCCCTGATTCCTTTCCATAGCTCTTTGTGCACAGTATGCAAATTCAGAGTAAACTAAGTTTTGAAGGTGTTAGTTAATATTTAAATACCTTGGGAACAGAAGGCATAAGCGATCAGTTTTGGCTTCCTTTAAAAATTGACAGTTAAGGCTATAAAATCACTTTGTCACATAGAGAGGAAAGTTGGAAGCCCTCCCCTTCCTGGGGAAAAACAACATTTAAAGTGAAATGCAGTTTTTACTTCATTACTATGTGAATTCCCATGAAGCCTAATGGGATTCAAAGTACAACCAAGCTTTCCAGATTGCTATAAAGCTTCTTTCAGAGTTATGGTTGTATTTATTTCTTTTAATATGGTTGTAAAGCATATTGATTAGCTACACTGAGTCTCTCCATGGCTTGAGCTTCCCATAATAGTTTTGTAACATTTTTCCGCTATTGCCGTTATGGTGTTCTAGTCATATATATCATATATATATCATTAACTTCAATGTTCTTGAAGCATTCAGACAGTTAATTCTCAGGGATTTATAGGGTTTTGGTGCTGAAGCATCTTTTTAAAGTGTTAGATCAGTTTCTAGGATGATGACAGTGCAGCAGGGGCTGTAATCTTGGCTCCCTTTGTCTCCACCTAGTCCATGGCCTGTGATGCTGCTTTTATACTAAAGGACAAACTAAAGAGGTCCTTAAAGCAAAAAGGGAATTCATTTTTTTGTTTGTTTTGGTTTTATTTCTTTAAGATTTAGGGCTCATCATCTCAGTCTTAGCAGGTAGTTTGGCAGAACATGTAATTGCACAGTGTCGTGTAGTCTGATTTTTTTACACGGAAACCCAAACGCATGTGTTTTTCACAGAAATTTTGTTGTCTAAAAAAAGAAAACAACACAACAAAAAAACCCAACACCAGAATTTCTGTTGTCTCTGTCCTCCTCCGTCTCTCTGGGTTTAAAATTAAATACTGGTATATACTGAAGTTTTGTGTAATTCTACTCCATAAGCAGGAATCATTCACCAATTCCCATTGATAAATATTTTTCCAGGTGCTCTACCTACCAAGTGGAGGGAGGCACAATGTGCTAAAAAAAGTGGTTTAAATCAACCTGACAGAAAAGCCTGTTCTTCCAGATTGAAGAGAATAATAGAATGAAAAAATCCAAACCCAAAACCACACCTCCCTGTTTCAAGTGGTGTTTTCACTGCAGCAGAAGGATACGTTTCTTTTGCATGTGGCTTAGTGGGCAGAACACCACTTCCAAGTTTTTTAATAGTTTTCATGATGGGTAATTCCCTTGACAAAAAACCTGGAAGAGGAGAGGGCACTTGACAACTCTCCTTTGAAACTAAGTATCCAAACCTGCATTTTATTACTACCAGAAAGGCCTCTTCACTGTCATGGCAAGTTTCCAGGTGTCAGTCTACATCAAGCCTGTTACTATCCTAACTAACTGCAATAAGTCATGGGGCTGGATTGTATCTTTGTGGCAGCAAACAGTCCCATGCATTTTTATGCTCTGGAAAGCACAAAGTCTGGGACACTGACTGGCTTCTTTTAAGGATGCTTTTACATTTTTGATGACCCATTTGCAACTGTTCATTAAGGAGCCTTGGTCTCAGTCAGTGAAAAGAACTCAGAGGTATATAAGGTTTTTAGATGTTTTTGAGATATAATTTGTTTCCTTTAAGAAGACTAAGATTATCTTCCTAAAAAATATATTTTATTAAGTCAAAAAGGTGACCCTTCACTAAATTCACACTTTTATTTCTGCAATTGAACATTTCTGGAAGTGCTATAGTTGGAATTCAGTCACAGAA
This sequence comes from Neopelma chrysocephalum, assembly GCF_003984885.1. NCBI lineage: Eukaryota > Metazoa > Chordata > Aves > Passeriformes > Pipridae > Neopelma > Neopelma chrysocephalum. The sequence continues at coordinate 1,860,647 of NW_020898046.1, forward strand.
AATCCAGTAATGCTATTAAAACCTTAAAACTAATATCTAAAGATACAGTGGGGCTTCTTCAGTGTTGGCTGGGATTATTTTAAGGATAAATGTGTGGTCTCATAGGGAAACATTTTAACTGACAAATAAATATTTATCCTGATAGTATGAATACTGACCTATCGCATTTAGCTAACACACAAAGAACCCTCATACCACACAGGAACCTCTGCTGAAAATATTAAGAAAAGCAAATGAGGCTTTGAACATTCAATGTAAATGAACTCCTCATATCTCAGGTAATGCCACTGAAAGTTTCAGCATGATGTTATTCTGTTCAAGGGTTATTTATCAAAGTAATTCAACAGATGTCTTTCAAAGGCAAAGTATAGCATATGAGCCTTCTTTTGGGCTACAAAATTGCTAAATTCCAGAGCACAGAAATATTTATTTAATTGCTGAACAGTTTTATGCAGATTCACCTCAAATTTATTTCCCTTCTCCTTCCTCGTGAGACTGAAAGCCAGTGGTTCTCCAGAGCCAGGGGGCAGTATCTTGTCTTTGTGACTTGCCTACAACCTTGAACACATTGAACTACAGAGCAGCAGAACTGGGTATTAGGCTTGAGCCCATGTTGCTTGCCACCACATTTGAAGCCATTGTTTTTCCATCAATACTGTTCACAACACTTTCAGGGAAAGAACAAGGTTTCCCAGGACCTGATCTTAATGAGACACATGGAAGAAGACAGGGCAGATGCATGCAGGAACCAGGTTGTCGGATGGCTGGAAATTTCCAGAACAGCTCCTGCTTTAAACTGCACTGTCTCTAGACAGTTACCATCAGAGCTGTAAGGCAGCACAGGGGACAGAAGCAGATGTTGTAGCTGCCCAAGGTGTGGGTGTTTGTAAGCCTATGTCTGTTAAAAATGCAATGCTGATATGTGCTTGACCTTGTGCCACCCATACAAATCCTTGTTTTGAAACTGATGTTACAATCTGGCAGAAGCTGACTTGGGGGTGACCTGCTGCTCCCATCCCACTTCCTCAGGGAACGGGGCGCTCCTCAACAACATGATGCCAAACCTCAGTGGTTTGGACAATGGGTGTGATGCATCCACAAAAGATGCTCTGAGTACTCACCGTCTCCTCTTTCAGTGAGGGAAGGGTGGCAGCTGCCAGACTCTCCCACACTTAGGGAGAAATGGGAGTTTCTTTCTTGTCTTCCCCCTCAACAAAAATAAAACATTTTAATGTACACTGAAAAGAAGAAAAAGGGTGGCTTCTATTATGTCAAACTCTGTTTTGCAGACTTAACTTTCTCATGAAAGGAGGCTGCCACTATATAGACACAAGGGTCAGGATGAGAGGAACCAAAGCTGGGGTAGATAAACAGGCGAAGAGGCAAAGAACTCATCTCCTTACATTTGATGCTATTGACTAAGCTTTAATGTAGCTTCAGAGCTATGAGCTGATGCTGACTTTCCCAAAACAGGAAACATATCATTGGAAAAAGTTAATAAGGCACTACTGGCATTTTCATTTGTCACACACACACAAAAAAAAAAAAAAGAAAAAAGAAAAAAAACGTAATAACAGCAAGGTTTAAGAGGACGTTGGAATCAGTATAAATAAAGCCTACAGATGAAATAGATAAGGATATAAACAGATAAAGACTGAATTATCATTCCAGAGAGGATGTACTGCAGCAAGATTAACAATAAAATAGAGAGTCCTCAGCTGAGACTTTTTTCCATACCTTTTCGGCAGTTGCTGCATTGCAGCTGCAGCTCTTTGGGAGCAGGTCTCTCTTCTCTTGTCTCAGACTTGTCGAGAAGGAATGACTTCGGCGAGGCTTCAGTTTCTCATGAGCAGGCTCTACAGGGTCAAGCTCTACATCGGTCCAAGTCTAATCACAAATGATGAAGGATTTCACACAGTTGCACCCTTTCTCAAATTCACTCACAGAAAATTAAAGCTGTTCTAACATAGGTCTCCTACTCAAATCTCCCCTGGGGAGAGGCTTGACTTTTAGTCTTGTCACTTACCCTGGATTATTTTGCTGAACAAAAAAAAAAAATCTTTTAAATAATGAAAAATTAATCAATCTCTTTTCACCATGATCTTTTTCACGCCTTTTTATCTCATTGCTTGTGCTATGCTTATAGCTGAGGAGCACCTGAATTCTAAAGATGGGAGAAGTACAACCAATCTATTTAATATGTCTTATGGGATTCTGCACGACTGGTACAAAAGCATGGACAAAGACAGATCCAAAGCCACATTTGTATACATGCCAGCAGAATATCCAGAACGCTTGGGGCTTCTCAATCCCCATGAGCTTGTTGATTGTACAAACCATCATGAGTGCATGGGAAAGAACGGGTGGGCTCTGCACTAATTTTCTAAGAGCACGCCAGCAATGAAGCACAACCGTGACATTGCAACCATGCCATTCCATTTACAGGCTTGGGCAGAGGCCGTCCATCATCCCTTACTTTGCGGTGACTTTTTGATTGAGTATCAATGATGGGCTCATTCCACTGTTTTCAACACCAGCTTTGAGATATGGATAGATAGATGACAGATAGACAGACGGACAGGGCTCCACACAAGTGGGAAGCTAGTGCGTAATTCCTCTGCATCACCTTGCTCATGCATCTATGTGTTGCCACCTGTTTATTTCTCCACACCTGCCAGATCAAACTGTAAATGCTACTTGATGTGATTCGTGAATACGTTTGTTCCCTACACTAACATGTACATAACACATAGAGGAAAGTGTTGGTGGCAACAGCTGTCGCTGGTGTCATTCTTGCCCATCAATATTTTATTTGAGCATTCCAAAATTTTTCTCAGTCCTGCTGTCATGCCAGCCATCAAGCTTAGCTTTTATTTCAGCAGCTGCTCTTTCAGCTAAAATCTGTACAGCTGCACTGAGATGTCAGTAGCCCCAAGGACAATTGCCTTTGACTGCGTCAACTTGGTAAAACGCAGCTCTGTTCATCTCTAACACCAGGTGTTTTAATTGAGACTCCTAAGCCAAAGTTGTGCCAAAAGCTGAGGTTTCTTATCCTTGTTATCCTGTCTCTTGAAGGAGCACCCCTAACCAAACACACACAGTAACCTGCTAACACGAACAAATCAAATCCAAGTACTGACCAACAGGGAAGAAGAGAAAGCTTCTTGGATGAGGGTGGATGATGCAGCTGAAGTTACTTCATTTGACATCAAACAAAGGAATAATGGGGAGAAAATTTGGGAATAAACTAAGTCAAGGAACATCAAAAGGTAAAAGGGGCAAAAAAGGTTGAAAATAAGAAAATGAGGAGTAACTCTGTTTTAAACTTTGTCAACACATTTCCATGTTGCTATGTGTACTACCTCAACCAGTGAATGAAGCAGACATGTAAGAGGACAAGTAGTCCCCTGGATTTCAAGGGAGATACAGATATGTGTGGGCACTCTGTTTGCTCAAGCTGCTAAGCAATCCCAAACAAAATATACTTTTTTCTTTTAATGATAGGATATTGGCGTGTTACATATACTAACCTCATATTGCAAGGTTAATCTGGGTATTTAACAGTTTATGAAACAATCACAGTTGACACTCATCATTGTGAAATCAGTGAATGGAATTAAATCAGCAGGATAGATTATCTCATTCTCCTTCACATTGCAATAGAAATATTAATGCATTTATTTATATCTTCAAGAGCCATGAGAAACCCTAAATTTCATAGCCCATACAAAGTGAATCACTTTTTTTCCTATCTCATTGAAGTCTTTTGCCCTCACATAGCAGAAACCAAACATGAAAGTGCTCCCCATGGCCTTAAGATTATGAGAGCCTAGGTAAGCTAATCTGGGGATCCTTGTGCTGTGCGCTGTGATACAGTTGTGTCACACTCCACAAGAGTCTCATCACAATGCAAATCACTTGGGCTCAAATCTGAACAACAGTATGCTAAAAAAAGGCTTTGCCTAGGCTAACAGAAGCCTTTCACTCTTCTATTTATTGTTTTAATTTAAAAGAAATTCTATAGTAGATATATTTCATAAAGTACTACAGCAAAAACTTGTCACTTCCAGACAAAGACTCTCCTGTGAAATAGTTCATCCATTGCATGGTACTAAAACAACTTTTAATTTTGAGTGACAAAGCACACTCCATTTAGGAGATGTCATTATTTTAATTATAATCATTACTACCTGTCTGTAATAGCATAACCTGTAGGATGTTTAGTGATAGTCAGGAATGCTGCTGTGATACGGGATATAATCGCAAAGTGGAAGAGGATGCTTGTCCTCAGAGAGTTCACAGCTTCACAAGCTGAATATCTGAGGCTAAGCAGTGAAGCACAATGTGTTACTTTAACTGGAAGCCTACCTGACATAGCTGTATGGTTAATGTGCAAGGGAAGCAGTTGAAGGAGTATGAAGTAACCTCTCTTTTGTAATGGGGTAGATTTTGTTTCGTTAGGGCTCAGGTACTGAGCCTTCCTTTCAGGCACTTAAACCAAGTGACCAGTGCATTTTTCACTCTGGTGTGTTTTCTTTACTGCCTGCCTGCCATCAAAGAATTCAGAAATCTCCCTGTTGCTGTTACCCAAAATGACAACTTCCATTCTCCAGCAGAAAATTCAGTGCAAAATTACCTTGTTTGAGAACGGTGCACTGTTCTGGCTGGTTTTCCTGATGGTCCTGGGTCCATTGCCAAATCAGAGACCCCAGTCTTCCCCAAAATACCAGACAGTCACAATCTCACTGAAGCACAACTCCATGGCTTGACTCTCACCTTGAAAACACTGTCACATGTAACCCAGACCCATCCTCGCCCAGATTGCTGGCCCAGGGGAGAGCCAGGAGCTTGCCACAGCCTGTCACAGTGTTTTACACCTTTGTGAGAGTTTACCAGAGGCAGCTGTTGCTCTGGGAAGTTTCTGATGCCCAAGCTGAGCAGGGGGCAGTATAGGTCCCCAGGAGGGCCAGCCCCAGCCCAGACCCTGCCATGGCTGCCACCATCCCCCCAGAGCCACCTTCCCAGCACCTCTGCAGGCAAGGCTGGCTTCTTGTGAGTGAGAAAGGCAAGTGAGGTCATGCTGAGAGAGGCTGCGAAGAGCCCCAGGGGATCCTTTTATTTCTGTCTCACTCAGTCACCAGCCTTACTGACACTTGGGGTACGCTTCTTACAAAACACTCCACCACGCTCCAGGGACAGGAATCTTTCGCTCCTCATAGTTAAAACCCAGGGAAAGAAATAAAAAATTTCCCATCCTACACAAAATAGATTTCCTTTAAAATAATAAGACAGCTTTTGGATAGGTTTGAAGACTTTGGATGGAACATTGTTTGGTTGTCCTCCAGCCCAGTCAGATACTAAATTATAGGCAGTAGTTGCTGACACAGGTAGTGTCTGGCAATTGCTCTTTTTAATTCACATTTAAGACTTAACCTGAACATCCTTGGTCCCATTATACATCTGAACCACGCAGATATGCTGGTCTGGATGCTTTCTCTTATTGTAAATCATCATGCATAAACTCCCAGAAAGGCTTGACAGAAATGACCTCACATGACCCCCAACATTTAGTTACACTCCCCTCCTCCCCTTTTTCCATTCTCTAATTTTGAATATGTATTTATAGAGTTGCATATTTTGGGAGTCTGAGAAACGTTATACTCACTTTCCTTGGTGGAAACAAGAAAAGACTTACAGCTTCTGCAGGAGAAATAGATGAAACACAAGTGCTCTTGGTCCTGCCAGCAAGAGATTGGTGGCTGGAGAGAGAGGTCCTGAATGATGACTCATTTATGGACCCTCTCAGGAGGTCATTCTTTGATATTCGTATTAGGAACCTCAAGCAGGGAACAGCATTGTGGATGGTTTTTCTGAAGGAAAAGGTGAGAATAAAAAAAACAACTGTCACATTGTTGACGTGGCTTCGAAATTCATGTGGTAAAAGTACCATCTCTTTCCACCACCTAAATATGGATCCTGTTTTGATTCATGGGGTCTTACAGATTACACGTAAACATCATAGTATATCTAGTGGAAACTACTCAAAAGGCTGAAAAGAAAATAACAAGTGCTTCTAGTCCTTGTATCACAACACATATGGAAGAGATGCATGGATATGTAGTAAGAATTGAAAATACCTTGAAGAGCACAATTGTTTTTGATTTATTTAAAAGGTTAACCCAGAAAACTTTCAGAGTAGGTGGTACAAAGGTCTTCACTGTGCAAAGGCACAGAATGGGTAGAAAAAAGGGAAGGCGGAGAAGGCCAGAAGAATCAGATATTGTTACTGATTTGTATCACAACAGCTACTGTAAACTCCTATTGAAAATAGGAAAATACCAGCACAGATGGAAAGCATGATCTAGACCCCAAATCTTTTCTTATTCATTAAATAATAATCTCAGCCATGTTTGTGTGAGTTTACTTCTCCTGGCCCCAGCGCTGGCCCTGTACGGTGCAGAAGAGCCCAAAAGCCTCCTCTGTGCAATGCTGGCAGGGCAATGCTAGCCAGAATGCTTCATTTGGTGTAACACCTCTCCAACACCTCCCCAACACCTCCCAATCCTTTATTTCAGCCCAACAGATGAAGCTAATACTGGCACAAAACTAAATGAACAAGTCAAGAAATGAGGCAGCAACAAGGCGTGTGGGAAAGAACTGATGCAGGGGACTAGAGATAGATGGAGGATGTTGGTATATTGACTTTACACTAAGATGCAAGTCAAGCAGATGTATATTGTAAAATCTTTGCTTCTATAGTTACCAAGTTTGTTGAATAACTAGTAAATTTTAAATCATCATTTCTATTCTCATAAAAGATCAAACGTTAAAATTTCAATACAGGATTCTGGAATCACAAGATGGGATCACTACTTTGTAATCAAAAAAAGAAATCCACTGCCACCAAACCCAAATATTTGTCATCATCACCACTCTCAGTATACCAGACTTCTGCATCTCTTCCCTTTCTACCTTCAAAGGTAAGTGAACAGCAGCTCTGCATCTACTCTGGAAACAAGGACTGAAGAAAGCTGTGTGCACCATCATTCCTGATCCTGCCAAGATGCCTATTGGTGACCTGGCAGAGCCCCATTGAGCTGCCTGAGGGAGAAGGCTACTCACATGGTGCTGTATAAAAAAAGATAGTTAATGTTGTGCACAAAATAAAAAGTTCTGAGAAACAGCATGTGCTTACAGGACAAGAAAAAAGGCCAAGTTCCCATAAGTTCCCTTTCATACTGAAGATCTCAGGCTGGTGGTGAAAACAAGCTGCATCTTTTCTTCCCCCACATGTTTCTTCTGCTTCTACCAGAGAAGCTGTAAGTCTGAGAAGCTGAACCTCTTCCCTCTGACACAGATGTAGCTTTTCATGTGTCATAGGCTACTTGGGCCTGTAAACTGTTTGATAAGTTCAAGTTAGTGTAAAACACATCAATCTGTTCATTAAGTGGGACTTCATGCAGAGACTTCCTAATGCTGGAGGTTCAGGAAACGTATGTCTGATGATGAATTTTTAAGGACAACATATGAACATTTTCTTGAGGGACCAGAGTTTCAATTTTACTAATACGTGGGAGGACTACTGAGGAACACTTTTTTGGCTGCGATGAAAGTGTGAATTTTGAAGGGAGTTTTAAATTCCATGTGTGAAATACAAAATACGTATAAATTGATGTACTTATTTAATGATATTTTTATGATCTGAAATACAAGAGTCACCTAGTGTAAAATACAGAGTAATTGCAAACAACTTTTTGAGAAAATCAAAATTATTTATGATTATTCATTATTTATGGTGGAGCAGTTTTGAACCAATCATTTCTGTATAACTGTGCTTCACTTGGGAGCAAGTTGGAAACATGGAGATGCAGAACCTTCCATTGCAAACCATTCTATAATTACGAGACCATATTTTCACCCTTTCTGGGTATGTTTCTACTAACCTTCTGAGAAACTTCACTTTTCTTACATCCACATTGTCATTCATCAGACATTCAAAACAAAGAACTCAATTTGAAGGTTCTAAATCCAATTTTTTAGGCAATGGAATTTACCTGTTTTTCCACTTCTTGGGTGAAACAAAACTCATACCGATGACTAACCCTGCCATCTAGTGGCATTTATACGTTTATCACATTTACCACCATGGCATCCCTGTGTTTTGTCAGAACTTTTGACACAGCATCACTTTGTAGTAGATAAGCTTTGAAAGACTTGCAGAAGATCTAGAGATGTGCTGAACAGCAGTTCTGTTACAAGTATTTCCCCTTTATATAATGAAGTATTTTTCACCGCCAGTGTTTCAAAAAAACATTACATACAGCTACGGGAAGAAATTTCCACACTTTGAGTTCTATTTCCTGTGTGAGGTACAGCTTCTTCTGAGTACATTACTGTGAGCTGTAAAGTTGAAACAAAATACTTAGAGGCTCACTTAATGCTGGAAATAGGGCTGAGAACACAATGGGGTTGTATCCCTTTCCTTATATTAAACAAAAAAACCCCCAATTGTAAAAATAACTCCCCAGAAAACCTGTTTCTGCTGAATTTTTGGAAACCAAGTAAGTTAGTAGTTTTAACAGAAATTACTTACTTTGCCAGTAATGGGAACATATTTCTCAGCTGAAGCTGGGAGGACATTCCTAAATAATATTTGACTTCAAAAAAAGAAGTTCTAGCTTGCTTAGTGCCTGGGAGGTGCAAACAAGGTAAGTTTGTCCTTGTTCAAAACCATTCAGCAGCAACCGTGCCTGCTTATTCTCTTCCAAAAGTACTTTGTAACTCCTTTTAGGACTACATGACTGAAAACACAATCATTTTTGTTCTGTCCACACTATGCATGCCTCCAGGTCCTGGGTGGGTCGAAGAGTCACTGACCTTTCTGAAACACAAGGTGATTCTTCCTCACACTTTCCCTAAATGTTGGGAAAGGCTGAGTTGATCTCTGGAGACTAACTTGGATGGTCTACAGAAGTTATCAAAAGATATTTTAATGGACCTTCTTCCGTTTTCCAAAGAGAAAGGTTTCTGTTTTTTGGAAAAGTGTCTTTTATGTTGTATTATATTACCATTCTATTCACCTAATCTTGTAGGTTTCCCATCAGAGCAACAGCATGGAAATCCTTTTTAACAAAGCATTGTTACCTTTCTAATAATCTACTCCATGGGAACAAGTTATCTTTATACTCTCTATCCCTCACCTTACCACATTCAGAGGACCTGGATAAAAAGCAGAATTCAAACCTTTCAGCTCAGAAACTCATTCACAGGTTGTGAGAGGCTTGAGAAGGAAATAAAAAGGCAAGAAAAGTTGGCTAAGAATGCAGCTTATTGAGACTGTTCTGGGTTGGCACAGTATTCTGTTTTAAAATACACAATAATTGATATCTGTAGTAATAAGTAGAATTGTAGTATAATTTGTTTATGTAGGCATAGTTCAGAAATATTTCATACCTAAAAAAGATTAAAGTGTTTCAGAGAAATGATCTAGTGATCATTTTGCGTATTGAACACTATTACTGTAAAACCTGAAGTTTTTTAAGTCGAAGTTAATAGTTTTGAAAACAAGAAAGACTGGAAAGCCTTTTCCTGAAATAACTAAATGAAACAAATATGAAAAAGCCCTCAGAAGAGATACTTCAGAAATGTTTGCTTTATTTTTTAAAGGTAAATACTTGTTGACTAACACTAGCAAGAGTATTAATGAAAAAATAGCCTTTTCATTAGATTTGGAAAACTTTCTAATTTGCAGGGAACTCTTGTCTGCATTACTGTCTTACTACAGCTCTCACTATGCACAGAACTTCTATGAAAGTGCTGTTTGCTTCTCAGAAGGCTTCTCCTGAAGATTAGCAACTTCTTTAAATTAATACTGAAGTTGGTATAAAGAGAATAACTTAAATGCTTCAGAAAATCAAACCTCAAATACATGCATATATATCTTCTGAAATTGATGATGATGTGATTTTTGAGCCTTTCTGGTTGGCACCTGCTATATGGAGAGTACCCTTTAGTGGCTATCCCTGACATGATGAAAGATGACCTGAGCATCACCTCCTCTTCCGGTCAGTCGTGGTATTGTGCAGCTCCACAGGATAAAGCAGGGCTGGGAGAGAGAAGACAGGGACTGTTCTCTGTTGGTCACTCCTGAGGCCACATCAGGAGCTCCGCGTGCAGTCTGGGCTGCCATGTACCTGGTGTGTGTGGTGTGGGGTCTGACTACCCAGATGCCATCCTGGGATGGTCAGTGTAGGGACAGGCACTGCATGGGGTAAGGCTAAAGGAATGAGAGTCATTCGTTCCTTGTAAAGAAACACATTTGAATGCACAATTACACACACACCTATATATTTACTATACCTGTATCTTGGGTGAATTATTGCATATATGATGGGGTTGTAGATTGCAGAAGCTTTGGCAATAACTGCTGGCACAGATTTGGAATATGGTGTTAGGGTGTTGCCTCGACTAAAACAAAGCAAAAACATTACACACAGTTATGCCACGGATTAATACTATATTAATAGAACATATTACTCCTTTTGGCTGTTTTTGTGCTGTTATTTCTTTTTATAAGAAATGCCCCTGAAATGTTGATTCATTCAAATGCATTTTTTTTCAGATGAAAGGTTTGAATTTGACAGCATGTACTTGGTTTCATTCATTTGGAGAAGATCAAACACATGCAAGTAATTAGTTATCTGCTTGAGGGTGACTAGGAACACAAAGAATCACCTTCCCTGTTTCTACAATAGGCAAAAAAACCCCCAAAACTCCAACAAAAGAATGCCCATTGTGGTAATCTCTGAAAAGGGAATGGTGATAAAAAAGAAAACAGAATCAAACCTAAAAATCTTTCAGCAACAACATCTGTGCTGCACAGTAATGTGTGTCAGTGACTCAGTTTCAAACATTGCAGAAGGAAGAGAGGACCAGAAGTGGTTTGAAATCAGTATTTTCCTTTTGATTTTAAGCTCCCACAGTCAGTCAGGACCCTAATTATTTAGGACCCTTTCAAAATGGAGATCTGCTTCACGTGGGTGACAGTACTAACATATTTGCATTTCAGAATAAGCTATGTTGTTTGGATTACTTTTCCACTTACCCTGCCCAGGCAATCAAGGTGACACAAGCATATGGAGACCAGGACAAGACAAACACAATGATGACCACAAAAGCAATTTTTGCCAGTTTCCACTCATTCTTCATAGACTGAGAGAGGTGGGAGTTCCGACTGCAGGACCCCAGCTTTTGAACATCTCTGTGAGAGGGGAAAAAATACAGATATTTCAGCAGGACAGTGAAAAAGCTAGGTGCAACATCTCTAATATGTTCTCAGCAATATGCAAAATGAAGTAGATTTCATATTTCCTCACTCTAATTCTTCTTTTGTCCTCTGATGTTTAAAAACTCTAGAAGGTACTTAATGCAGCAAAATGGTTGCAAGTGTTGTGTTTGCCTGTAAGACTGAGCCAGAATGCCTGGGACTACAGGACGGGACTGCACTGTCCTTACCTAACACAAGGTTGCAAAGGTGCAGAAATTAGTACCTCTTGCCCTTTGTTGTTCTCAGAGGTGGAGGAAGCAAAGGCACAGCTGGATAGAAAAATCAAGCCTTACATCTTTTCCTTTTCAAGGGAAGAACAGCTTGCAGAAAATCAAGTTCACGTGCTGGGATCAGGTAACACGTGCTGGGATACCCTGACAACTCTGCGGACCTTGTTCCAAACACTTAGGAGGACATTTTTACTTACCTGCAAATTTATTCACTGGAGAAGAGTATTTTCAGGGGGAAGTACAACATGCAGTCCTAACATTTTTGCTGAAAAACATCCAATCAAATTCTCTTCTCACACCAAACACTCCATTTTTATTTTAAAAAAGTTTTGTGTGGTTAAGCATTTTATATTGTTTAGCATAGAAATAACAATTTTTACATATCAGTGTTGGTAAATGGAGATATATTTCAGGTTGAAGACGTTAATTAGCAGCCAGCAGGGTAACAAACTTCTTCCTGTTGCACTGTGAACATAGAATAGAATCATGGAATGGTTTGGGTTGGAATGGACCTTAAAGATCATCTAGTTCCAATTCCCCTACCATGGGCAGGGGCACCTTTTATTACACCAGGTTGCTCAAAGCTCCATCCAGGCTGGACATAAACTCTCCCAGGGATGGGGCAGCCACAGCTTCTCTGGGCAACCTGTTCCAGTGCCTCGCCACCCTCACGCTCAAGAATTTTTCCTAATACCTAATCTTAACCTACTCTCTCTCAGCTTGAAGCCATTCCCCCCTGTCCTGTCACTACACATTCTTGTAAAGATTCCCTGTCCAACTTTCCTATACACTCCCTTCAGGTACTGGAAGACCATGATTAGGTCACCTCTAAGCCTTCTCATTTCCAGACTGAACAAACCCAGTTCTCTCAGCCTTTCCTCATAGGAGAGGTGTTCCATCCCTCTAATCATCTAAACTCATAAAATGAGCTTCCTGTATTTAGTTAGCAAAAGGCACAGAAAAATCTTATGTCCACTGTGCTTCACACATGTGCAACACACCATTGTTTTAAGGATGCATTCTTTGCTCCCTTGCTTGATGTCAAATATGTGTACACAAAGTGTAAAAAACAAGACAAAGGCCAAAAAATAGAGGTCAGTAAGAACTTCACTTAAGGCATACAGATAAACGTGCTTGGAAAAACAGAATTTAGCTTTATGTAGCCAAATGATTCAACAAGTGCCTCCAGAGAGGTGCAGAGAAAAGCCATCAGAGCTGCTGACACTGTGAGCAGCAGGAAGGATTCACAACACCAGCCATGTGCTCATTAGGAGAAAAATAACTGACAGGATGAAGTTACTTTGCAGATCTAACATCCTGTTGATTTTTCATTTCAAATATAGACCAAAATTTTTGTGGAAAAAAAAGTCCTAACAAGCATAGCCAGATATTGTACATGTAGTTGTGATGCTTGAGTGAAGCACAAGGTTTTCTGGGATGCCTGCCTTAAATAAAGCTGTCAAAAAATATGAAGACTGTTATGTTTACAGAACAGCTCAAAGGCAGATGATGTCCCCATTGCTACATGTTATTTATTATCCCTTGGGTCTGAAAACTGCTAAAATATACAGGGACAAAGTTTCTTGTAGTGCAAATATGAAATACAAATAACTCAATCAAATTATCCGATGCACTACTAGTTACCACACTGGAATGAGATTAAAATCATCAGAGACTTCTTTTTCTGCTCCAAAATCCATACATCCATTCCAGATTTTAAATAGGCAAAAAATATTTCTCCTGTTGCAGCTGCTAATGATCTGCCACTACAGTTCCAATTTCAATTCAGATTAATTTTTGATTAAGATATTTCTTCAGTCAAAGAAATTGAGAATATCTTCTAATACAAGAAAAGGGATATGTACTTCTTTCAGCTACATTGCTTACCTGCCAGTACGTCTTATGGCCAGGAACATAGATAAATAGCAAAGGAATATTATTATCAGGGGTATAAAAAACACGCAGCAACATAAAATCATGGTGTAACTTCTGTTTGCAGGGGAGTAGGTTACATAGTCCCATGTACAGGATATCATCAAGCCTTCAGGCACATAGGAACCTGTGGAATACATGGAATACATTATTCACACATACACTCAAAGTTAGCACAGTTGCTGATCCAATAACTAAGCCCTTAAAATAAAGCCTGTACTGTATCCATAGCCTTCAAGAGCTATGCTGGCCATGTTATATGTGTGGTCTGAGAACGTGAGTGTGCACATGGAGAGGAGGTTCTGACTGCCAGACTCAGATGCACACCTAATACTCCACCTGCAATTTGTTCTGCTTGAATACAGCCTGGAGGTAGGGGGGAAGAGGGTATCTGCAGTGCAGCAGGTGTAGATGTCTGGTACGACAACAAACCATCAGGTGGTGGCTAGGCATCAACCAAGAACTTGTGAGAAAACTCTTTTTTTTATCTATCCCAAGCAAGACTAAAGCAGATCACACAGGGAACGCTAGAAGAGAGAGAGAGCAGACGACATACTCCACCCGAAGAGTGGAGCCAGGCTCCATCCTAGAGAGTAGAGCCACACGACGGCGATGACCTGCATGGTGCGTTTCTTTGAAGTCCACTGTATGGATTGTAGGGGCTTAGTGATCACAAGGTAGCGGTCAATAGAAATAGCCAACAAAGTCATCATTGAGGTTATTCCGAAGAGTGCGCCACAGAAAGCATACAAGTCACAGCCTGAAGCAGAAAATGGCAATGTCAGGGATTTTCTTGAAAAGACACGTTTTCTCTCAGAGCCCCTCATAATAAACCTCCCATTTTTTTTCCTGGCTCAGGACTCCTCTCTCATTAAAAGAATTTCTTAGCCTCACAATTTCATAGTTATTGTTTATTAGAAAAACACAAATATAAATAAAATACAAATATATGTTTTTAAAAAGTCCTACTCCACCGCAGGCTGCAACTGGGAACCTTTTGTCAATGGAAAACTGCCTCAAAGAAAATCCAATCTAATTAAAGTTATACTTTCCTGGACTGCTGCCCAATATATTGATCTTAACAGGTTGCAGCAGACATCTGTCTGCCAATGACCAATGAGTGTTTCAAAAAATTACTTTGGTTAACACGGCTTAAAAATACGGAAGTGGTTTAAATTTGATGACTAAAAGAACACCTGTAAAACAGCTCCAACTCCTATTTTTTAATGGCAGTGCTTTTTAAAAGAACCAACATTTTTTACGTGAAACAGTTTTTTTTACCTCTCTGCATTCAGGCATTGCACTACCAGACGAAACTTGTAGAGTAACACTGTCCAGAATTTTGTTCAGAAACCTGTGTCAAAAGATCATCCATTTCTTGAAATGTTGCATTGCCTCATGTGGTTATAGACAAGAGCCCACTAGGAATGGCGGGCAGTTAAAATACCCGATTCAACCTTAAAATAGACTTCTAAAGTCTTTATAAGTAACCTGCAACTAAGGATGAAATCCCACTCAATCCAAATCAATTGCTTCATTGTGTCAGCTTTGTGTCAGCACAATAATTTACACTGATTTTATCTAAGGGGATGAGCAAGATTCAAATCGAACTAAGGCAGAGTCCCTTCTGGAGTCCCTTCTGTGCTGCTAAAAAGTACATGGTTTCTAGGCTTGCTCCACTGTTATACAACCACTATGTTGTGTAAGTTTTCACCCAATGATGTGTTGAGCAGCATCAATCAGAGCATTGAGCCTTCTGAGGTTCTTGCTATACTCACATTTCAGCTGTAATTTGAGCATTCATCACCTTTTCTTTCTTGTAGTTGGCATGAAAGGAGCTTAAATTTGCTTAAACTCCTCAACTGAGTATCGTTATTTAAATCTTTTAATTAAATATGAGATTCCTAGAAGCATGCTAATGGAGATCAACATACATTTCTAAATAAAAGTAGTAACTACCCCTTAAACTAATACAAACAAAATATTTACAACTTATTAAAACTTTTCTACCTATTTTCTCCCTTACAAGCGAAAGGGTAATATAATTACATGTTGATGTTGACTCCTTCCTTTCCAAAATATGTAAGATAAAATAATCAAACCTATAATACAAAACATGTGACATCATGCTGACTGACGATGTCAAGAACTGGGCTTGTAACTTAAGAGATTTGTGCTGCTGTCTCCACAGCACAAGCAAAGATTGTTATGGCAAAAATAGGCTGCAGAGAGCATAGAGCTGGTGAGGTATGAATTAGTGATGAAAAGTACCTATATCTCCAAGTATCCATTTTCTGTGTAGGCTGTTGACAAAGCACATGGGTGCCTGAGAAGCCGACATCAGGAAGTCACTCACAGCTAAATTCATTATAAAGTAGTTTTGGGGTGTCCTCAGCTTCTTGTTGCTTAAAAACATGAGAAATGCATGATTTTAAACAGACAAAGTGAAAAGTTAACTTTATAGTTTTGCTTACTAGCATAAACAAATACTGTCCAGGTTGGAATCGATGGTTACTTACGGTGAATCAATTGCTAATCATCAGTCAACTACTACAGCCTCAGCTGTAGTCATTTCAAACTTATGAACTTATGACTGAAAAGAGCAGGAAGGTTAAAATGGATTGTTTCCTCTTCAAACTGAGAAGGGTTTCAGCTGTATTGACAAATATGGATTTGTTCTGGAACAGAGTAGTTCCCTAGGAGTGCTGTAGTATTGATTGTGTCTTGCACTGCACATGACCAGGATCTGAAGCAGGTTACTGAGCCAAAGGATCTGCTTTTGGTGATATTTTAAAAGATGCTGACCTGAAGAGTTGGCACATTACCACTAACTAAATGACCTTTTGCAAAGTGCTACCACACAAGCAGAGCATGCAATGAGATTTGGAAAAAGTACTTTTGCTTATATACATCTCATAAGAGAGAATGAAAGCTCTCAGCTGCAAATGAACAGGCAATATTAAACGCCATAAGAAGGAGTGTGAAAGCCACAGACAGTCTGCAAGCAAAGCTTATCCAAAGAAAACAAACATCAATTCCAGTTCTTTTCCCAAGATCTCACCACCTCATGTAGTCTCACTTCCTAGGGGTATCTGGAGTTAAAACCTTCTTGGAAACTTTCAGTGGGTATTCAGGATTACCCTTGGCTCTGTTTGAGAGGAATAAAGATACTGGTAACGTGATAAAGAACCTCTCACTTGGAGTTATTTGGTTGAATATGTTGTTGTTGCTTTAATTAAATATTGTGTCCAACTAGGAAAGTTAATTGGTGAGTTCAGCTCATCCAAATCCTCAACTGCCAATTTTGAGGGGATATAACGAGAAGGTGTAACACTGAACTAGTAGTCCCTCAGTGTGAACCGCTGTATTGGCTGTATCATGGAGTTAAAGGCTTTGATACCTAGAGTTTGAATTCAGGGCTTTTGAGAGTGTTAGGTACATATAATACAAAAAGGGGTGACTTGGCATGCCTGTGAGACACAGGGAGGAGGTAGAATTTTATAAATAATTTTGTTCTTGCAACATTCAATAGTTTGAAATAATTCTTTCTTTTCCCCAAAATGTCTCCTTCAGTGTAAGAAGGTGAACAACTGAGGGCTTTCTGATGTGCTTTGCAATAGCAGTATTTGCAGCTAACATGAATGTCTTTCCTCATGATGATAAACAAATACTGAAAAAGAAAGTGAGAAAGCCATCTCAATGCTATCAGACTCTTGGGTCTAATAACTGCTAGCAACTGGGTGAGAGAGGGTGCAGAGTTCACACCTTCCCAGGTGCTCAACTGCCAGAGCATATTTTCCTACTTTGAAAATTTAATGCTTTTTTTTACACCAGCTAAAACACACAAATTTCAAGAAAAATGCAGAGCTTGTGCTGCATTTAAAAAATCATGAAGGTATCCACAGTTGCAGGGAATTAATTTTCTCCATTAAATCATATCAGAAGCCAGTTATTCAAAATAACTAATTTATTTGTCTTTCAGAATGGGAAACTAACACTTGGTTCATAACCCCACCGGTGTCTCTAGCATTATAGGGCCCCTCTACATCAACATGCATAATGACAGCAAGCAGTGAACAAGGAGGATTTTGAAATCCATCATCACATTGTGGGACAGAGGGTAGCTATTTTTTTTCCATGAGATTTTTGCAGTTATTAGCTGCAGTAGCTTTGGCTGCCTGTTACTCTGCCAAGAGAGCACACAGACTGACAGAAATCCTATGATCTGCCTGAAGCAGGGAATACGCTGGTGGCATGAGCTCATTTCATGTAGTACATTGATTCTTTGGTCCTTCCAGGACATCTGGGCTGCTGGGAGGAGTGTCAGTGTTTGTTAAGTATTTCTGCAAATGCTAGAGGGTAAGTGTCTGCAACAGGGACACTGTGATTTCTATCATTAAAAGTGCTGAACTGTTCTTTAAACTTTCAGTTGGTTCTGTTTATAGAACAAGGTATTTATTTTCTCATTTTCTTTGATTCCTTACAACATGAGCAATTCACACTAAGGTTATCAGTGATGCATGTGGATGTGTGTGGGTGTAGGGTTGCCTTCCTGTCGTTCCCCTTGCCCATTTGTTTACATCAGCCTCTGCTTGAAGATTTAAACCAAGAGGAAAGCAATGCAGAAATCTGCACACATGAACCTCAAGAGCAGTCAGGTTAAACATGAGAGGAATTTTTGTACCTGTAAAATGCGTAGAGAACTAGGAGGTTTCCGATGATGCCAATGGAGCCAATAATGAGAACACAAGTTCCTACAGTGTAAAGAACATGGGCAGGGATCTCTGTCTTGGTCACAGTATGTGGATGGGTACTCATGTTCAAACCCTAAACGGAAAACAGAGGAAAGGGAAAGCTTAGCCCATTTGGGACACTTATTCCAGGGAACACATGCTCAGCCTGTTGAAGTAAGGCAGAGCATTTGCTTCCACGGTTCATGTAAATCAAATACACACCTCTGAGTTCTTTTTAGATCCCCTGTAATCAAGTTTCCTCAAGCAACTTCTATTACTTTGACAGTAGATATTTATCTTAAGAAAAGAGCAACAGGGAAAACAGACTGGAAAAGACAACTAAGGAAATTATGATGATGATATGAAAAAGACTCGCTCTGGGTAACTGCCTCACTTTGGGGTACAGAGCTAGCTGACAACAGAAACTGACAGCAAGGAATAACCCAGCATACTTCGGCTTTATTAGGAGCAATCCCATGCTTACAAACATTAAATTTCCTGGGTCTCCCCAGGCTCACCATCCACTAACTTATGGTGCTGCAACACCTGAGAATTCCCCACGCAAAAGTTCAGAGATGAGAGGTAAAACGGTAGCAGTAACATTGCCTGTGCAAGAACAAATACATTAAATAGTCTTGACACCTCTTTCACTGCCTGTATGTCCAGCGCATGAATAAACTCTCTACACATTTTTTTTAAAAATCAAATTAATATTTATCACTGGTTAAATTCAGCAGCATGGCAGCCTACAGCTAATCCACTCAGCTCTCATTAGTATTATCAATGAGAAGATTCAGAATTGCCTCATGGAGATTCTTATTTACCAAGTCAAAAGCAGCTAAGTCTTACACTTTGTGGTCAGATCTGGACGGCTTGGTCAAAGATGTGGCACCTTGTCAGAGCAGGGGACCTGCTTCGCTTCACCACATTTCACCGCTGTGCAGCTCAGCGATACCGGGTGTGGGATAAGCCTGATTTTGGCCTCTGGGAGAACAGCTGGGTGACAGAACAGGTTCAAGATGATAACTACTGTCCCCCTGGTAATATTTAAGCATCCATTTTCAAAATTATGAGAACAGCCCTTTTTTTTTGCCCTGTTGCTAGCTCCTGATCTTCCATAATGCTGCTTCTCTTTCCTGTCTTCTATTCCTCACTCATCTACGAAGTGCACACACTCCAGCTCCTTCCTTGTACAACAGTCTTAGCTGTGGGGATTATCTCCTCAATTCTGTGACCCCCCTGGGGCACTCGCATTAAGCAATAGAGAGGGTGTGGTGAAATGCATTGCACCCCCTGAGTATCCACAAAGCAACGGGTCTGGGGTAGAAATCCTGATAGCAAAGCTCCTGGGACTGAAGTGATGTAGTAAATGGTACAAAAGCTATGGCTCCAAAGCGGAACGCTGCTTTCAAGCCTTCTGAGTTGTCTGACATGATAGGATGTCTACCCATGATAGGATGGCACTTCATCAGAGATCACATTGCTATAAAAGTAGAAAGAAATGGAAGAGAGCATCTACTGGTGCTGGCTGCACTAGGGATCTGTGACTGTTATTTCCAGTGGTTAGACAGCAATAAAAAATGTCACGGTGTGTAGCATTTACCCTTGAAAAAGGTGTGAGAGGTAGTGTACGAGCAGGCAGTGCATGGCGAGATGGCCCAGTGAGGAACACAGTGGTGGCTGTTTGGTGGCATCAAACAGAGCCAGCACCACACTTTCAGAGCGGGGCACCAGGCAGAGCCAGCCATATGCTTTCAGATCATGCAAATTAACCACGCTAAACTCCTTTCCTCTTCTCTCAAACCCAATCTTCTTAGCAGCATGTGTGCACTAAATCATAACCCTGCCTCATTTCTGGCAATGCATACCAAAGAGGCTAAACTGGGGAAAAAGGAAAAGGATCCTTTTTCTGCTTCCTTTCCAGCTTATCTGTTAGGCATGCAAAGGATTTGCCCCTATATAGAGGTTTATTATATAGAGGAATATTATATAAATGTAATTCAGGACAAGTAGTATATGCCTGTAATACGCATGATACTTTGCTTCAACATATGGGAACTCACTGTTGCAGAAACTCATTTGAGAAATGGACTATGAATTTCACACCCAAAGGTGTCTTGCCTTATCTCTTCGATGAAGAGAAGCTGACTTGGACATTTTGGCCGCGTTTATTCATTTACGGGTGGTGAGCTGTGTCAAAAGCTGAAAAATGTCTCATATGACACATTTGTAAACTCAGCTTACAGTTTGCTGGCAATATTAGATGAAATATATTGATGCTTACAGAGTGGAATTTGGAAGGCAATAAATACCAGGGATTACACAGAGCCTTCAATCTCAGTGAGAAGCTAAAGTGAACGATGTTTAGATTAAACAGGTTTTGGATCTTCCCTTCAGGGGAGTCCATAAAATACCACGGCCACTTTTGTTGCAATGTTAATAGCAGCAAGAATAAGTTTCACATCTGAATGGAAAGACAGCAACTCATTCACTACGTCAGTGATACCCAAATACTGCCGGATGGGGCAGGCATCCAGCTGTCTGAAATGAGGCAAGCTGATGAAAACTGAAAACCATTTATAATGCTGTAATTTGAAGCTGGGAAGACAAATGGGCATATCTATGTGTGTGTGTGTGTATATATTTCAATACAAAACCTCAACTTTGATACAAATAATTTCATTAAACTAGCGGAAATTTTCTAAATAAAACTGGCTAAATCAGTACAAATACCTGTAGGTAATCAAGGAGAATTTATACCTCATTTTACTCACATAATGTATTTCACCAATTTGGCATAATTTCACAATAGAAAACTTTTAGAATAAAGATTTAAATACACTTAAGGTTGATAACTTAAAATCAAGTCTGTTGGAAAAATGCTGCTTTTCTAATACAGACCCATTCTCAATGCAGAATAACACCCAGCTGGAGACAAGTAGCAGTATCATTGAGTCTTTAGAATATTCGCTAAATTTAAGTTTTTTCTATTTTCCTACAGTGTCACCTCTGAAAAGCTAGCTTTTTGGCAATTTTAATTAACAAGATAAATGCTTATTAATGTAAATATTTTACTGTATGGAGGTGAGGACTAGAAATATGAAAAAGAAATGCCAAGCTTGGTGACGAGCTCTAATGAGAAGTTGGTTTTTGCAGATATTCTCAAAAGCTGCTGCTATCCTATGCATTTTTTTTTAATTTTTAGTTGCTCACAAGTAATAAAAATAAAATTAAGTTATAGGAGAATATTCCAAGTTGCTATGAGTCTTTTCAAGCCAGGAAAATCCAAGTAACTGTTACAAGTCTTTCCACATAACTTGAAAAGCAGGAGAGCAGCTAAGTACAGCAGGTTGCATTCACTAAGACACTCATGAGTCTTACTGGGTTATGTCTATATTAGCCTCTCTTAGCACTAAAATAATGTATGGTCAATGACAGCTGGCATGACTCAGCAAAAAAATTAGGTAGTACTAGGGGAAAGGTCCTACTTTTTAGACTTACCAAAGTACAGGTTTTTAATCCATTGCATGCCACTACTGTCTAACTGCTAGAGTACACTTTGCAGTTATTGACTTTATACTTCAGACTAATCATTTTCATTTTAGTAACAGCAAATTTAAACCCCTTGAGAATGTAATTGAAAAATTTAAGAAGTTGAAGAACATGTTGGGAGATGGTCCCTCAGCTTCAGCTGTTTCACAGTGCCACGGTAACGTACAGCTGACACCAATTGTGTCAATCTCAACCAATTATGTTTATGGTTGCTCAGTATCATCGCAGCCATGTAAAGTAGAATGAAAAGCCTGTTCTGTATAAGCCACAGTCTTGCCCCTTCTCTTTAATGATGTGATTTAACATAATGATCACGAAGGAAGGCATTACATTTTATTCAATGAATATATTGAATATTTAATGGATGAAGTGAGTTTTCAAGGGCTCATGTGAGATGTGTTACCTTTCCATTTTTCCCCCAGACTGGCTTTTCTGCCCTCCATTTGTGGTCCTGGGACAGAATCCCGAGCACTCTGCTGAAGACACATCCATTTCCTAAGTGAAGATTTTAAGGGCACCATCCAGAATGCCCTGACTGTTTAACTCAAAAATTCAAATGTAAACAAGCAGCCCATGAAGATGCCAGTAATTGCAGCAGGGCCAGCTTCTGGCATACTCACCAACCCTGTGTTTGACTCCTTCTGAATTAATGCTACAATCACTTGCGTTTTGACTCTACGAGATGTTGGACCTGACAACTCTCATAAAACATGATGTGGCCTTACCCTTACACACCAAGTGACTACAATATCAAAATGTTGTCACCTATGAGGCTGCTTGGAGGGCTTTCCTGGCAGGGTAACTATCAGATCTGCAGGCAAATGGAGGATAAAAAAAAATTAACAGTTGTTCCTTAACTGTCTGGCAAAGGAAGCAGGCATCAGATATAAAAATAAACTCGGTCTATTTCTCCCAAAATAAAATGGAAAACTTGACAGATAAGGAAAATTAATCTATGAAAGCTTTTGTAACTTGATTTTGAGTGCTAAAACGATGTCCGAATAATTAGAGACATCTGTTTCTACTTTCCAGCTGGAAAGATTAATAAAGATTGCAATGCAGAAAACAAAATATTGTCATTAAAAAATGAGGGCAAGGGCAGGTCCCCTGCAATGGGTAGGGGTAGAAAATAATAGACTGAATTTAGAAATAGTTGTATGATTTGCATTAGGTGGATGTAAGATTATCTAAAGCTTTATTTATGCTCTGATTTTGCTCATGGGTGCAAGCTCATCTTGTGGAAATGATTTACACTGAAACGAGCTTAAGCAAGGGCTTGCTTACACGGGGGATTAATGTGCACTAACAAGGGAATGAATCAACAACATAGCCTCCCTGTGTTGAACTGGTATGTGGATTCACAGTGTAGAAGTTTTATTTACTGTACAGAAAACTTGTCTGTACAGTTACACCTACAGATTTTAAAGAAAAACAGTAAATAATACTTAGGCATGATGAGATAGGAACAATCTATGTGTGCCAGCTACCAGATAGTACTTGCCAAGTTCCTTGTAATTTCACTCATAGTGCATATAAGGGGTAATTTCAGTATGAAGCACCACCTGGTTTGAAATTGCAACAAAATTTGGGAATTAATTAATATCTTATACATATGAATATCTTGTACATAGGAACTCCTCAAGCAGCAAACAGAAGGTTGTCGCTATGTGGTGACTATAGCAGAGCTAGTGATCATCAGATATTTTTCAAAAGATGATGTATTTAAAATGAAGACTTGTGGAAAATATTCTTAATAAATTTGGGTATTACAAAAACCCCAAACCAAATCAAAACAACAACTACGCATGTTCCGGTTAACAGTACTGCCTTTCAACACCACACAGTAAGTTCAGATTAATTCAGTCCTCAGAAAGTCGAGTTAAACCGCGATCATCCACATGTGGAAATGTTACTTTTCTTGTCAGTCTCCAGGTGACAGCCTTCTTCCACAGCTCATTCCAATCAGTTCACATGGCAAAGCAAGGAGCACTCAAACACATATTTATAGCATGCATTTGATCAAAATGAAAATTGGTTTAGCCAACAGACCTGTGAATTCTATGCAGTCCACCCAAAAGCGACAAAGGGGAACAGAAGCTGCCAGTGCTGTGTACAACAGGACGAACAGTAAAGCCAGATGGATACCAAAGTCAGACATCTGCTCCAGACCTAGGAAGGTGTTCATCCAGACTGAGATCATAAGTTTGTGCAAAAACCTTGACATTTTTTTCTACCATAAAATATGTATCTAGTTAATTCCATTCCAGCAATTTCCTTCTGGGCTGATACTGAAATGAACAGCCAGTTGAAAAAAAAAGCATTTAATATTTGATTTCAACACTGATTTGTAGTACGTATGCTTAAGACCTCATGTTCAGCACAGCCTCTGCTTTGACAGGATGCTTTCTTTCAGGCCCTTGATATCTGTGTTTAAACTTCTCACAAGCAATCTAATGACACATGGCTGGAGATGGTAGAAAACCCTCAAAAAAACCCCCAAAGAGAAAACCATAAAAATCTGATCAAGTTCTCAATACCATGAGAATATACCAGATAGATACTCAACAAAGTAGGCATACTCAGATGTCTACATATCCAGACAATTGAGTCAATGTAAGCAAGGGATATTAATAACTCATATAATTTATCATTAATAAAATATTATATTAAAATCATGCACCTGAGAATAATACAGCAATCAGAAACAAACAATCAAAGTGAAAGTAATTTAAGTTTTAATATCAGTCTGCTAGTTATAAAGCCGTCTAAGTCATATTTTCATCTCTGGAGACTTATTATAAGAACCTTAAAATTCAGGAAAGCACCGAGACATTGCTTTCTATGCACATCTTCAGCCACACCACTGATAAAAGACACATTTGCTTCCCAGAGTACAAAAAACAAAAAAATACCCCCAAGAACAAAAACCAATGGCTGGCTCATGTTCCAGCTTGAGCACTATCTGCACGGCCTGGATAGGGGTTAGCAAACATAACACCTAACTCAAAGTTCTACAACTTTTTCTACATGGTGTGCCTGCACAACCCAGGCTTGGAAGGAACACTGTGTTACTCGCTGCCTTTTTTTTTTTGTGGGGAAGCACTGGAAACTAACTAGCACACTTTTTTTCCCCCTTCCTGAATCCAAGTTACTGTAATTAAACCTTCAGGCACTGGTCTTTAATTTCAAGACCTGAAAATTTTAAGGCAAGACACCAAAGGCATGTTTCCCAAGAGCATTTCTTTTTCAATACTAGTTGTACTTGCATAATCCAGACAAGGTAGCACTAACCAGGTCTTCACAACATTTTCCTCTACAGAAATTTTATGTTCTATTTAAACATATCCAATTCTAGCCTGAGACCTAAAAGAACCAAATTCAACCATGACTGAAGAATTTTTGAAAAACAAGCAAATAGGAACCCACTACCAGAAGCTGTTAATACTCAGTTGAGGGCTCAGTGCAACTTTCCCTTATGATCTCTCACAGGCTTGCATGCCAGCACAGGCAGTTCCTTAATGTGACCCCTGAGACACTCACCATATTGTCCCCTTGGCCATAAACACCATCAAATTTATCTGGTGCTATGTCCAAGTGCACCTCAAATTACAACACCAGCTATGCACGCTTAGGCAGGCAGCACACTGAACACATCTAATCGATGCTGACACTGCATCAAAATTAGCCTGGCTATCACAGTCCAGTGCATATTTGTTTGGCCATGAGGGAACAGATGACTATTAGCACAGTGCAACAACAAAGCAGTACGCAGAAATCTCAGGATATATATTTTTAGAGCCTTAGAGCATGTTAGAGAAAAACATGGATGGTCAAAACATGATATAGTTGTTAATTCCTTCAATAGAATAAATTTTGCCGTCTTTGGGTATTTGCTACAGCAAATATTTGTTTTAATCTTATCATGCATCATACTTTCATAGACTGTTTTTCTCCCTCTGAGTATCCTACTGCTAACTGCGGTTCTTTAATAGACACACTAAATTCACCTAAAAAAAGAAATCCTGTTATTCTATGTTTGCCACTCGGTGGCAAAGGTGTTTTGAACTCACTGGCACTGGAATCCTTGGGGATAACACAGGCTCTTCACCTGAGCTGCTCTCCCTTCTCCGCCTCATTTGAGCTCCTGTAGCTCATCATGGTCTGTTTTACTCATCCCCGGGTGCCAGAGTATCACTGCTCCCATTTCATCAGCCACAGATTCCTGAGACCAGGATTCTCCCGCTCCAGCCTGCCCACCACGCATCAAAAGCCATTTCATCAGCTGCCACTGTTTGCTGACAACACAGTGTCACAGCATCCATCACCTGCCCGGACCAAACCCTCTCCCACTCCATCAGCCCCAGGCTTCAGGATGAGCAGCAGTGAACTCAGCTGCCGTGTGATGCTCACGTGTTACTGGATTTAACAGAGGCACAGGAAGAAATGTCTCTGTCCACAGACGCTGGCAACACAATTTGAAATTCTCATCTGTGTCAGTGGTTTCTGATCTCTGCTCTGAGCTTTCAAAGAGCTTGAACATATATTCTGGCTTCTGGGCATCTAAACTTTTATATTTTATTTAAAAAAAAAAATTCTTCCTTACTGTTGATAGCTGAAAGCAAATCCTTCACCAGCCACCTCTAACTTTATGCACCTCATCTAGATGTTAGTAGTCTTTTCATTCCACTGTTCAGCTTCTTGGGGAGACCCACTCACCTGCTGCAGAAGATCTGTGGATCTGTGGAAATTGCTCTGAGAAGAGGGCCCTGCATACCATGAAAACGTGCTTATTTTAAGGACTGTGAAAAAACCCCTATCAGCTGACATTAGCTCTTCAAAGGGTGATTACAAAATGAAAACACACCTCAATAAATCAGTTAAGGCAAGATGTTAGTAACTTATACTAATCCTATATACTCTTTCTACTGCTACTTTTTAAAAATACGTATAGCTAATAATTTTCATCAATGTAGTAATTTTGTTCCTGCTGGATTCCCTGCTCTATATTTATTCTGTCAGCTGTGAAGAAGTGTGGTGAATGATGAAGGAAGCATAAATGATAATAGTAGAATTACACTTCCTTCTCTAACTACATTACAATAAATTTTGTTTACAATTTTTACTACTTGAGCATAAAGAACTGCAGATTTAGCAAAGAATCCACCTTGCTCTCTACATTTCGCTATTTACAAACAAACTGATTTTTCTTCTACAGGAAATATTCTCAACTGAAGGCCTGAAATCGAAGATATTCTTCAACTAGGGTAATTCCATATTTCAACAAGAAATTTTGCTCATGGGTAATAGGGTGGGGGTGAAGGGCAACCAAACTTCTTGTTGCCATTTGCTTCATTCCATCATGTACATTTGGGAACAGGAAAACTGCTAGAACTAGTCAGATCAGAGGCTCACCATCTCCTGTGTCTTACACCTGATAGTATCTGGTAACAGACGCTTTTAGGGGAAGAACATGGGGAATATAGCAAGGGAGCATTCTCAATCTGCCAACTTCAAGCAAATTTTTGATATTAGTATAAACACTGTAGGATTTAGTTTCTGCTTAAATCAAAGAAATGTCTGATCACTCTAAATTGAGGTTTATTCCATGTAATATCTGTTTGCTTCTGTTCAATATTCCTCTGTTTGTGGAAGTGGGGATGTGCAGAAGGCAGAGCCAGACTCTTCCCAGAGATGCACAGGGAATGAACAGTGGTAACACATGCAAGTTGCAGCAGGCAAAGTGTTCAGTGAAATCCTGAAGCACAATGACAGGGACCCAGAAGAGCTGCACAGTCTTCGTTCATAGAGCATTTCAAAACGTTGAAGTTAGCCCTGCTTGGAGCAGGTGATGGGACTTGACAACCACCATTCCAACCTAAAATATTCCATAATGCCAGTAATAAAACCTCCAAAACATACAATTCAAAAATAAATGTTTAAGCCATAAGTGAAATGAAATATTATTTCAGTTCCTTAAGGACAGGTATTCTGTCTCAGTAAACTGAAAATCTTCCTACCTCCTTTATTTTACTTTCAAAAGGAACTGGGAATGACATCCAGAGCCAAGTGAACCTAAGGATGTGTTTTGCACCCACAGACTGTAGACTAATTTCAGCTCATAATCGCTATAGAGACCATATTTCCTGGATAGGAAGGCTGCAGTTAAGTGCTCCTCTTCATTTATAACTCTCTTTCTTACTGTGGCTTTAAAACCTGCATGAATAGAACGATTTCCAGAGATTTTAGGCACTTCACACCTATTGATTGCACTGGTGGCAAAACACCTACTCTTCTCCTGTGGTGTTGAAAATACTCCCTAGTGTTTATATGCACTGTTAGGTGCATAAGCATCATGAAAATTTTGCTTTGAAATATTTTATGAATAATTTTAGAGGACTTAACTGGATCACTGATACAATGTTTAGTCCAACGGCCTAAAGCATTTTAGTCTGGCAGATTCCCACGAGATATTCTACATAGTTCAGAATAAAGCACAGGTAATGGAGATAAAGGAGATGACTGGGAAGAGAAAGAAATTGAGTGAAATATATTCAAGATGACCCATCTCTGCAGCAAAAGGCAAGTCTTTATTGCCAAATGAAACTGTTTGGCACAAGCACAACTTCCCTTAACTCTCTAAAATGAGAGTAAAACAAACTCTTATCCAGAAAGGAGATCATTGCTTTTCTAGTCACGTGGAGGGTGAAGCACTTACAAATTCCTTGTGGATTTAGCATTGCTAAAGGAACAAAGAAACCAATGTCAAATGAACAAGTGAAATCTGCAGCTCCACTTATCATTAGAATCTACTGCTGTACTGAAGACATTTCAAAGATTGAAGCAACACTGGCAAACTAATAAGAAACTGCAATATAGACATAATTAGAGATAAATTAAGTCAATCGAAAGACTCCCAGATTTCAAAAACACTGAACTAATGAAGCATGCATTGACACATTTGGTGGGAATAGGTGTGTATAGTAAAAATAATTTCTGTATCTCTCAAAAAACTTAATTATCTCATGGCAGTGCACATCTTGAAAGAAGAAACAATATCTCACACAAAAGCAATTACCTTTACTTTGGCTTGGAGAAGCATTAAGACAACTTTGCTATTGCAGTGAAGGAGCTTCATCCTTTCCCTGTCCACTGCTCTGTGTAACACATTGAAAATAGGGATGATGTAGTTGTTTTAATGTGGTCTCTTGTTTTAATTCTGCAGACCACTTTTCAGGACTTTACAAAAGCTAATGGAAGTTTTAGCATATCTGTAATAGGAAACACCATCTTCCTCTCACCCTTGCCATAATCTTTGGATATGCAGTGGATTTGAAGCAACTCCTATCCTATATTGCTGTTGCAACATCAGCTTGGAACCATGATGAACTACCAGAAAAGAAAATCTCAGCACAAGGCAGCTTCTTTTTCTGGGTTAAGAAGAAATGTGCCATTTCGCAAAAATTAACCTTTATTTTTAAAAGCATATAAACAAGTCAGCAAAGTAATATGCACCAGAGAATCTCACAAAACAAAAGTAAGTCCAACAAAGCCATGTGCCTGTCTCAAGTCATGTCCATACTACATCTGAGTTCACACTGGACCTTTCTCTGTCCACCCAGCTCCAGAAAAACATCACAATAAAGAACATCTCTCAATGCAAAAATAGGCGAGGGAAAAATTTGCTCACAACAGCTGTAGGGGTAAGAAAGAAAGATACTCACTTAAGTCTTCTCCACAAGTAAAAGCCCACTGAACACAAATAGTCACTATTAGTTGCAAGCTTGCACTGAACTTTAGCAAAAGTTTATTGCTAGTTTTCTTGTGATCAAACACTAAACACTGAGCTATTAACAGCATGCAAAGCAATTTCACAGTAATTAATTCTGAATACAGAATAATTCTATTACGAATGGGTTACTTAAGGGTCTTGAAGCATTATCCAGGACACCACCAGCAGACTACTACCTCCTGTGCTGTGGAGGAGGGACCCCAAATACTAGGGATTCTTGCAACCCTCCAGCATTAGAGACAAACTGCCTTCCCTCAGCAGCTGCCTGAGGAATAACTGACTGGCACTTACCTATAGCACTGCCACTAGAGTTTTCCAAAGCACCAGCATTAATCCAGAGTCTCCCTGGTGCTCTTGAAGTCACTGCTAACCTTCATTAGCTAATCCTCAGCTTTGATACAATGGTCTCTCCAGTGCCATGGAGGGAGGGGCCTTTTTACTACAGCAGTGGCATGGTGAGCTCAACACTGCAAGTTTCTAAGCCTTACTCACTCTTTCCCTTTATCGTAGTAAACTCAAGTACATTATTTGAATATTAGCACAAGTTTCAGTATACAAATCGTAGCAAAAGAAATCACATACATAAGAAACCATGCATATTTTTTCATTCTCAACAAAAAGCAAGTAACTTATTGAACACTTAAGTTATTGGTTGCAGAAAGTTCAGTGGAAGTACTTTGTCCTTTTTATAATTAAAACCCAAATAAATTTCCTTCTCACTCAAGTCCTTTTGCAGACATTGCTCAGTTAACAAGGCACAAAGAAAGCATGCTCCTTCCTATTGCTCTATTAGCTCTAGATTACCTGTAGCTATTGAGACACTGACCATTTCATCATTCTGTCAGCAAGGACTTAGTTTCACCTAGTCACTCATTTCATTGGCAGCACAGCTGTGCTGATGGCAGTCAGACCAAGGTATCAGGCATATATCCCCACCTGGCATTCAAGTCTTCTAGTCTGCATCTTTTATTAAACTTCTGGTTTGCATT
Organism: Neopelma chrysocephalum; assembly: GCF_003984885.1. Taxonomy (NCBI): domain Eukaryota; kingdom Metazoa; phylum Chordata; class Aves; order Passeriformes; family Pipridae; genus Neopelma; species Neopelma chrysocephalum. The sequence goes on from NW_020898046.1 coordinate 1,891,198, forward strand.
CTCCATTAAACTCAGCAGCCTCTCACAGTGCTCTGCCCATTTGCTCAGCAAGCCTCAGAAAAGTCCATCTCCCTATTTCCTCTGCTTTCTGCTTAGGGTATGTTTCAACTTTGCAGATGCTGTCAGACAAAGCTGATAATACCATTCCCTGGGTTGCTCCCAGCAGGACAGCTGGTAGCTCCAAGCTCAGACCTAACTGCAACAGGCTGCCCCAGAGGTGTACGCAGTGATCCAGCTGCACAGCAGCCCAAGTCTGCACCCTTGAACCATGCCATGCATCCTGCATGTGTCACATCACACTTTGAGCTAGTGACTGTCATCTGTATCAGGCATTTCTGACTGCTTAGTTACCTACTTGCTAAGCATGCTCTCAAGTCCCAGTGTCTACCAAAGCTGCATGTGAAGTTTGAAGAGTATCTTTTTATTTCAACATTTCCTAGAGTGGCTGCTCTTTTCACACAATTTATAAAAGGTGTCTAGAGGCCATATTCTTCAGTGCTTTAGTAGAGTGCAATCAGTTTGTGCAAGTCAGTCTGATGGTTGCCTCTCAGCTGCATTATAAACTACTTCAATTCACTTGCACCTGTATACTAAGATTTCCTACTTTTCAGGGCTCAGAGAGCTTGACTTGTATTGCAGCTTCAATGTCTTATAACTCCATGTTTCTTGCTAAGTTTTGTATAACTCTGAAAAACTCCTGGGTACCTTGATGCCAAAGGCAGAATCATCTCATCCAGTAACATCACTTTATCATGCTCTGGTGGTTCTGGAGTGTTACCAGCCTCATGTAACCACCTGCAACAACATGTGGACACAGGTCTCTATTGTGGGCCCAATCTGGAGTGTGCAATGAATTCTGCTTCCAACTCTGCTTAGCCAAGGGCTGTTGGAATAAGCAGACCATCTTCAGCAGCCACCTTCTCTCTGCAGATTGGCCCCCCAGATCATTGGAAATACAGGACACCCTGGGTGGGGGTGAAATTTGCAACCTCTGAAGGCACATACACACGTTTTTGCAAAGCTAAGTTTATAGTGTGAGAAAGTAATGCAGGATGTGAACTAGCTCAGAATTTGGTGAGTATTTACAGGAAACAAAACTTGGATTTCCTCAGAAACTTTAGAGAAAATTTAACAGCAAAAATAATGCAAAGTGCCATCATAATAAAGATTAAAAAGACAAAATAAACTAAAAGTTAAGACCTTTAGCAGTGCCAGAACACTCTCAGTACAGTTAAATAATTTGGAGTTATGAGTTACATGCTCAACCTCCTGTTCACTTGCCATTTGTTTATTGCTTAAAAGGACTCTATAAAAGGCTTGCCCAACTTTTTTGTGACTTATTCCAGGACAATGACCTGTTGCAATGAGACAAAATCCACAGTTTCCCTCCAAAGCTGAAGTTTCTCCCGTAACCTTTTCTCTTCCACTCTCCAGATTAGAAAGAGAAACAGATATTCTTGGTAGAATTCTTTGAATGATAGGGCTGGGCTGGCTAATAAAATAAGTCTAGGCAAGTTATCAAAGTTTCAGCAGTAAATTTTCTATCCTAAAATCTCTACAAAATATTGTAATGGTATAAGGTCAGGATGTACAAGGATGGGGTTATATGAGGACAGAGGTACATATATTCTGCATATTTAGTTTGCTGACCTATCTCAGTCTTCTGGCCCAAATCATCATAACTAATTTGTAATGAACAAGAAAATCCTCTTTTCTTTATGAATGTGTTCAAATAATCCTAGCTAATTGTATAAACAATTGACAAGCCTCTCTACGGCACTTCATTTAGGTCACTTTGCATTACATTAATCAGCTCCACAAAAGGATAACAGCTTTGAAATCTGCTTTAGAACTTCATTAATATTTCCTTTTTCATCAAAATTTTGTATTATTGACCAGATCACAATAAGGTTTAATCAACTAGAGCTTGACGATCCAACAAATTTAAGCAACCTCCTGCTACATCCTCCTCTGTATAACCAGTTTTCCCAGCAGCCAAACTCCAAATCGATCCTAAAAATCTAAACAGCGAAAGAAAATACATTTCCCTTTGGGAAGAGCTGGGTCAGATGCGTTCACACACACACACACACACACACACACAAATTCACTACATCAAAACACTTCAATGAGATTTTCCTTTTAAAGGAGAAGCAATTCATTTAAACCATTGCTTAGAAAACAAAAAAGAAGGGAAATGCTCCCTTCCATTCTCTCTGCCCAGCTCCCACTTTCTGAAGCCTTCCTCCTGACACGTACTTTTTGGGTTCATCCGAAAGCATTTCCCTTCCCTCCGCACATCCGCTCTGTGCAGGGCTGCCGAGCTGCGACTCATCCCGAGGAGCGCTTGAAATCCCAGGGTTTAAAAAGCCGCTCGCAAGCCCCTCCTGGGCTGCCAGCCGGCCAGCCCCGGCAGCGTATCGAACCGCAGCGTGTGCCCCAGCAAAACACACATCCCGTTATTCAGCCTCACTGGCCACACCACAGCTGTTTCAAGTGCAAAAAGATGGCTTTAAACCAACCAACCAACCGCACTCAAACCGAAAAGAAAAGAAAAAAAAAAGGTATATATATATATATATTTATTTTTTTCTTAAAAAAAAAAAAAAGTATGGACACCCAGAGGAACTCGTTTCCAGGGCAGCCAAACCGGGTACCTCTGCCCAGCCCATCCCGAGCCCCCGAGGGTACTACCCCCGAGGCTGGGCATCCTCGGACAGTGAGTGCCCAGGGCTCTGCCTGCTGCGTACCTGCATCCCGCAGTCCCGACCAGGCAGCCTGGGCAGCCAGGGATGGAGGGCGCCGTCTGTGATTTCTCTTGCGGCCACTCGCGCCCGTGGCCTCTTATGCTTTTGCTGCGAGGAGCCTGGCTCTGCCTTCCTTCCCTGGAACCCCCCTTTAGGTGGCTGCAAACAGCAGCCGGGCATCCCCCGCCGCCCCCCCTTCCCTCGGCCTCTCCTAGCTGGTCAAACCCGGCTCCGGCTTTCTCTTTGCACGCCCTGTGCTCCATCCCCACGGCCCACGAGCACACCCATGGCTGGGTTAGGGTGGCTCTGCCCTACTGCACATGTGAGCAGCCACATGCCTAACCCATAGCTGAGTTTCTTGCAGGGCTGTCAAGGAACTGGGACAGGGTATAAAACAGATGCTTCCCAGCAACTCATTCTGGAGTTACCAAAGTTTCATTTGCGGAATATGCCTTGACATTCAAACATCTCCTGTTCACAGTAGTGAATGGGTCACAGGAATTTCTTACATCAACTTGTTGATGTCATACTTATAAAGCTGAGCATTTTGGAAGCACTGAAACATGATGGAAAGAGCGGGGATCTGATAACAGGCATGTTCTTTGAGAGCCTGGGGAGAAAGACATGAGAAAAACAGTTACATTTCTACCCCTATATATATTTTTTTTAATATATTAACAATGTTTCTTACATACCTGGTTTCAGTGCCCCTTTTAAAAGGCATATATGGAGAGCATGTGTGAGACTGAGCTTTGTCCTGAGAAGAAAACGTTCAAAGTAGTAGAGACAGGAGTAGAAACAGCAATTAAAACACAATTCCAGGTACTTACGTGGCTCTTTCGTCTAGGATATGACAGTGGTCACAGCTTCTCAGGAGAATCTTAAAACTATTTCTGCCCACAGATTAGGTCCACCTGTTGACTTGCTCTCCTTGATCTGCCGATTACAGATATGTTTGCAGGTGAACTTCAATTTTTTCCTTTACTTTATATCCTTCAAGTTCAAATCCACCAAATGACACATACATTAGACATCATTACAGTTATATAGTTATTTTTTCTTTTCTTTATTGTACCTCTCTATTATCTAAATGATGTGGTCTATTGGATTATTCCTACTTCCCTTAAAAATATTATATTGATGTTCTAGATGTACCATGAGGCATAAAAATTTTAATTACCTTACAACTTTTTCCATAAACATTGGCTTTATGAGGAAAATTTATACACAATTTTGGAGCTACTTTATACTTTATTTTCAGCTTCAGAACCTGTAGATTCACATTTTTTTGGCTGATAACATATTTTATCATCAATGTGTTTAAAGTTTTCTTAAAGGCAACAGAGGCCACATGAGAAATGATCAGACCTCTAACATCCACAGATGGGTTCTCTTTTTTCCTTTACTTGCAGGAGTAAGTAAAATGCTGGAAATACTGCTCTTGGGAACAATCAGAGACCTGACAAACTGCTCAGATGTCTTTCTAAGGAATTGTTTTCTTTGCTCCACTCCCATGTCTGCAAGGTGGAGCTTAAACTTCTATGAGGTCAGGCCACTACACACAGTACCTCACAGAGCTGGACTCAAAATGAACCCTATTTTCTGTGAGATATTCTGATTAAAGCTAAGAATTGGATGCCAAGGGAAAGTTAAATGCCAACTAAAGCAAACTTCTTCAAGTTTCAGACTTGTTTAGACTGACAGGGGTTTGATCGACAGTTTTAGTTGGCTCCATGAACGACAGTATTTGGGTATAACTAAGCCTCCAGCTAGAGGCTTACTGGACTGCTGTCTCACACATCTCTCTTCCCTGCACTCACACGAAGATTAGTTCTTCATCAGGCCTTTCTATTTCAGCTGTTTGTAATTAATCCTAGGACATGGGAAAATACAGTAAATCAAGCAAGTACAACCAAAGTATTTGGACTCACTGAGCTTTATGAACTGCATGTGCTTAAACTCACTGTGTGTTTGAGTATAACCACTGAAAATCAACATCTTAAAATTACTCACTGAAAACAGATTAGTCAAGTAACTGGAGAAGCAGGTAAGGGAAAAAACTGCCTAACAAAGGTCAGATAAATGTCTGAGACAGTCAAGATCCTAGACTAAGACACTGATGGTAGTAGTTCAATGTAGAGAATTAAAGAAACCAACCAAACATTGAACAAAATGCAGGAAAGAAGTATATGTGGTTGTTTGGGTTTTTTTTAAGAAAATGGAGCAGAATCATTTAGGATGAATAATAGCACTTTATGTTTCTAAGACACCTTTCATCCCACAGGATCCCAAAGCAGTTGGCAAATTTAACAAATTGAAGGACATTATCCACTGTACACTGAAATAATTTTATCTGTCACTACAGGCATCCTTGATGGAGCAAAAATCAGTATCTGTTTAACAGGTTAGATCTGGTGTGAAAATCACCACATCTAAGGAAAGCTACAGGGAGAGTATAATTGTCAACAGCTGGAACTAGTGCTGAATTCTGGACTAAGCGGTTGTTAGGAGAAGTCTGCTGGTATTTTTCCAGTTACCACCGGTGATGATGACTTTATCACAGATCTTGCAGACTTGCCATGCCCAGGGCAGGCTTTCTCATGACCCATCTCCTCAAGGCACCCGCCTCAGCATGAGATGCCTTCACATCCCATAGTCCCCTTCCTTGCAACATTTGAGTGTTACATTCACCAGACAGAGAGAAAGCAGAGTTGGACTGTAAACATTCAGGCACAAAAACAGACCCAGTGGTCAATCAAGAGGTGCTGTACACTTAGAATCATAGAATAGTTTGAGTTGGAAGGAACCCTTAAAGGTCATCTAGTCCAAGCCCCATACAATTAACAGGGACATCAACTAGATCAGGTTGCTCAGAGCCCTGCCAACCTGACCTTGAATGTTTCCAGGGATTGGTCATTCACCAGCTCTCTGGGCAACCTGCTCCTGTGTTTTTCCAACCCTTATTGCAAAAAACCTCTTTCTTCTGTGTAATCTAAACTGGCCACCTTTTAATTGACTTAAGCAGTCAACTTTGATCTGAGCCTTCACCAAGGTCATCTTTCTTTCATTGCAGTCTTAATTCTGGCAACGCAACAAGTTTCAAATATGTTTCACATCCAACAGACTACTCACATATGTTGCTTCCTAGGTCAAGGGTCTGACAACAGCCTTCCTGATCAGCTCCTTGGAAATCTCTGAACAGTAGAGGTTAGACAAGCAGGCTCAATTCAGCTACAGGTTACTATCTATGATGGCAAGGGGAGCAGAGTCATGCTGCAAAGCTCCTCCAGGCTACAGATTCAGTGGGGTGGGAGTGAGTTTTATACTCCCCTTGTCTAAGAGTCATATCAGGGATCTCAGTCCTTTTTATGGCCAATCAAGGCCACACTTGTGGTCACTGATGCTATGAACACTGAAGAGTAAAAAATAAGGTGAGCACAGCATGATTATTAAAATAAACTGAGGCCAAAACAACAAAAACTGGCAGAAAGAGAAGCACATGGCCACTGAACTGGTACATTCTAGCTTTAAAAAGAAAAGAAATAGCATCCAAATCCCTCTCCAGATGTGCTGTTGGACTAGGATACAATGTCTTAAAGATTGAAGAATCTACAGTCACATGCTCATTTTGGGATAGCACAGAGGCATGTTTGGAAATGTGTTTTGAGCTGTAGAATAAGGAACAGGGAAATAAAATGTGGGAACAGAATCATATGCCAATGAGCAAAATGTATTTATTCAGCAGTCCATATCTTTCACTGGTTTAAAAAAAACTACAAGGTTGATCTGGGAATTAATCTCAGGACTGTCATAAACTGCAGTGCAAACACTCAATGTCAGCCTGCTGAGCTTCTGACAACTCTGAAAAGTCTTGCATGTTTCACATGGCAGCTGACACATTTTAATTGCAAAGGAAAACAAAGTGTTAGTATGAGTCAGGCCAGCTTGTCTTGTGAGTGAAACAACTGTAGAAACTTAAGGGCTTGGAAAAGCTCTCAAGAAATTCCCTGGTCAATTGTTTCTCAGGTAGGGTTAATCATCATGGAAAACCAACAGTTTTTCAAATGCTGAACACCTACAGTATGATGTAAGTTTTAGGATATGAATGAAGTCACTAACATCAAGGTGTGGGTTAGATTCAATCACAGAATTAGAATGTGTATCTCTGTGTTACAGTGCTCATGAGGGACAAAGAAGACATGACAGTGTTCATCTAGGACACATCTTATGCACAGGTCATTTCACCACCAAAATGTAAATCTGTACAAGGTGGACCCTTTTCTTCTCCTCCCCCACTAGCAGAGGGCATATGTTAATGACAATGGTAGGGTTTAATTATGCATTTGTCTTTTCTTTCTACTTTGCCTATCCCAAGCCTTCAGAAACCATTGCTTGCTATCACTGAGAGGAAGAAGCTGGAGGTGCCTGAGATGGTGGTGCCTGCTGGAACAGGGGCTTCAGCATAATTCCTATCCCCTTCTCCCAGCCCCTTCCCCCACAGAGGCTGAAATCCCTCCTATTCCCTTATTTCACCAGCAGCAATGAGTTACCAGGACTCAGACACAACTTTGCATTCCAGGCTCACCCTTACCTAGAGTCCTTTCCATGGAAAGAACAACCCAGTCAAGATCCATGTCTAATCTCATTCCTCAGGTGAAGACATTCATTTCCTCAGGTACAGAAAAGGATTTTTAGCCATGTCTTGTAGTCTTCATGGCCTTTGAAACTCCTGCCTCCCAAGCACAGGGTCATCAGCACCAAGCCACGGCCAAGGAGTGCTGTCTCTGTTGGAGACACAAAATGGCAGGGGAAGAATAGCAAGTGTCAAAGGACTAGAGGGCAAGGGAAGAGGAATTCATAATGCTCTGGGGAGACAGGAGTACTGGCTCTTAGTTGCTTCTTCTAGTGTACCCTCTGGAAAGGCTGTTTGAACAGGAATGGAAATGGACCTATCCTGGAACAGGGACCTCAGACCAACATTTTGCTGCACCACCAATACTGTAAACTGACTCAAAATTATGGTTGTCTGACAAAATTTAAGTAACAAAATAGTAAACAAAATACAACCTTTTTAGTTTCAACCCTCATTTTAGTTGAAAAACACATTTCATGACACCAGAGTTTTCCACAGGAACAACATTCTGATTTTTTACTGACCTGCAGGTTTTTCTCTGGCTTCATTCAATCACAAAGTTTTCTCCAACTGTTATGGAAAAACCCTAAAAGTCACAGCTTTTGCTGTCAAAGTCATGGCAGTGACAGTCACACAGACATTTTTGTTGTGCTGTTATCTTCCATACTGAAGTTTTCCATTTCTGGCCAAAGGTGACTTATTTCTATAAACAGAAACATTTTCACACTTTACATGCTTAAAACAAAATCCTTTTGTGTAAAAAGCCAGTCTGGAGAATTTCATCCTGGCAGCTGAATGCATGAGAGTCCTATCAATGCTTAGACAGGCTCTTGGTAATGAGGTTAAAAAAAGAAATCCAAACTTGTTATTGGCTCCCTAACTCAAACACCCTTTTAAAAAGAGACACATTGAAACAAGGAAGCCCTTATAGGTCTTCAGTTCCTATATGACAAAGGACAGAAGAATAAACTTGGCTGTAAATTGACTATGACCAGCATGTCCTTGAAGAGCCAGAGGGACAACTGTTACAATCCATGAGGAATACATGTTAGGCAATAGCCATGCTACTGCTCTGAACACTTAGCAGAAAGTGCTCTGCCCTGTTAAGCGTTGGCTCCAGGGGATCCCACAGAGCACCTAACACTGCTCTGATGGTCCCTGATGATGAGGTGACGTGGGCTCTGTGTGCACAAGGCAGCTCACAGGAAATGCTCTGCCATGTTCTAACTATGGCACTTTGCAGAGCGCAGCAATGGAAGCACGTGTGATGTGACCTTTTTGAGCTTGGCCCTACAGATGTCACCTCAGTGATCAAACACCAGTTCCAGCTCCGCAGGAACCTTCATTGTGATCTATTACCATTTTCTCTCAAATCAGGGGAACTAAAATCCAGGTCCCATTAAAATGAAGGGCATAAGATAGTAATACATTTCAGAAGATCTCAGGATGTACTGTGGTGCAAAAAACAATACATAACATTTTCTTCAGCCATCTTAGACCAAATAATCCTCTGGTTTAAATTGCTCTTCATATAACATTGTCCTAAAACACAGGCTGAACCAGAATAAAATGAAATTTAAACTAGAAACTCCTTTAAAAATTTGGTTTGAGTCTTGACTTTAACATCTTCAAAACTCGGTGTCAAATACCAAAACCATTGTTGATTCTTACCTTAGAAAACAGAAGCAATAGTGTCCAGTAACTGAATTAGATGCATAATAATACATTTATCCTGAAACTAGAGGAAACTTGAATTTCATCTCTGCTTGAAAAATAAGCCGTCAGTAATAAATAACCCCTTCTGGATGACAATTTGAGGTCTGAATCTGAGATTGGTTTTCAAATGCAGGTGTTAAAAATAAAGAAAACTAAACTCAAATTATCTAATCTTTCTTTCATATAGCATCTTCTGTGATTTTTTTATCTTCAGAAATTTCAATTATCTTCCAGAAAAAAATAGGAAATACTATTTGGAAGAATATCTAAGAAAAAGATTTAATACTTAAATACACTTCTTTCCTAGAAGAAAGAGAAAAAAATTGTAACTCAAAACCATGTTCTTCCCTTCCCTAAACAATCTCTAGCCCATAATTTCTTCTCTATCACAAACTGAGCCCATTTCTCAGCTTTCTTGGCTTAATGCCACATGAGTTCCTGTAATCCCTATCCCATCTGGTGCAGAAGTCATCAGGAAGCATTTGCTTTCTTCAGCAAAATAGATATTACTGAAAAAATCCAGCACTTCACTAAAATGAAACATTTAAGATAAGACCCCTTGGCCTAAGAGCAGGGCATACAAATGAAAAGACCCGATGAGTACCACGAAGGAAGCTGGTATGGGACTCAGGTGTCTGGGCTTCTTTGACCAGCTGGTGTCCTCCTTTCCTTGGCAACAGGTATAAGCAAGAACAGCTACTTCCACATGTAGCTTCTTTCCCACATTTCCCACGGAAACCACAACACAAATGTACGTGTTTCCTGAAAAGGAGAAAAAGTGTTGCTTTGTCTAGAAATTGTTAATGAAGAAAGCTTTGAAATAAGTTAGACTTTTTTTTCCTAACATATAGCAAAAAAGGGACAGCTGGAATGTAAAAGCAACTGTCTGCTCTAGGTACTTTCAGGAATGGATACTCTTCCTCAAAGCTCAAAATTGCAGAGCAGAGACAGAAGCAGATTGAATAAGATATTAAAACAGCAGGCTAAAAGGAGATTTTTTTCAGGAGATGTGGTGAATTACATAGGACTACTTTAAGGATCATTTCAAGTATAACTAGAAAAGTTTGTATTTCTTTAAAATATTTTACGTAGGGTGAGTTTTTTAAACCACAATTTTATGGAGAAATATTACAGAAAATTTTTCATTAGAGCTATAAGGAGGTCAGAGTATATACCCTGAATTGCTGGGAGTGCCTGCATGAGTGTGCATGCATACACATACTTATATAAAAATTAATTTCAATTAAAAAAACATTTCCTAATATAGTGAACAATCCTCATTGCTGAATTTACGTGTGCCTTTACTGGTCATTTATTCTGGAAACTGCAATTTTGAACTCTCCATCTGACTGCTCATCTCAGAACAAGGCTGGCCTACAGAAAAAAAGCATTTTTTGGTCTTTCAGAAGCATAAAAAGATGTTAGATTATAAAGTAAGCAGTGCTACAGTTAAATTCAAGAAATATAGCTTCATAGGATAACAGATAAACAGCTTTTCCCAACAGTCCCAAGCATTTTCCCCATCTTTTTCCCAAGTGATACAAAGAAAAGGAACTAAATGTTTCTTTGTCAGAGATGCACCCTGGCAGGAAGGCTCCTGACTTTGAGGTTTATACACCTTAGCAACAGCTATGCTTCTATCCAAACTAATTTCTAGATGAAAAGAGAGGAGCAGAACAGTGAGAAACCAAAAAACCAGACATGAAAAAAATCTAGTTAGATTATCCAATTCTCTTTTGCCTACTCCATCAGTCAGAATGGTATATTACCATTCAAGGAATGACTAAAAATGAATTCATTTTTATAGCTGGAATACAAAATTACTAATCAAATTTGCTTCAGAGGAACCAAAGCAGCCTATTGCAGATTCTGTCAGGCAGACAGCATGTGTTTGTGAGCTCTTAGGTATGTTTAGTATTGCAGTATTTGTCCAGCCACACCATTATGCTCAGTATTGCAGCTCTACCAGAAAACAGCAGCTAATGCTGAGGAAACACCTCATACAGCATCATAGCCACGGTGTAACTTCAGAATCCAAGGAGGGAAAAAATCCTGTGCTCAACTGGCAAGATCTGCCATAGTCATTTTGTTATTAATAAAATAAAAAATTAAATTAAAAAGTCATTTCATCCATCTCAACTTTGTAGAGGCAAATTTAGATTTGGTATAATACACAGGAGAAATACTAAGATGTTTTTCAGCAAAAGCTGTTGATACAAATACAGTTTTGTTATTCTTCCCGTCAGTTTCTCCTTTAGCCATTGGGACCTAAGTAACAAATCCCTTTCCTTTAATCATGGAACCAAATTCCACCGTTATATCTCAAACTTCATTTTGGTTCATATATTTGAAATATATAGTGAGAACTGAAGTTGGTTTACAACACTGATGTTCACACATGCATTAAAACCACAGCTTTATTGTATTTTCACATTGCTAATGAGAGCTATTTCTGGGCACAAATGACAAACAGTTAGCCTTTACTTTGAGACAATTGGCCTTTCTTGTTCTATCTCCTTCACTCTGATCACTTTTTCCCCACGTAATTTCCAAAATTAAAAGTCTGCCTTTGCAAGTCACAGAGTCACAGAATCAATTAGGTTGGAAAAGACCTCTGAGATCATAGAGTCCAACCTATGAATGAATGCTACCACCTTGTCAAATAGATCATGGCACTAAGTGCCACATCGTCTTTTCTTAAATACCTCCAGGGATGGTGACTTCACCACCTCCCTGGACAGCCCATTCCAATGCCCAATCACCCTTTCTGTGAAGAATTTCTTCCTAATGTCCAGCCTAAACCTCTCCTGCCACAGCTTAAGACCATGCCCTCTTGTCCTGCTGCTGGTTGCCTGGGAGAAGAGACCAACCCCCACCTGGCTACAACCTCCTTTCAGGTAGTTGTAGAGAGTGATGAGGTCTCCCCTGAACCTCCTCTTCTCCAGGTTGAACAGCCCCAGCTCCCTCAGCCTCTCCTCATAGGACTTGTGCTCAAGTCCCTTCCCCAGCCTTGTTGCTCTTCTCTGGACCTGCTCCAGCACCTCAATATCCTTCCTGAACTGAGGGGCCCAGAACTGGACACAGTACTCCAGGTGTGGCCTCACCAGTGCCAAGTACAGGGGAAGAATCACTTCCTTAGTCCTGCTGGCCACACTATTCCTGATATAAGCCAGGATGCCACTGGGCTTCTTGGTCACCTGGGCACACTGCTGGCTCATGTTCAGCCATCTGTCGACCAGCACCCCTAGGTCCTTTTCTGCCAGGCAGCTTTCCAGCCAATCTGCCCCCAGCCTGCATGGGGTTATTGTGGCCAAAATGTAGGACCTGGTACTTGGTCTTGTTGAACCTATACAAGTGCCCTTGGCCCATTGATCCAGCCTATCCAGGTACCTCTGCAGAGCCTTCCTGCCCTCCAGCAGATGGACACTTCAACCCAACTTAGTGTTGTCCACAAATTTGCTAATGGTAGACTCAATCCCCTCATCCAGATCATCAATAAAGATATTAAACAGAACTGGGCCCAACACTGATCTCTGGGGGACACCACTAGTGACCGGCTGCCAGCTGGATGCAGCCCCGTTCACCACCACTCTCTGGGCCCAGCCCTCCAGCCAGTTCCTAACCCAGCACAGAGTGCTCCTGCCCAAGCCGTGGGCTGCAGCTTTTTCAGGAGTGTGCTGTGGGAGACGGTGTCAAAGGCTTTGCTGAAGTCCGGGTAGACACATCCACAGCCTTCCCCTCATCCACCAGGAGGGTCATTTGATCATAAAAGGAGATCAGGTTGGTCAGGTGGGACCTGGCCCTCCTAAATCCATGCTGGCTGGGTCTGATCTCCTGGTTGTCCTTTATGTGCCATGTGATCACACTCTAGATGATCTGCCCCACAACCTTGCTAAGCACAAAGGTCAGGTTGACAAGATTGTAGAGTTCCCTGGATCCCCCTTCCAGCCCTTCTTATGGATGGGCATCCCATTGGCCAATGCCTACTCATCTGGGACCTCCCCTGTTATCCAGGACTAATGATTAATGATGAACAGCAACTTAACAAGTTCTTCTGCCAGCTCCCTTATCATTCAAGGATGAATCCCATCCTGTCCCATAGACTTGTGAGCATTAAGTGGCTCAGAAGGTCACTAACTACTTCCTCCTGGATTACAGGAGGCCCATTCTGCTCCCATCCCTTTCTACTAGTTCAGGAGGCCAGTTGTCCTGAGGATAACCGGTCTTAATGTCGAAGACTGAGGGAAAGAAGGGGTTAAGTATCTCAGATTTTTCCTCATCTTTGGTGACTATATTCCCCCTCACATCCAATAAAGAACGGAGGTTTTCCTTGCCCCTCCTTTTGCTATTAATGTATTTATAGAAACACTTTTTGTTGTCCTTAACAGAAGTGGCCAGATTAAGTTCTAACTGAGCTTTCACCTCTCTCACCTTCTTTCTGCATGACCTAATGATATCCTTAAACACTTCCTGAGTTGCCTGCCCCTTTTACCAAAGGTGGTACTCACTCATTTTTTTCCCCCTGAGTTCCTGCAAAATTTCCTTGTTCGGCCAAGCCGGTCATCTTCCCCAAGTGCCTTATCTTTTGGCACATAGAGACAGCCTGCTCCTGTGCCTTCAAGATTCCTTTCTTGAAGTATGTCTATCCTTCTTGGACCCCTTTGTTTTTAAGGGTTGCTTCCCAAGGGACTTTCTGAGTCAGGGTCCTGAATAGCCCAAAATCTGCCCTCCAGAAGTCCAGGGTAAAAGTTTTGTTGACACCCCTCCTTACTTCACCGACTACTGAAAACTCCAGTATTTACTGGTTGTTATGTCCAAGATGGCCTCTGACCACCACATCTCCCACTGGCCCTTCTCTGTTTGTAAACAGGCAGTCTAGTGGGACACCAGCCCTGGTAGGCTCACTTATCAGCTGCAACAGAAAGTCATCTCCCACACACTCCAGGAACCTCCTAGACTGCCTCCTCTACACTGTGTTGAGTTTCCAGCAGACATCCCACAGGTTAAAGTCTCCCATAAGAGCAAAGGCTGTCAATTGTGAAACATCAGCCAGCCACTTAGAGAATAATTCATCCATCTCTTCTTCCTGGTCGGGGCATCTGTAACAGACTCCAAAGAAACTCTTTTAGAGTCAATTTTTCAGTGTAACAGGCACCTTCACCCCATCTGCCTCCAGGCAGCATTGCCTGAGATGCAGCTGAGGTTCTATCTTCTTCCTTTTCTAGTTTCTTTCAGCACCTCTCACTTCAGACTTCCCTGATCCTGTTTTGGTCTAACAGGAACATAACATGGTGAATAGAGCAGCACCATGCAGAATTGTACAACCTCAATTTTAGCCATGTACCAACTTGTCTTTATTTCATTTAAGATGCCTCACTGGAGGCATGACAGTTTCATTACCATTGTAGTACTTTACGAACAATACATCAACCAAAGGATTAACTACATAAACATCCTGTTAAACTTGCTGTCACTATTTCATTGTGATCTGATGATAACTGCATAACTTGTTGCTAATACTAATTATTAGTCTTGACAGATTTGGCACATATAACGATTTCTACAGCCCCTTCCCAGCATAGGCATTTTCCTGCTTCTTGATCCCCACTGCCTTTGTGCTACTTGAAGAGCCTCCTGCTTTCTCCAGAGAATTTCATAACTCTTTCATCCAATCTCACAGCTGCTCAGCATCCACCTAATTGATGTGGCCACCTCTGGAAAGGAAATATAAGGATGAGTTGATATCATATTCTTCTGGACATGGTATTTCTCAGTAATGTCATACATGAAAAGACTGTGGGTAACATGCCTCTCAGGAAGAATTGAAAAGAAGAATTAAAGTCAAAGAAGAAGAGTTGAAAGCATCTCTTTTTTTCCATTGTGGAGAAAGAATTACAGCCACTCATCTGGTTTACTAATTGTCTCATTAAAAGGTTTACTACACTCAAGACTCTGAATATGCAGAACTGTTTTTTGGTTTATAAAATGTAATTATTCTAAAGCATTTTTGTTTAAAAGAGGTAACTCGGCACCCTTAACAACCAGGGTGTCAGCAAACTGATAATTTTAACTTTACAAATGCTGCTACAAAAATGTCTTCCAAAAAACTTTTGCCTTCAAGGTAGGAGAAGCATGTACACAGCCGACTTAGCCTGGGGTTTAGATTTAGTTTCCAAAACTATGGTTTTTTGGACGCTTATACTGAGAGGTAAATTTCATTATTAACTGAAGTTAAAAAAGGCTCTGATAAACCTTCAGTGGTTTGGGGAAAAAGGTATTTGGTAGATTTTAGAGAAAAATATAACAGCAGAACTTCTGAGTGTGAGCATCCTAGCTAGTGCATATCCTTCAGATTTTATAGGAAGCAAAGTATTCCCAAAAAGAGACCAATAGCTTCCATGAGTTTATGGAATCTGTGAGTTTGCCACACAGATTTATTTTGTACCATTTAAAGAATGAAGTTAAGTTTGATTAAGAGCAAAGAAGTATCCATACATATATTTATGTATGATGTTAACTATATCAAACATTGACTAAACCTTTACGGTATTACTATGTAGTAAAAGCCACATTTCTTAAAACATGCTAGCATACATTAGCTAACATAGTTACACGACACTTCAAACTCTCAGGGTTCTTGCTTAGTACAAAGAGCAAGGAAAGTCTGTTAACAAAGCTAGTGTTGTTTCTGTTTGTAAGGTCTAGCATGAAATGGTATTACGTTCACAAAATTATATTCACCTACTGCTTTGCACTCACCCATAGCTCAAAACATGAATACAAAGCAGCATGACTCAGCTAAATATAACGGGTCTGTGATGATTCCACTGGGCTGTGAAGAACTGTTGAAATTTGATTAACCTGTGAAAAGGGAAAAGACAATGAGTTATGGAGATAGCACTTGCTTCTCTCATAGTAAAGTGTCTACCATGTTATGATCTTAAAACAGTGCTACTATTTGGGAGAGACATTTCACAGAAGAATTGACACCTTACACACCCTTCAAAAACCATAGCTAGCCAGCTGTCAGATATCCTGCCTTAGCAAATGGGCTGCTGACACAGTTCACATCCCAGGGTTAGTGCAACGTTCTTGCTCTCCAGTGGCAAAATCCCATTCAGCCTCACTTTAAAACCTGCTGGCAAATGAAGGCTAAATCACTCAAGTTTAACACATCTAAAAATGTATTAACATGCTAGAAATTATTTAAATGGACTTATTTTTGCAGCCATACTTGATTGTATGAGTACTTCTCCCCTTTGACCTGCCTGCTTAAGAACTCTCTTAAGCTGTCTTCCAAAACATATTCACAGATATTTTCTATGCTTAATCTCTTGCTTGTTTTCACATTTTCTACCCTGGTTAAAAATTTAAAACGTTTATTTCTGCTTCCTAGTTATAACTTAGAAAGTCAGCAATGCTATGAAAAAACCCCCAGTATGATATTGCAGAGATGTATTAATATTACTCAACATGCAAAGGTTTGCTAAACCCAAGAACTCAGCAAAGACTTCTTCAATGTATTACACAGAACTAACCAAGAGCTCCCTATTTTCCAGGGAAGCACAGATTTTATGGGAAATTTACTGTATTAGACTAGACTACTCAAAACAAACAAACAAACAAACAAACAGAATTTCATTTCAGCTTGGCTTATACAGAAATTAGTGTATTTCATTTTGCTGTACTGACTGATATGACTCACTTCCTGGCAGTTAACAAAATAGAAAACTACTTTTCCCTTTGTTCCAGAAGGAATGTATTGACTCCTGTTCTCATCCAGGGTTGATATTACAACTATCTCTCTGGTTGAACTGCTTTGGAGTCATAGAAAAGAAGGCGATTCACTAGAAAATTATTTTGGTAAAGGAAGAATATCTATAAGATTTCTTTTTTTCAAAAGGATACTTTTTCCCTCAGCCACCCCTGCAAAGCACTGAAAAAGGGAAAATCTGGATAAGTTACAAAGTGCCTTGGGAGAAGTCATGTGCATTTTACAAAGTTTGAGGCATGAAAATATCTCGTTGGCATTGCAAATACTTCTACATTGGTAAATTCTTAGCTTTTAAGAACTTTGATTCCCAGGAAAACTCTTCGAAACAAGAGCATTTCATATCAGCAAAGCTCTTCATGCAAATACCAGACTTCCTTGTTCATGAGCAATTCCAAATCCTGCTTAGCTCTTATAATAGTCCCCTTCCATCTGAGAGATTTCTGTAGCATGTATCAGATGAGTGTAATTATTACTCTCCTAGAAATTCTTCTATTGACACTATCTGCTTATACTTCAAGGTAAAGAACATTTCTTCACCCAGGTCACTACTCAATGATACAACTACAGTTTTCTGGAGCTGAGATATATTGGTCTATAAATCAAAGAAACCTTTTAAAGACATTTCTCAACTACATCCTGATTGTGCAAACACAAATCCATGGGGAAACAGATGGATACAAAACATCTCCCTGGCAGAGAAGCCTTGCCCTCTTAAATTCATCTTTCCAAGGTTGCCCATGCCATGGAAAGCACCATGGAGAAAACAAAACCAAATCACACCACAGAGCAAAAGCAGCTAGGCATCTTGAATTTCTTTGGAAATGCTGTTCATTGAAATGATTTCAAACCAAAGAAATTTGTGACTCTACTGATGTTTAATATTTCTTCAAAGTACTCTCATGTGTTTACCTGTAAGGAGACGGATTCACCATTCCAACTCAGCAAAGAACTTTTTCTGTGATCAGAAGGTAAAGCACCCATGAAAGTTTTTTGCAGTCCCTTTTTTCTGATATAAATCTGAAAACACCAAAACAAGCACATCACTATTGCACTGATGACCCTTAAGACTGCGCTGTCGCTCGAATACCACTAAGTAAAACCTGTCAAAATGTGCTATGACCACTAAACTAAAACTAAGGACTTCACCAGCAGCCCCTGGCCTCTAACAAGCAGAAAATAACATTGATCTTAATCAGATCAGACACCAGATTCACTCAACTCTATCTCAAAGTCTATTTGATTTCATGCTTCATTATAAAATCAATTAATTGCTTCATTGCCTAGTCATTTTAAATGTTTCTTATGAAACATATTGTGTTGATATTAAAAAGATAGCAGGCACAGATATTTTGCATTAGCCACACACAGTAAGAGTGGAAAACAGCATTATTTTTAAAAGATGCAGCATATATAAAACCAATGCCATGAACGAGTTCACCAGACCATGCAAAGCAGTGAGATCAATTGTACCGGCCAGGGGGTCTTTCCTGAGTGCCTAAAAGCCCTGCTTTCACAGGGGCTTCACAAACCGTGACAAGGAGGCAAGCACCATTCACAAATCCATCCTCAGCAGCACCTTTTGCCAGTGCACAAGCACTTCCCAGCAGAAGAGCTCAATCTCCTCAGAGCTGAAAGCTGAAATATTTTCAGTGCAGTGAGGCATTTTAGAAGCTGAAACTATACATGAAACACCAAGGTAATCAGTACAGACATGCTGGACATGTGGAAAATTTAAGTCAAAATGAGGCTCTTTTGTGGTTTTGCAATAATAATTTCATTTTCCACGCAACTTGTAAATTTGAGTGGATGTTTATGGAAAATGGGATCATGCACTCAAGCATGAGTTTCCAAATGAAGTTGATTTTTAAGGAAGTTATTTATAGTTTATTCTATCAAGCTTTTCAATTACATCTAGATTTTGTAGAGCACTTAACCATGATGCATTTCAGTTCATGATGCAGTTTCATGAACATATAACTAGAAACATTCCTTTCAGACAAATGGGATTCCAACATTAGCAATAAGAGAAGGAATTTGTTAAGATTCAACCCTACAAAAAGTATCTGTATATCTTTTCTAGTGCAGATAGTATTTGCAATAGATGTGGGCTGGAAAACTGTTTTTCGGTTTTTTATATTAACTTTTGTCCCAGTTGCCATGCACGTATTCTAAAGAGTACTTTGCCTTAGCTTTCCTGAAGAAGTGCTCATATAACAAATGCTTGATTTTTTACCTTGGATTTAACTATGTGTGGTTTTATCCATTATTCCTTATGCTTATTCATTGATAATCTGTCATGTTCTCTTCTTCTGTGATTTACAAATATTCTTTGGAAGTGACATAATGACATTAACCCTGCTCTACTTTTGAGGTGTCAATAATTCATAGAAGCCTGTCTTGCAGCTCTTCTGAAACCATTCCTTATTCGTATCAAAGCTGTACAAGTTGCAATCAGAGCTGAGTTTCACCCAGCACTATCCTGCTTTTGACACTGACCACCACTAATTCTTTCAAAGGACATTCACCAGGACTTACAAAGGCAGATATGCAATAGCTTGCTGCCCCTAGAATGATTTTTTGCCCTATTAATTAATTAGGAGTAGATTTAGGTCTTCTCCCACATTGTTATTTCATTTAATCAATATGATGGCAGCTTTTGAGGTTGAATAATCTGTAAAAGCATATACTATTTTTTGGAGTCCCAAAGCCCTGAGTGTGTAGTAGGTCATGTCCAACCACCCTGGGACACCTGCAAAGGCAGCCCACTGCCTTTCTCAGGCAGGACATCCGCTGCCAGTCAGTCTGACCAGCTCCATGGATGTAGCTTCAGTTTGGCGAGAACCCTGCTGGCAATGTAGGGGAATGACTGGAACTACAAGTGAATGATGGGCTTTCAATAAGCTGAGTAATAGTTACCCAGAAGCCAAGTATGCTGGGGGAAATATTAATCTCAAACCAGCTCACAGTATCTTACATTTTAGGTGTTCATCTGTCTTTTACACAGAAGCAGCCAAAGTCCACAGTGTTTCACATTCTCCCTGATAGGTTTATGTCTGTTAGTCAGAGTCTCATTTCTATCCATTCCTGGAAAGTGATCCTGACATAAATGTTATAGTGCTTGAAGCTTCTTCAAGCTACTACTCTGTCTTCCTGTCCCAGCACAAAGCCCCAACAGCTGCATTTAGCTGCACTGCTTAACTGTTGAGAAATTGCCTTAATCAAATCTGTTTGACTAATGAAAACCCCAAATGTGTAAGGTGAGGTCACATGTGGAGGACCATGTCATGTGGCAGATATGCCCCTGTCAATGGGGTGAGCACACTGCAATGCTTGATTGCTGCTAGCCTGCCTTCAGAGGACACCTTGAACCAGCTCTCATACAGCTGCTGTTCTGACTCTCCAAGGGGCTGATATATTTGGCATGTTGACTAGAGCCTTACTTACCATGTAGGAGCGGTATGTCAGGAGTGCAAGGCAGAACTTCCATGACACAAGTGTTGTAAATGCCAGCTGGGAAGCATTGGAAAACAGGGTCTGAAGGAATTAGTCTCACTCTGAACACTCAAGGTTAGATAAGCCAATTCCTTAGCTTCTGGAAGATGAAAACAATTATTCTTCTGGAATGAGGATAAGTAAACACTTGGACTCACCAAATTACTGATAGTTTCCATTGACTTGGGAGGGATTTGTTAATTTTTTAAATTTAGACTACGTGCTACTTGAAGACATTTTTATTTGAATATCCATTTCCATTATTTCTCTGAGGCATAGAGGACTAATACAGCTCGATTACTTATTCAGTAGTCTTTGCTCTCTTTGCTTGACAGATACTTATCTCTAGGAATTAATATTTCTTGTGGTGAATCAATTTACAGCAGCACTTTCATAAACTTTCATAAGTTAGGCTGATTATATCCAGTTCTCATACGCTGAGAATCACATTTCCTCATGTATGTCATCCATAATAACACAAAACTTTGTTTCCAGGGTTCTGCCTTCACTATTTCAGAATCAGAGTGATTCAGGACTCTCTAAATAACCCTCCCATCCTGTGACTAGGAAGAGAGTCACCAATTTCAAACTGAGAGAAGAGACTACTTTCAGGACAGTGCCCCAGTCAGGAAGAGGAGAAAAAATCGCTGCAGTGAGAAAATGTCAGTGGTTTTAACATCCACATTCTATCTTCTCTACTCAGTTTATTAAAAATTAACATCACCATTTGGCAGTGCAAGGATGTGCTGTAGGAATAAGTGGGTTAAAGTCTAACATAATCATGAACAGGGCAGGTTGTTTTCACATTTCTGTTGTATAGTGTTCAGAAGTCTTTTGCTTAGTGCAAAGAGCTCATATCAAGTGCTATAGAAACTTAGATTGTGCAATACCTTCCTGGAATAAGTAGTAAATTTGCATAATTTACACAAGTATTGCAACTTTGCCCAGATGCTAGCACAAGTCCAGAGCTTAAGGTTCTTGCTTGTGGTGAGTGTACCTTCACCAGCTCCAGTACACTTTTTTTTACTGTAAAGGTGGTAAAATAGAGAAAAATGTTGCCCAGAGAGGTTATGGAGATATTAAAAACCCAACTGGACATTGTCCTGAGCAACTGGCTCTTGCTGCCCCTGCTTAAGCAAGGAGGGCTTGACTAGATCTCAAGATGTTCCTTCCAACTTAAACTACTCTTAAGACCATAATCTGCACCAGCAACACAAAAAAGTTGTTTTATTACTGCCTGCTATGTTCTTGCACATGTAGCATCATTTTTTGGATCGTCTGTAGTTTTAATTGGGCTACAAGTAACTGCAAATAGATCCTATCGATTACCCTCTAGTTGGGTATAATGTGAGGAAATGAGGTCAAAGATAGCTTCAGCAATGGAACAAACACGTCATCGGCTTTAGTGGTCAGCTAAAATGTGTGCAATCAAAGTCATACAAAGGGCAAATCCTCTTTCCAGCAACTTGCTTTACTAAAAGAGATAACCCTTGCCTTGCCTGTGATTACTTTCAGAATTCCTAAGTTCTCCGCATAGGAGTAGAAGGATCTAGGTAAAACAAACCTAGTGAGAAAGGCTGGGTTTTAGCTAAACTTTGAGGATGCAGCTAAAACTTTTTACGTTTATTTTTCCCCTGGAGAATGCAAATGCATTTTTAAGCCACTGAGTAACTAAATCAACAGTGTACTTCTGCAAGTAACAAAATTCTACCTTGCTTTCAAACATGCACATATAGGTACTCCTAGATAACCTCTTACTATACTTTCTTTCCAGAGCACTGTGTTGTGTCTCATGCAGGGTCCTCAAGGCCCTTACCACTTCTGCTTTCTATCAGAATGTGACTGATTCATCTCAGGTTGGAAATAGAAATGTGACTCTTCAGCTTCTCCTGGGGATAGAAACCTCCACGGACAACTCAGAAAAGAGGGATTCTTACCTCACTAGCTGGAGTTCATCATCTGTGACTCTAGTAATTTCCTTTCTCATCAGAACAATCCTCAGTCATGGTAAGAGATCAGTGGTACAAGGCATAGGCAGACAACACTGTTCCTCTTGTTTTTATAGCAACTTTCTGGAATGAATTTATATCTTTAATTTCAGTTACTTTAACTCAACAGCTGTCAAAAATTTGCAAAATATTATGCATCAAGAACACAAAGGTACCTTTATTTCCTTGATACTGTGCTAAACAAGTCAGAAGAACTCTCCAATAATTTTGCTGCTTCTTTAGAGGAAAAACAGAAGTGTACTACTGAAAGCCTGTATAAAAGCAGAGTTTGGCTAAAAGAAAACTAAAAGAGACTTAGTAAGTTTACTGACATCTTAATGAAAGTGGAAATTTCCAAGCAGAAAATGCTCAGCAGGGAGCATTTTTGTATGGAGAAAGAGACATACACAGTGCGGTGAACCACATTCTGTAATGTTTCCTGCACGTATCCTGCAGTGATGAGCAGACAGCGTTCATGACTTCAGGACACTACAGTTTTCACACTCAGCACAGAAGGAAGTGTTGCAGCATCATCTCATGTTGGGGAATACAGAAAACAGAAGAAGAGGATAAGGGGAAAATCTCATCTGAAAAGAGACAGCAGTACCTGAGCAAGTGCTCTCTGTCTCTCTCAGGCATACACCAAGCCTGCAAACAGGTCAGGATTGTTTTTCAAATGTCTCAGCTCTCACTTAGCTTTGACTATAGACTGTGACTCTGACTCCAGCCACCGACTGCGACTCTCACAACTCCATGAGGTGGGATCTTCTGCCCTGTCTGAGCTACTGCCATTTGCTTCATGATGGGAAAGAAGCAGCTCTTGCTATGTGTAGATCAGCAGGGACACTGAGATGGATGAGGCAAGGTTGGCTTGGGTAACTTCTAACAAACTCAGGAGACTACTTGGATAAGCAAAAACTCCCTGATCACTCATTTAGACAGGTCAGAAGACTGGTAAAGAGGTGAGAAAGCTGCCTGCAGGTAAGCTGTTGGACTGACAGTATGACATTTAGGGTTGGACCAGTACCTCTGCTTTATCTTTAGCTATGAAACTAGCCTGCTTCAGACCTACATCTGACATTCAACCCCACCCTAGCAACACAGCCAGCTCCACAGGCCACTCCTCCTCTCTTCCTTCTGCTCTGTGAATCAGTGGGAACAAAGGGAGTATTGTCAGGACGGGAGAGTCACGACTTCCAGAAAAGCTGAGCAACAGAAAAGAATAGAGATACATTATTTTGTCTCCATTTATCTCTTCTCAGTTTCTTACTGCACTTCTGCAGAAGTGCAGTGATTATTTAACATATAGTGGGCAAAGGGGAGTCTCTATAGTTTGTGGGCTGCTGTATATTCACAATTTTGATGATTAGTATAAAATAGTATGTAGTGCCATGTAGTAAGACATTGCTACATAGGTCAGAACACCACAAGAATTTTCAGGTAAGAAATAATCTTAGTTATTGAAACAGTAAAATTAAAAAACATAATGGAGACAAGGACAACTTACACAGGTATTTAACACTCTTGGAAAAAAAAATATCTATTTTTGCCAAGGAAAATACACTTACCAATAGAGACAATGTTGCAAAAGCCTTAAGATTACAGTAAATATTTTGGATAAGGATCAATTTATGTTTTCCTGCAGGTAGAGGGTATTTTATGAAGGTAGACAGAATGGTCCGAAATATGTTCAAATAAAGTATTTTACATAACCATCAAAGTATTTTTCCTTCCTATAGTAGAAAATGACAAAAATATCAAAGTTGACAACACTACAGAGCTCGGTCTTTTCAGATGATGCACTTGCAAGTTTTTGGTTTGTTTTGTTTTTTATTCTGTTAACTAAGGACTTTCAAGCACCACTTGCACCCAAACCAGAATCATTTCTAGTGAAATGCAATTGTACTTCTCTAGCCATCTAAGTCATGCAAAACCTGTGCAGCAAGCATGAAAAGTGAACTGCTCTGCAAATACCACTGCAGTTTGTCACTAAGAATTTCTGTATTTTAAAACCAAAAATGGAAAAAAGTGCTATAAATTTAAGGACAAAATACATGTAATAACCCTTTACAGTCCTCACAGTCAGTATTTGCAGGATACACAAAGTCAGTTATAGGGCAGCATCTGTCAAAAACAGGAGGCTCTTCTAATTATCACTTCCTATCACTTTTTATGGGAAAAAAAGGAGAAGAAAGAATAATTGAAGAACACTGGCCATTTGAAAGTGTTAATATTTCTCAAAAACTGTTATGATATTCTGTACCTCCTGAAAAGAACATTGGAAGGAGGAGGGATGGCAGAAATAAGCATTTTCACAATACCGTGATTGATGGAGGACCAAGAATTCAAAACCAGAAATCTCTTAGGAACAACTCACCAAAAAGGAATCTTAATCATTTCAGACTTCTGGAAGGGAAGCAGGTGGAATGTGGAACATATTTTGGTTTTGGCAAGGCAATAAAAATACTGATACTGACCTTGAAAAGCTCATCTCTGGAAAGCTGGAGGCATTTCGTACTATTTTCTGTTACCCTGAGGAGAAAAGGACAAATACAGGAATCTTGACAGGGCAAGCTCTGGTCTTCATATAAATTAAAGCTCAAATCACTGAAGTTGATGAATAACTTTACACGGATAGAAAACAGTAATTGAATTGGTTTTATATAAGTTCATTTCACCCCAAAGTAACTTCTTGTAGCTATGTCACTTTGCTCAGTGCCATCTCTGCCCCTTTGTAACTGTGCCATTATGAGCAAGTATCTCTGGTTACTTACTGCTGATGTACACACCTTGCCTACACAATAATACTTCCAAATATCTCTGCAGAGCTAAAATGAGCTTATTACCAGAAAAGGTAGTATTTCTTCCATATTGTCTCTACAGAACCAGCAAAGAGAAAGCATTTGAAGTTTTGCTCTGCCCTTTCATAATGACCACTATGTCTGGTTATCATAGTGGGAACACAGAGTACAACTGCTGCTGGGAACTGCATTTGGACCCAGATCATCCTTTCATGCACCATGTTGGCATGGCTTTTTTATGCTCTCTGGCATCTGAGTAAAAGTGCAAACACCCCTCTGTTCTCCAGAGCTGCAAGAGGAGAGCCTGAAGCCAAAGGCAACCCTGTCACTCTCCCTGCAGAGCTTTTCCCAGCTGATTCTCATTATAATCATGCCTGGTAATTGCTAATTTTTAATTATTTTTGCAGTTTACACCTGTCTAATATCAAACAAATGCTAGCTCCCTTCCCCTTCTGCTGCTATTTAAGCCACTACACAAAAGACAGTGCTTTAATATTTAACCTCTGGGCCTACAACAACTACAGAGAAGCACAAGACAGAGATTAAGCAGTAAAATATTTGTAACTAGCTTTAGAAACGTCCTCCAGGTCTCTGCACCTAGCTCTGTGCTTCTTTGCATTCTATGGACAAATCAGCACTGTAGCTGCCTACCGTACACAGTTACTTGGGACTTTGCACTCAGAGCTTCAAGCCACTGGAAGCAATTACCCTTGAAGGTGTGCCTGTAGGTCTTAACACGGCATTCACCCAAAAAAGGATGTGAGGGAGGCCAAGTGATTGCACCAAGGGGCGGGGCAGCACACCTTAGCTGAAGTCCCTGTGAGCCCCAGCCAGACAGAAATATCACCTCATGCTGCACGTGGCTCACCACAGCACAGTCACCTTGTCTGGGAACACGGGTGATGAAGCTGCACTTGGGCAAGAGCTGTCTGTCTACAGCTCCAGAAACCACTGAGCAGACGAACAGAGCAAAGAATAGAGGAGGCTAAACCCCTGTTAACCTACCTGCTTTGCTTTTTCCATACCCAGTATAAATTCAGACAAAGAACACCTGAATAACTTCTGTTTAAGGACCTCAGACTATTGTTTAATTCAAAGAGGAAGAAGAACAGCTATCAATCCAAATATGAGATTATTTGTACTTTGGTCTTTGAAGAGCACAACAGCAGAGTCCCTTTCTACTTAAGTGTGAAAGAACAAATGAATAAGTTCCTTGCTCATAAATCCAAGGCAATTTTCTGTTCTCTTCTGTTAATTGTGCATTAACTTCCACACTCAAGCTTCCCTTGTTTTTGAGTTCAAATTTGCTTCTGGTGCACAGAGACAAAGATTTACCATTTCTTCCTCCTGTCTCTTCAGTAAATTCCGAGAACTGCCTCCATCCCTTGATGTTAATTCTTCCTCAAAATTAACCCCTAATCAAAGGCATCTAGTGTTTCAGCTAAACAAGTTAATTCCTCACCTGGTATTTTCAATACGGTTTTCTGATATATATTATACTTCCTCTAACCTCCTTCACCATACCAATACCCCGGAGACACAGTGAGCTTTAGAGGTAAGCTGGCTATGGAACTGGCTAAGTTCTGTCATTTGGAAACAAATGCAAGCATTCCCCTGTTGCATTTATGTTGGCTTTACCAGTACTGATTTCTATTGTGATTAGAGGAGTTGGTGCTGGAAAGTCACTACTGGAGCCATGGGGAGGCCTTACATCTTTAAAAGCAGCATTCTGGTTTTCAGGCAGGGTGAAGTATTGAGCTTGTGGGCTACGCAAGTCACTGCGTCTCTTTTGTGTGGCAACATAACTAAGGCTTAGACACTGATCCTTTTGTCTTGCTCACTTTGACAGATCACCCCCACATACTTCCAGGAAAATAAGACTTCTCTTATAGCAAAAATCCAGAAAAGAAACAAAAAAATCCCACAACAACCAAGCAAACAACAAAACCACCACCAAAAAACCCCAAACCCACAAAGTCTTTACACCATGTTCTTCTTAATCCACCTTAGTTTCCTTGAGAGTGATTGTGACATCGAATGATTTGTTTTGTGGAATCAAAAAGCATGGCATGAAGAGATTTTTTTTTTAAGAACTCTCATATTTCAAACGGTTGAAGTAAATATTTTCTCTTCCTTCAGCCTTTCAGTTCATATCTGCAAACAGGAAGTGTGCCCTCCCTGCCCAGGTCCTGTGCCTGCTCAGGACTCCCCAGGAGCTTCCTAGTGAGACCAGACTTGCTCATGAGATGAAGTGGCTTCATGTTTTTGAGAGGGCTCTCCTTAGAAGCTTTTATTTACTGGTTAAGTAACACAGTTGTGTGTTATCTCTTCTGAAACTGATGTGGATGGAATCAGGCAGACAGCACATGTTACATTACATTATGAGGCTTAACATTTCACTAATTCCATTGACCTCTTTCTGTGAATCACAGATTATTCCCCTACTCATAAAGCACATCTGATTCCTTTACATAGTTGTCCATGCAATGTGATACAATCACAAAGGCCCACAAGGGGATGAAACCTCGTGATTTATCTACCCAAATGTAAGCAGGCAGCATCTCCAGTTTTCATCAATACTTTGTCCACATGAACAGGATGAGGAACAAAGCTCTCTTATTTTCTGCAACTTATACACAGATATTTATTTCTTAACTCTTACTTCTCTTTTAAACAGATATAACAAAACATGAATTGAAATAAGAAAAGCAGCTGATGGGCTCTGACTTGGGCACGTGGTTTTTCAATTCCATGAAAAGTTTCTGCAGGATGTAATGGGAAACAAAGCATCAGTATAGAGACCTCAAACGGGTATGAGTCAGTCATCTGCTGACCTACCAAGGACCTCCATTCAGCATCTCTGTGCTGAACTGCATCTTCTGAACGACGATGGGTCCTCTGGCTACTCATCAAGAATTTTTGCTGAAATGTCATGCGTGCATGTAACTCCCTATGAGCTGGGAAGAGCATCATTGCTCCTCCTTACTCCATTGCACTAAGTCAGAGAAGCTATTAGGATAAATGCATTCTCTATGGTAACTAGGTTTTATTACTTTGGCCAGTTTCTCATAAACAAAAGTGCTAAGATAAAGCAAATAGTCTGCTAGCTAGCTCAGGACTGAGCACAACTTACATGAATTGCTGAAGCAAATGCACCAGGAAAGGTAATTCCAAATGCTCCAACTAAATGAGCCATTATGGTCCTGCCAAAATTCTCAATTGCAAAACCAGCACCTGAGACAAGAGCCCACTCAAGTTAGCACAAGTCCTTATGCTGGCTTCAGTGGACTTTGGATCAGGGTCTTTCATATAAAACCAACTGCACCTGTGAACTTTCCTATTTATGAATAAAGCTAAAAGATCACTTCTGAACACGAAGAACTGTGTCTAACCGACTGCTCTTTATGGCTTTTGCTCTCCATGTAGTAATTTGAAGATGAATCTTTCAGCTGATGCTTTTCACTCTCCTACACACAAAATCTCCCTGCTGCCAGAAGCAGAGGAAAAAAAATGTTATCGGCTAAACTTAAAACCCCAAAATTGCAGGCTTGTCTGTAGCTGATTGCTTCTCTAAGCTGCTCTGTTTCAAAAGGAAATCTCATTACTGCTTGTATAATGATCTTATTGATCATTAAACATTGCCTTTTACTAGAGCTACAGTAACACTAGAAGGATATTTGATTAAGAATGGATAATTTCTTTCAAATACATTCACGACTCTTCTGCATACTTTTTACAAAATATCATAAACAGAGTAATGGAATATGCACGAGCAAAGCAAGCTGCACATGTAGGAACATGCTTGTTTTCTCATAGGTGGTGTTTTTAAATATACTAAACCTTTTTTATGGTTATCTTTCAAATGAGGAAAAAAACCAATGAGAACACTAATAAAAAGTTCAAATGTGCCAACTTTTTTTAAAAAAAGAAATACCTGGTATTTTTAATTCTCCCACAGCACTTCCTTGATCAAAAGTATTTCTAAACTTAAGCTACAGAGGTCCAACATTAGGTCTGTCTGAAGGTGTCTTTTTCTGGCTGAATTTACTGCTTGCTAAAGGAGAAGGGAAATTGCTGAGCTCTATTACATATAAACGTAAAAGGCCAAGTGCCTTTGCTGCATTTGCAGGTCTAACATTTTACAGGCCTAATATCTGTCATGAAGAGGATTAAAAATTATAAAACTTGTAATTATTCACTTCCTTTATATTATCCTAAATGCTTAATTGCTCAAGTTCGTAATAGCAGCATAGCACTGTAATTTAAAAAAAAAAAGGCAAGGATGGCGTGAGGAAATGAGCAAATTTCTAAGGAAGGGAACACGATGACTATATCTAAATTTATAATAAAACTTCTGACCTGAGTAGATTTATTCTCCTGGACACACAAATAAATGCACTAACTGTGGGTTACCAGTCTCAATAAGATGGTCATGTTTTGTGCAGTACAAAAGTCAACTCACCATAAAAGCCTGGTTGGAATTTCCCATCCAGGGAAAATCCTGCACCATGATCATGTACTTACTCCCATTTCAGCTCCTGTGAGCTGGGCTCTTGTTGTTCCCAAAGCAAGACGTCAGGAATCATAGATGTTTTTACTGGCACACACAGTAAGCAAGCTATCTCACCACAGAGATGTACAACAAAACATAGGCAACAGCATGAGATACTGCATCTTGTTTCAAATCTTCTGCTTAACTATTAATTCTGGGGTGCAAGGTGGAGCAGCAACGGTGACAGAAGTGGGAAAGATCTGGTCACAAGTCAATAGCCAGAGTGATCCACAACACTTATGGAATCACGGGGCAGGAGATCTGCCCTGCAGCGTCCTGATCCCCTAATAGCCTGTGAATGCTCTGAAAGGGACATCTGCCGAACTAAATCTTGGATTTAAATTTAATCCAAGTGACTTCCTCTGCATTTATCCAGGGCTTTTGAACTAAGAGGAGAGCTGCTGTGCTGACCAAGAAAGGAGATGTATCATTTAGTTAATGTCTTTGCTTCCCTGGATAAAATACACAGAAAACATCCTTTAACTGACCTGGTGACTCCATACAATCGCCAGACACGCCTGCAGAGCTGTCCACAGGGCTCGGCTGACCACGAGAAATCTGGATGTTGCTCCATGACCAAAGGGCAAATTGTCAAAAGGCAAACTGCTGAGTTGTGGGACATTTCACCACAGCTCCTCCTATGCAAATGCCTCTGCCACTGCTTGCGGGAGAGGTGTCAGATATGAATGGATGTCTCTGCATCCAGGTTTTACACACACTTGTTTAATACATCATGATTTTGACTGGTTTGTTCTCCCAGCCCTGAAGTTTCCAGAAGCTGGACAGAGGTGAAAGACACTTTAAGCAAAGAACCTTCTGCAACAGACTGGTACACAGTCCCAGCCTGACTGCTTACAACTGGCTGTTCAGAAAATTTTTCACGACAGCACCAGGAGTTGCAGGCCAAAAGGGATAGTAAGGGATAGTTTAATCTGGAAGAAAATATCAACAGAGGAAACCAAGGTTAAAGCATTTCAGTGTATCACTAACTCCATTATTTTAAACTTGTATCACCTCCTATTTTAGAAAGCACAGGAATTTATTTTATCTTTCACATGTGCACTGAGCAGAATTTGCCAGAAAGGAAGAATTACTTTTTCTTTAGAAGAAACCTCCTGATCTTGTACAAAGCTGCAGTCACCTAAGTAATAGGTGCTCCTGAGCACAGCCTCTGGAAGTCTCACT
Organism: Neopelma chrysocephalum; assembly: GCF_003984885.1. Classification (NCBI taxonomy): domain Eukaryota; kingdom Metazoa; phylum Chordata; class Aves; order Passeriformes; family Pipridae; genus Neopelma; species Neopelma chrysocephalum. The sequence goes on from NW_020898046.1 coordinate 1,922,086, forward strand.
GTTTGCCTAACCACACTCCCTGCCAGGCCCTCAGGTGCTCAGAGCAGCACTGAGGGGAAGGATTAACACCTGCCCATGATGCATGGCCTGAGCCCAACTTCCACCAGATGGAGGCTGAGTTACCCATTCAAAATATGAAGTTAAAAATTTGGTCCTTCCACCAGACAGGGATTGAATTACCCATTTAAAACAGGAGGTTAAACATTTGGTCTCAGCACAGTCCTGCCACAGATTGGACACCTTTTCCTCCTGATCCACATTAAAGATTTCCTACAGCAAAGGGAAAAAGGGTTTTTTGGTACCTTGTCAGTCATTGAAGGTATAATTGTAGCACAAAGAAGTTCTTGTGCTCCATACCAACTCAATGGAAGGAAATTCTGGATTGAAGCTACAGTTTTAACTCATTAGATACCTCACATCGAAAGTAAAAGCTAGATTACCAGTGTTTTTTACTAATACTTTACCATGTATCATCATTGGGAACCTTGCCAGGGTAGGAGTAAACTGCTGTCTGTTGAAAATAATTCCTGGAGAATACTTTCTGCTTCCCTTTCAGAAGGATAAGAACCAGATCCTACAACATACCAATGTGTTCTACACTCTGCTCCAACTTAAAATAAATAAAACTTCTTAGTGGCTCAAAATCTTGCAAACACTTGTAAAATAAATTTGTTTCAAATTCCATTTACCTGAGCACCATAAATAGTCCTTCAGTTTTCTGCTAATGATGTGAGGAAAATATCTCAGACTGCTTCTCTGCAAGTGAAGGAACTCTTGTACCTGAAAGAGGTTGCTTATTCAACAATCAACAATTAAAAACTGGGGAAATATGGTATTACTTAGACCACTTTAAACTTCCCTTTTTGTAATGTACTTGAAACCACCATTCCCAAGCTGACATGCTGGAGAAAAGGAATATTAAATCACAAGTCTGCAGCAAAGGTAAATCCAAAAGCATGGAATGCCACCATTAAGGTAAACCTCAGCAATTTAGCTCACCACTCAGATTACACCAGTCCCAATTGGAAGACACTCTGGGGTTCTTTTTGTAAATTTTCTCTTAGCTATAAAGGCTGCTGGTGATTGAAAAGTCAGCTGTGGACATCAGGAAAAACATGTATTACATGGAAACAAGTCGACCTGCGGTAAATGATTAATGGTGCGAGCTACAAGGATCTGGCATGTCCTCATCCTAAGGGAGAGTGCTTTGGCCAGCACTGCTCCCTGCACCTGTGGAGAACACCCACAACTGTTTTTTATAAAAGATGAATGAGGCCTCAGAGCAGACTTGTGTAGTACACATCGGACCTTGCTCTTTAGCATCAGAAAGCTTGCTCCATTGCTGCTGCGTTCTGGTCATAAGCTCAGTGGAAAGCAAAGTACCGCAGCATTGAATGGCTTTGCTAATGCCAAAGTACAAACGAAAACAAACAGAAAAGTACAAGATCCACAACAGATAAGAAGCAATAACATCACAGACCCCTAACTTCTAATGTGCATTACTCATGGACAGAGCTTGCATGAATCCTCTTTACCCTTCTTCACTGATAACAAAAAAACCCAAAACAAAACAAAAAACCAAACCAACTCAAATCACACTTTGTTCTTTATGTAAAAGTGAGATTGCAGCTATTTAAGGCATTGTTCTAGAATTAGATCAGATATTGTGGGGCTTCACATGAGTTAGAAATAATCCAAGAAAGACATTTCTTGGCTTGTTCCACACTTCTTACATTTAAAAAAAACACCCATCGTCTGACTCAGCTCACCAGTGCCTGTATTTTTAATAATTATTATATATTTTTTAAATGGCACTTTAAAGTATTTCTTGTTTTAAACACAGGCTGAAAAACTCCAGCACACAATTTGCTGTATTAGTCCCAAAAGTCATCAAACTTGCTTGTTATCTCAGAAAATGATGAATTTGCTCTGTGTCTGCCTGTGTATGAGAGGAGGGAGAGAGTGAGTAATGAAGGCATACTTGTCATGGGGAGTGGTTTGCATATTAATAAACAGTGCTTGAGCATATAAAAGCCTTTTCCACCGAGGTCAGCACTCAGAGGGACTCGTGTGCACTGAGGAAGGGACCACGTATCACCGCACCAGAGTGAGTTCTGTTTCAGCTTCGCTTACTGCTGCAGCCTGGTTCTTCTCTTTCCCCTTTCTTCTTTTGATCCTACTCTGCCCTTCCTAGGGCTACTGTTATAGTGGCTGTGTGGGGGTTAGTTTCATCAGATTATGCTACATGTAGAGCAAGTCCTGAGAGTATTTAATTTTTAGATTTTTGTTTGGTTTATTCAGCATGAGTCTCTGAGTAGTGCGACCAGCATAGAGAGGGATAACCAGGAGCACTGCAGGGTGTCTGTAAGTATCACTCAAGTACCTCACCCACATGCCTTCTTTGCTACTTTTAGGCATCTTTCAACTGCCTGCTTTATTTAAGACATCTGTACAATCACATGCACTGCTAAAAATCAGACTTTACCAGAAATTATGAACTGCTTTCTAGAGACAAAAAGGCAGATCAGTAGCCTGTTGGTACATTAAGCCCCTGTTTCTCACCAGTGCCTTATGTAATCAGTACTGAGCTACTCTGGTAATCAGGCTGCGTGTCAGGGTACTTCCCAAAGAAAATACAACCTCATCAGCAAAAAGCTGGAGGGAGGAAGCTCTGGGCATTCTTCAGGAAGTTTTCAGTAAGTGAAAAATTATTTTAAATCAATATTCCATTAGAGGTAAAGGCTAACTTCTATGCATTCACTTACATAACCAAGTCAAATCTAGGCTAATGTCAGAGAAATTAGATGAATATTAAGCAGCACTAACCAATTCCTTTAGGTCATTTTTGTGCACTGTTCTGTTCATTTTCAAATTCCTGTATTTTGGTTCACCAATGGATTAACATAACCTAGTCCTAATTCCCACCATCATTCTCTAGAGGAATGTGTCTGCTTCCACTGTCTGCATTTTTCTTCTTATCAAAACTCACAGGGGTTTTTGCTGTTGATTTTTGTCTTTACTTCAAAATGATACTCTGAATAGCTGTTAAGAATTTTTCCCTTTAAATTCTAACTGCTATAATTTGCCTGTGTCCATAATCCTCCTGCACACATTTCCTCTATTAAAAGCTATCTTTTGCTCACTGCTCATCTCAAACTATCCTAGTAAACAAACTATCTTTCCTGGGCTTCTGTACTCCTTAGCACTGTTTGTAAACACTAGTACTTTCATACTCAAAAGTTGCAACGTTTGTAAAGAAAACAAAACAAAAAACCCCATAGAGGTCTTTCGCAAGTTTACTCTTGTTTATTCTTTTGTTTTCTTTAATCCAAAATAGAATCCACCTCTCTCTAAAAATGGGTACATCCTGTAAATTATTCACTGCTGTAGATGCACACATGCCCAGGCACACAATCAAATCTGTTTGGATAGAAATGAAACTGAAGCTCTCCAAATTTTAAGCTGAAAATGTACACAGTTATTCTTAGGGTTCTGGGCTTGTGCACAGGCAAGCATGTTAGCCAGTCACCTTCAGTGCAGCACACTCCTGTGCCACTGACAAACACGCTCTGCTGCTCTAAGGGTTTGCTCTTAAGGTTTCTGGTTGCTGTCTGTCACACACAAACTTCTCCAGAGCAGTTAGAAAGCAGAAGTAATTGAAGTTGGTGCTCACTTTCAAGACATCTTTCATCAAAATCTCACCAGAAAATAATTAAACTGCCCAGGAGCCATTGACATACTGCTGGTGTTGGACTAGCAAGGGGTATGCCATGCCACTGAAAGCTATTCACACCAGCTGAAGACTTACATATGCTGCAAATCTCAAACAGGTGATTTTTTTACCCTTTTGACAGTCAGTCCAAGAGGGGGAGAAAAACAAAAAGGGAAAGAAAAATCTGCCAAATCCCACATATACGTTTCAAAGGGCCACCATTTTGAAGAACCTTGCTTATCTCGAGTCAATCTGCTAAAACTCCTCCCCCAAAAAGCTACAATGATGAACTTGAAAAAAAATGAAATGGCTAATTTTTTATCTTTTTAGCAGGAACTAAAAATGTTGCTGGCATGACTCAGTAAAACATAAGCATGTAATGGAATAAGAGAGAAAACAAGGGCATTCAGGGGTACCAGACAGTCTTTGTATTATGCTTTGGTTTTGGGTAGCAGATGGCAAACAAAGAAAGGTATACAGAAAAACAATGGTTTGAGCTGTTTGGCAAGCTTTCTTTGGTTGATGTTTGACAACAGTAAAAAAATAAATGTGGGACACCAGCCTCTGTAATGGTGTGTCTCAGGTAAATGAGCACATTTTTTGCGGGGGGGGTCAGGGTACTCTGGGGCAGAGCAGGAACACACAGCAATGGGCACTGCCCCAGAGCCAGACTCTACCTGGTGTTTCCATCAACAAAGCTGAAATTGGCTGCAAACTGCTGCTCAAAAAGTACTTTCTTCTTAAGCATGGGGACACATAGGTTAGGGTTTTACTTACCGAACAGGTTGTGACCGTAACTCATGGAGTCTTGGACGTTTATCACTTACAGCCAAATCTAGGTGGTCTCCAGGTTTTAGGTTGAGTGTTGGGCAGAGCTGTAGGTCCATGTTTCCCAGCGCTGGTCCTCTCAAGAAGATTGGCAATACCTGAAGAGCATTTTAGCAAGGTTCTGGGTCTCCTCAGGCTCACTCTGCCTGAGAAAACAATTCCAAAATATCTGAAAATACTTGAAATCTCTGCCCTGGCCCACTGTGCTGGTGCCTCCTGGGCAGGGTGGCAACGTGCCAGACATCCCAGGGCGGAGCAGGAGGACACCAGGAATTTGTGAGCAGGAGACATAGTGGGGGGTGCTGGAGAACTCTACGAAGTGAATAAAACCTTGCCCAGTCAAACCCGTACAGGCTACAGGGATCATACGCAGTGCTTAAAAGCCTATCTAATTCTTTCTTTCACACCTGTAATTTTATTTTTAGCAAATTGTATAGTGGGTTCACAATATGCAACAGTTCAAGAGCAAAACAGTTTAGACTAGCAGGGGGAAGGACTTGATATTTGCACTTCCCCTTGTACATATGCACCCACACATGCAGACATGGCTGAGATAGAAAAAAAACCTTTTTAGCATCCAAGGAAAGATATTAGGTGGCTAAGACAGTTGTTATACAAATTACTGTGCTGGACAAGCTTGAAAGCTTGGGAAATGGCCATGAAATTATCCTAGCAAAACCAGCAGCTGCCTTTGGAGAGCCAACTAAACGACTCAATACACAGTAACATCACTCACAGTTGAGCTCTGTACTTTGTAGGAATATTGTGAAGTGGTGCTGATTCATCTGGAGCCTACGGAGACAGATGCAAGGCATGAATTTTACAGGAATGACTGGTGTTGGCAAGAATTAAGATTATTTAGGCTTTTGTTCTACCACAAAATGCCTGAGGGAATTCTTAAAACACCTGATGAGGAAATGAAGACTTAAACAGTTTCTCCTGAGAAATTATCCTAACCACTCCTTCGTCTGCATCTTTTCTGAGATCTCTCCTCTTGCAGTTTTATTTACCAGTATTTCACGGTCTCAGGTGTGCAATTTATTCATCTGAAGTTCATTACAGCTTTGGAGGCTGCACAAAACAATTTCAAAAGTTATTTACATAAATCTGGGACAGAAGTAGATGCAAACCAAAAGAGTGAGGATCAGACAGAAAGCAAAGTTGCCATAGGTACTCAGGTCCTAAAAGGAAGAGCCTGGCAAGTCAGGCAGAAGGAGCATAATGACGAGGTGGCTGAGTGAATCCCTGTCTGTTACCACCACCCTGCCTCCTTCCACCTGCTGACATGTAGGAGCTCCCTCACTCACTTCAGTTCAAATGAACTGGGTGAACTTCAAATATCTCAATTCTTATCAGTTTGACTGCAGTTGCCTGAGGGGCAATCACATGAAGGGCAGCAGCTACAAAGTCAGCTTGGAGAAACCCAGTGGGCCCTGGTGATCTCCTTCAACAACAGCCTTGGCAGTGAACACCCATTCATTGTCTAGTCAGAGTGGACTCTCACTTTCAAAAAAATTCTCTCAGAATAAGTATTCTTCTTATCCTCCTCTACATTGTGGCTTTTTTTTTTAATTAAAAAAACCCCAAACCTCTATTAAAAAAAAGTGGGTTTTTTTCCTGTGTTCTTGAAGGATTTTTCTAGAGCTCTGATTTTTCACATCATCAAACCAAGCTTGCAGCTTCCTCAGGCAGGTAATTTCTTTAATGTCTCATACAGCCCCTTCTCTTAAGCTCACATATTGACATATCAGGCCTTGCTCACACAGCAGACTTTTACTCATCAGGTCACTTAACATACTCATAATCATTAGTACTACTCAATAATCCCAATGCTTTTAAACTTCTCATTTCAGGAGGCTGATTACCCCCACAGGTCACAAATAAACAGCACATTGGGTAAAGACATGCAAAATCCTTCTAAAAAAAATTTATATCTATATATGCTTGAAGTAATGAAAAAATATCAGGCCACAACCATTATATTTGGAATTTGTTATTTCAAAACTCAACCTGCATCAAATTGCATAAACATTTACTTCAGTTGATTTGTGTACAGAAAAGGGTGTGCAGATTTTTTTCTCTTTTCTCTCCAAGGTCCAGATTGGTATGTGGCATAAAAAAATAAGAGATCAAATTAAAATGTTTATTTTCTATAACTGGTGTGGAGTGGGAAAAGAAACCATCATTTTTCAGAAAAAGAGTTTATGTCAGACTGACAGCTGACTGGAAATATTTAGAATTACTTGGAGTTTTTACTTGTATTCTCTGTTAAAACAGGCTATAGAAATCTTCCACTAGAAGATTTGTATTCTTCCATTAACCTGCCTATATTCTCAAATCCTTCTCCCCCAAAAGACAGGCAAAAAATGTCTTATTTTCTTGGCTAAAAAAGGGATTAATAAAAACATCTTTTAGAATTAAAAAAACACCACAAATCATCAAATCCTTACTATTTTTAGATTTCAAAGGCTGAAAGTATCACTTAAATCTCTAATATTTTTGACTCTGTGTTAGAAGCTGAATAAGTTTATGTTCAAGGAAAGGAAAATGAGCATTTTTCCTTTTTTGCTGAGCAATAAGAGAGGACTGTCTGATCCTTTAATTCTCTGTTTCTTAACAAGAATCTCAAAGTCATTAACTTCCCCAGTTAGGGAGCATATCACATACCTCTCAGTTTTTCCCAGGAAAAGCCAGAAGTTAATTGTCTTAGTATTACTCACATCCGGATAAACAGCTTGGATTAAGCCAGTGCATTTGCTGGGCAGACTTGTCAACCTTCCTCAAAAATGAGGAGTGAGAAAGTGACCAATGACCATCCCATGGCTGATTCTTGCCGGCATGAGCCAATTTCTCTGCATCAAACTTTCCACTCCAAAAAGGATCAATACATCACTATTTCTCTTTGTACTTTCAGCTCAAAATTTAGACAGAAAATATGAATATATAGAATAACTTTTCACCAAGGGAAAAAATTGAAGGTATTTCTGCAGAAACCAATTTGATCAGCAGCCAGAAGTAGAGCAGCACCACGTCTGCAGGCAGGGCAAGGCTGCTTCCCAGCTGGCTCCTGCCTTTTCAGCATTGCTCAAACAGGAAAACGTAACCAAACAGGCCTTTCCCAAAACCCATTATGTTAGGTTGGTTAGATAAAAGGGAAAAAGTGATGCACATGGCCACTTTCTATCTTTCCTACCTTGCTAAAACTGCAAAGTGCATTTTATAAAGTTATAGCTGTGGAAGCTTTTCTTTACTTGCCTTCTACAGTAATTATTTGAGTCTTGTCTCTCTGGTTCCTTCCTCTGAAATCTGAAAATTTAAAAAAAACGAAGGCAGAAAGACTCCGACAGGCAATTTTTTTTAAAATTGAGAAGGGAGAAAGCTGCTTTAATGCTCAGCTCTCAAATTACAGGGGTGAGGATTTCACGTAAATGAGAAGGACACTAAGCAAGACAGGCAAAATTGAACTTAATATTCCTAGTGTTTCTGAGGTGAAACAAGGCAGACTAAGTCACTTTCCTGGTTAAAAAAATCTTTTTTTGTACTCTGTAAGTAACACAACCCTCCCCAACCCCTAAGGATCAGGACCAAAAATCCATGTTTTATTCGTAGATAGGTCACTCCTGGATAATAATCTACAGAAAATCTCTCCTTCGATGCGTAAAGACTCTTTTGTCTGTATATACAGGCATAGATCCAGCAAGCTCCTCTCTTTTTCTTTTCTAAATTGAGTTTCTTGATTGACATTAGCACTGCTTGGCCCTGTCACTGGGAGTAAGGAAGAGAGGGAATAGTTTTCCCTCTGAAATCCCAGTGTTACCATTAATGGAAAATATTCAGCTGATACTGGTTATAAGACTTCAAACTGTACATCTAGGACATCACAGAAATATATGAGTTAATGTCTGAATTGGGTGAAATTGCAATGCCCCCTCCGCCCCAGTAGGATACCCAAATCAGGCAGTTGTGTCTGCATCTCTTCCAAACCTACTCATTTGGTTTTCAGGACAACTTTGCAGAAACATCTCATAAGGAAGCAGAAAATGTTTTGAAAACAGCACTAAAAAAAAAAAAGTCCATGAAACTTTTCACCTTTAGCTAGTTTAGTGCTTAGAGAGGGCACAAACTCCATTTCACATTTCATAAAGCAAGATGTTTCTTGGCAGAAAGATACCTGTAGGCTTACGTGAGTGGAAGCTGATTTGTTGTTATATTTTCATCCTATAAAATAATGAAAATGGAATACATAATCAGTTCCAGCAACTCAAACAATTCAAATTGATATAACAGCTTAATCTTACAATAAAAGAAACAGTAAAATAATCTTACAATACAATAAAGGTATCCATTGACTGAGTCATCACTACTGAGTCATCATCATGGGCTGGTTGCAGTTCAAGAGAGGATGATGACACTTGGCAGCTGAGACCTCCAGCTTCCCCTCTTTGGCAGGCCCACGGCCAGGGCAGCATTGTGTCAGGTGCTAACTTCAATGCTTTCCATCAGTGACTCCTAAATTAATGAAGAACCCTCATGTTAAATAAATATAAATACAGGGCAATGCATCATCTCTTCCAGGCAAATAGAGTCCAAATTTTTAGAAGCACCCAGATGAACCTTAACCAATCCTGCTGGTCTTACTTGCTAAAGGGAACAGCTGGGCTTTTTTACATCCGCTAACAATGATGAAACCTTAAGGCATGAAAACCCTTAATTTCTTGCCATGCAAATTACAATTAAAGGGGACTTTGCACCACAAGTTCTTTGTCAGACTATGGGTGGATGTGAACACATAGCTCAACTTAGCTGGTTTCTCTCCCTCCGGCCCCAGCTCGGGGAAAGTTCTCTCCTGTTTGTCACCTCAAATACTAATAACCTTATACAAGAAAACGTAATTAAGTGCAGCCTTTGGTTGTTGGGGTTTTTTTATTTGTTTGTTTGTTTTGTTTTGGGATTTTTTTTCATTATTTTTATGAATTCACATACTGAGTATCTGAATCCAGGTGTCTGTTATTAACTGAAGAACATTTCCTTAAGGGCTGGATTTTCCAGAACAGAGAGGAAACACTGCTCCTCTACTAAGTCCAGCAGAGTTTTGGTGCTTAAACTTATAAGGCAGCAGCTTAGGCTGGGCATACAATCAAATTCTGGATAGCAGAGGCTGCCTGTGCTGGGTTGCACGGGGCACACACCTGAAACTCATCCTGAGCAGTTTTCATTCTGCCAGCACTTTTTCTCTGTTCTACTAATGCTATCTGGAGCTCAGCATTTTACTTCTCAGAGAATGACACTGATTTCTTCCTGGGCTCAGTTTTTACACTCTAATCTTGCTTGAAGTTTTCAAATTGATTATTCAGTTCTGCTTCAACTGGAATAAAAGCATCTCAAGTTCATCAGGTAATACAGTATCTCCATAAAGCCACGAACAGTTTTAAATTATTTGAAATCTGTCCTAAGGTGTCTTAGACACTTGTAACTCCACCCTGAATTTTCACTCATGAGTAACACAGAGGATGCCACCTTTTACACATATTTGACCTTCTCTCAGACTTCCCATTTGATTTTGTCACTGAGTGGCTCCAACAGTTGAATTTAATCATGAGATCCACTAATCTTCAGTTTAAAGGTATGTTAAAGCCAGTTAAGCTGGCTTTCAGAAAGTCACAGAGGAAAGTTAGAAAATCAGCTAAGCGGGTCAACAACTTTAAAGTATTAAAGCTAATTTAATAGTGAATTTAAACCAACTGAGTTCACAGCTTTGAAAGCTGTATGCGATAGAACTGGGACTGAAATGCTGCCAGTGTACGGCAGGGGAGGTGTACAGGGGCATCCCAGCTGTGCATTCATCAGTTAGAAAGTGAAGAAACACTGCTTAGATGGCAGGTTTATTGGTGAAAGGTAAATCAGCCCCCTTCTGCATTTATACAGACTTGGCTTTGCAGCGAACTCACCTGAAGAGATTTAATAGTGCTAAGCAGGTGGATAAATGCCTGCAAGTCTGGGCACTGAGGTCCACCCATCACCAACATCTTCCAGTATTTTTAAGCCATGACTAGCCTAAAAAAAGAGAAATAATTTTAAATAGTTTTAAAGATTTTACTGCTTCCCCTCGCCAAAAAAAAAAGAAAAAACCAACCACAAAACAAACCTCAACCCCAGAGCATGAGCTCAAAGACCTTGAATAGACCTTTTTCCTCTGGAAATGACATTTTTCAATTATTCAATAATTCTGTATGTTTTTTGAATGGTTTTAATTTGTTTCTTATGATCCACTCCTTTACAAAACACACTGTGAAAATGAGGTAAAGGAGGACAAGGGAAAAAACCCAAACCCAACTTACTTTGTATGTTTGACAAAAAGCTATTCTGAACACTACCTTTTCTTTCATTTAGAAGCTTGTCTGTAATTGTTTAGGAAGCACTACTCCTGACATTTCACAATAAATACAAATAAAAAATAAAACCTACAAACATTTACAAAAACATGCTTACAATAAAGCTATAAAGGCTTTTAAAATGTCAAGTATTTTTAGTAAACTCTTTGTAGGATTGGTTTTGTTTTGGTTTTTTTTGTGGTTCATGGATGGAAAAAAATTCATAAGCTTCAAAGTGCATCACCACTACAAATATTTGATTACTCCTTACGGTGTGTTCATTAGAAATTTGTTTAGCTTTGCTTCAGACAATTCAAACAATAGTTTCCACTGCTTCCTTGACAGACCAGAATATTCCACAATCTACTATAAAGTCCAGAGAGACTTCCTGATCTTCAGCCAAAATTCCTGTTTCTTTATATCATCTCACTACTCCTGAATAGACAAGTCTTTGTATACAAAGTTCTCCCACAGTAGGAATTAGACTCTTTCAACACACTCACCTACAGAAATGTTAGGCCTCAGTCATCTCCAGCCTGTTCTGTATACAGCTGTCTACTCCCTTCCTCATGGTTGTACCTTAAAATCTATGATTCTGTGCTTTTAAAAGCCTTACAGCTGCCAACAACTTTTTGCTAACACAGGGCTAAGTGGGCCAGAGGTAGCCAAGATACTGCAGCCATGTGTGAGTGGTGTAATAAGTCCAGGGCACTGGAACTGCTACGGATGTTTATGAAAAAAGCTCTGTAGACACACCTAAAGAAGGGAAGCAGACGCTGGATTTTGTATGTTAAAGGTTGTATCTTCTGCAAATGTAGACTGAATCAGCAGTATTTGCTTGCCTCTAAAAAACCTGAAAAGAATCAAATGGGCTTTTTTCCCCTTTTACTCCCAAATCGCTGTCATGTCTAATTTGAATCTCAGATAACACATCTTCATTTTAAAATGCCATTCCTTGCTCTCAAGTGACCACACCAAATCAGAAGCAGGGACAAATGAGAAGAAAAAAACCCCCACAATCTCATTCTCTCTTCTTACTTTGACTTTGTAAACCTATAATCCAAACTCATCCTGCATAAATATAGTATAATATTATATAAGCATAATAAAGCATAAAAAGTAATAAATCTGGGCACAAAATCTGAAAATATACTGTTGGCACTTACCTAAACCATGCAACTAATTTTGCCTGCAGCGTCCCTCTTTTACACAGTGCAAATGGAAAGCAGTTGACTTAAAAAACAATAATTATAGTGGTGTCTTTGTTTTGAAGCACTTGTAGATATCTCCATTAGCAACTCTCTGTCTCTGTTCTGGCTTCTCTACTGGGCCATCAGATGTGAAAGGTCTCCTTTTACTAATAATCTCTTCCAAGCCTGCTGTGGGTTGTAGGGGAACAGATAACTTTCACTTTTGGTATGATTTTTTTTCCTGCTTTTGTTACTCTGAGGAGAGAAAGTAGATGTTTTGACTTTTGAGGAGCAAGCGGCAAAAGTAATTTGCTCCTTTCAATGTGAGTTAATGGCAAGCTTTCTCCTCCTGAGCAAGGAGATTTTCCTTCTAAAGCCAAAGCTGATGACACATCTGCCTTCAAGCATGTTTTCAAGGGAAGATGACTAAACACTTGGTTGTTTCTATTGCAAGGTTATACAGTAGCATTCACTCACTAAAAAAGGAAGAGTTCCCTTCCTGTCCTAGTGCAGGTTATCTGTGTTGCATGCTATCTTACTAGCACTCTGATGGATATAAAAGAATGGTAAATGACATGCAAAGGTTACTTTAAGGCCTAAAGGAGAAAGGTTTTTGCTTTGGGTGAGGAGACAGATGGTTGTTTTACTATCCTTTCCCCAGCACATTTAAACCTCAGCTGAGCTCATAGTTCTCTCTTATTAAAGTGTGTGCAGAATTTAAACGCTTACTTTTGATTTAAAACAACCTTATATGTTCACCTTTCCTGAACCATTCTTGCTGTACAATCAAACTCCCAGATACTTTCTTTTGCTGCCTGTTACACTTAAAAACAAATAGAACCTTCCTGTTACACGAAGTAACAGTCTAACTAAACTGAAGTAAAAAAAACCAAACCTCATGAAAACCTAACAAAGTAATTTCAAATTTTCTCTTGGCTTCTGTACAAGAAACTGGAAATTCGGTGATGATTCACTCAAAATAACACTGTAGACTGGTTTCCATAGCAATATTTCCATCTAAAATAATTTTGGTCAACTACCTACACAACTAAGGTACTAATTAATGAGAAAAACCACAACAGTTTATCAATTCTCATTATTTGGCCTTGGATGAAGGTCTCCATAAACAACAGGGACTGAGCAGGGCACACTTGAACAAAATTGCTGCTCGAGACAGCAATTTTTCTGCTACAGTATATGATTTTAGATTTGCACTCTGAAAAAAACCACTTTATAAAAATGGCCTGAGTTTGGAGTCATAAGAAAAATAAGCGAAAGCTGAAAATTCCTTATATGTCTGTAAAAAAATCAAGCCATCTTTCTAGAGATCCATAAGGAGGAACTGCAGGTTCAGCTGTCACTGTGCACGTCTGCATGCTGTGGATGAGAAATGCAGAACAAAAAGGTGTGGGTAATGCAATGATTACAAAGTACAACACACCATGGCTTGGTGTAATATTTCCTTTGCATTGTACAAGCAATGTCTTTTGAAAACAAGCGTAAGGAGTGCTTCTGTAAAAAGGAGTTGAGTTACTCCCGTCTAAAGCCACTCGGTGTCTCCCCTCCCAGGGAGCCAACATGTCACAGTACAAGCTGACTTACTTCAACCTGCGAGGGCGAGCAGAAATCAGCCGCTACCTGTTTGCCTACTCGGGCAAGAAGTATGAAGACCACAGAATAGAAGCAGCAGACTGGCCCAAAATCAAACCAAGTAAGTAGCACGGGTTCTTACATCCAAAACTCCGCTAGAAATGCTGTCAAAAAGCAAAGCAATTTAAGAGGTATCTGTATGTTTCATGAGCAGAAATACACTTCTTTTCTGGTTTTAATTAAGCCTATGGGAATTGTATGGCGAGACAGCCAAAATGTCATTCCTGATGCAGAAATCTGGATCCAAACCTTCAGACAATCTAAAATGACTTACTCACTGTCATCCAGCTGGGCTTATACTCCTTATCAATTCAGTATAGATTTTGTCTACCTAAAGATAGCTAAATGAGTGCTGGTCTTCTCAGTTTCTTTGGAGAATTTGGTCTCAAGGACCACACCTCAGCCTCCACACTGGGTTTTAGAAAGCCAAGCTGGAAAGAAGTGTCAGGAAGAACACTCCTTGGTAACCAGAAAGGTTTTCAGAGAGGGAAAGTGACAAGAGAAAACACAAGAAATCAGTTGATAAAGCAAAGAAAAAAAGAAAAGGATCAAAAGAAATGCTAGAAAATAACTGTTCCTTTGAACAACCCCTACCAGCCTCAGAGTACCCTGCAGGCTATTGTACCCCATCCATTTCATGCTTTTTAGTTAAAGTAACCTCTTTTCAGCTATTAAAGGTATTTGTTATTTCTGTTTATTAAATTACCCTTAGTTCAATTGAAACAGATCTTGAGTTTGAAGACTGAGGGTGTGAAATCAGAGAAATCTGTGTTTTCATTTTGTGGATTAGGCCTGTGTTTTGCTACATGGGCTATGATTTTTCACATCCAGAATGAAGGATAATGCCTTTAGTTTGGGGAAAAGGCACAACGAATGCACAAGGTGATTTCTACTAATTAAACAATGTTTGTTGATAGACTTTCACACCATTTAATAAGCCCAGCCAGCAGGCTACCAAATTCTTGTAGGGTCCAGTTAAATTTGGTTTCTGCTGTTTGCAGTGACTTGAACAACAAACACTCAAGCACCACTGTTCTCCAAGTGGCATCTGAACCCTTCTGTGGTGCTCAAACCTAGAAAACACTGGTAAACTATCCACAGTGGAAATGTACTGTTTTCAGTTAGGCATGACTGACTTTGGAAACCTTTTCTTTATAAGAGCTTAAGCCTGTTGACATGTGGTATAGCTTATTTCTCTCCCACTATAATTCTCAGGGAAGCAGGGTAGAGGGTAAAAGTGAGATTAAGAATTCAGATGACCTGAGGAAAGCTCTGCATAGGCCTTTCATACATATTCACATGTATGCACACTCACTAATGTCCTGAAACAAAGTTGAGAATATAAGTAAAGTATAATTTTATGTAGAATCTTGCATACTTATTTTTAAGACAAATTAAAAAGACAAAGCATAATCAGTTAGTTAAAGGCTACAGAGGCATTTATATCCCAGGACAAGATGTTCTAATAGCAGATCTATCAGACAAGGTAAAAGCATTGTGCCTCTCTTTGAATGTTGTTGATGTTCCCAGTGTCTGAGCCAGCGCAAGAAACAGTGCAGCAAAACTCTTCCCATGCTTTTCTTCAGCACTCACATCATGAACCTCCCAGTGAAGCTTTATGTGTACAGTACTTGTTCACTACAGTGTAAGCCCAGCTGCAGCACCATTACCACCAAAACAGTGGGAGCAGAGGCACCCTAGGAATCCTAAACTATACAGTTTGTAACTGTATCTGCTGCATTATCAAATGGTGGTTAAGTTATTTAACCATAGGTTGTCTTTGTTTCCCTTTCTGTGATGCAAAAATTTGCTAGCAGGTTTACCAAGGGTTAATTAAGATTTTTCTTTTTCTCTGCATAATGGCTTTTTCCAGCAGCCTCTATGATTGATCCTGGAAGAAATTCCAAAGCAGATAAGAAGTTTAGTTAAATGTGGGGGCTGCTGCTCTCAGATTTGTGAAATCAGCTGTGTAAAATTTATGCTGGCCTAAGAGTTCTTTGAATTTCAGACTTCTGTAGAAACCCAGTTAGTTAGAGGATGGGAACTGGAATGCACTGTGCTAATTGACCAGGAAAACATACACCTACAAAGAAATAGTTGGATGCACATCTGTAAGTGCTATTACATCTTATGCCAGGATACTAAACTTCTGCTCTGGAAGGCTCCCTGAATCCTAGTTCAGGCACCAATGGAATGGTGCCATCTACCACCGCTGACATCCACATTACAGACAACATGCAATTAAGAGGTTTGCCAACTAGCGTAAAGGTTTCTTGTATGTATAAAAATGTAATGCTGCTAAGGAAATTGTCTGGAGATCATGTAACTGATAACCACCTCCTCCTTTTTGAAGCAATAGTATTTCTCATAGTTACTCATGGTATTTCCAGACAAAGTATTCTCCCACAGGCAAATCATTCTGAATTAAAGGTAGCAACAGGGCTTTGGAGTAAACAGCCTTACACTGTTCAACAAGACCAATAGCCAGGGCCCCATTCTGCCCCAGGTACTTAAAGCCTAACTTTGCAGGCTGTGACTCAGCACAAGAAATGGTTGCCTCCTGGCTAGGGACTAGGTTGTACAGCACAGATGCAGCATTTGCCATATGAAAAACCAGCCTTGCATTCTCTGGTATCCTGAATTTTCAAGATGTGCCTCAGCTGAGGCATGGATTAAGGAGGAAAAAGCACCAGGTAACTGGATCCTTGCCAAAAAAAGTTCAGTTGCTGCTGTGTTCAAAAATAAGTATGAAAATGAGGGGATCCATCAAACTCATTGCAAAAACAAATGCACAGTTCACTCTGCTGAGAATTCTTCTATGCTACTGTCACTTGTATTCTGTATTCAGATCTGTCTTATAAAGCTCAGGATTTTTCCCCCCCTATTTTTCCTGAACTGAGTCTACCTGAGAAACAAAAAAAGTGGCAGATTTCAGCCAGTCATATCCTGGTGAAAACCAGAGTGTGGTCAGTGTTTAGCAACTATAAAGGGAATTACAGCTGCATTTGTTGCATTAGCAGTTAATGTAATAGCAATTTGGTACACTCCTTATTTTGCAGCCCTCAAAAGTTATTAAAATTGGTCCAATTAATTGAACTAATTACTTAATTGTATATTGAGGTGAGATTAATAAATATCAGACAAATTGCTATGCTTGGTTGCATACCCATCTTTGTCTTTACCCCTTGCCTCTGAAAGATCTGGAACCAGTTTTGACTGCAGTCTACAAGTACAACCTGATGTCTCTTTTTTTAAAAGCCTCAAGTATGATGAAGCAAGATAAACAGAAAAATACTTAAGGAAGAAGTTTGGACAAGAAGAGCACTTCAGGTTTCTTAAGCTACTGAGGAACAAATTGAAGAATTCAAGTTTGTGTAAGAGCACAAGGAGTCAGGTCTCTGACTGAGATCTGAGAGGATAGGTTTGCTTCAGCAGTTCTCACAAATTAAAGTAAGGTTTTGCAAACAAATACCAACCCAGCCAAAGCATCATACCATATAAACCAGAAACTGTCATCATTATTCTGAAGAAAAGAGTTTTGTAAAATTGACGGGAAAATTCGTGCTTTGAGATTTATGTTCAGAAAGGCCATTTAGAAAGCAGACTTGGGGCTGACGCAAGTTTAATTTTTGACCTGAACTGAAGAGTGTGGTGAGGTTTGTTGTTTGTTTTGGCATTTTTCATGTGGCTTCCACCAGGAAGCTGTAGTCTTAACATACCTTCAGGTAAATAAATAAGCCCTCCCTCCTGGAAATACTGTCCCACTTGATTTTGTTTACATCTAAGTGGTGCTTTTTTCCTGTAGAAAAGCAAGGTATATTATAACATAAGAAGTTATGTTATTTGCCTTATACAATCTGAAATTAAAATTTCTATAACTCAACATTTCTTTTTTTCCCTTCTGACTCTAATCAGATCATCTTTGGCAAAATTTCCAGCTGCTGATTTCAGGCAAGGACTGTAGTTTATAATATAAGCACTCCTAAGCAAACCAGTGTATAAGTATTATTAGTGTCCAGCTTTAGCACAGAATCTAAAAAAAACAGACAAATATCAAGTAGCAGATTTCCATAACCCTTCACTCTATATGGGTCAATAATTATTTAAATAAGTAATATTATTTAAATAAGTAATAATTATTTAAATAAGTAAGCAAACTCATGTTGTACATTTCCTTTTGAACAGACTTCAACTTGACCATGCCACTATTTAAAGGGTAGTCAGTTCAAGATCTGTAACAGACCTGTTCAAGATCTGTATTTCTATATAGTGGGCTCCTCACAAAAAGCATCATTGCACTGACATAAGTCATGACATAGCAGAAAATCCACTGTAATGGTACAGTTACCATTGCCTTGACATATTGGGCTGGCAGGGAGTAACAGCTTTTGATCTGTGGCTCCCTCAAGGAATTTGAAGCAATAGCAATAACACAGACTTTATCATCATAGCAAAGGATGCTCCCATTGCACTGATGGCTGTAAACATCCCATAAACTGGGAGGGGTAGAATGGTGCTTGAAAGGTCCTTAGGAAACTTGATAGACTAATTGTATTGAAAATACTTCTAAGATAATAGATAAATCTTGAGAAGCACCTAACTGCAGGCAAGAATTCCCCAGGGGAGTAGTTGTTCTGCATGCTGAGTGACTTGCTATGTACCCCTAGCTAAGATGTACAAATAGCTATCTCTGGGTAAAAAGTAGGGCTTAGCAAGCACTTTCAAGGAGAATATGAGTTGTAATAGCTACAGCACTAAACCTAGGCTGAGGTTAATCAAAGCATCCTGCTGGTCTTCCCTTTCCAAAAGCAACAGATTCTGGATATCCCCAGCTCCAGGCCAACCACTTCCCAGGGGTCTTGCTCCTCTGCCAGCCTTACGAAAAATACATTGTTCATATATTTCTTATTACAAGATGCAAAGTGTCTCATATATTTGTTTCTCATGACCGAATTTAAATATGAATGGAAAAGAAAAGTTGTTATGGTTAGTTTTCAAGGCAAAGAAGAACTTATTTTGACACAGATATAGTAGTAAAGGAGCATGACTGTGACTTTTATTTTCCCCCATATTTGACCAATCCAGCTGCCTTAATTTTGAACCAATCTAAGCTGCTTGATTGCAAAACTACTAATTATTCAGCTTTTGAGCAATAATCAAGTGCCTAAACACAGGCTGCTTTGCATCAAAGCCATAGATGACTACAAGGTGGGCAGGACAAGTCATGTGGAAGAGCAGGTCAGCTCAGGGGAAATGGGGGAACCTGAACTCGTGACTGGGAGCAAAGATGAGGTAAGTCAGTATAAATGTGGGAAGGACAGAACAGAAATGAGGAGAGGAATAATAATGAAGAAGTTAAGATGAGCAGAAAAGGAAGAAAGAGCTAAGGGAAGGAGAAAATTAAAAACTATCTGTGTAGGGGAGAACAGCAGTGAGAAGCACAGCACAGCAGAGCACCAGCAGCCAACCAGCCCAGACACCAGACTTAGACAAAACTGCTCAGCTCTATGTTCTCTTTCTCCTCCCTGCCCTTGACAGAGAAACAGTCCCGCACAAGCACCATCCACTG
Source organism: Neopelma chrysocephalum (assembly GCF_003984885.1). NCBI lineage: Eukaryota > Metazoa > Chordata > Aves > Passeriformes > Pipridae > Neopelma > Neopelma chrysocephalum. The sequence goes on from NW_020898046.1 coordinate 1,941,406, forward strand.
GGTTGTGCCCAGGAGGATGAGTCAGGAGCTTGTGTGTTCAAAATGAAGGCCTGAACACTAGTGAGAACCTATAGGCATGCCAGGATGGGAATTGTTATCACAGCTCTTAGGGACTTTATGGGATGGAGACAAATTAAACAGATGCCCTTGCTTGTAACACACATCAAGCCTCACCTCCCCAACTTAGCATCCAACAGAGACACATATAAACACCACAGTTCTAGTCCTAAAAGCCAATCAAAATTAAAGTGGTATAGAAAGGAATTAATCCAATTTCTAAACATGGCACAGATACTTCAGTGAATCCTTCCTAAAATGAGAAGAGAGACTGCAGATCAGTCTGATGACTTTACACTCACCATGAAGAAAACCTTGACAGAGGGTGAGTGTAAAGACTGTCAGAATGCAATGCAAAAAAACCAATAAATAACTGACATAACAGGAAAAGCAAGAATTTGCTGATAAAAGTTCAATTTAAAGAAGACTACAGGTTTAATTATTTAAACAGGATGTTTTTTAAAAACCCTGTTCCTCTTTTCAGTGAGTTTTCAAGGTAAATTTGGAAACCAACACAAGCATTTATAGCGCCTTCTACTTCAGATAAGCAACAAAGCAAGAGGGAACTAAAAGGGCAAGGCCATATTTTGTGCATGCCTGAGAAATGACGCTGTTTGTATGATGACAGCAATAGGTTTTTCTGGTTTTCCTTAAAATTTATTTGCTCAAGTGGGAGTTGGAAACATTATAAGACGACACTGTTTTGAAAAACATGGAAAGGACATCCGTATGGATACACAAGGGTATAAACTGACATAAGCACTAAACAGCCCCCTAACCGATCAGAGTTAAAGGAAAAGTAGCAAAGTGACACGCACATCCTTCCAGTCTGCACTGCTTTGGCTTAACTGTTCATTTATAATTGCTCCCCAATATGTGTCATTTCATGATGTGCCCCCATGACTCTGACTCTACCCAAATGAGATTCCTCTCACACAGCAGCTTTTCCCATCCTCAACGAATGTAGGAGCCTGGAAGGAACCAACCTCCGTGCTCTGCTTATCTGGAGTCGCATCAACCACGCCTTTCACCAAAATCATGAAACATTTTACCGGTTTAGTACAATGTTTATACACACAGGCAATTCGGGCATCCCCCAAGGCTCCTTGAACACATAATGTCAATGAGCAGAGTAGGGCCAAGAGCACCACAGAAGGCTCAAAGTAAGGCACAGAAACCCGTGTCCATGAGTCTAAGGGTAACACTGCTTAAATCCATGTACAGACAGGTTTCTGCTGTAATTTGGAGCCCCTGAGAACATGGTCTGGACGTGGTTATTGCTACAGGCAAGGTGTCCTGAGGCCACTTTGAGGTCATTTGTCAAACCCTGACCTTGCCTCCAGCAATTCAACTGCGTCCATCCACTGTGAAGGCTTTTTGCATCCTTCCTTAGGATGAACTGTGTGACACAAATCCATCACCTTCTCCAGTTGGAAAAGGAAGATTCCAATTTTCACAGGGAATGCATTCCTGCCCATAACAGCCAAACTTATGTATACAAAAAAATTTCTTGGGTTTGCTATGAATTAATCAATATAGGAAGTTATTCTTTTAAGTTACAAAGGCAAAAAGATACTTTACTGTGGGTTCCTGAAAATTTTGGTCATTCCATGAATTTTGGATAATAACGTTTCAAATGCAAAGTTGGGTTTTTTTCCCTAAATTTTTCCAGACCTAAAATGCAACTTTATAAGCCATTGTATCTATTCAGATATCGAGGAGATGTATTATAAATATTTTCTGCCCCTTGACTTTTCCTTGTTATTGTCTTCAGCTGTAAAACTGCCTGAATATCTGTCGTACTTTCTGGTGTGCAAGAATAGCATACCCTGGACATAAAAAGAAACAACAGATTTTTAAAATGAAAAAAATCACAAGGGTACTTTCTTCAGATCTCTAAGAATTGCACTCATTTACAACTTATTAACTCAATAATCAACAAAAGTCAGTGTAACTCATATACATACACTCTATCAGCAAGAAAAAAAACCTGTTTATTTTCAAATCATATTTTTTTCCCTGTTCTTTATAAGAAAAAATGAAATAGCATAAGAAAGGAACATCTACTATGGCAATAGATACGCTGCCTCCTAACAAAAAACCCCCAAGTCTCATTATGAATCAAAGCATAAATCCTTTGCATATTTAAGGCTTGAGGGACAATATGCAATAAAATCTGCTCTCATTTATTAATTTTACAATTGCATTATGCATCAGGAAAGTGTATGTACACAAAACAAAGCTATATTTGTACATTTTTAATTGTAAACTCAGTTTCTTTTTCAGGGAAGAATAACCAAGTCTTAATGAAAATAGCTCAGCACTGAGGAGGAAGACCTTTGTAGGCACTATTTTCAAGGAATTAATAGCAGTTCCCTTGAATTCAGAAATGACCAGATCCCTGAGAAACAGAATATGAGAAATGACTACCATCCAGCTGATTTAGACACCATAATCCGTGTTCCTCAAGTGTCAGAAAGATGCCTCCCCTGTAACCAAAGGCTTCTTAAAAAAAAAAAAAAAAAAAAGATATCCAAAGAAACCATTTTTCTTGTACTGACCCACACAGTGAAACATCAGTCAAAGCCAGGACTTTTAGACTTCCCCTGTATGTAAACACAGCAGAAAATGGTCTGTTTGGTTTCTAGATGAAGCAATCACCATTTCCCAACCTGAGCAGCGATCAGCGTGTTTTGACAGTTATTGCTACAGAGACTGGCTTAGTCATACTGACCTGGCCAAAACTGCATCAGCCCCATGGCACTGCTCCTGGGGCCTCCAAAACAGGCTGGTTAACTCCTTCAGGGGTGGCTGATATTGCTCCTGAGCTGGCTGCACTTGGACAGTTACCTGTTATCTGTTGCCAGGCATTAGTGTACAGCCCCGTGTGGTCTGGGGGGATCTGAAGGTGGCCCCTGGCCATGCTGGCATGTCCAGGAGTCACACGCACTCTCATTCCTCTGCTTGTGCCTGCCTGACAGATGTGCTGGTATCCTGCAAAAGCAAATATTATTACACAGCTCGTGCTTGTTGCACTCCAGAAAATAAACATATGAAGTTTTCTATGCAACAAGTTTATCACTGTTTCAATAACAGCTAGCAGAGCAATCTTTCTCCCTGGGGGGCAGCAGCTAATGCTCATTGAGTCTCTTGCTTCTGCTAGTCATCAGCATCAAAATTTATACTGACTTCCCAGTGTGCTGAACTTGAGAAAAAAAAAAAGGTATCATGAGTTCTGTGTTCAGATGCAGCAAAAAAAAGAAGGCACAGAGAAGTCCTGTATGTCTTGTGCAACTGCCAAATTCATTTTGCAGATGCAGATTTAACATCTAAATCCCGTACCCAATGTGATTCACATACTGCATGCTAAACCACAGAGCCACGTGGCAGTGTTCACCATTTATGAAGTTGCCTTGATAAACAGTTACAAATGCATGAGGCTTCACTATTTTGCCCCTTCCACTAAGAAGTAAAAATCCTCATGGAATGGAGGTGTCATTCTAGCTGTCCTGTACAGGCAGTTCTCCTGGGATTGAAAGCACTTTTCATGTTTCCAATAGTCAGTGTTTTCACTTTTTCACTACCGCCTTTTTACATCACAAGGAATTCTTAAGGTGAATATACATCTTATTTACATGAAGTGGAATCCAGGTGAAAATCAGGTACAAACCATTTAGCTATGATCAGCACTTGCAGTCACATACTTGGAATTTATAAAATAGCATCCTTTGAGATGCAGAGATTTACAGCTCCTCTGGTGAGCAGCACCAGGTTCCCACAAGCAGATTCTCACTGCCCTAAACACAACCATTTTTCCCAGATTAATCTTTGCTCCAAGGTTCCAGCCCCATTTGATATCATGTTTCTCCAAAACATAGCAAAACAGAATTCCAAGTTTTCACATAACTACCAAATTATTAACTGAAAAATAAGATTGATTTCTTATCTCAAACTGTCTCACAGATATCCATGACATCTGCTTAGTTTTTCTTTCCCTATATTTGAAGTCTGGAGGCTTCTTCCTCACAATTGATGGAAATTTTTTTGAATGCAAGCCAAGTCAAGTAAATTCGACTACCTTCTTAGCATTTGCAGTTCAGTGTGAAAGATATATTTGTCTCAGTGATGACTGTCAAATGAAATGTCTCATCACAATATAAGTTCAGAAATGCAGATGCTTCCCTGAATCACTGCTTCTGGATTTAAAACAAGTGAAAATGAAAAAGCACCTTGTAGTCTTTACCCAACCTCTTACTTCACGCTCCAGCTGGATCCTGCACTACAAAGTCTTCAGTATTATTTTACTTAACCTTGGCGGTCACTCTCCTGGAGGTGGGGGGAAAGCAGGGAAGGAAAAAGTAATATTCCTCTGAAAAATTTCCCTACATAAAGAATTCTGGAAGTATAGGAGCACATTCAGCCTCTTCAGCACAAGGCTAGGGAATAGGAAATGCAATGCCTTCATACACTGCAATCTGGTTTACATCCTTACCCCTTATTTTTTTATTTTTAGTCCACGCATTTGCCCACAGAAACACTGTGAAACTGTTAAATGCTATAACAATGCATACGCTCTGAGTGGTAAAAGTGCAGCTGTCAAAGACTCCCACTGTTAATGGTTATGATTTAACTTTCGGTTGTTTTTTTTTCCTTTTTTACTTTCTCCTCCAAGCTATCCCATTTGGCAAACTCCCTATTCTGGAAGTAGATGGAGTTATCATTCACCAAAGTCTGGCAATGGCAAGATACCTTGCCAGAGAATCAGGTAAGATATTAGACTATTTTCTTTCTCTGTTCTGAACTCACCTTTAATGCTTAGGAAAAAAAAATACATCAGTAGTGAAAATAAAAACAAATCAACAACTTGGCAAACCCAACCACGCAGAAGTCAATATCAGCATGGCAATCACGGTACTGGTGTTTTTTCCAGGTACAAACAGTTCATAGTTATCAGCCCCTTGTTGCATCTGCAGTTTGTCAGCACCAACTGCTGACCACAGGAATGCAGTGTACCATACAGGATGGTATCAGAGCTGTCACTCAAAAAAGCACTAAGGAGCACTTTGTGGTGGCATGGCCACTTTCAGCAGCCTTCCTTACCATAATTTGGTTACAACCAGGCTCACTGGGTTGGGACTGCTGTGGCAATCCTGATGAGATCTCAGGCTACGTTCCCTGCCTTTCCAAGATCAAAAAGAAGAAATGGAGCAAGGCACACTCACTAGGGTGCTGTACAACAGGGTTTAGAGTCACTCAAATGTCATTTAGAAAGTAAAAAAGGAGACCAAAAAAAGGTTCAAAGTAACAACCTGTAGTGTGAAATGCTATGACTTTCAGAGCTAAAGTCATGTGGTTGAGCTCTGAATTTGCACTGTAAGTGTGTATGCCTAAAGGAAAACTCAGAAATAATCCCTCCCATGTCTGATTGATTTTCCACTCTGGATACAGTGCCTGGAGTTTGGGCTGACTTCTCCAGCCAATAAACTTTATTCACCTGTCACTGCATGACAGAAAGTGCATACCTGTGGCCTCCCTAAGGCTCTCAGGGCAGTTTCCTCTGAAGTTAAAGTTTGAGCTGCCAGGTTAACCAGAGAGATGACCAGGAGAAGGAGGTTTTGGAAGCATTAGAGATTATCACAGCAGGCAGAGCACCCTGAAGCAGATTTAGGCAACAATTCTGAGCTGGCACAGAGATTAGACCAGATGGTGACATCACTTGCATCTTTAAATACCTACACGCTATGGAAGTACTCAACCAGTTAGATAAAGTGATATAAGACTTAGTAATGCAAGTAATCAAAGAGAGTAGCCAAGCTTTGCTTTAGGTCAGCAAGGTCTCATTCAAAACCATCTGCAAAATTGGTCTGGCTGAAGGCAGATGTGCCCATGGCATGCTGAATGTCAGCAGATTGAAGAGGGGTGCTGGGTAGCAAGTACTATCCTACTTTTTTCACAATGAGCAAAGGGATGTAACCTGCCTTTCAAAATACCTCACATTTTTTAGTTCAGAGCATTATTCTTCTAGGCAATAGCACAACATATTTTCAAGCATGTCTGCAGTACTGTGTTCCTGCCAATTTCCTTCAGCCTTGACACAATCTACTCCTTGCAAGAGAAGAGAATGATGAGAGTCCACTTGGTAATGAAAAACAATGAGAAAGCCTGCCTCTCACCCACACTTCCTTCCCCCCTGTCTCCTGCTGGGAGGCTGATCTGGAGCTGTGCTCCTTATGCAGTCTGAAGTTCTGACTTCCGCATTCTCCTGACACCTTTTCCATCGACTTGCATCGGATACAAAGGCTTGGGATCTGGAGCACACTCAAACCATGCTGTTCTCTTTTCAGTGTTAGTCATGCTGTCAGCTACAACAGAAAAAAAAACAAGCACGGAAGGGGAAAAATATATTTTCAACATAGTCAAAACTTGCTAGTTCTGCCATTAAGTTTGCATACATGTCACTGATACTTTAAAATTAAGAAATGGCATTTTTAGGTGCCCATCACCAACAACTCTTAATTGAAGGTTCCCAGAACTTGATTCCCAAAAGGAGAGGCACATCCCTCACCTTCAGAAGCAGAGTTTCAGTAAGGGAGATGACTTGGCAGAGGAAAGGTGTACAGTTTGTGGGAAGCAGAGCTTCCAGGTGAGGCTTAAAGAACAGAGAGGAAGAGAAGGATGACCTGAACCTGCAGAGGTGAAAGCATGAATGCATATTTGTGAAATGAAAGTGAGAGGGGAAAAAGCATTAAGAGAACTGCAGGAAAGCCAAAGGACAACAGGGGAGAAAAGCAGTTTTGTAAACAAGATGAATTATATCTAAGGTACCTGATTACAATGAAATAATCAAAAGCAAATGCAATGTCATGAGAATGTTCTCAATGGGGCTGAATGGGCAGGGTAGAGGGAAAGAGAAGCAGACTTTCATAGATGCTTTGAAGAATGCATTGATCAAAATTAAAAGACCATGAGATGAAGAAAGACATTGAAAGCTTGGATGGGGTAAGATTAGCGGACAGGAATTTGTGCTGATCCTCACTGAATGTGCTGGGGTGGTGGAAAGCAGAGAGGATAAAGAAACAATATTTAGGCTGTGGGCTCAGGTGATGGAAAGTACAACTCACTATGTCAGATGGCTGTATGAAGCTGGAGAAGAAAAAAAGCGAAGGTAGATGAGATTGCACCTGGATGCAAGGAGTTAAATCCTGGAGAATAGGTATTTTTATGAAAATATTCAGGGTTTACCTGGGGTATCAAAAGTTCCTGCTGACGCTGTTCTTAAACTCCCTTTATATGCTTGCTTCCCACAGGTCTGGCAGGTCAGACGCCTGTGGAACAGGCACTAGCTGATGCCATTGTGGACACCATAGATGACTTCATGACACTGTTCCCGTGGGCAGAGAAAAACCAGGACGTGAGAGTAAGACAATCACTAATTTAAACAAAGATAGCACATAAGCCATGACTGATCATCTCCTCTGGAGACACTGAGGCGTGTCAGCCTCTGGGTCCATCATCTCACCTCAGCAAAGTTGAGCTGGAGGAGCTCTCTGGTTCTTCCTAGAGGCTAATGCAGACAAAGCAGCCTGCTCTCTTCCCTGTCCTATTTCACCAGATTTTTTCCATCCTTGGTGAAAAGGAGGCCATCATGAGCTGCGTCTCACTGGTTCACCTTGAATCAAGGATGCCATATGTGTGTACACGAAACTGCTCTTCAAAAGGGGAAAGCCAGGACACTTCCACTCCAGCTGGCACTGTGCGATGCCTCGCTCTTGTCGCAAATCACCTAGGCTCAAATCTGTCTCTTTCTGCTAACTCACAGCCCCATCCCATCTTTTAGCACTTCTGCATTCTGATTCCTGGTTTTCAATCAGTATCAGTTTTCCATAACATCCGCTGCCAGGACAACTGCTTTTCAGTGCGCAGAACAGTGTAGGAGAGCGGGCGCTGCTTAACAGGGGAGGTGGCACATACCTCACTGTCACTGCAGCTGTCCTCTTCAGACTGCCATGGCCCACCTCAGTCCTTGGCAGTGCTCCTGCAAGTACTGACACTGGGCTAACACACTGCCATGGCTATTTTAACACACAGTCATGGGCGTGCCTTACAACATTTGGGGCTTTTTTTGGCATCGGTCCAGTGCCTCTCATCAGAACCCCAAAGGAAAGCATGCAGATCAGCTGCTGGGGGAAGAGGGTGGTGGATGAGTCAACTCAGATATTACAATGGCTCCACACAGCTCTGACCCAAGCAGATGACCTGACCTTTTTAGGGAAGTGGTAGTGTAACAACAGGTCTCACCATGAACTACCTACCAGTGCAGCCACCTTCCATTTACTCAAAGGTAACGTTTCAGATCAACTAGGGTATTGTATTACAGAAACCGTGGAGTACATAATGTTGCCCCAAACCAATAATTAATAAATATGTAAAAAAAAATGAAAATACTCTGAAATCTTGTAGAAGAAAATCTGAAAGTGTGTTTAGAGGTTTAGTATTTAACAGCATGAATTACTTACATTTTGTCGGGATTTCCTGAAGTTTCCTACTTTGGGCAGGATAAGTTGACTCATGAATTTTAATCATTTTGGAACAGCCACACTATTGCTCACGTGCCAGTGCAGAAGCAGCACTACTCCCACAGCTGCTCCTCCACGGAGAAACGCCTGTGGTAATGCCTGCGTGTGTCCCAGCTCGTACTCAAGCACTTCTCCAAATCAAAGACCCAGATCATGTCACCAGTGATTAATTTAAAAGGGAAGAGAGTTGGCAGGCAACCCCTATCTGCCCGTACGCACGTATACATGCAAGGTTGTGTGCTGGGGCCAAGGATGATCAAGAAATTTACTTTGCTGGACTCTCCCAACATTTTTCTCCCCGGTAGCTGTTCTCCCTCTCTCTTCCCGGGTCCACTGCCACCACCTTGTGGCAGAAGCGCCATCTCACGGTCTCGCCAGGCCAGATTTAGGTCATTTACCCTTAATAAAGTCAGAACAGCTCCCCAGGCCTGACAAGTGCTTACAGGAACACAAAACCCTCAGAGAAAGGTGAAAGGATGTGCTATGCTATCTAGACAGTAGCAAAGAGAAATTAAAGCAAAGTATAGGGAGCAGAGGTGGAAGCTGCCCATGGAAGCTCCCTTGGTTCCAGACACAGCCTTACATTCCCCAAAAACACAGCTGGCATTGCCACAGCTTTGTCAGGCACCACTGCAGAGCTCCAGGGCTGAGACGAAAAGGTTTTGCCATCCCAGAAGGGGGATCCTGGTCTTATCCTCACCAGCTTCACAGCTTGACTGTGTACTCCTGTAGTTGGGGGAGGTCATTACCACCACTATCACACAACAGTTTGGGGTTTTCTTTGTGGGGTGGAAGGGTGGGGTGGAGGACAACTTACCTAAAAGAAAGGAAATTCTGCAGCACAGGGTATAGATATGAGATTTCTGGACTGCAAACTTGTGGGTGATATTTGTAGTCATCTCATCCAGTTACTAAGTTCTTAACAGATAGTAGAAAATTATGTCAAGTTTTCACCGGTGTCTGTAGAAAAACCATTTTTATTTCAGCCTGCATTTAGGTTTCTGCCTCTTCTAAATTTTATTCTTTTTTTCATTAACCTGAATTTCAAAGCTATAGAAATAATTCCATTCCTGTACACCAGTCCTTATTTAATCAAGCCTGAGTATGCTCCTCCAAAATTAGGCCAAGCACATTAACTGCACAAACTGTGCCACATGGGTTGACCAGATGATCACAACAGTCTGCACTCTTGTTTCCCTGCAAGTGAGAAGAGAAAACCAGAAACAGCTTCCCTCTCCCTCTCCAAAGGAAACAGTTTAACCCTTTAAAAGCAGCCTTAACACTTTCTGCTATGGTGGAACAGCTAGCAGAGAACCACCACCATACATAACCTCATGCTTCAGCCATTAACATGCACATACTAAGGCCTGAGTCCTCATCCTTTAAAAACACGTTAGCCATCTCAAATCTTATTGTTGCAGAGACAATAAAAAGCAGAATAACCTGAACATTAAAGTTCAAAGATAAACCCGTGCAAAAGCTGAAAACCCAGGTTCCACATCTCACATGAGGTGGGCTGGTAAGGACAGATAACTGATCAGCATCTGATTGACAGCATGGAAAGACTGAGCTTAAGGAATTCTGGAAATTTTAAACTCTGTACACTAGAAAACATGACATTCAAGAGTCCCCCAAAAAATGACTGTGAGACATTGGGAATATATTTTGCAGCTGGATTCTTCCCAAATCTATGGCGGGGCTCCTGCCTTGCCATGGCTGGGTGACTTTTAGTACAGAAAAAGGAGCAGCATCACTCCAGATATCACGTCTCAGCATTGAGGAGCTCTCAGGTTTTCATTAAGGGAGCAATAGGCTTTAAGTCATGGCTCAGTGAGCCATGAATGCCATGTTTTGGGCATCCAACTTTAATCTTTCACATTTCAGCTTCCTTTTCACAAACAACACCCCCCCAATGTTCAGTTTTGTCAGCTGCTGTGCTTACACATTGGTTTGCATCTCTGTGTTTTGTTCTTCCTCCAGAAAAAAGCATTTGATGACATCCTCACCAACAAAGCACCTGAGTTACTGAAAGACTTGGATACTTTCTTAGGGGATAAAAACTGGCTGGTAGGGAATTCTGTAAGTATAATTTTTGTTTCTCCCATTCCAATCAGGTTGCCAGAAAGTAACTGAATTTCTGTTTCATGCCAACCCACGAAACAACTCTCCCACACTTTTTATTCTTACCAACACACAATTGGTCGCTCAATTGCAAAGTGAAAATTGTTTTCCATACCATTGCAAAAGTGAGGCTAACCAAGACTAAGATCTGCATTTTCTAAAGCAGTTCATAAGTACGTTGACACGAAACATTTTAAATGCCTCTGCACTAGTGAACAGAAGCTCATTCTGTTTATAATCACTGACCAATTTATAAGGTAATATGAAAAAACCCTCTAAAAAAACCGTAATATCCTTTTTTACCCAAAACTGTTTTAAACACTTTTCTGCAGCACAGTTTCAGCAGGAAAGACTAATATTGTAATACAAGTAATATCTGTAGCAAGGGCTTTATTTTAACCAATATTTACTGAAGTCAAGCCTTGCTTTACAACCTAATTACTACTCTATAATGATGGGCTTCAGAAAAAAAGCCAAATCCACAACCTAAGCAAAATAGATAAATTCACATTTCATTTCTGCAGTTTTTTGAGAATACTAGCAGTTCCAGGTTTTGAGATAACCAACGAAAATTTACTGCTTTTTCTCCTACTTCCACTAGGTAACATGGGCCGATTTCTACTGGGATGTGTGCAGTACAACACTTCTGACCTGTAAACCTGACCTGGCAGACAAATACCCCAGGCTTTTGGCTCTCAAAGAGAGAGTACAAGCACTTCCAGCTATTGCAGCCTGGATCCAGAAAAGACCAAAGACTGTAATGTAGATCAGCTGTTCAGAAAAACATATACATGTTTAGTTTTCAATGTGACAAGCATCCTAAGTTATTAACTCCAGAATCATTTGTAAACTTCAGACAGGTACGCTGCATCAAATCAAAATCTACCACTTTTTCTGGGAGAGAATCTAAAATACTGATTTGGTAGAGTAATAAATACTGTTTTGAAGAGGTGTGGTTTCAATCACATTCCCCCGCTACTAATGCAGTGCTTGATCAAACCAATTAATGTTTTAGCACGCTCAAATGGAGATGAATAAACCCTCCTGGAGAGGTGCAATCTCAACAATACTTTGTCTATTGCAGTCTTTCAATCCAGAGGAAAACAGGTTAAATAGTGAGGGTAAATGTGTGGGAGGACCCACTTGGTCAATAAAATTCAAGAGACTATAGAAAGTGTTTGAGAAGCTCGAAGTTTGTGCTCTGCCACTGAGAAAAAAACCAACCATAACCTCCAAAACAACCCAAAAAAGCAGCTGTTCAGCTGAGGTGGTGCCCACGCTAGCACCAGTTTTCCGTAAACACGCCTGCTGCAACAACAATCAACATTTCAGTATCTCTTTCAGTAAGTAGGAGACACAAATTGGGGGTTGGTGGTGGTAACCAGGTTTAGAATAAATGAAGAGTTCATTCTTCCAAGACTAGGGAAAAGGTAGGTGGAAGTCCTGACAATGTGGATGGTTGTAAGTGCAAGCAGTTTATACAAACTCAAGGGGAGACAAGTGCTTGCACGAGGACTACACTGTGTGATATAAGCAGATACACCACAACAAATTTGGGCAATCCTCTGGGCTGGAAATGGCCACTGCTGGGAAAGTATTTCTCTTCAAACTTGCTTTTCCCTCCCATCATTAGTATTATTTCATTGAATCATGAGTGACACCAACCATTCACTAACAGTTCAGAGGCAGGTAAGGTACTGGCAGAACAGAAAGCAAGAACCAATCTTTAGCTCATTTCAATGTGGTATCTTCACCTGCTTCGCAATTCCTTGCACACTTTGTTCTGGCTCTTTATAGATTTATCCTTCTTCAGCTCCCATCTCCTCTCTTCTTCAGCAACTGACCTCAGATCATGGTGGTTTTTGTTTTTTTCCCTCTGTACATCTTTCCCAATCAGAGACACAGAATCATAGAATGTTTGAGGTTGAAGGGACCTCTGGAGGTCACCCCTTGCTCAAGCAGGGTCACCTAGAGCCAGCTGCCCAGGACTGCATCCAGACAGCTTTTGATTATCTCCAAGGGTGGTGACTCTACAATCTCTTGAGACCTTAAATTAAAGAGGGTAGAAATAGTTACAATAAATTAAAAAAGGCAGAAACACATATGAGCTTCATAGCACTTAAAGACAGATATTGATCCTGGCGGTCTACGGATATGATTGTTTGAGAAGTAACCACTGCTCAGTCAGACTACATTAACTGATTCCATACACATCCAAAACACCACACAAACCACCCTACAGGGCAGGGATTTTGTTTCAATTCACATCTGAAGCAAACAGGTGAGAATATGCAAATACAATGGGCTAAGAGTTGGGTTAGCATCATGCGCGACAGAAACAGGCAATCGCATTAACTAGCATTAAACACCTGTGGATGTCTGTTAAATCCTGCTATTTAGCCCAAGAGAACCAGTGGAATTATAGGAGCATGGCAGACAAACTGATTCTTACCCATCTCCTTTCCCATATAATAAAGTATTTCTTCACTCTATATCAGCTGTGCATTTTGGAACATAAAGCACAGCACAGAATATTTCTAGGAAAAGCCAAGCAGTTTAGTTCAAACTTTGAAAACATTTTAAGGGATTTAATCTTTCATCATGAATTTGCAGAAATAATGCACAGTTGACCAAAACCACCCACAAAATACCCACAAAAATACCCACAGCCTTGACCAAACAAAAAAAAAAAAAGCATGTCCAAGTCACAGATCACCTCACTGGCTTATCACTAGCACAGTATCTGAAAGACAGGCTGAAAAACTGAGCAATGATGGACTCCAGCTCCTTTTCCCTCCCTCTTCATGGAACACTGTTTAAGTTCCTTCAAAAGATGATACAACTGTCTTTTGACTCTGACAACCAGATCTAGCAAAGGGGTAACTAACTATCAAACCCATATTGAAAACCAGAATGAATTCTCAGATACAATCCTCTGAGTGGTTCAGCCTGGTACAGATTTGCTGAGCTCTGCACAGACCATACAGCAGCTGAGGCTTTGACAGAGGGCAGGGGCAGTAAGAACTCCACCAAACTTTGCCTTCCCCCATTGCTTTTTAAAAAGCAGCAGTCTGAATCAACCACTCAAGTTCAAAAAACCAAAAAAAAAAAAGTTTATGTCCAGGGCAATGAACGTGCTCCTCTCCTACCTCCTCAAATCACATCCTTGCCAGCAGATTATAAACTTCAGGTGGAGGCACACCTCATCATTGATACCCCTGAGGCTCTTCATTTCACTGAGATGAACTCAAAATTCATTGAAACTTCAAGAAGAGAGTAAGACAAACCTTGGGTGTAGAGCACTTTGTTGTCAGAGTCCAGATCATGTATCTACAACAAGGACTGACAAAAAAAATTACAATTTGGAAAGTTCCATTTGGCAAGAATTCTGTTTATACAATCAACATACTAACACCACTGTGATTAGAGTATAATGAAACATCAGTAATTAACTAGTGCTGGATAAAGACAAGTCAGTTCAAACAGAACATTTCAGCAAGTTTGAAAGCTGTCTATTTGATTTATAACATGCAAGTCAGCATGCCCAACCTGCCTCAAATAACCAAACCATGAAAATATTTTGTCAATCTATGGAATTTTATTGGAACAAGTTGATACAAAACCAGTACGGTACATCAAATGAACCCAAACAAGCAGAAACAAACAGACTTGAGCATTGTCAAATAAGGCACATATAAAAAAATCTACACATGGAATCCAGTGAAACAGACAGTTTATATATATATATATATTCATATTTGGAGGTAGAAATAATTACAAAAATACTGACAAATCTTAAGCCGTAGCAGATTGGTTAAAACAATTACTATTTAGGTCCCCATTTTGAAAAGTGATCTGTAAAATTAGGTTCATTCAGCATCTCTTGTTGGCACATTTGGGCCATTTATGTTTTTAAGCATCCTAAGAATGCTATCAGTGTTAAAAATTTTCAATACCATGAGGAATAAAATAAAGAAACTATAAAAAGTTATAAATGTTCATAAAACTCCTGGTCATCAGAAATGTAAGAGTCCTTGGGGTACATCATCACCTTTCCTTGAATTTCACAACATATTTACATTTTAGAGACCCAACGAAGCTTTTAATAGTGTGGCTATATCTGCTGGAATGGTTCCTTCTTCTCCTGAGGAATAAAAACAAATATGAGTAGAGCTTAAAATATTTCACATAAACAGACAAAGGTCTACATTCCACAAGACTGTAAAAAAAAAAAAAAAGAAATCCTCTGCTTAAAGGACTTTTTCACTGATTTCTGGGTCAGAGTTATAGGGCACTTACTGTCAAATCGAATAATAATCAGCACAAATACATCTTTCTAATTTAACATAAAAAAGACAACAAAAGGCTTGTCTGCGTCAAGAACCTTCTTTTCTCAGAATAATATATTACAGTAGCCCTAATTTACTTCAGGGGACATCATTATGTGCAAGACACCTACCTGCATCTGCTGCAGTCATATCCTGTTCTAACTTCAATTTCTGCTGGCTGATTTTGAGCATGGATTCTTCAATAGTCTCCTTACTGATTAGCTTTATGACTTTTACTTCTCTGAAAACCACAAAATAGGATAAATCCATATTTATATTTTTTTAGGATCAGTGCAAAAGGGAAGGATGCTATGCCTTTGCCAGCAGTGGTTTAAAGCAAGGATGAAGAAACGAATGAAAGGGCAATACAAAGAGCTCCTAGTTTTTCTCTCTGGAACAACTGCGCCCTGTACTGCCAGAAAATGAGTCTTCTCCTGCACTCTCAGCCACTGCAAAAGTCTAGACAGTCACAAAAATCTCTATTCATACAAACAAGTCAAATTTCCCCTAATTCCACATTACAGTTGAAACACCTGTTATTAAACACATTCTATGGTTTCACTCTTTATGATACGGTGGCACTTAAAAGCTTAGAAGTCTCTTGAAGAGAACAGTTTGGCCAAACAGTCCCAAAGACTTCAGATCTGCCTCGAAACAGTTCCCAGTACCAGAAATTTGACAATTTTAGAGAATTTGAGTTGTAGAGAACTAGAAAAAGGAGGAGAGTGTAAATAAGGTTTGGTTTGGCAGCTACGTGTGCTAAGACAATTACAGTTCCTAGCTGACACAAAACGCAGAGCTAGTTTACACAAGTCTCTGCTTGAAACAGAATTTTTAGTCATAAAATTTTGTCCTTTTAGCCTCCTTTGAGAGTTTTCCTCCAAGAAAACCCAATTATAACTAAAAAGAGTCTTACCTTGTCTGACCTACTCTATGGCATCGGTCTTCTGCTTGCTTATCGTTGTACGGGTTGCAATCAATGTCATGAAGAATAACAACATTTGCTGAGGTCAGATTAATTCCCAAGCCACCAGCTTTGGTTGACAGAAGGAATACAAATATTCCCATATCTGTATTGAAATGATCTATTAGATGTATCCTGCAGAACACAAGACACCATTCATCAGGCCTTGGAAAAAACACCACACTGGCTCCAGAATTGAATACAGAAGTTTGGATGACGAAAGGACAGTGGCACCACACAGCAGGTCAAAAGTACAGATGTTATGCAGAAGGAAAAAGGGTACCAAGAGTCCTCAGCAGTGACCACAGAAACATACTGAGTGACAGATCAATAGCAAGAAATGAAAAAAGGCTTAGAAAAAGATTTTTGGTGTTCACAGAACACAAAGAGCAAGATGGAGGATGGGAAGACTGAAGTACATGAAACAAATGGGGAGGCAAGGGATGAGTGTCTTCTGTAGTAACTGCAAGGGCAGTAACAGACATCAGCTGTAAGGGGGAAGTAACACCATAACAAGAATCAAATTTTTTTGAAAAGAAGGAAAAAGCATCTAAAATACTTCTTTTTTTTTTTAGAATTCCTGCAATAACAAACATGCACAGCTCAAATACAAGAAAAGCATTGCAACATTTTCAGCTGTAAGGACAGACTAAATGGTTTGTCCTAGAGAAACAAAGGGGTTTATCTGGCTACTGTAATAGAAATATACTATACTTCCAAGGAATAGCTACAGGTAAGTTTTTGTTATGGCATACTGTCACACAAACACACCATGAACTGCTGAAGATACGAGCTTTCCATTTCAATGGGTAAGACTGTAACCTGACAACTAAAACTCATCTTTCAGCCTCACCCCTGCTAAAGTGAACTGAAATCCAACATTAAAGCCCTTCCACAGTCAATGCCCAGTGACCACAGATTTCTATACATTGGAAAAGAAAAGTAAGGGTTTTAGGTTACCTCCCTTTCTCCAAAACACATTCACTTTTTCATCTTTGCAAAAAGAGTCACATACCGATCAGGTATCTGTGTTTTTCCATCCAACCTGATATATCTATGTTGTTTGTGTTTTAGGAAAACTTCCAAGATATCCAGCATCATAGTAAACTGGCTAAACAACACAACTCGGTCACCCTGGAAATGACAAAGCAAAACAAAAGTTTTAAAACATGTCAGCTATGAACTACAGAAATTCTTTATTAGTGCAAATAAGTGATTTTACTTTCACTGAAACCCTATTTTCCAAACTGAAAGACTAAGCTGAAATTCATCAAGTCAGGATGGACTTTCATGAAGATATCATATCCAGTATTTCCACTACATTAACCCACTATTTGTCAATGCAGTGATATTTTAGTTACTTTGTACTTAGGTAACTCAAGCAAATCATATATCAAATGCATAAATGACAGATCCACTCCATCCATAAACATCAAACTATTTTCATTAAAAACCTAAATTTAAATGATATTCTATATAATTTAGAGCAGTAACACGCTTTTTTTCTGAAATAGTCAGATATACAGCACACACTTGTGCAAACTCAGGATCCCTCTGAAGCATTATGGTACATGCTTATTTGTAAAACAACCTTGTTTGAATCTCAGGGCAGGACTCCAAGCAGGGACCTCTTCTTACCTTTACACTGGCTTAACACATACATGATTATTCTAACATAATAAAGTCTTATTCAGTTGCTAAAAGGTGATGTTCACAGGGTGTGAAAATTACTCAAGACCCCATCTATTGATAAAGTAGTTAACTTGGATGAATATTCTGAAACTTGCAAAAAGTGGGAAAGCTTATTTCAGTTGTCTCTAAAGTGACGTGCATACTCAGGACTGCACATTAAAAGCTGTAAGTATTGTTTTGCACATGCAATAAATCCTATTGGAAAGCATAAGGGTTGTGAATACAGACGTTAATTTAACTAGTCATTTAGAGCAGCTCTTTAGATGGAGAGGAAAAGAAGTTTCAGCCATCTGTAATACCTTTTCTTTAAGGTCAGAGAGAATGTGTTCCAGTGCTCTAAACTTCCCAGAATCCAAGATCTGATCCATGTCTAACTTGAAGTCACCGATGTGAGAATATTGCTTACAAAGCAAATGCAGCTCAAAATCTGTCATTACTGTCATATCTTCGAGGATAAGGTCAGG
The DNA here is from genome assembly GCF_003984885.1 of Neopelma chrysocephalum. Lineage (NCBI taxonomy): Eukaryota > Metazoa > Chordata > Aves > Passeriformes > Pipridae > Neopelma > Neopelma chrysocephalum. Next base: position 1,959,608 of record NW_020898046.1, read on the forward strand.
GTTAGCATCACAATGTGTGGGTTCCTGTTAGCAAAAAGGAAGGGAAATAATGCAATACACAATCTCACCAGAGAAGGAAAAAACCACCACACAGTAACATTCAGAATTTCTGAAAGAGCAAAGTAGCACACCTAGACATGGACAAATGCCACAGCATGGCTCATGCAAGCAACATAAGATGAACTCTGCAACCCCAGGTTTACAGCAGAGGATCATTACTTCACTGTTTAGCTTTTACAAGCACTTCTACTACCAAAAACTAAGTAGTATATGCTCAACCTCCACAACAATTACCTAGTGCCCATCAAGCCCTATGACCTTTTACCCCTTTATCAGATCTCTTCCCCTGAAGACACAGTCCCTAAAAGGGGGGTCCAATCCTTGGACAGATGGTAGAAGACATGGGAAGCCCAGCCCAAGACATAGGCTGGGGTAGAGGGATGTCACGCCTGGTAGAAAGAGGAAAAGAAAAGCCACATCTGGAGAGTAAGATGGTATGAGTAGGAATAAAAAGGGACAAAAATCCTTCATAAACCAATGGGTCACTTCTTACCTTCCCTCAGCCTTGTCTGGCTTCACTTCAAAACAAAGCTGAAGAATATTCAAGGTCAGCTGCAACTTTCTTAGAGAACCTGCTGCACATTCAGATTTTTTTTTTCATACTTTAGAAAGAAGTAAAAAATTTTCCCCAAACTCCTCAGGCATTAACTCCAGCCAAATTACAAAAAAAAAAAAATCCTCAACACTTCAATACTTACGCCTTCCTTACTTTAGTTGTGTACAGCCTAGCTTTCTTGCTACTCAGAAAACTATTAAACTCAAGTGTCCATCCAACATTTTTTTTTCCTAAGCACTTTGGCTTTAAATTTTGGGGTGGAGGGAAGAGGTGTTAAGGTGGAGCTAATGAAAAGGAGATGACAGCAGACACACAACTGTTCTCTCCATTCTAATATCTGATACAAAAATCAGTGCTAAACACAGAGTTTGATTAGAGCACTGAGAGATGCAGAGAAATAGAAAGCAGCAACATTTAATTTTTTGCAAAGACACACTTTTGACCAGAGGACTGACAATAAAACAAAAAACAAAACAAACCCCATAAAACAACTCTTATTTAAGTTGCATTAGAAATTCTGAAAAATTAAGGATTGCTTCTGAATCTCATCCCCTTACCTTGAGCATAAGCATGGACATGGTCCTGAGCTTGTCAGTCGTATAATACTGACGATGCAAGAGAGGGTGATTAGCCATTTTTCTAAGTTGCATCATTGCATTTCCCATATCAGAGTTTTTCTCTGTAAACAAAGATATAAGATATATTTAGTAATAATACATAGGTGCCTGATACATCTTTATCTCTCAGGAGAATTTTATTTGTAAGAACTGAATTTGAAATTTCACCTATTACCCAAACTTCAGAAAAACTCATAGAAGGATATAGTTAGTTTAAGAGAATTAGACATTTCTACAAAGCAAGGCTTTGCAGTCACGCTCAACAAATGTCTCAGCATAAAAAAAATCCACCAAAAGGAAACAAGACCCTTACATACCATTACTTTTAATAGTTTTCTTGAGCCTGTTTAAGAGATCAAAATAGAGTTGTTCCTGTTTCTCAGACATGGCACATAATTCAATGAGATCTTTCTTGGGAGGTAGTTGTTTAAGGACCTGACAAAACAAAATCATACCAGATAAAACCTGTACTGTTGTGGACAGTCAGTAATTCTGTAATTCTGTACTGTCTTACAAACCTGCTTTTAAGCTATTCTATTTATTCTCCCCATCCCAATTACTTTCATTGGTTGCAACTTCACTAACTCGGTCAGCAATTTGACATATTCAAATCTTGATTTGGATTATACATCAACCCCCACACCAAGTAACATGGTCTGCACACTTCAGAACTGCATGAAATAATATCACATGCAATAATGGAATCTACTTCCCTGATAATCAGGGTTACCCTCTTCAGGGCACTGACCACTGAAATCTGCAAGCACACATTAACAGTTTGTCAGATCAGTAAATTTTCTCTTTCTTTTATAAATGCAATTCTAAAAACAAGAATTTAAATAGGTTTTGGATTTTTGAATAAAAGAAACCTTTTGATGATGGCAAAATAACAGAAACCACACATTTCTAGTTATACATAAATACATGCACATTCACTCCTAAACCCCTTCAGTTAAAATGCCATTACTATAAAGTCACAAATATTTTCGTGATCAATGGAGAGGACTTTTCACTTCTTGTCACTTAGTGCACTGAAACACTATTTGCTGATCTTTCCTAACCAAAATTCTCAACAGTAAATAGTTAGCAAATAACAAATATCAAAATACAAAGCTGCACCAGGTCACATTTTTACTTGCAAAAACCTGAAAGATGAAAGACAGCTCAAGTTTCTTGCTCTTGCTAGATAAACAGCTAAAACCAGCACTACCAAAAATTTCACCTGTTGGTCTCAAAGATTATCAGGCTTTTTGATAATACAAAACCATTATTTTAAAGATAAAATGTTACCTCATCTTTTACTCTTCTCAAGATGAATGGTTTTATTATCTGCTTCGCATGTGCAATTCTCTCCTTTTCATATACACTTTGTTCTTCAGCACTCTTCTAGGGAAAATATTGCAAGAATTCAATTACAGTGTGAAGTTTTCAGCTGTGATGCCACCACCTTAACTGTTCTAACTTGATGAAAAACCCAGCCAGAAGAGACATATTTGACATGACCATTAGTATTCTGAGATATCCTGTTATGACACATTTTACTTTAAATGGTTTATTCCATTGTTTCATTTTCTAGATCTTCATAATCCCATTATTACCTGTTTCCCTAAGACACCAATAAAACAGAAGTTATGCAGCAACCACACTCTTCTAGCAAAAAAAAAAAGTTATTTTCAAGAAGAGAATACATGATACTTACTGTTTTTGAAGAGAACATCCTTCGAATTTCACTCGTGCTACTGCTGAACATATGTGGCATGACAAAATTCAAGAGGGACATCAATTCCAACAGATTGTTTTGAACTGGAGTCCCTGTTAGCAGCAAGCGATTCTTGGCCTGTTTGTCCAAAGTGGAAAGAGCAACGAGAAACATTAGTCAAACAGGCTAAAAATTATTATTGGCAGAAACAACACAGCTATGGAGAAGTGGGAAAATGAGCTTGGTTTAAATTATAACTATTTAAAGTGATATATTTGGATCTCACAGAATAATTTCCTTGTTAAGACAACAAAACTGTTTACAGATCTGTAGGGAACTGTGCACATAACAATTTAATACAATTCAAAAAAAGCCTTCCTGGGTTTATTTGGGTTTTTCTCGATTGTTCTGTTTAGGTTTTGTTTTGGTTGCTGTTGTTGTAGGGGTTTTTGTTAGTTTTGTTTCCCCCCCCTCTTAATGACTGTGCTTATTGTTGTTCCCACATTAAGTTCTCTACTATACAGTACTTATGCAAAAGTTTTGAATTGCAAGTAAAAACCATAGTTTTAGTGCTTAAAGATCAGCTTCTTAAAAAGGCTATTGATGAAAACATCTTGAAAAATAAGTTGCAATAAGTGATATCAAGTATATTACTACTGGACAAGTACTACAGTTCTAGAGCATAATAATCAGAGAGCTGTACTCAAATTTTCTTTTTCAAAACACTGCTGACTCAGGCCACAGGCTACAAGAAAAAAGTGTTTTTATGGTAGCTTTTCTTGCACAGTCCTATCAGAGCAGGTCATTAAATACAAGGTGTCAGCACAAGTAATGAGATTAGCATTTTTAAAGTCTTTACTACCATGGACTAAAACTGGGAAATTGCTTAATACTGAAACTCAACCACTATCATCATTGTACTGATGCTGTAGGAAATTTATGGCCTTTCTTTGGGAGCTTATCTCCTTGAAAGAGATCACAATGAAGGGTCCACTCCTCAGACCACATCAACACTCAAATTCACTTGCACGTCATTTGTCTAACATTATGTGTACATGTACTTTACAGTTAATATTCCATTTCCCTTCTGCTCATCGCTACAGAACAGAAAAACCAGGAGTTGTCCCCCCTAACCCAACAATAACTAAACCTCTTACATTAATTGTCATAAGGTGCTGGTAGCGTACGGAGCTCATGTTCTTGAGCATATGACCTTCATCAAAAATGGCATAGTTAAGCTTCAACTTGCGGAACAGTCCTCGATCTTCTGAGCTACTAATTGCAGAGTTGTATCTGTCAGAGAAAAATATCACTTGCACTTAGCTTGTTTTTTTAAAAATTGTTATCACAATCAAATCAAATTCTCTAAAATTGTGAAGAGCTATGGAGAGAATACATGAGGGGCAGTGAAACTGCCTGGAAGTAACCAACCATAAGGCCAGGCAGTTTACTCCTAGCAAATAATTACAGTGTACTTGATGAGCCAATGCTCTCTGTAACACTTTCCAAAAATCTGTGCAAATCTATTACAATGTAAGATGTATCTGTCAGCATGTATAGATAGTATCTAAAGCATCTATGATAAAGTATCTTACACAATAATAAAACTCTAGTTAACCATTACCTAAAAACCGACTCCCAAAATTGTCTGTTTTGCTGTACCACTAGAGGTCATCAGGACCTCACTAAAGCTCACTTTTTTGTAATTTTATAACAGCACTTACGTAGTTACGATTACATTGAAATCAACGACTTTATTAATAATGTCCACCCTGAGATGTTTCCTGTCTTCTAGCGATCCTACAAAAGGACAAAACAGAAGTACAATTACATAAATTTATATACATATAAAAAATTAAAGACAGTACACAGAAATCATTAATCATTAAATGTGTGTATTTAAACAACTGTCTTAAAACAATGCTTCCATGAGCAATTAATCTTTTTTTTGGCTGACCACACAGGTAAGTGGGTTCACTTCTAAATTGGATTCCTCACCATAGTAAAAAAGGACATTCAGTTCAGGACACCACAGATGAACTTCTCTTATCCAGTTATCTGTAAGACATCAGTAAAACAAAAACCAAGTCATTTATACCTTATTATGTCTTACATAACTTCACACCTCAGAATTAAAACAAACATCTGAGTTTAAAGCAAATCCCTTTGAATTCTCCTGAAGGTTAAGAAACATTTTGTCTCAATACTGGAAATATATAAGAAACTGAACAACCCACAACTGGGTTTTTAATAACTCTTGCTTAACCAGCTTGCACTTTAAACTTCTACAGAAACAGACCCTGCATGGTCTGTAACCACCACATAAAAATAATACAATGCTTAACTTTGCAGTTTGATTTGTTCCCTAGACAGTCGATGCCTCAGAAAGCAAATCACTTTATCTGTCAGTACTTGCCTTCAAAAGTGTGTCATCAGGAGAGACAGTGCCTCTGGGAGCAGGCAAGGGAGCCTGACAACCCGACCCAGCTCCAGGTGTGCAGCCAGCAGAGCGGCCACGGGCAACGTTGCTGTGCCCCAGGGGAAACTGTTTGTTTGACAGCCAACACCAACCACCTCTGACCCCAAACCACAGCAGAAGGGGGTCTCAGGTAAATGCCACTTGGGCATGGGCTGGACCCAAATCAGGACTGAAGAGATCCCTCCAGAGAAGTGTCAGGAAAGCTGCCAGCAGACCACTCTTCCCAGGGGTCCCAGAAGACGTAGGCCAACCTGCCACTACAATCCATAAGCCTCTAAGACTGACTTCACAAAAACACCTTTGTTCACATATTTATGTACACCTTGGGTTTTAAGCAGTATGCACCTTAGGAGTTATGAAAAAAAGGTGGGTTCTAGTGGACTTTGAAAGCACACTAAAAATGGCAATTTTGAACTGCAGTTGAACAAGCGGAAGCTTTTCTGATGAGTTAAGAGAAATTTTTGAAGCCCAGTATATTTAAGTATTTTAAATTAAAACCAGCATTTACTTTCTAAATTCAACTTGTTACTTTCTTCTTTCTATAATCATTCAACAAAACCAAATTTAACTCCATCAATAACCAGTTTCTGCTCAACCTCATAAGCTTTGATGACATATTTTATTCCACTTATTCTTCCTACTTTCAACTGAGGCCATAAAACAATCAGAACACACACCTAAAAGACAGTCAGCCTCATCATTTTAGGATTTTGATCTGCTTTGACAGATGCTGTGCAGCAAAGAGGAAAAAAGACACTGAATGTTTCAAATGTCATGAAACCTAACCCTAAGCACAGCCTGAAGAGTTGGAATTTCAGCCAATATTTGGTAAGTAAAATGATTACTTTGCTACACAAGTTCAAATTCTAACAAGCAGCTTTATTTTTTGCAAAGCATACAGATCATTAAAAAAAATTTCCATGCTAGGTCTAATTAATTCAGAACAAGCATGTCTTCAATATGGTTTGAATTCCAATTCAAATTACTTAAGGAGTTGAATACCACCATAAGAAAATCAAGTTTTCTTTCATTAAATTATCTTTGCTGCAGTCTGTCCATGATTGCTTTTTTTTTTAAGCAAAGAAATATTTTTGAAGCTTGCAACTTACCTAATGTTGAAGCTGGCACAACTATCAAATGGGGACCTCTATTGCCCTCTTGGTAGAGATAAGCTAGAAATGCAATAGCTTGAATTGTTTTTCCCAAGCCCTAAGAGAAAATAAATCCATTTAAACAAAACTTACAATCTGTAGAACATAATAGTGTTTTGTACACATAAGACAATTATAGTGTAGCAATGATTCAGTAAAGATTAGAAATCTGATTAGAAAATTTGTTCTGCTTAACCACACTTTTACAGAAGACAATTCCTCCTTATGTAGAACCTCAGTCAAACTCCATTATCATTTCAGCTCAATATTTGAGCATCAAAGATTCATCTTTTCCATTTATGAAGTTTTTCATTTTAGTGCAAATTCACCCCTCAAATCATCTTCAAAAATTTACCTTCCTGAAACAATACATAAAACCGATGACTAGGAAACTAAATGTTTCTTTCCATTTGCATCAGCTGTACAAAAGTTATTCCAGCTATATCTGAAATGGAATTTATTATGGCAATCAGATTCTTTAAGATAAGCCTTAATTTCCACCAATACTCACTTTCACGTTTTCTGTAACAGGCCTTTAAAAATTTATCTTATTTATCACAAAATAGGCACATTCTTACAAACACGAAACATACAGAAGTTGAGAAACACTGACTGAGAGTGCAGCAAACCAACCCATTCATTCATGGTTTATCACAAGATGAAAGCAGCCAGGATTAAAAGCAACACACTTAGCAGCGACATCACTAAGTTTTTTCTGTTGTACAGCTACTGGTGGTGTCAGCCTTCAACAAAACCTCAAACCCACGAGAGGGTGGAAATGCTGCTTCTGGAGAAGCAGAACAGAATTTAGTTTTTCCTGTATTGTTAACTACCTCTTTTGAAACTGATGCAGAAATGTAGAAGATAAGGGCTCACTGCACTAAATATTGGACAAGTAGAGTGAGTTGTATTTATGGGCAAGAAGCTATTAAAAGCATGGTTTGAGAACAACCTCTTGTGGTAGAAACTGCTTCCACTGTATTAGAAGACACCCTGTGACTTGTAATTATCAGTGTCCATGAATCTTAGGCTACCTTTGACTTTCAAAATTAAAGTAAAAGCTCAGTCACTTCTAAGCTTTTGGAGAAACTGTTTGCAATTTAAGTTATATTAGTGAAAACAAAGTACTTATAATATGCTTGAGGTTTCTAGGAAAAGAAAGAATTTAACAAAGTACATTTTTGCAAACTTTAAATGATTCTTAAATAATCAGTTTCACACTTACCATTTCATCAGCCAATATGCCATTCAATCTGTGTTTATACAGCAGTGCTAACCAGTTCAAACCAATCTTCTGATACGGCTTCAGTTTCAAACTGTTAAAAAAAAAAAGTCAAGCTTGTTACCACCTTTTATTTGTTTCTCCATGAAAGACAACTTTACACTTATAGTAATCACAGAATGTGAAGTGTAGTAACATTGCCTATATTTTAATAGTCTAGATCTCCTCATGTAGTGAAAAACAAAAACTTTATTTAATCAGTCACCTGAATACAAAGAGCATTTCCAAACTGAGTTTACCTGAATTGTCATAGATCTTAAATGATCAAAATGAGTAACACAATAAATACTTTTTCTCTAAAATCAGTGATACATAACCAGCTAAAAGCAGTTACATAATTGTTAATTGTACAAATACACAATAAATTAAGTGGCATTTACCAGTTGCATCCGTAAGTTTCTCTGTTGTACAATTACTGGCTGTGTCAGCACCAAAGAAAAACCCAAACATGCACAATCCACAAAACACACTCAACAGCAAGTCACCTAGTTCAGCATTTTTTGCCAAAGAAATATCACTGACAAGCTCCCCCCAGACAGTTCCTTCCTCTCAGGTTTTATTTTCATGTAGTTGAGAATTCTTTTGCTATTTACCACTAACAGTCTAATTCAAGTTGCTACTTTGGCCACTTTTTTCCACACTTCACCCCTATGCTTCCTAATCCTTAGGATAATCCCTCCTACCATATCCATTTCCATTCCTCCTAAATTCTCTCTTTATTCCTATCCATTTGGAGATTCTTACCAATTTACCTCTCTGAAATAAATCCTTCCCCCAACACATCCCTGGTGCCACTCCCACCGGATACAAAGTTCCAGATTGTTTTGTACATCTCAACTTCCTGACCAAAGTCTTTTGTCCAGCTGATAAACCTTCCAAGTTTGCTCAGATTCATTTCAATTTGACACCTTTGAAATCTAAGATCCCCCATAACAGAAGCAGGTTTGTTTGGGCTTTTGTTTGAAAAAAGTTGACAACTCATGATCCCATTCCTCAAGGTTGACTTTTACATCCATTAAAACCTGGAGGAAGTAAAACAAGGTCTTCAAGTACACTTTACTGTCCAACACCCTTGTAAGTATAAAAAAGGGAAAGATACCTCTGATTCAGAATGGAGGGCTGCTCTATGTTCCATCCACATCCTCCATCTCCAGTAATCCTGGTTACTTGTTTTGTCAGTTTATTTGAAATGTCTTCACATTTATTCATGAGCTTCAGAACCACGTCCCTCTCCTTCAGCAATATCTTGCAGTTCCACACTATATCTTCTGACAAACCGGTAGTCTTAGTCATTTTTGTAAACTGCAAAATAATAACAAAAAGAATTCTATGAACACTGGTAATAGCAGCAAAAGTGCTACAGTGAAAATCCATGGCTGCTGCAGGCAGTAAGTAATTCAAGCAGGAGACAGCAACAGAATCCTGATCTTCTCTCAAAACTTCAAATACTCCTTACACACTAGACCCACTGCAAACTGTGGATCCACACTGAAGGTCATCATTAGAGCTCCCTGCACCGTAAAACCTGAAATCCTAAAAGACTCAAGTTCTCTCAAGAGTTTCTAATGAAAAACACAGGAGCATTAGATTCAAAATCTTCGGGGAGGGGGGCAACATACAGCACAAAGCACGCTATGGAGGCCAAGGCCCAACAAAAGAACAAAACCCCAGAAGGCAGAAAAAATGCATTGAATATCATTAGATGTCCTTTTAAGCACACCCTATTACATACTAAAGATTTAAGATGTAAGTATAATGTAGGCACCAAGGCAGACCAATGAACCTATAAAGTAAGTGATTAAATTTTGTTAGGAGTATGTCTGGGGCTCAGTATAATTCAGTTCCAGTTCTAACTCTATCGTGAATGGCACATTCAAACTGGACTTAGGCATATTGAAAAAAAGAAAAAGGCAGTAAGAAGTTTCCTTAAACTATGCTGGGTTTTCTGTGGTCACCAAGTACTGACAGTACACAGAAGTCTTTCTTCCACCACTTGCTTCCTCCAGTCCACACTAGTCACTTTTTATTTTCTTTCTCTAAACTATTCTTTCTCTAAACTCCAAATATTCACTACAATATGGATATTCTCCATGTCAGAGCCAAGAAGCCTTAAGTTGTGTCAAAACATGCCCTTCAGGCCCATGGATTTCTCCTGAGTCCCATATAGTGCCATCTGCAGAAAGTGTAAAACCTACTAATAAATATATTTCTGCAGTAACTGGGATCATATTTGTAATTACAGCATTTTCATGCGTATCTATGCATATTTCACTGTAAAGAACAGACATATTCTTTTATTTATGGATTTAAAGAATTCTTATATTAAAAGATAAGTAATTTCCAAACAGATATTTTTGAATTTTAAATCACGGATCTGTTAAAATTTAGCACAAGACTTCATATGCATATATCCTCCAAGAATTCCTTCCATAAAAAAAGGGGTTACATGATCCATCTGTTATGTAATTTATCGATATTGCCACACTGCAGAGTAAAAGAAAGGTTTTTTAAGGTGAACTGTATAACGAGACAATGCTTTCATTAAAAAAACAAAAAGAAAAAAAAGGAGAAATGGAGTGAGGCAATTACAGTTTGGGGGTGGGGTGAGGGGTGTTTTGTGTTTTTTCCATTTTAAACAAATCCCAGAAAGTTTAGCTACACTCACAAGGACAGCACATGTCAAACACCTGCAAAGAAGTTTTCTAAACAGACACCTCTACTTAGCAACAAAAAAAGAACATGGTTTTTAACAGGTGACTACAAAATTTCAAGATTTGTTTTGATGCCTAAAGCTCTGGTTGGCATGAATAGAAATCCTATAATCCATAAATAAAGGTGTGGAAAATTAAGCCATCTGCTACTAACAGAAATTGTATTGTTTCATGTCAGCACATTAACATTCAGCTCCAAGTTGCAACAAGAAAAACTTTAGCCACTGGTTTGCATGTGAAACACAGGGTGTTACCCTGTTGTACAGAACACAAAGCAGATCCACGGGTGGCCTTTGGTTTACTAGAGGTTATGACAGCTTCCCAAGTTCATTTTTTTTTCAAATGAGGCCCAAAAATGTGAGACCATCACAGACAAGTGAACCCGTGAGCTCTCACAGGGCACTTTGAACTGCCATGCCAGCACACTCTGCTTGGGCCTTCACACCACTTGCAGGTGATGTAGGATTTCACTTTACTGCTTAAGGGTAAAAGTCAGCCTCAGCCTCAATCAGCTAACCCCAGTTCCACATTAAGCAGTTTCCCGTTTCTAACCTAATGCATTTGCTGCTCCCCCTTTCAGTTTGCTTTGGTACAAGGTGCTTCTGGATTTCCAGCCAATTTGGTTTTTGTAGCAGTTTGTACACGTGCAGCCAAACAAAATGAGATAATAAAAAACCTGAATCTACCCTCCCCTGTATCTCCTCACTGCTCATACATTGCTGCAGTGTATGGAATGTGATGGACAAGTATGTCCATTTTTGTCTGCTCAGTTCTCCCATTCCCCTAATAGTGATATGCTATGTCAGAATTTCCATGTAATACATTGCATCAGTACATACAGTTTAACTTGTGTGTACTCCCTAAGAATTTCTACAGATATTGTTTAAATTACAAAATCTTTAAAACCTAAACAGCTTATTTTGTGATGGAATAATAATGTGAATGAGGGAAATGAGGATACAGCAAATCTCACACAGATGCATATGTTTTTAAACTAAAAGGAAATTCAAGTAGTTAACAGTTATATGCCTTAAAAATAAGAAACTAAATAGCACTAAACCCTCTCCAGTTCATTCCCTGCATTTACCAGAGGCAGCATGAAACTGCATTGGGCACCCTCAGCAGGCCAAGGAACAGACCACCACCCCAGACATCGAAAGCTCAGCTGAGCTCCTTCGTGAGCCAGTCTTGGATCTGCCTTTGTTTCTTGGCACACACTGAACACACGCAGGTATTGCCCTTACACAACTGTGTTTACAGCCTCTCTGCTGAGGAAACAGTGCTGAGTGCTGTGTTTTCCAACACTGGTGCATTCCACAGCCTGGAAAAGAGAGCACTGTTAAATATAAGTTTTTTAGAGCAGTGAGGATGGGGAGGAAGGGCAATAGGTGCCCAGAAGTGCTTCCACCAAGGAAAGAAACCATGCTGTCTGTTGGCCCACAATGTGTGCCAGTGGGTATCACCTGGACCTCAAAGCAAAGGGGAGAGAAAGGTGTGAAGCCAACAGAGGAGACTGAGGGGGGACCTCACAAATGTCTACAACTTCCTCACGAGGGGAAGCCGAGGGGGAGGCACTGATCTCTTCTCCCTGGTGACCAGTGACAGGACACAAGGGAATGGCCTGAAGTTGTGTCAGGGGAGGTTTAGGATGGATATTAGAAAAAGGTTTTTCACCCAGAAGGTGGCTGGGTGCTGGAACAGGCTCCCCAGGGAAGTGGTCACAGCACCAAAGCCTGACAGAGTTCAGGAAGTGTCTGGACGATGCTTTCAGGCACATGGTGTGATACTTGGGGCTGTCCTATACAGAGCCAGGAGCTGGAATTTGATGATCCTTGTAGGTCCGTTCCAACTCAGGATATTCTACAACTCTATGAAAAGACCCACCAGGAAGGGAGGTATTTCCCAACAGGTGTTGGTTTACTCCCTCATGTCCATCCTGAGTAGCTGTTACAGAGCTGTAGAGCTGTATATAGACTATGAAGCCAGTACAGAGCAGGTCTGCACTGAGAGAGAAAAACATCGCTGAACGCTGGCCCCTTGTATAAAAACTACATAACATATGACATCACACCAAGACATAGGGAAGTGAACTTTCCTATCCACTCTGTCCTTTGCCTGTTCTGAACCTTTGCTTCACCTTGCCTTCCAACAGTCATCGACATTCTCAGTGCTCATCCCTCCCTCTTCCTCCTGGCTCTCACAGCCATGCTTTCTGTTGACCACCCTTTAGTTGACCACCCTGCATCCCCATCTGCTCTCCTTGTGTTCTAATCCCCTATTCCCGCACCAGAGCTGCTCCTCAGGATCTCCCATATGACCATCACATCTCTTTCCTCTTCTGTCTCAGCTCCATGCCTGGGCTTTGCAGAAGCACCTGGAGCCACCCTTCCAAACATTCTGCCTCAGAAAGCAATGTGCAATTTTAGGCTGTGAATATGATGAGTACTGAGAAAGGCAATCTCAGAACACAAATTTTTTTTCTCTGTATTTTAAGAGTTACTAGATCAAGTTAAACATCTGTCTAAAATATCGGCTCCAAAGAAGTATTTTGAAGCTCTCTTATTAGTTTCACAGGCTTGAAAATAATTTAAACCCATTAAAAAAAAATTAGACCAACTTAAAGAGGTTGTCTAGAACAAAAAAGACATTCTAACTTATGTTTGCCTGGAATAAAACATTTAATTTATAAATAAGTAGGCTTTAGTTTTAATCTCAGGCTGAGAGCCTTAATATCTTCCTTAATTCTAATAATGAACAAGTGGTAATAACCTCTAGTGCTTTACACTGTGTTACACAAGATACCATTACAGTAAAGCAGACTGTAAAAGTAAAGCCAATTTCTTTAATGCTATAACTGAACCAGCTCTCTCCATTATTCTAACCACTCATTAATTGCTAGGAAAAATGTTGGGTTACTGAGCTACTGGATCTTCATAAACAATTAAATCCACACTGATACAAAACATCTGCTAAAATCTGCTGCAAACCACTTCTACTTTTTTTTGGCAAGTATTCACAATACTACATAAACATGTGGTTGCTGACAGCAGCAATCTTTATGAAAGACAAATTTTGAACGCAAACAGGCCCATGCAGCTTTTTTTACTGTTAAATATTTTACACGGAGAAAAGGAGAACAGCCTTGTAGCAAATATTTCTGCAAAGAACTAAGTTCAGGCAAAATCCAACAAGTTTAGAAAGGAATAGCTGTATGACAGATGTTCTGTGAGAAGCCAAAGGCTTGGGGCAAAACGGATTTCTTTTGCAGCATACCTGTAGCCTGTATTTTTTTTCAAGTATCCTCCTCTTGTCTCCCCCTTCCCCTTGCAACACAACATACAAAGATCATTTTGTTTTCCTTAAAAATCTGTTTAGTATCTCTTGCTATTTTGTGGTAAAATATTTCACACAGTGAATAATAAATGTTATTGTTTTACACATATGGAAGAATTTCACACATACATCAGTGGGGGAGGTTTTAGAACAAATACTGATGAAAAAAACACACCAATTACTCTGTAAGAGGGCCTGTGTACAGTTACTGCTTTAAAATCCAAACCATTAATAAATTAAATAAAGACAATCTGCCTTAACGCACTTCAGGTTTCTTACCAGAATGTTGCTTTTATCACATTTGATGTTTTGCAGTTCACTGGAACTGTATGAAATGCGAAGGCAACAAACAAACTATGGGAAACATTTGAAAGTAACATCCCAGTGACAGTAGATAAGGTACTTACCAACAGGTATTGCTTTCCCTTCTGTGGTGGATTGTGGTTTAGCCTTCTGATGCTTTATCTTTTTATTAATAAAAACAGAGCAGCTCACTCCACTAAAAATGGCTGCACTGCTTAGCCAGCAAAACCATGCTAGAGACTAAGCTGCAGTAGGCAAAAAAAAAAAAAGAAAAAAAAAAGAAAAAGAGAGCGACCGTCCTTGCATGAAACTGAAAATATCCATGCTGGCTCCTTCAATCATGGAGCTACCCTGGAAGCTGCTGCTGCTATACAAGTGTCTGCAGTAAAGGTCCTGCCACGTTCTTCCCTCCTGCATCGGTTTTCAGCTACAAGAGCTCAGAACAGGCTAGCAAACACCTCCTTCCCAAGTGAAAGCTCTAATTTCTTCTTCTGCAGTGAAATCAACCAACTTTCTATGCTACAGAGTGAGTGACAGTAATGTCAGCCAATCAGCTTGAGTTTTCCAGAAAAATCACCCCTTAATTCATTCAAAATCAGGTCATATGACACTATTTGAAATGCTATTGGCTTAGAAGGAACATAGCATTTTAGCCTAATCAGGATAAGGCCACCCATCTAAGCCTCCCTAGGCTGAAGCCACCTTGACTCTAGGCAGGCTGGGGATAGGGAAAGAAGAATGCAGACCTACCAGAGCCTCCCAGCTGTTAAAGGGCCGGAGCGCGATTATCTTCTGAGCCTTTTTCTGAGAACACTGGGGGATCAAAGTCAGTTCACCCGGGGAAGCATCCTGCAGGAAGCTGAGGATTTTCGCTTTGTAGCCATCCTCCATCACTTCGTCGCCATCGCCGTAGTCCTCGTCAAGGGAGCTACCGCCGTCTTCGGAAGCCGACTCGTCCTCCAAGTCTTGTGTTTCTCTTTTAGTATTCCAAATGCTCCTTTTGCTTTTGTCCTTTTTCTGAAAGCCATTCTGCTCTTTCTCAGGTTTCTGCTTTGTCTTCTCTTTACTCTCGTCACTTGTGCTCTTGGTGGAGGCTTCCGTCAAATCAGAAGTTTTTCTTCTGATAGGTAATCCCATTTCTGTGCATGCAATATGGAAGGCAACAAGTCAATGCATACTGGTTAAGGGAGAATGAAAACCCACACTGTTCTTCCAATATAAAACCTATAAGATACAATTCTAGTATTTCATACACAAGAACTCAACAGCAGGTGTTACTAAAGAGAAAAGAAAAGCAAGTCTGTATAAAAAATGCAAGTCTGTAAAAAACATGTCAATAGATCCAACTGTGAGTATAAGATAAGCAATACTCATTTGTATAATGCTCAAATAGAAGGTTTTAAGTAACTATCTTAAAATATAGATGATCAATGCTATGTAATATTTGTGAGCTTCAGAAGTAAGAGTAAACAGTTAAGAACTCTGATGTATCACAAGGATGAGATACTGGTCACACTGCACCCAACTGCGGAGATATGAATTCTGTTGATTCGACAAAACAAGCCTTCTTTCATGATGAAAATGATATATTTTTTCAATTTTAATGCATTGTAGTACAGTATTAGAGGTGGGACAGTGAAAACATACACTTGTTAAGGAAACTCAAAGAATGATGTATTTCTGACCAAAATAACCCTACTGTCTTAAAATAAGACAGAAGTTATTTAACTGAACATGAGCAAGTAATTTTCAGAAGTGATTTGTGTGGGTTTTTCTTCCCCCATGGGAAGAGAGCAGTTGAAGTTTCTCGTCTGCCCAATCCCAGCTTGCTGCTGATTGATTCCAACCCTGATGTCTACCTTCTCAGAAGCAGCAGTGAGACAATTTCATGCACACTGACAGCTCTCTCCACTTCCAATTAAGAACACTGCCCTACCCCAACTACACTTAAATAGCTGATACAGCAAAACATATACATATCTGACAGCTGTTTTACACACTGAAAGGTACTCATTAAATAGTATTTAAGTTATAACTTGCAGATTTACTTGGAATGACTGTTTTTGCTCCCTGCCACATCTAAAGTATTGGTATTTACAAATGACTTGTATAATTTAAGGCCTATTTCTAGTATTTTTCTCTGCTAGAATATATTTTAAAAGGACAAAATGGCATATGCCACTTGTCACCTATCCAGTTATTTGCAGTTACTGATCCAGAAATCAGTAATTTACAAATTACTCCAGTTAAAAGACAAACTTATTTTTAAACAAGCAGGAAGGGGGCAGGTGTCAGCTTTGACACATTTCAAAATACATTTTAAGACATACCCATAGGTAACTACAACTTTTTATGAATATGTGTATTAGCAGGGCAAAGACATTTATCTCTACTTACAGAGCAAAAGATCGAAATACAGAAAAATTGAGTTTCCATCTCTTATCCTGCCCATAATACTAATTTCAAGTATAAGTGCAAGTTTCCAGGCATGGTGCTGTCAGGACCGTCACTGCTGAACATTAGAAAGTATTTACATCACAGGTCCATTTGTTCTGTCGTGGAATAAAATGGATTATAAATCTGTCTTTACCCTCATCATCTGCAAATATTGTCAGGGCCTCCAGTGCTTCATCATACACCCAGTCATGTTCCTGAAGTACTTCTCTCAGTTCCTAGTAAAAAAATAAGACATTTTGTATTGTGGTAAGATAAGCATAAGCTAAATTTCTGTGCCTAACAACATTAGGCAAAGAAAACCCCTGTAAGTCAGATGATTCAAAATAAAGGAAATGCAAAACGAAAGCCCCTCAGTTTCTCCTTACACACTCAGTGTAGGCAGAGCTGCACTCCACTTTTGAAAAGTGTAAGAATACACAAACAAGCTTTGCTTCCAACAATTTAAAGCACAGTACTGAAGGGCCCCAACCAGTTGCTGATGATCATCAGGTATTAAAGTAATACAAAGTGCACAATGTATCTAGTGGTCCGGGGGAGAAGAATGTGTGCCAGAGGGAGGGATAATTTCCCCATGCATATTTATAAAAGGTCATCAAATTTGACTACGCCAGGTTGTCATAGGGACAGAAAAGAAGGATAAGAAGTTCCATATAGTCCCAACCACATCCAACTGCTCTCAGTTCAGGACAAGTTACATTCCAAAAGCAGCAAAGGCCTTCCTACCCTGGGCTCTTTGCAAGAGTGCTGCTGGTGTAAGAACTGTTTCATTCAGCCTATCAACAGCTGCAATTTTCTTAAAAAGTCAAAACTTGACATGCAATCAGGAAACAGGAGCTCACCTCCTTATCCAATCCAGGAAATATCTTTTGTAGCCTCTTCACAAGCATCTCTTGCCTTTCCCATTGTCTTTTGGGTTCTGAGTCATCAAGCTATGTTAAAAAAAGAAATCTATTAGGTTGAATATAAGTTACAAGTATAGAAACAGAAGAAAACCTAATCAATATTGCTTATCATTAAAGAGGTGCTCTAAATGACAAAACCAGTTAAGACGAATTTAAGTTGAAGTTCCTCATACCTAGTCAATGATCAAAATTAGACCAAAACTTTCATATGCATAGAAACTGCCTTCAGTCATGAAAAACTGGCACTCTACTTGATAAGCACACACAGTGTGCAGCTTATATACAAAAATGTAAGTTATTTAGAACTATCTAATTTGTATTTCTTTAAAATCAAAAGTTATTAGTAATTCTGGATGATATTTAAGGCAGAAGATGCCAAGGTTGACGGTCAGATTAGACTACCAAGCATGCAGTATTTAACCCACTAAAGCCTACAAACGTGTCAAATAGTGTGTTTATAGTGAGATATATGGGTAAAAAAATCCACAAATCCTATGTCCCAGAGTCATGAAGTCACATCAAAAGCTGGCAAAAGTTTTCATCAACAGTAGCTAACAGCTACCACCAGCCTGCAAAATGGGAGTTTTCTTACAAACAAGTGCCAAAACTTCCACATGCCATAAGCTGGTCTGTTTTGTATTCACCACAAAGAACTACACAAGTTTCTTCATAGAGCTTTGAATACAAAGTGGTTACAGATCTACTTATCTACAGCAGACATACCAACAGGTCTGATCAATATTTACTTTGCTGAATGATGCTATTTGCTGAAAGAGCACAGACCAGATCACCCAGAAGCACTCTGAGTAAGAGAGGACATTATTCCTTTCCTTAGCGAGCCTACAATGCCATTAAGAGTGCAGCTACAGTCCATACAAAGCTGGAAAAGTATGCTCTAGTCTTAGGAACTAGAGGAAAAGCAGGAGTAAGGAAAAACACCCTGCAAGTTGTCTCACTATAGTTATCTATAATGATTTCTAAACACCCACGTTCCAGATTTGTTTTTTCCAATCCTTCCTCTTTTAATTGTAATAAAACTGTTAAGAACAGAAATCAAACTGCTGCATGAAACCAGGTTCAGTGAAGCATTGTTTGCTAGGCTGGTTGGGTAATAACTCAGTAAATTCTCCTTTTATAACCTAACCCAGGGGTTTGGTGGGGAGGAAAAAACCCAATTCATATTTCTCTTTCCGGAAGAAGGGGACTGTATGCATAATATTATATTTGCTTTAATGGAAAACTGCATTTTCTTTATTTGGTTCTGACTGAGGACAATATTAGCCTAAATTTCAACACAAAACCAGTCACTCTCCACCAACCAGCCTCCAGTATTAACTGTGGAATTCCCTTTATCTACCATAGGTGTTTTTCAAGGATGTCTACTGGGATGTCTGGGACATGGCCTCAAGACAGCACTGTAGGACTGTGCAAAGCTGCCAAATACCAACCTGAATGCACCAGGATCATGACATAGTTCCTATTTACTAACAGAGGTCAAAGTAATCATTCCTTTAAATGTAACCAATTCACTATTTTTAAAGATTTCCCTAAGTCATAGTTTCAAATAGATACATAAACAACATTTCCTCTATAACAGAGAGTAACGATAGCAACAGATATTAACTTCATCTGTTTGAGGAAACACAAGGAATGACCTGACCAGTCAAAGTGATTCCCTGTAATTCCCACTGACGCTCACAAAAACTGAATGGTACTCAGCACCTCACATTCTGCTATCTGTCATCAAACACTTCCACCACAGCAGGGAAGCAGGTACTGTGATACAAGTCCACCAGCACTAAGGAACAAAGCAGGTAAATCCATGTAGAATGGCAAGAATAAGAAAGTAGAAAAACCTCATTCAGATGGTAAGCTCTGAATTTGACTAGATTTTCTGGTAAAAGACAGACCAAGTCAGGTAGTTCCATTTATTTTACAATGAGCAGAGAGAAAAAAACCACAGTACTTACATAACTAGCTTTTGACTTCTTTGCAACTTTCTCCTTTCTGGTTTTGCAGTCTGTGGGAGAATCTCTTCCTTTCCTTTTACCAGAGGCAGCTTCAAAAAGAATTGAGACAGAAGAGAAGAATCAGTTACTTTCATTGTGTTCACCCCAAAACAGCAGGATAATTACCAAGTACCAACACTGTAGTAGCTATTAATTACCCGCACAATGTGTTTATCAGTCTCCATAATAGTTTCCTACTATAGTCCACAGATACACTGAAACTTGAAGCAAAGCAACTGCTTGAAAGTACATGTTTATTTACCTCTACCTTTTCTTTAGTAGTTTGGCAATTAATCAAGCAATTGCCTCTCATATATAACAACTGAAATAGCATTTTATTATACTTTTTTTAATAATTGCCACATGTTTTTGCACATAAGTTGCATAAAGGTATATCTGTCTGTTTTTATTCAAGCTCATATTTAATCCAGGCTGAATCCCATCTGTGTGTTGGAATTTGTACATCACTGACAATTTTGAAGTGCTGATGACTGATTTCTGGCTCAGGTGCACACCAAAGAGGTTACCAAACACTTGTTAACATTAAATCCAGATGTCTGAAAGAAAACTATGCATATTAAGTCTGTGATAAGGTTATTACTTATGAATAGTCCATATGAGCCATAACTTTCTGACTATCTTTGGGGCCTGGTGATTATCAAGAGATTATCATCTCAGCATTGAGATCTGCCCAGCCAGGTGCATTTTCAGACTGTGCACAGCTCACAAAGGCAAGAACACGTTACCACTGTTGCTGCACATCACCTTTGCTTGAAGTAGCATTATCAGAAGAAATCAGTAAAAATTCCTAGTCCATGATCTGAAATTGTACTGCGAGTTAAAACTTTTTTTGGAAGAGTAGCTGCCTGCAGAGCTTTCATGTCTTGATATCAGCATCTCTGGCCAACCTCCCCTCCCAGTCTGCCACAGGAGACCAGTGAACGAGCACACACTCACCCACAAAAAGCACACGTGTTCTCCAATCCAAAAGACTGTCTGTCTGGATGATCAAATAGTTTTAGTTTGGAAAACTAAGCAGCCACATCTTTACACAAGAAGATATTTTGTGTAGAAATACTTTCAAAGAAATTTTCTGCCAGAATCATTCACTCCAACATCAGAGATGTGACATATAAATATTTAAAACATAAATCATTAAAACATCCCAAAGGCAGAAAAGTAGAAGGATCTAGCAAGAGAGAGCAGAAAACACTATGATTTTTTTTTCAAAGTCTCTGTATTTATATATATAGGTAAAAATATCATGGAATCATAGAATGGCTTGGGTTGGAAGGGAGCTTAAAGATATCCAGTTCCAACCCCTCCTGCTGTGGGCAGGGACACCTTCCACTAAACGAGATTGCTCAGAGCTCCATCCAGTCTGGCCTTGAACACTTCCAGGGACATGGCACCCACAGCTTCTCTGGGCAATCTGTTCCAGTGCCTCACCACTCTGACAGTAAGGCATTTCTTCCTAACATCTAAGCTAAACTTACTCTCAGTTTAAAGCCACTCTCCCTTGTCCCATCACTACATGCTCTTGTAAAAAGTCCCCCTCCATCTTTCCTGTACATTCCCTTCAGGTACTGGAAGGACGCAACATATACAAGAGGCAATTCAAAGAAAGCATCCAGAGAACATGCCAGGTGGATCTTTCTGCCCAAGACCTAATTTAAACAATATCATCAGGAAAAGACATGCTTCTAGTTTAAGTCTGGGAAATGTGTGATGTTCTTGACAGCAAAGCTAAGAGCTGTCAGGCTGCTGTTGGGTCAAGCACTAAAAGCCATTGGAGGCCTCATGTTATCACTGCTTATGCTTAATTAAAACTGCATTCAGGATGGACAATTCTGAATACAAACAGTGAGTCTGCAAACCTCTTTGCCCTTAAAAAAATACAAGGGTTCCACACAAGAGTATCTCAAAGACTTTCCTGCTTTTACGTCACGGGCTGAGCACTCAACAGTATTTGTCGTGAGCAATTTTAGAGGCAATTAAACTGTAACGAAGGATCTGGATAATCATGGTCTCAGGAACCTATCAACACAGAATTATTTTAAAATAACCTGTGGTCTTTTGAAACCCATTTGCAAATGACAATAAAAATGCCAACTTTCTTTAGACATTCACTTTGCAAAGTAGACTTAACGATTCCTTCCCGTGCTAAGGAAGCATAGAGCTGAGGGGAAGAGAAAATTCTATTATTGTTAGATGGGAACCAACCCTGGAGTGGAGGCAGGGCACACCAGGCCTTCCAGAGGAATCCTTGTTCTCTCCATCAATTTTACAACTAATAATCAATGAGAAAAGCAAATTTTAGAGAAGCATTTCTAATTACTTCCACTGGTATTTGCTGCTACCTCTACCAAAAAAAATGTTTTTTCCTGTGACTTCCTCTGAAATTACATTTCTGACTGCTCAAGAAGCAGTGAACATCAGACAGATTTACATGAGGCTTCAGCTCAGAAGCACCCTCAGTGATTTCATGGTTTTCAAGAAGACAGCACAAGAAACAAATCACAAGCAGCAGGTAATACTATAGCTTCATATCTTTCTTCATATACATTTTCAGTGTGTCACAGCTAATCTTCATACCTGTAAAAAGTCTGCAGTGCTTCTTGTTTTAGCTATAAATATTGAATTCAAGCTATAAATACAAGTTTTTGTCTTCTTGAAAGGACAGAAAAATTCAAGGATGTTTTGTTCACACTTTTTTAGCAAAGCCGTGCTTCACAAGACTGTATCTCACCCTGACCTCTCACACAGTCAACATTTCACAACAAGCAAAGCGTACCATAAATTGTCACAGATAAGCAGATGTTCAGTAATGTCTCCATTTTTTAAAAACATGTCCAAAATGAGGTGATTTATACTGTCACTTTCAGGCATGCTTACTCCTAACTAAATATGTTATACAACAGCTGTGATTAGTGAGAATTTTGCTGCCAAGATTTTTCTGTGGGCTAATATCGAAAGGATGTGAAACAACATTCTTAGATCAACAAAAAAATGGCCAAAAGGCAAGGCCTACATACCAGAAATCAAAGTGTTTTAGTTCAAACACTGAACTGCGACAAAGTTTAAGGATAAGTATTAGCCTAAATTGGTTTAATATTAATCAAAACTCCTGAAAAGTAATCATAGTCTTCCAGGAAGGGATTTTCCAGGAACAGAAGTACTCAGAAGCAGTATGCTTCTCAAAAGTATGCCAGCATACAAGAAATCCCATCTATAGGATCTGGCCATGCACATATTGATAACCCCAAAACGTTGGTCTGGTTAGGTTAAAAAAACCCATCAAACAACACAAACACAAAAGCAATCCTTCACTAAAATTATCCTGAACATTCTTAAAGCTTTCTGATAACGGTTAAAATACTTTGAAGTTGTACATAAAAATCGGAAGATGAAAATACAGCAAGTACAACAGGGGGAATAGAATAAGCAAAAAATTTTGTACTTTAAAAAGGGAGTAAAACTGTTCTTCCTCAGCTTCCTAGATATGTTGCTTCCAAATCCATAGGATACTGCATGAAGGCACATGAACCGCTAAGAAAAACTAAAATAATCAAGAGTGATCAAAAATAGCTTTTTTCTGTTGTATCCATGAAGATCTCTCAGGAAAACCATGGACAACTGAACAGTAAACAGATGGTGGTCTGCTTTTTCTAATGACATCAAAATTCATATCAGCCTTCCCTCTCCCCCACCAATTTCAACAAATCAGTCTAAAAGATTAGTATAAGACAAAAGATTTAATCCTGGACTTGGGTGATGTCAAGAAACAAGTGAAGAATTATGACCCTTTACCACGTGTAATACTTTCAACACTTCCACACCATGTGTTGGGTGTTTTGTTTTGATACCAGTATGAAACTACATAAATTCAGGTGCAGAACAAACACCCCTAAATAAGCTCTAGGGGCTCAAAAGCATGGTTTGGGTGACATTTTGCTAGAGAACCTGTCTAATGTTTATAAAAAACAATTCTTATTCAGAATCACAAGCAAGTCTTGAAGTCAACCTGAACAGAAAACTGTGATAGGCCTTGATACAAAAAATATCTAGTTATGAGTGGCTATATACTCTAGTACATTTTTTCCATACTACCAGATTGCTCACCTACAACATTCAGAATTACTACTGCTAACCCATCACTATTTGCCTCAAGTCCTGGGCAAAGAAGGAAGCAGCAAGGACAGAAAACACTTAAGGACCCATATGTAAAGCAATCCTGAGCTTCACACAACAGATTTCCCTTTTTGGCCTAATTTATGGACTCGGGTCCACATCGTCTTTTCATCTTTCCCCCTGCAAACCCTGTAACTTCAGTTCCCTGTTATCACAATAAACAAACAATAGTGTAAATTCTAGGATATAATTCACCACCCAAATACTTCCCAATCAATTTCACAGAATTAGCTACAGCTTCCAAAGTTTAGGTTTTGTTTTAATTTGGGGTTTTTTTGGTTTTTTTCTTAAACATACCTTTGTCATTGAGCTTCAAACCAGCAGCTACTGCTTCCTCCATTGTGGATGACGTGTCTATCAACTGCAAAACAAAAAAGTCAACTGCTAAGTGGAGAAACTGAATACAGTTGAACAGAGGAAGACAACACTGGATCAGCATGAATAAAA
The DNA here is from genome assembly GCF_003984885.1 of Neopelma chrysocephalum. NCBI lineage: Eukaryota > Metazoa > Chordata > Aves > Passeriformes > Pipridae > Neopelma > Neopelma chrysocephalum. The sequence goes on from NW_020898046.1 coordinate 1,983,805, forward strand.
TAGCCACCCCAAATACACATGTATTATGAAATCCAAGATCAAAATCAACAGGTACCACAATAGCTGTATTTGGAAACACTTTAAAACACATACTAGAAAACATTTTTAATACAATCTTATTTATTATCACTTTTTCCCTACTTCACAAACACACCATGAAGATTTACTTTAAAGCTTTTTTTCAAAGACTATTCAGTGTTACTATCATAAAACAAGATGATACAAAAAACTAATTTATTAACTCATAAAATGTCTGTATACTGTTATGACACATTGCTCCATTTTCTGTACGTAACATGCGTGAAACTTCCAACTTGCCTCAGAGTTTGTCTATACTTCCCTGCAGTCCTAGATTCTTTCTCCATCCACATATAATTTCAAAATAGATCCTTTTTACAAATTCTATGTTGATACTTTTAGAATGCTTTTTGCAAATGAGATAACTACAACAAAAGCAAATGGTCTAAAGGTTTCAGATATGAAAAAACCCACAAAAATGAAGTTACAAGGAATCCTGATGCCCAAGTATCTGTCAACATTTGGAAACACCATCTTACAATTTTGCTGTAAAGATACAATTTCCTTTTCAAAAGGCTCATGATTTTTCCTTGGTAGCCTTCATCAGTTTGTCAGGTTTGTAAGGTTTGTCAGGACAGACTGTTCTAGATCCTTTAGATCAAAAGATTTGCCTAATATTCCTCTGTCCTCCTTCAAAAACACTGCAGCTATGTTACTGTGGATGAAAATTTGCACGGCCTCCATTTCCTACAAAGTCCTGCTGATACAGGAGCTATCTCACATTCTCCTGAAAACAAACACCACCAGCACTACATACTGCTCAGTAGCTAAGTCAAAAAACAGCAGTCAGACATGCCACGTATCATTTCTAGCTAGTTTTTAAGTGACAAAGAACTGTTATCTGCCTCTGGTTCAAATAAATTCTACACAGCCAAAAATTGAAAAAATACAGTCTGGACACATACAATATAAATTTTTTTACAATGTTCAGGAGAAAAATTCCAAAAGTGCTATTTGCAACCCTTTCCTAAAGTAAAGGAAGCCTAAACATACCACTTTATCCACTGGGAAACAAAACACCCAGCAAGGAGCACCAGGAAAACATCTGTGTTTCTTTAATGCCATTTCAACAACCAGGAAATGTAACAGATTAACTGAAACACATTTAGCTTTGAAAACTAAGCTAGTGAAAACCTAGTTACACATCAGTACTGAAAAGTAGCCTTGCTAAAAATACATTTTACTGTACTGAAGGTATTTTACTGTAATGAGTTACCATAATGTTCTAGTAGATTTGTACTGTACCTTGGACAATGGCCAAGAGTACCTCACATTCACATGTCAGCATGATTAGAATAAATGATAGTAAGCTGAAACTTATTCTTTTTCCCTTACTGGAAGTACTAAAGTCTTTGCATGTTAAATGTCATAAATGCAGGGGTGCAATGTTTCATCTACTGGAGAAGACGGCAATGATTTCACTCACTCTGCCTTTACTCAGTTAGCTGCACACCAGCAATGGCAGTTACCAATAGTTATCAACAAAACTAGCTTTAATTAAACTTAAATGTCACAACGGAAAGAAATAATAGAAAAATGTTCTATACACTGAAGTTTGCTGTTGTTGAACTTACCCAAAGGTATTTATGTAAAGTGTCTGGGTATATATTCTACTTTTTTTTGTATCTAAGTGCCCATGTACGCACTCACACGTATATGGAAACATTATGTGGCTGTACTTCCCCTAAAATATGTTACTTTTATACACCCTTTTGATATCAACAAAACAACAATTAAGACTTGTATTGTGTTTGCATGGCAAGGTTTGATAGCAGGGCGGCTATAGGGGCATCTTCTGTGAGGAGCTGCCAGAAGCTGCCCCCATGTCTGACAGAGCCAATGCCAGTTGGCTCCAAGACAGATCCTCCACTGGCCGAGTCCCTCAGCGACAGTGGCAGCACCTCGGAGATAACAGAGGAAGGGGTGTGGGGGGGCATGGAGGGACACAAGCAGCAGGAGAGGAGGGAGAACTCATGAGAGAAACACCAAGGTCCGTGAAGGAAGTGGAGGGTGTGCGCCAGGCACCAGAGCAGATCCCCCTGCAGACCATGGTGCAGACCATGGTGAGGCAGCTGTCTCCCTGCAGCCCATCGAGGTCCATGGTGGAGCAGACATCCACCTGCAGCCAGTGGAGGACCCCATGCCAGAGCAGGTGGGTGCCAGAAGGAAGCTGTGATCCCGTGGGATGCCCATGGTGGAAGCTGGCTCCTGGCAGGACCTGTGGACCCACAGAGAGAGGAGCCCATGCCAGAGCAGGTTTGCTAGCAGGATTTGTGACCCTGTGGAAGGGACCCACACTGGAACAGTTTGTGGCTGAAGGTCTGTATCTTGTGGAGAGGCACCCACACTGGAGCAGGGGAAGAGTGTGAGGAGTCCTCCCCCTGAGGAGGAAGGAGCGGTAGAGACAACGTGTGATGAACTGATGGCAGTCCTCGTGCTCTGTTCCCCTGTGTGGGGGGTAGGAGGCAGAGAAAAATCAGCAATAAAGTTAAGCCCAGGAATAAGGGAGGAATGGGGGGAAGGTGTTTTCAGATTTGGGTTCTATTATCCTATTCTATTTTCTACAAGTTGAGTCTGTTTTGCCCAGAACAGTAACTGGTGAGTGATCTCTCCCTATCCATATCTTGACCCACAAGCCTTTCACTCTATTCTCTCTGCTGTCCAGTTCAGCAGAAGAGTGACAGAGCAGCTTTGGTGGGCATCTGGCATCCAGACAGGGTCAACCCACCACAAGATTGTTCTCTGTAATAAGGCCAGAGCCTTAGGAATACGGCCTATGAAACAGTCATCAAAATAAATCAAAGAACTGAGCATTTTTACTTTTAGTAATTCTTGGTCACTTCTTTGGGGAAAAAGTTCCTTCAGTGTTTGCAGCTTTGAGTCTCTGACATCTTCCTCTATATCCTTCTTCACAGCTGGCTGCTGATCCCCACCATTTACAAATGCCATCTTGGGCAGTTCATCATCATCATCAGACTGATCAGATCTACAATGTACAGGAGAAGAAAAAAAATAATTAAAATTTATTTTTGCTTATGAATGTTTTACCCTACCAGAACATTACTGTACCAGAATTGCACAAAATGTGTTTAGATGCATTCAGTAACACTGAATCAACTTGTACCCAAAGTGGTATCTCTGTTCAGGACAAAGTAAGGCATGTTTGCACTAAACACACTTCAGCTTAGCTAAGGGAAGAAGAAAAGAGGAACAGATAAGGAAATACCATGACTTACCCTAATACCGTGCTATAAAAGGTTAGTTGCCAATTTAGCAACAACCACCTTAATATATTTCATCATTTCAGCTACCTGAATTACATCAGTCTACCTCAATTTTGTCTCAAACAGTCTTGCTAGTGTTTATTTGCCCAACAGATAAACAGATGTGGATTAAAGATCTTTGTAAACGCTTTCCAGATGCAGCATCAACTGTGTCCTAGTTCTCAGCTCACTGAGAAAGAAAATTCAAAAGATCATTATGCAGCATCTTAAACATATAAACATGGCAAGAGCCTTTCTGAAAAAAAAACCCAGAATTTACTGGAAGATTTATTATGAAAGCTAACCTACAGGAAAAGCAATCCTATGTATCTTTAACAATATTCAGTTGCACAGACGAGACTGAACAGAAGCACAGGTCTCCCATCCTACTTCTTTCCATAGACACATAATCTCCTTTTGTAATGAAAATTAATTGAACTGTATGGAGTTGGCCATTTCATAAGGATTTCACCATCAGAAAGGTTTGCCTGCAGGTGTCTCTACACAGTTTAGGTAAAAGACTAAAAATAAACCTGGTTTTCCTCACTATATCTTTCTTAAGCAGTTGCAACAGGCAGATTGCAACACAATTCTGGAAAAAATAGTAAACATGCCACTCACATAACAGATACACACAGCAAACTGTTCATCATGGAATCCCTTTCTCCCCATTTAAGAGGCATACACAGGTACATGGGCTCTCTGTTGTGCCTCTTAAGAGTAAGAAAATAAGAAGAAATAACCGAAATTCTTCTTCAGTCCACCAAGCTGTCAAATTGCAAGCCTCAAAAGGTGAATCCCACTTCCACTTTAAAAAAAGTCTCATAGGGAAGAAAGTTTCTTTAAAAACTGCATTTAAAAAACAAAACAAAACAATTGAATGATTGATGAAAATACTAACACTGCAATTATCCTATCCATTCCTACTAGGGAATAACATCTAGATACTTGTCAACAAAGCCAGGGTTGCACACATCAAAAATCTCATCCTCTCTGAGATCAGTCACATTCTTATCAAGCATGAAGAAACACCCATTTAACTGCTAAACAACTCAGACCCACAAAAACCTTGTGTTAGAGTTCTGCTTTTAATTCAACAGTCCAGACAGTGACTCTGGCAAAAGTTTGCAGCACGCTTCCTTTTAGGAAAGACATGCTTTCTATTTTAAACTTTCTGCTTTCTATTCCTTGTTCAGAATGAGGGAAGCTGGGATACTCCACAAAAAGAAAAACAAACAAAAGAAATCAGAAAACCCTCCAACACATGGACTAAAAGGCACAATACAAAGACACTCAAATGACCAATTATCTGCAAAACTAGGCTAAATTCAGCACAAGCCAGAGCTCCTAAGCCTGGACAGATCCAATCTAACTCCTGCCACACTCTCACTTTGTCCGTTAAATCAATCAGAACAGCCACTTGTGAGACAGCTTAGTAGGTTCCATACACAACAATTAGCATCTGAGACAACACATGGAGCCAAAGTGCCTGGTGTAGAAGAGACTAGTGGACACAGGAATACTGAAGAGTAGAAGAGGACATAGCTTCGTGTTCATCAATCCCACTAGGAGTCACCTGGCTGTCTCTCTCTCACTCCCAGCAATTGCAATACAATATAGGAATAGCAAGCTGTGGTTCTGCAAGTTGGATCCTGCATGGCTTATCAGCATTGGCTCCACATGGTATGAAACCACTTGTCTTGCTCCCAGATGGGCTTGATCCCAGGAGCAGTGCAACTATATTTACACAGTACTGCACACAAGCCAATTTGGTGCGTGCAACCACCTGGCCATATCTGCATCCTTGCACAACCTACCACTTAAATCACAGAGAGAAATAGCAGCTCAGTCTGCTAACTACTTTTTTTTTCCTCCTTCTCAAGCAGCTGCCCTAAATTGAAACTTCAGGGGAGATGCATTAAAAAGAAAATTAGAAAAAACAAAGAATTTCAGACAATAGCAGCAGGAAAAGGCATTATTTCATTTCTGCTAACAAGTCTCAGTAGTTCCATGCTCTGTGTAGGACTGAAAATCTGACAAGAGACTACAACTGTTAAGGCTGTGATTCCCATAAAAGTTTTCTGCAGATTAGTTCAACTAGACTATCAAAAAAGCAGGCTAAGCCATCTTGTTTTGCTTGGCACTAGAACATTTAAGGGGCACAGACAATTCCCACACAGACATGTAACTAGCAAAAGTTTCTTTAAACCCTGCAGGTGTCTGTCTACATCTTGTCTCACCTGTCCTCTCCTTGCTGCCTTTTCAGCACACACACAAGTGACTCCTACACAGGGACTCTTCCCTCCTAGCACATTCAGAAATACAAGTTTCCAAATCACTTATGAAAAAATGCTTTCCCTAAGCATAGCAAACACAGTATGCAACTAATACGTAAGTTTACCTCAGGAACTGATACTATACACTGAAGCTCCACTTGCTTTCCTGTCCACTACAGTTTCATTAAAAAAAAAAAAAGTAAGGAACAAGCTACAATCAACTCCAACAGTTTAAAATGAATAAATCAAATATTTTATGGTTAAGCTTTCAAATTAAGAGGATTGCAGAGGGGCAAATATACAAACTTAAAAATGCATAAACATCACAGAACTCCTCCCTCTAAGAAAACGTCTTAGCTGGATATTTGTTCCTTGAAAATCCAGTAGGGTTTAGTTAGAGGCAGGTAAATCACAAAGGAGTAAACCAGAACCTAAGGTACCCTCTGATTTTCAGTTCTGTATTTCAACTTAGAACAGCACATCAGGTTGCACAACAGAAGCCTGGTTTAAAGCGTACATTACGGCCACGTCTCTCCGCAGAGCCTTGTTTTCTTTCGCAGCACTGAAGTGTCTTGGTTCTTCATCTTCACTGTCTGAAGACGTGTCTAGGAACTGCACCCCTCGCTGATGCTTGAAATAGGATTGTTTCTTTGTCCTCTGAGCTTCAGGAGTTTCTGGGATGGTGGGATACTCTGTGCAAGGCATTTCAAGAGGAGAAAAACCAGAAGATAATAACTTTAAATATTTATTTGTACCTAAAACATCAGGTAGCTGTGATTTCCTCTGTAGATACACCAGTCATTCAAACAGAACTCACATCCTTATGCACAGAAAATTCCTGTAAGCTGTATTCCTTACAGGGATAACTTACCTGGGAAAGAATCTTCACCCCTCTTACATCAAACAAATAATTTTTATACCACAAAGTTTATGAGAACACATATTTTAGGTTAATAACTACTGATAAATACATATGTATTTTTGGAGAGAAATCCTCTGAACTATGTCCAGGATGATGAGGACATGGATAGAAACATAGGCATATGACCGAAGAGAGAAAGACTGATGCATGGAGCAGAGAACACAACAGCTGCAGACAACAGCATAACAGAGAGCATTTTCTGTATAAGAAAATCTTGCAGAAAATAAATTTAAAATAACTCACTGTGGCAGCACTGAATGGGTAAAAAGATAAATTCTAAAAGTACAAGCAATTTATTGACACAAGTAACTAACAGGCTTGAAAAGGAAAGGCACTCAATGAACTAAAACAAATATGATACCAAATGTTATGGAGTGCACTACTGAAAAGGAAGAAAATAACTTAAAGCTCCATAAAAACGGAGGTTAACAGTGGTTACGGAGATAGGGGTGAGTGTAACTCAAACTTAGAATCTATGAGGAAATGTAAATAAGGGTTCAATGACAATTCAAAAAAGGAATCATTGAAGCCTTAAGACCTCGGGTTGTCAAAGAAACTTCCCTATCGGACCATCCAGGAGCCACCCTGGCAGTCACTCCCATACCCTCTGAGCTGAGACTGAGGCCCAGCTACACACCCCACAATCACAGTCAGATCAGGTTTCCCACAGCAGCATCTCAGACATCCAGATCCTTAATATAATTTAATCACAGTGTAATAACAGAGTAACAGTTCAAACTGGTGTCTCCAAGGAGGGACCCCGATCCTGGGCTTTTATACCCTCACAGTCCAAGGGCAGGGATGTCTGGAGTCATTGGCTCTGCTGTGTCCCTTGGTGTCCAGTCACCTGGCCAGTGCCACAGGTCCTCGAGCCCTTTGATAAGCAAAGGGTCAGCAGGTCACAGCCTCTTGCCTGGGGCTTCCGCCCCCCAGAGCTCCACCTGCAGCTCTCACTGCAGCTGTACCCCGAGCTCCCTATACTGAATGGATTCCTCAAGAAGGTGACCTTAGCTATGCATAGGAAAAACCTAGGATAAGGGGCAGGAGAGTCAGCTACAAAACTCCAGGCAAAGCTGTGTTTTAGTAGTACAACTGTCAGTGTAAGTCCTTATACAGAAGGATCTTAAATCCTCATAATGCAAATACAGCACCATAGGCATCCTTCCCCCTCTAAACACACCCATCCTTTCTTAAAACTCATGTGCCTGTAAACCAAACACCAGTGGTGCTGCTAACTCTGGAACCACAATTTCTGCTGGAAATAAAGGTAGTTTCTTCTGACTCCGTTCACTCATGCAGAAACTTGCTGAGTCAAATGACTACAGAGTGTAACATCAGTTTGCAAAGCTGATTTGCCAGCAGACACTAGACACAAATGAAGCTAGAATAAATTAATCTGATAATCAAATGCAGAAATGATCTACAGAGTGTCTAATTCCTTCATCTGTGACAAAAAGCCTCAATTTTAATTGAATGAATTATCATAAAATTCTAAAGCTTTTCCATCACTTTCAAAACAAAACAGAGGATTTTGGTAATGATTTTTAGAAGAGGCAAAAGTCTCACTTTGCAAATTAATCTTGTTATCTTGAAAAGCCCATACATATGTAAACTCAGGAATGCCTAAAAATTATTAGTTCTGAAGCAGTAATAAATCGTCCCAAGACAGACTTCCCTGCATCCAAGACCAACACGTTGGCAGTAGAAGCTTCCTCAGCAGTACCTTCTTCTATCTGTCCATTTTTGGAAGGAGATGTGTTATCCTTGATGCAGTTGCTTCATCTGAAAACCATTTAAGTTTTTAGATGAAGAGAGGAGAAGAGCAAGAGAGACCTTTGGGAATGTTGAAAAGCTGGGTTAGTAGAGCAAGGGCTATCACAATAGGACAGAAATACAAGATGCATAAAAAGATGTGAATGGAAATATCAAAACAGGTCTATAAGAAGCATGAGAAATTCACATCTATACTGAATTAACAGAATTGATCCAGCCAGTTTTCATGATCTTTGCCTTGTAGTTTAGACTTCATTCCAAACATGTTCCTCCTGCAAGTAGTATGACACGGAAATGACAGGTACCCATAACAACTTTGCTAAGAAGCATCTCTAGTGGATTTTGAAACAAAACAAAAACACAAGAAAATTTTACAAAAACCGTACAGTTTAAAAATAATTTTATTCTTTACAGTATAAAAGTTTATATTTAAATAAAAAGAGTATTTACTGTTTCACTTGGTGATTTCTCATTTTATTTTTACTTTATTTAGCAATCACTATATAGTCTTCGTGACAACTCCTAACTCCCATACCTATAAAATGCTGAGTGGTCTGGGGAAAAAAAAAGTATTCTCACTCTCAAAAGATCCAGTACTTCCTTCTCCCCCTCCTCCACTGAACGGAATCCTTTATTAAGGGGGGGGAAGCAGAAATCACCCATGTAATAAGTAGTCCTCATATTCAGAGCAAATTACAACCTTGTAAAGTAGTAAGAGATTTAAGTTATTGCCACAACATGTTATTATTGGAGGCAGAATTTTCTGATTCTAGGCAGTTAAAAAGAACTATTAAGGAATGCCTGCAACCATAAGATCAGTATTTGACTCTAAGGCCAGAAATAAGAAAACACTGAAGCATCCCCACATGTAGGCATTAACATCAAAACCAAAACCCAAACCCAACAACAATCCATTTTTGCTATCATAAGAAGAGAATACACTGCCCTGTAATTCTAAACACAAAGTCCTACTCAAACCATCCATCACACTCGGAGAAAGCCAGCTCCTTCTCTCCCAAGTACAAACAAAAGAGAGGTAACACTTAGAGGCTTGCCACATTTACTAACACTGTCGAACAAACATCTTCAAATGGAAAGTAACTTCCACCTAGTTTTGGAAAGTAGTATCAAGCATATGCTGCTCAAGTTTACAAGCTAAAAAATACTCCGTTTTCAAAGGAAAGCCTTTTTTATGGGCTAAAATAATCCTAAATAGCAGTGTTACTTTAACGTGTTTCTTGAACATGCCCTTTAAAAATTATTACTTCAACATATCTTCCCATGAATCCTCAGAAAAGTTCACTAGGTACTGCAGTCATCACTTTTTTTCCAGAAATATTTTAAGTAGAATTATACTCTATGAACTGAGACATAGGCAAAAGACAGGACTTCCTCAGACCATGAAGGAAACGACCACAGATGAGAACAAAAAAGTGCAGTCCCAGTGCAAGTGAACTCTCAGCATTATAACCTCAAAGTGAAGTCATTTGGGACTGCGTATTCAAACAGTATGGAGAGGATATCAACAAAGTCAACCACCAATAACAGGAATATATACTGTAGTTTAATTTAATCTAAAACTTTTATTTCAATTCATTGTTGAAGCTTTGTAAGCATGCTTTTCAAGATTTGAATACAAATCTCATTTTGAAAATAATGACAGTAATTATTCTAATTTGTGTAGTTCTAATAGAGTTCTGCTCTATTTCTACAACTGGAATAATTTCATTATTATAGTACACCACACTATATGCATAATTAAAAACATCTAAATGAAAATTAAGAAGAAGCTTCACTGTTTTCTTAACAGTCTAAGATCAACCAAACTAATCAGTAATACTAATTTGTATAGAAAATTCTAGTAAGCCACTCCAATGCATTTTTCCAACTCTTCACAAATGTCTTTCAGATATAATTTAATAACTGCCCCCATAGCTGGTTTCTACCACTCAGTTACGTGGTGTTCAGAATTACTGCCTACAACTTGGCTGCAAAGTCACTGCAAGCCTGCACTATTTTGAATACAAACACAAGTGTACAAAAATGACCAATTCTTCTGGTCATCGTGCCACACTGGTTATTAAAGCATAAGGTGTGTATGTTCAATACAAACCAACAACAAGCATTACACACAGACATACCTGGGGTACAGAACAATCTACCAATATTAGTTTGTTCTCGAAAACAAAACTAAAAAAGTAGTTAAAAAGATAACGATGTTTTAAGACACAACAGACATCATCTGACTATTTTTTTCAAAGATGAATGAAATTAAGACAACCATATCTCTTTGTTAGATGCATATTTCAAGGCACTTGACAAAACAGAAATCTAAAGAAATCCCTAGGAAATTATATTGAACTATTTGTGCTCCTGAAGGAAAAAGTCTAATTTTAAAATTCTTTTTATATACACAATATGATTACATGATACCAAAAGAAGTAGGACAAAACCAAAAGTCCTCAGCTATTTAATAGTTTGTTTGTGTAAGTGAAATAAAGGACACTCTCAAGACTCTTGTTTCCCCAGTTTCTTGTACAGGTATTGTGTTAATCCACTTTGTCTTCAGAAGAAATACAAGTAATTGTTATCCTCACATGATTCACTGAGCATTAGGGCAAGTTATTGTTAGTTAACTTCGTGTAAACTGCTTCTTGTACAGAAGAACTGAATAGTCTGACTTGTTTGTGTATTTAGCAGTAGAGAGCACACAGTGCCATAAGCTTATCATGTCTGTACCTTTTCCATGACAATTCAACAACAACAAAAAAAACAAAACACCCAAACAAACAACAAAACAAACAAAACCAAAACAAAACAAAAACCCAAACAAACAAACAAGCAACCCCCCCCCCAAAACCTAAAACCAACAAAAACAAACCAAAAAAACAAACCACCACATCTGTCTGTTTTATTTGACCCAAAGCAAGAAAAAGACTCTCTTCCTGACACTAGTTAGGAAACAAGAAGGACAGGCATCTGCTAATCAAATCTTGTCTCCTCTATCACACCTAAGAGCATCACAGCCTGCAGACAAAATTTGAGTGTTTTATTTTTGGTTAACTTCTGTAGATGTAGAAAGTGTGATTTGATTTTCAAAACGGTTATTAATTCTTTTAAATAGATTACATAACAATGATGTGATAATAAGTGGGGGGAAAAAGTCACTCAACCATTCCGTCTTCTTTAAACACTCAGTATCTGTGGAAGATGAAACATTTCTAAATGCAAAGCACTACTACTTACATCTCTATTTTAAATGCTAATTAGTACCCTGGTTCCAGCATTTGCATCCATGGACTCTCATTTCAGTAGGACACTTACTGTAACTTTGCCTGCACTTGTACTCTACTGTGTTTTACTGTCAGCCACCACCATCTCCCACCAGTTTCCCTCACAACTACTCAGCCTTACACTACAGTTCATCTTTCAGGCTGCCCCTTATCTTTCATTATCTTGTATCTTAAGTAATAAATTGGATATTGCATCCCTTCTCCTCCACTCCTGTTAAATCTAAGCCAAGGGACATCAGTATTTTGAAAAACAGCAAGCTCCAAAGTTTGTTGGCAGTTGTGGTCTAGCTACGCGCTTACACTGACAAAGTCCACAGGCAGATTAAAGGAAGAAATATAATATTAAAATAAAATAAACCACTAAGACAAGCCACAAAACAAGCAGCATCATCCCTTACTTCACAACTACACTGACAGGTCAAGAATGGTCCCTGCACTCAGTAACTCCTAAACAGCACAAAGTGATTTATCGCAAACAGGAAGACAACACCTGTTCCAAAGAGCACTTCCTCAGAATGCCCATTTTTCCATATAACCATTACAAAGCACACACATGCAGAAGCCAGAACTAACAGTTGCTTGCTTTTTCTGTTAAGTTCTCCCTGTCACCAAAAGATTCTTTTGCTAGTGGACAGGTAACTCAATTCCAGACTGGCAACTCTCAAGCCAAGACTTACAGGTTTTACATGTATTTTTTTAAAACATAAAACACCGACTGATATTTACTAATGTAAACATGAGAGCACTCCAGTCAACTGAAAATAACCAACGTGCACAAAACCAAAATTAACGGAAGGGTAAATATCCATCTACTATAATTCTGACTTGGCTCAGTTTTACAAGAGGAATGTCTCCTTGCACATGAAAGGCTCTCTGTGATCACATAGATAAGGTATTATGATAAACTGCTTTCCACCAAGAGGAAGTCCTGTGCAAAACAAATGTAGTTAAACAACATCAAGGGATATTGTTCCATTTCTGAGTAAATGTACAGTCAGTCTGTCTGCTCTCTCCAATAAAACTTGTATCTTGATCACCGTATCAGAAGTAATATAGACTGTCCAAGATGTATCAAATAATCAGCAGCAAACAATGTCTGTTTTCCCAGTCTTACTCCTTCAGTAACAAAAAAAGCTGCTGGTGAATGTGATTATGCAGTCAGCAAACATTTCAGTTGTTTATTAGGATTAGCCAACGAATCCAAATGGGAACAGCACACCTCTACTGTACAAGCCAAAGGAAACAAATAAACTGAATAAGCAAGTTTTTCACACTTCCATGAAGACCCCCAGCTTCTGTCCAAAAAGAGGACAAACACACTATGAAACTATTAACACACTCAGCTTGTGAGAATCAGTAGCAGCTTTCTCAGTCCTTTGCAAAACTAGGCCCAGTTGAAAAAAAACCTGGTTTTTTGTATTTTCAGCTTCTTCTGTGATATTCCACATCACCTTAGCCAAGGGCTCTACTGAAAAAGTTAAGTCTACAGTGTTGCACCTATCAGACAACTAAAAGCTACTTTTTTTCTTTGAAAACCCTGAGATTTCAGTGTAAAATAAGTACCAGTAAAAAAAGTTAATATATAGGAAAACACAACATAACTTCAACATTTAATTTGAATGTTATTTACTCACTTAAAAAAAAAGTAATTTCAGAATGCTTGTCAGTAAATGCACAGGTTCAATTAGAGCAAACATTGTTACAAATGAATACACTTTCGTGGAAATTGTTGTGCACAGAAAAACACACCTGTAAAACAAACAAAGAGAAAAGAAAAAAAAAAGACAAACACCAAACCAAAAGACAATTATTTTATTTCTAGGAATTAAGTGCTGACACTGCTCTGATGCTGCATGCAAAACACCTAACTCACCAGTTATCTCTGTCGCATCCGAAGCTGGGGTATCTGGCCTGTTGCTGTCATCTGTAGCTTCATCCTCCTCCCCACCAGCGGCACCACCCGCGACAGCAGCATCAGATGCCTCCCCTGGGGCTGCTGGAGGGGACAGCGACTCCCGATCCGCGTCTTTCCTCTTCTCAAAGCGAAATCGGTCCAGATTGTAGAGACTCATATTCTTAACCTACCCCTCCTGTCCGCAGGAGAGGAGACGGGCTCGGCCGGGCAGCCTCTGTGGGAAAACCCAGGGAGAGACAGAGAGCCGGCAGGGCCCATCAGACACGCATCAGGAAAAAGCCGGCGAGGGGACCGGCCGGAGGACCCCGGCGCTCCCACCGAAACGCGAGGCCAGCGGCGCTGTCAGGCAGCGGGGAGTCATCTGCCCACCCACCCACCGCCTTCCCTCCTCCCCTCACGGAGCCCGGGCACCGCCGGCGGGCCCCACACGCACCTGTCGCGCACCGCGGCCGACCCGGCGGGGCGCTGGGAGGGAGCGACAGCGGAGGCCCGGCCGTCCCCGGGGTAGGTGTTTCCCGGCCGGCGGGAGTGTGGGAAGGGCGGGAGTGCGGGAACGGCGGCAGCGCGGGCCGGGGTGTGCAGCTGGAACACTGCGCGCTCCCCTCAGGAGCGGGGCGCGGGGATGCCGGCGCGTGGGGATGACGTCACCGCTCCGGCCCCGGCAATCGCCTCGCGCGGGCGCGTGCGCCTTCGCGCGTTTTACGTCGAGAATGGCGCGAGCCGCTGCCCTCAGGGGTGGGGCCGGGAGCGGGAGCGGGAGCCGGTGCCTTTTGGGGGATTTGGGCTTCCCGCAGCTTCATGGGGCTTCGCCGCTGCGACCGTGGCAAAGCGGATTTACACCTTCCAGCCCCTGGCACCGCACGAGTGCCCTTTTGATAGCACACCGTTGTGTATCCACACCCTGCCACCCCACTCCGAAATCCAAAGCTTTGGGTGGGGTACCGTGAATAAACCATTATAAAAGATCTGGAGCCCCAAAACACAGGATCATAGAATAATAAGATGTTTGGGGTTGGAAGGGACCTTAAAAGATCATGTATTTCCAACCCCTCTGCCGTGGGCAGGGACACCTTCCACTAGACCAAGTTGCTCAGAGCCCCGTCCAACCTGGCCTTGGACATTTGGAAGGATGGGGCATCCACAGCTTCTCAGGGCAACCTGTCCCAGTGTGTCACCAGCCTGACAGTAAAGACTTGTTTCCTCATCATGGCTAGGCTTCGCGAACGAAGATTTGGGAAGGGCTCTACCCATTTTTCATGCAAGCGCGTTGGTGGCTAAAAAGGCCAATACGAGAAAGGCAGGTCCGGTTGCAAAAGACACAGCAGAAAGACTCCTTAGATGGTATATTCTGCAAGGTTCGATTCTTTCTGCGTTGTCTTTTCTCCTCAAGAGTGATCCTGCGTGCTTTCTCAAAAGCATCAGCAGCGTTATAAATGGTCTGTCTCCAGGCCTCCCGATTAGAGGCCAGAGTGGACCAGTTATGGTGATCAATATGCCCGAGGCTGAGTTGTTGCTTCAGGGAGTCCTTGTATCTTTACTTGTTTCCTAACATCTAATTTAAAACTACTCTCTTTCAGTTTGAAGCTGTTCCCTCTTGTCACTACACACCCTTGTATAGTCCCTCTCCATTTTCTTGTAGCTCCCTTCAGCTACTGGAAGGCTGCAATTAGGTCACCCTGAAGCCTTCTCTTCTCCTGGCTGAACAAACCCAATTGTCTCAGCCCTTTTTCACAGGAGAGGTCTTCCATCCCTCTAGTAATCTTGGTGTCCCTCCTCTGGACTTGTTCCAACAGGTCAATGTCTCTCCTGTGCTGAGGACCCCAGAGCTGGTTCGAGCACTCCAGGTGGGATCTCACCAGAGCAGAGTAGAGGGAGAGAATCCCCTCCCTTGACCTGCTGGCTATGCTGCTTTTGATACAGCCCAAGACACAATTAATTGGCTTTCTGGGCTGCAAGTGCACATTGCTGGGTCATGTCCAGCTTCTCATCCACCAGCACCCCCAAGTCCTTCTCAGCAGGGCTGCTCTCATTCTGTTCATCCCCCGACCTGTATTGATATCAGGGGTTGCCCCCAACCCTGGTGAAGCACATTGCAGTTGGTCTTGTTGAACCTCATGAGAGTCCCATGGACCCACTTCTTCAGCTTGTCCAGATCCCTCTGGATGACATCCTGTCCCCCAGGTGTGGATTTAAGGCATTTTTCAGCTTAGGTTCCTCAACATGCTTCCAGGATTGTTTGCGTTTGGCAGGACGGATGGAAAAACATGTCCTTTTGAAGTCTTGTGTCAGGACCTGCTGCCAGTCTGGATTTCAGTTCATGCCGTGTGATGCCAGGGCACGTGCAGCCAGGTCCGCACAGGCAAAAGGCCCTGAGGTTACCTGGCATTGCACAGAGAACCTTGCCAGGGCTGAAATGGTGGCCTTAAATATTGAAGTGGCAGAGAGGTACTGAAACTACCTTTACACATGTGCCCTTCAAATACTAGCCACCTGTGAAATAAAGTGTTTCAAGGCCTGGCAGATATGAATAAGTATTATACCAGGGAGCCAGGTGCGGCAGCTATTAAAAACATTCTGCAGTGATTGTACTGGCTAACAGCAAAACAACCAAAAAAGCCACTTCCTCATCCCTCATGCCAGCCCTGTAGTGCTGGGCTCCCAGACAGCTCCTTTACCGTTGATGTTATTTGCCTTTTAAATTTCAGCAACCCAAACTGCCGAGCGAGGATCGCGGCTGTGCTGTACGAGGTTGTGTGCCACTGTCAGCATGACTTATTTCCAGGCTGCATGGAGGCAGGGCTCACTGTGTTGTCTGACAAACTGGCTTCATCCTGAAAGCTGGAGGTGATCCAGGTGTGTCCAGAAATGCCACCTATACATAGTTACCTCTACCTGGAAATTTCTTTGTATCCAAATCAGTTTCTATCCCCAGCAGTTAGCAAATCTAGGTCTTGGCTACCTCCTACTAAATCATGATGATGAAGTTTGTTTTTCTGAAGGTGACTCTCATGGGCATTGATTGATGCTCTCTTTGTCACTGTGCATTTTACAACACGTCGTGGTTCTCAGTGGTGGCATTCCCCCAGCACAAGCAACTGGTTCGACTCATTTGTGCCTGATTCTAATTCTCCTGCCCTTTCCGCCAGGCAAGTGGCAGGGAGAAGTGGTATGGGTTTCAAAAGGCTTTTCCATCTCGTGCACTTAAGTAGTGTCTCCTCTTACTCCAGCCTCAGGAGTTTGTCATGTGGGTTTCCGCTAGAGCAAGAAAATAAAACTCAGTACTGAGCAGGTAGGTAAGCTTTTAAGAGCAAAATGATTTGGAGGAACCATTTGACAAATCAATCTGCAGTGAAGATGCCTTGTCTCCAAATCAAATATTAATCTAATATTTGCATAACAGATGAGTTGAAAGTTGTTGGTATCTGCATTGTGCTAATCCCAAATTCAAATAAGTGGCAGCTGAATGTGTAAATGGAAGAGAAGACAGATTTCCCCTGCAGAGGTGGATGCCAAGGCACAGGTGGATTTGTAGACTGGCTGGTGTCAGCACAGTGCAGTTCATAGATCATCTGAGGTTATCCCCTGAGGCTATCCTCTGAGGAGGGAGTCCCGGGCTAGACTCACTGTTAACATATGAAAAGGACTTTCATGTAAACAGCAGGTCAGTCTGAAAATGGGAGAGGGTTTTGCCTGTCAGAACACGCTCAGATAACTACCAACTTGAAATTCCACGCACTTAAAAGGCAAGTTACCCCCAAAATGGGAATAAAACACCTTGTAAGTACATCAGAAGTTAAGCTGGGTGAGGGCTACAGGAGGAAAAACGAAGGACCGTGAGGACCTTTTCACTTTATCACTTGGATTTAGCTCCTTCCTGGGACCTGATAACCATCGCAAAACTGGTGAGCTTCTTTGCAAAGCATTTCTGCTGCTGTTAGCACCTCTGAAGTGCTTGTCTCACACAAACTTATAGCAACACATATAAGCATCTGAAGTTTAAGAACACTGACAAGACTTAGACCGCTTTTTCCCATGAGGAGAGGATAACATACTATACATGTGATAGATTCAAGTCACACTGTTTGACTGACTTCGAGGACACGGTCAAAACAGCGATGATAAATGTAGAGAAATATGGGCTGTGAAGCTGCAAAGCTGAAAGAGTAATATTAGAAAAGCTGAGAAAAGAACGATGAAACTGGAGAAAGGAAGTGTAAAGGGGACCTATGCTCAGGTCCATCTGTATTTGTCACTCAACAAAGCAGTCAGGAACACCAGTGTTGGGGGAAAAAATAATAAGAAAAAGAGACATGAATTCCAGAACTTGGGAGAGAAAGCAAGTTCAAGATAAGCAAACAGTGAAAATGAAAGGGGTTTAATTCAACACTCCAGAACATGTCAGATTCTAAAAGCATTGTGTTAACAGGAATTAGCATGAACTTAGAAAATGCTGCAGCAGATTATTTTATATTTTTACAGTGCTTTGAACTTGAAAAGACTGAGTAATTGGTAGATATTAGTATTATTAACAAGCTATCGTGAATTCCTGGCAAGCAAGGCAGGCAAAATGTCTTTTTTGAGGTGCTAATGACACTAGTAAGCTCCTGCTTACTGAAGAACTGACAGATTGCTGTCTGCTATTGTTTTGAAGGCTGATTTGTGAGACTTTTTGGAAGAATGGTAGCAGAAATTTGAAAATAATCTATTTATATACAGAATTGCTTTTACACGCAACATTAGAGCTATTAAATTTGACTTGTTTTTACTTAAGCTACAGTTCTGTTGCTATGCCAGTGGTAGAGGAGCATACCAGATGGTATGTAGGACTTCTGAGATCATTGTGGAGGTTTATAGAGCAGTGATTTATAATAATGGCCCAAACATAGAGAGAAGCAAAAGCAAACAACATCAGTTTGAAATTACTCATTTAGAAATTGATGCAAATTGAATTTGCATTATCTTTAGTAGAGGTAAATTCAATTTTAAGAGTTTGATAATAGGAGTTAAAATATGTTAAGATAAGAAAAGCTACATTTTATGTTACGTTTTACAAATTGACGAGGTAGTAAAATTTTTGTTCATTAGTAAACAATGAGCCAAAGCAAAATGTGTCTGCAGCCATTCCTAACAAGTCTCTATTGTTTCAGCTATTGTTCTTTTGCCTTTGATTCATGCCCTTTTTTTGCCCTGTCACTTCAAGAAATATTCGCGAGGGTGCTGCTTTGCATTAGGGGAAGGTCTCCATTGACTACAACATGAGAACACACTGAAGTTGTACTGTGGTATAAAAGCAACAGAATCTGTGACATATGTAGGTCCTTACAGCACATCCGTTGGGGCTTGTACGCAGATATGGTACAGCATAGGGGGAAGGTCTTTCTGCTTTGTTATAAATTCTGAGCAACAAGTTGTCAAATGCAGATGGGTTTGTACTCTATCATTATTATTATTATTATTATTATTATTATTAAATAATCATCTATTTAAGTGTTGAAACTAGTTCAGCTGCAGCCGAAAAAGCAATGAGAGTTGTACATAGTACATGACGTTGCTGTAGCAACCTCACCATACCTAAATATATAAATATAAATATATAAATATCCAAACTATTTTGTTGTGTGAGCTGCACAGTGATTGCAGAGTAAAGCCTCAGGTCGGAACTGTCCCAGAGCTGCCTCTTTTCTCCTCTACCCAAGGGGGTATTCCTTTTTATTGTCCATTGAATTGTCAGCTTCTTCTATTCAGCAGACAATAAAAAAGAACACCCTTTGGGGAAGAACAAGAGGATGAGACTGGTTTTGTAGTATGACTGATTTTGTGTTGGTATTACTTTATGTGAGTCTCATTTTTTTGTGTGTATGAGGGTACTTTAAAAGTGTCTACTGCGGTTCATGTTTTCTAGGAAAGTGTTATTCCAGTATCTTTTGGTTTTTTATCTGAGGTTATTTGAAATCATTTATTTCAAGTACTATTATTTCAAGATTAGTCTTATGGAAAATATATATTCTTTTGTCTGACTTGTAAAAAAATCCACAGCTTACTTTTCTCTACATCTCTGAAGTAGTTAGTTGCTGTTTTTGTGTTTCTATGTATTTGATTAAGAAACAAGAGAAACTTGAGTGTAGAATTTCAGACACTGTGCTCGTTACCCATTTCGTTAATTTGGGTAAATGCTCTCTCAGAAATGACATTAAACATATTCAAAAATCTGATTAGCTCTCAAATGGCTGTGGCTTTTTAGAAACTATGCATCCATGATGCTTCTGCTGGGGTTTTTAGTATTTTGAGGTTAATTGTTTTCCAGCATGATGCTCCAGAAGAAATATGCAATATGGTTCAGTACTTAATCATAGATTGTATGGATTCTGCACCAGTAAAGATGGTGGTTATTTCTCCAGAGATTGAAATGGCAGCATGCTAAAGCCTGATATGCACAACTTGCCACCCTTCCAAGCTGCACTGTCCTCCTCCTGCAAAAGCTCACGTGCATTTTAAGCAGTCCTAATCCTTTGTATGCCATTGTTTGACTTTGTAATTGCTCAGTGAGAAGGTAAACAACTCTATTTGGTATCAGTAGAGTTAATGAAGCTTGGTTTCCTATTAATTGTGGTCTTTGTCCTTCAGCTCCTCCTTTCTTTCCCTGTTTCAGTCCTGAATGACAGCCTCACCCAGCAAAGAAAGCTGCCTCCCCATAGCATGTACTGTATTCTCTGAGCAACCAATTGTGGAACAGAAAAGTTTTGCCTTGTTGTCTCTGAGTGTCACTCCGAGGAACTTCTGCTTATTGTAAGGACTTCTGTTTGTCTTTCAAATTTGGTTGAAATGTGGCTGTTCATTTCAGAAGTTTTTGTGGGGATCAAGAGGAGAATTTGCCTGATTGGAAGTTTGTCCTCCTTAGGAAACTGGGCTAAATGTTGCAGCAGCCAAACAGAAGTAAATGTAACAGTAGTAAAAAAAAATCCAACATGGTAGTAAATTACAGTCATTTGAAGATGCCACGTTGACTCTTGGGGAAAAGCCCAAAGGACACTTCTGGACTGTTTAGGTGCTGAGAATTTGCCTTAGCACATTACCTTGCAGGATCATGGTAATGTACTGAGGTTAGGAGTGCAAACTCGAGTATTTGCATTGTCGAGCTCACCTGGGCATCACCTCTGGCCTTTGTATGCAAGGTCTTGGAAGGGACACAGAGCAAGCTCATGCCTACACCACGGGAGTTATTCTTTCACCAGGTGTCACCTACTAATGCTCCTGCATACTTAGATAGGCTTTCCTCATTGTTTCTGTATCTTGCTCTTCATACGTAGTATGATTCTTATGAGCTTTCCTACACAGAGCAGGAATCACTCCTGACACATGCTAAATGTACTGATCGACAGGAATAATGCCCAATCTATTGCTGATTGCACAAAGAGTAGAAATCCACTAGCTATTTCCAAGAAATACTTTCTATTTATGAAATAAAATTTTGGGAGCATATATTTTATCAGAATATTGAAACATTTATAAATTGTTTCCTTAGAAAAATGTGAATCTTACTTATAAAGTGCTTTATATTTCCTCAGAGTCCATTCATGACCTTAAAATAATTAAACCATGTGCAGTACCAGCACTGGCGTTATTACTTAAGGAAAGGATTCAGTCCAGGGGAAACAAAAAAACCCCAAAACTTTACTGCTTTCCATACCTGTTGGAGTAGCAATTTTATTGTGAGTGGCAGCTACAAAGATTGGTACCACTTCCATTTAATATATCTCTTAAAGGTGTGGACCTTATGATATTACAGTTGACATTTACTCTTGTTGTTCCGAGTAATGAAAGCAGGCTAGTCCAAACTAGCCTTGTAGGTTGCCTGGTGGAAAGCTTAGTTTCATGAAACACATTTAGATCTATGGTTTATACCAGAGGACTTTCTTCTGCCCAGATTTGTTCCTTACAAGCACCTGCTGAATTGTAGATAAATCTGCCTAAGGCTGGAACACCAGTTTCATTGAAACAATCAGGGTGTTTCGCATTTCATTCTACTCCCACAACAGATCATTCATGCAGAGTTCCCCACAGAACTGCAGACTATCTTTAGATTATTTAAAACATTCATGATAGTGCATAGTCAGGGATGGTCATCTACTGCCCAGTTTGTCTTCCCTCAACACCCCTGATTTAGTGGCATCTTACATCTTGTGAGCACTTAGAATCTACATTGGGTCAGAAAATGCTAGAAAGGGGAGCAGTAGTTGCTGTTTCTTTAATACTTAAGGAGTTACATACATTTGAAAAAATGCAGCTTCATCAAAATCAGTTTTGCCTGAACTGCTAAATATATGAACTTTGGAACAATAAGAAGGGACATACGTATTTGTTCCTATAAGTGGTTGCTGGTGTTATTAACTAATGAAATACATGGTATAATAGTGAGCTTTGCCATTAATTTATAACAGCACAGTTCAGGAAGCACATTGGATTACATTTTGAACATTATTCTAATGTTAAAATATTATTTTACATGTTTTATATTATTGACCTTTGCATGAAAAAAACTGCTGTAATAACTGGGGATGTTTCTTTTAATACAGATCAATGGCTGACAAAACCTGCTATAATGGTTTCTAAATTGTTGAGTTGCTAAAAACTTGACATATCTTAAAAAAAAACCCTGGGCATGTGCTTAGGGTTTGATTCCACCAGATGACCTCAGGATGCTACTGCAGTGAGCTTAAGTTGGTCTCTGTAAAGCCGAGAATGGAGCCAGAATGAGACCCTTACAAAGGCTTTTTGAAGACACTTTTCTACACACCATCTTCATTTGCTAAGTTACATTGTAAAAAATGCCCAGAATTTATTAGTCACATACAGTTCTTCAGTAAGACAGTTTCAATTGTTTATAAATACCTTTTCATTTCCATTTATACCATATTCAGAGTGTGTCATTACAAGGAGAACTACTAGTATGGTAAGGCTATCAATAACAGCTCAGGGTCAATAGCTGATGACTGAAGAAATAACCATAACAAGCTTTAGAACAACCTAGTCAGTGTAAGAACTGGGTTTCAAAGGTGATAGCGATCCTGTAGACATCAGTTTGCCAGTCCTCAGGACTTTGAAGAGATCTCAGGGTCAGAAGTGTATGGACATGTATCATTCTCAAGGATCTTGGATTGGCCACCTGCAGCGGAGACCTCCCATATTATTTGCAAATCACAGATAAATCACTTTTTTGTTTCAGGGAACCATTTTGCAAGGAACATAACCTTGAAAGTGCAAGCCGAAAGGTGTTTTTGTCCTGAGCCAAGTGAAACAAGTACATTTCCAGTGTGTGTTTGCATGCTTACTTTTTGGGTTACTGCTCTCAGGCTACACTGCTGTAACGTAACTCCTATACCATTGCAGTTTTGACATTGTGTAGTACATAGACTGACAGAGTAAAAATGAACAGGAAATTAAAGTTCTTCGGCCCAGCATTCGTATAACTGTCCCGTAATTCACCAAAGCAATGTCACAGGGACTTGCATAAATAAATACACATGAACAGATACATAGTTGCACCAAATATTTTTACACTTTTTTTTTTCAAATTGTATTTATAAAATCTGATCCACCTATTTTTTCCCCAGCTACTTTTGAGAGAGAAGGATGACAATTTTCCATCCTATCTGTGTAGTGAGATTTTGTATTTACTCTAAGGTGAAAGATAATTTTCAGGGCCATGACACAACCAGCTGAAGCTTGAAACACTTTCAATGAGAGATATTTATTATGCCAGTAAAATGCCAATAAGTTGTAATCACTTAATGCACACCCACACGCTCACCCCCCACACACACCTAGGGAGAAACAACCAGCATGGATTTGTGAAAATCCAATGTCAAACCAATTTAACTTATTTTGAAGCAGAGCAGGAAGGTTTATGAACATGGAGAAAATAGCAAACATTATATATATTGACTTCAGTAAGGCTTTTTGCAGTGTGTCCTTATGACATATCAATAACTTGGGGTATCCTGTGGCAGAAACACAATCCAGATTAAACACTAGAACTGATTAATGGCCCATTAGTGAGTGGTCAGCATAGAAGAATCTATCATATGGGATGTGTTCCCATGGTTTTTGTCCAATCCTTGTATTTACCACCCAGGTCAGGGGATGCAAACTGCACGTGCCCAGCTTGAAGATGACACCAAACAAAGACAGGACTGTAAGCATGCTGGAGGTTCTGCGTTGAAATTAAGATTAAAATTCAAAGTGATCTTGCAAATTGAAGAACTTGTTTGAAAAAAATTACATGTTATGCGACAGCAAAAATCACCATTCCACACAGGACAGACAAAAATAACCTACATAAACATTCTTCTGCAGAAGCAGAACTGGGAGTGATAACAGGACATGCCACTATGAAGAATGGAAATGCCATGTATGTTTGTATTAAAACAGCACATCCCAAAGACTGCTCTTTTCTTTGAGTAGAACTGTTATATATCCAGTGCTCAGTAAGGCAAGAAAGCTGTGTCCAGTTTGGGACACAGTTTGAAACATACAGCTTGTTTTATTGTGGTTGGAGATAGTTCAGAGAAGACCTCTGTTTATTCTCATTTCTCTAGATCATGGCCTTTAAGGGAAGGTTAAATAAATGGGACGTGTTGAAAATAAAGAATACCAAGGAGAACATGTCTTCAAGTACACGTAAAGATACAGCAAGGAGGTAGAGAAACAGCTGTCCCCTATTTTCATGAAAAGCAGAACAAGTACTGATTGCATTAGGCTTAAGAAATTCTTTCAAACCATAGAGGTAATTAAACATGAGAGTATAACATCTGGTGAGGTTATGAATTCGTCATCATTAGAAACTTTTAAGAACCAGTTAGGCAAACATCTGTCAAAGCTGACATAGTTATAGTTGATCCTGCCTTTAGGCAGAGAAAGAACTGGATGATCTCCTGCAGCCTCTTCCAACTACATTTTAAAAATTACTATTTCTCTCTCTTTCTCTCTTTCCTTAGTATGCTTTTCCTGGCTCCTTAATCTGTCTTCTTGTGTCCAATTTTAATAAGAACAACAGGGAACAACTCAAAAAGTCATGCAGACCTCATAGAAGCTGTCCTTAATTTGGCCTTTTAATTAATTTTTACCATGTAAGACAAAAATATCACATGAACAAGCCCATGCAGTTGATTTTAATACATTACAGTTTTCTTTGGTCAACATGTCAAATGAGAAAAAATGATATTTGAGCCTATTTACAGTGTGGGTTGTAATTAGACTATTAGGGGTACAACAAACTCCCAAATTCCCAGATCCTGCTTTTAAGGTAAGAACAAAAAGAGGGAAGAGGTAAATGTTGAATAAAGGACTGGTTCTCAAGCTATGATGAGCCAAACTACAGCTTCTAGAAATAGATACTGTTGCCTCTAGGTACCTGTTGCTTCTTCCTGCCACGGTCTTTGCCTCTGTAGTGCAGGGATGAAGGAAAAACAGGCCGTAGCTGTGCAGGCAGAGTTCACAGCCCCTCACCATAACTGCAGCTGTTGCTGAGGTCAGATATTCACTGGTCTGCTCAGAGCTGGGGCTGGCAGGAGTTCTCTTATCCCAGCTGCCAACCCCACTTTGTGATGAATTTCAAAAGATGGACAGACAGAAAACCATGGCCAGCATGGAAACCAGCAATTTTCCTTCTCCTCCCGCGATCCTAGCAAAGCCAAGAGCTGTAGCATGGAGATCATCCAGCTAATGCATCTCTGGGCCCAGAGGTGGGAAATCAAGCTGACACAGCAGTCCATATAACAGGTATCAACTGAGGGCCATGACCCCATATAAACACAGTGTTCTCCCCGGTTTGTTCCTGGACCCTAAAAAAGGTCCTTTTTTCACTGTGAGAATCAGCACAAAAGGAGCTTGGCACCACACAAAATTAATCTCCAGAGCTTTTCCAATTTCTAACTCTTTATATTCATCTCTTTTTGAAGGGCAGGGCAAAGGGGATGGTCAATAAGGGTTTCTGAAGACATGCTTCACATTTTAAGGCTTTGTTGAGATTTTCAATTAAAACAGAATAAACCTTTTGGGATGAAAACAAATGTGCCTCTTAATTGGCATGACACATTGAAGAAAAATCAACACATTATGTTGCCTGCATGGCATAAGCTATTTGCTAAGTATTCCCTAGCAAGTACTGTGATGCCTTATTTTTTAACTTTCTGATATGCTGACAGCTTAGTTTTCAAATACTCATGAAGTCATTACCATTTTTACAATTCCTGGCTTAGCTTTACCAAAAAAAATTTATTTTCCAGTACATTCTCTCCTTTAAAAAGATCAAGAATAATAAAATACATATTCTTAGGCCTTTCTCTTTTCTGTGGCTACTTGGTTAAAGAATCTAATTATGACAAAATTTTTTACCAGAGCGAGGCAGGCTCGATCATCTGCATGTCAAGAATTTAATTACTGCTCCATTAATGTCTTGAGTGCCACTCTGGAGAAATCTCTTGCCATTGCTATCGATAGCAAAGAACAAGTTTTGTGCTAAATGCTGGCCCACTAGCAATTTTCATTTTCCACAGAGCTCTGGTCGTCAAGCTCCTAAGGAGGAAAACCAGGAACAGGGATGCTGCTGATACAGGAACCGAAGGAAGCTCATTCTCCTGGCCACCAGGGGGAGAAAACTGCCACTGCCATTTGTAAAGCACTCAAAATCAACTTAAAGACGCACCTATTTTCTTGCTAAGGCGTTTTGAGACTTAGGTCCATCAACTGTCTTCCTGAATTAGTTATGAGAAAACTATTCATTTTAGTTTTTTTCTAAAGTACTGTAAACCCCCCAATGTAATACAATTTTACTTAATTAACAAATATAATTTAATTATTACATGGATCATATTCTCTCCTTCTCTAAATGTTGCATATTATCTTATTTTAAAATTAATCCTATTATTTTTAATAGGACTGAGTGCAAAGTAAGATACATCTTAACATGAGTAAGTACAGAAAAATACTGCTCTAAGTGAAAGGAACAAATCTATTCAAAGTAGCTATGCAGCATGACACATACTTGCTTCTTGGCCTCAAATAAACTCTGAATAAGAATAGGAAAGGAACATAATGCATATAAACGTTGACTTGATACACAAAGAGAGTGATGTGAGTTCAAATTACTTTCAGAATAAAAGGAAAGAAGAAATGTGGGGGGGTCACATTTTGTTGGAACAACTAATAAAAATATATTTGAGATTAAATGACAATAATGTGAGTCCTTCCTGTAATACCTTTTACAGATATTGTATCTCGTGTCTCTCTTTCTGAGCAGGTTTTCAGCATGATTTCATGGAAAACATCGTTTTTTCCACGTTTACATTCATTGTGGGGAAAATAACCCACAGAAAATAGGATTTATGGCACAAAAGCAAGTTCCACGACGGAACTATTTATAATAGAGCTCAACTTTTTAAGTGGCAGCTGGTCAGATTTAAGAGTTGGGATCAATTTTTTCCCATAATTAGGACTAGAGCCGACTACACCTTGCAGTCAGGCAGACGAACTTAGAGTTAGGACCAGTTTTGGGGTGGTGTGTAGGTAGCCTCCAGTTCTACTAACCAAAAAGGCAGAAATGATGCAACAGCTAACTGTCCACTAGATGCCAGGCTTCCTTTGCGGAGCGGAGCAATCGCTCCAGTTTTCTGCACGCTTTACACCGATGGCCCCTGCGATCCCCCTCTCGCTGATACTGTGGACAGAAGCTTTAGTGTTTAGCACCAAAACCTGATCCCGTTCAGGCTGCCTCCGGATTTATATCTGTTATTTCCCTCAAATTTCCAAGAGAGGCAAAATGCTTTTCAGGAGGACTGAAAATAGGAATTGTCTGTAAGAAGAATTGGGCATTTTCCATGTCCCTCTTTTCTGTACAAGCAGAAAGCTCTCAGTGAAGAGAATGGGATGAATTTTGTGATTGACACACTCAATCTGCAAACAAACCTAGCTGAACAATGGCAAGGAAGATTGCTGACTCTGCCTCCTGTGCTCCTGTGCCGTCATCAACAGGTAGGTGACCTCCAACTTCTGGCTGTCATCAAATAGGCCAAGCAGCAGCTCAAAATATTGACTTTAAACTACATTGGGGCAATATTTGCTTTCTGACTATCTTGCTTCTGTATTTGAAAGAGGCTGCCAGAGTGCAAGCATCCCTCTGCATGGGGGGAAAGGGAGATGGTGGGCAAATAGCCCTCCTACCACCAGCAGTACCTGGGGCAGGGCACACTCCATCCCTCGTGGTGGGCCAGCCAGAGCACCAGAATGGGGCAGACTATGCTTCAGCAGGATTGCACACCCCTCCAGAAGGTCAGCAGCTGTTGACAGTGCTACCCCTGCACGCTGGCACAAATTCAGGCTTTTCTGCTGGGATTTGGGTTACCTCTAACAAAATGGCATGGCTATTGGAAGCCACACTGGCTCCAGTTTCTGAAGAGACCAAAGTTGTGTGGTGCTTGTGGTCTTACTAAATGGAGGATCTGGTGCTCTGACTCCCTTATTATTAGAATCATAGAATGATTTAGGTTGGAAAAGACTTCTAAGATCATTAAGTCCAACCATTAACCCAGTACTGCCATGTCCATCACTAAACCATGTCCACACGGCTTTTAAATACCTCCAGGGGTGGTGACTCAACCACTTCCCTTGGCAGCCTGTTCCAATACTTGATAGCCCTTTCCATTAGGAATTTCTCACTAACATCCAATCTTAGCCTCTCCTGGTACAGCTTGAGGCCATTTCCTCTTATCCTATTGCTTGTTACTTGGAACGAGAGACCAACATCCACCTCGCTACAGCCTCCTTTGAGGTAGCAATAAGGTCCCCCCGAGCATCCTTTTCTCCAGGTTAAACAACTCCAGCTACCTCAGTTGCTCTTCATAGGAGTTACTCCAGACCCTTCACCGGCTTTGTTGCCCTTCTCTGGACATGCTCCAGCACCTCAATGTCTTTCTTGTATTGAGGACCCCAAAACTGAACACAGGATTTGAGGTGTGGCCTCACCAGTGCTGAATATAGGGGGATGATTCTTTCCTTAATCCTGCTGGCCACACTATTTGTGATAAGTTAGTTCAGCTCAGTTGTCTGCTGTGAGTAGGCACCTTAATTTCAAAGAACTGCTTGCAGGAAAAAATACCTGATTTGAGTAAGGGCCTCTGGCAACTTAGAAGCTACAATAGTTATATTACCTCTTTCTAACTTACAACATTAACTGCGCAAAAATTACTACCTATATTATTTAGAAAGCCCTTTCTTGAATTCAAAATAGGATAATGGATATGAAATCATTCTGGAAACCATAACAGACTAATTAATTTGAGAAAAATCACTACTGGAAAATAATAACAAATGTTTGCTTCTGTCTAGCATAACATAATTGCTACTAACACAGTTTCATTAAAAGAAGAGAAATTTCTTTTGTTCATTCATTAAAGTCAACTTTTGTGAGTGGACCAGCTTACAAGTATTCAGTGTTCATATCCATGTTTCTTCTCCCCACTCTCAGATTTTGCCTCTGACTCTGCAGGCCCTGTGTAGCTTTATGGCATGATTTACAGAAAGCATCCTGCCTATCTCCTACAGACTCTGAACAGAGATCTAGGCACTCAAAGCTTCTGAGAAAATCCCTGAGTGTAGCAGTTCTCTCCTCACCTACCAGCTCTTCATGATAATCCTGCCATACACTACTTGCTGGAAACAATTAGGGGGGATAGAATAGGGCGCTCTGCCACTTTGCCTGTCATCGCTTCCCTGTTGAGATCGAGTTGCATAAATGTTAATGGTCCGGCCTGTCTCATGCTCGGCATTGTCGCATCCCTAAGCCCAGCAAAACTTTGGTTTTGAGTCAGAGCAATCGACATACATGAAAGGATTGCTGTGGTGTTACACTTTGTCAGCACCATAAGCTGGAGATTTATTTTAGAACTCGATTTTCCTTGTGAGTAAAAAGGAAAAATTATGAAATCGGTTACATGTATCACATACAGGAGAAAATGTTATTCTCTAAACACGTTAGAGGAACCAGTCTTTTTACAATGGGCAGATCCTCGTAGATAGAGACATTTCTTTATTCATGTAACTCAGTGAGTGGTAAATGAGCCATGCTCACAGAAGTTATTTGGGATGGAAATGAGTCTAATTAGTCTATCCAAGTTAGGAATAGCACTGTGAGGCAAGTCTGGGGAAGATGGGAGTTAGCAACAGAAACAGCAGTGGAGAAACAGAGTTATGTGCTTTCCAAAGTTAAGCAGAATATTTAGTTGAGATTTCACCTGACAGAATAAACAATAGATAAGGGACAGTTCAAGCAGGCAAACATTTCTAAGAAACTAGTTTAAAAACATTCTTATTTTAATTGCAATGCCTATAAGTACCCTACTACATATTCCTACCTTAGTTTTCAACTTCATAGTTTGTTGTACAGTAAACAGTAAAAAGCTGCTCAGTTACTTCAGAGCTTTCTCAATAGAGCAGGGGCAAATATGCTCCAAACTTAAACATACTAATAAAAGTTGGTGTCTTCTAGGGGTTAGCAAGGGCATAATAGTGATTTTAAAATTAGCTGCTAGAATATGTACATGTATTTTATGTACTGACAAATCTTTTAATCTGCAAGAATCACATCTAGTAATGAATCGCATTCTTGGAGTGAATAATTCAGCCCTTGACGCCAACCTCTGAGGGAGAATATTGTGGTCATGGTGTCTGAACAGTGTGGTAGCTATGGCTACCTATATAATTCTTAGCAATGGAAAAAAAAGTGACAATGACATTAAATTTAATCAGGTTCCCCTTTTCTGTGGTTCCCACTGGGATGAGCCACTAGTGTCTTGCCTTAAATATTCAAAGCCTTCAAAGTTTGCATGTGTTCATATACTGGGACAATATCCTGCTAATACAGAACAATGGATCTGTCATGTATTTCTCCTGTGGGT
This sequence comes from Neopelma chrysocephalum, assembly GCF_003984885.1. NCBI lineage: Eukaryota > Metazoa > Chordata > Aves > Passeriformes > Pipridae > Neopelma > Neopelma chrysocephalum. The sequence continues at coordinate 2,014,274 of NW_020898046.1, forward strand.
AGCCGTAAGTCTGAATTTAGTTAGTATAGGGTATTATGATTGCTGCTTCTTTAGTGATTGTCTTTACATTAGTCTTCACTTAGAAGGAAGAAGAGCAGTAATGAAATGTAGCAAAAATACAATGAACTTGGCTATTTTGGTTTGGAAATATGGACCAAAGGACTGTGTCTTCTTAAAAAGATTCAGCTTTATTTCCAGTCACACTTCATCTGATATGAATGAGCTGGTACTACATATCACATGGTTGAATACATTTGGGAAACATGACCTAACATATATTTAGGAAAGAGAGCTTAGAATCAAACTGGAGTAGTTAAATGCACAAATTCTTTGAATTCTCATTTGGTAAAATTCATTGATTCTTTTTGTGTTTTGTTGACAGAACTGTGAAAATGTGACTTTTATTAATGCTGACTAGTGCAGGAACTTACATTTGGATTTCTTAATCTGCAGTAAAAGTCAGCAGTGAAAAGGTTGAAACTGACTTAAATATTTGTGAGTTTTGATTTGAAGTAGATATTTTAAAACACAGTCTTGAAAACGATTTGTTTTGTTTCTTTTAAAGTGGGAAAAGAAAATAAAGGGGTATTTGTTGCTGTTAATTTGGAGACAAAAGTTTCACTGAAAGAAAATGTACCACAGTGAAAAGCTGGTGCCTGTAACTCTTTAAGTTAAACAGATTTGATGGAAAATTTTCAGCTCAGATTATATTTCTTTGAAGAGTCCCTGTGATTAGAAAATTACCAGATCTGTGATGATTTTATATTTTTTCTCTGACTTTTTGGGAGCTTAATGGTGTTTATCTCTGTTTGCATGGCATAGGAAACCCAGTCCTACTCTTAATACTTTCTCAGAGGATCAGAGCCACGATTTTAAAAGCATACCTAATAAGGTGTGCCTGCTCTCACACACATACTCATAAATGAATACTAGTAAGTAAGTGAGCACACAAGCACCTGCCATTATTTCCACATGCAAACCAAAATACTACAGAAGAGGTGACTACCTCTGCACCCCGCATTCTTACAAACTCTATTTCATTAAATAATGTGCAAATAGGACACCTATTTGTCATATTGGAACTCAAACTAAAGAATATGCCACTCTCTTCTCCAATACGCTACATCGTAAATGAAACAGGATGTCATCCACCTTTATTTATTTTTCTAGGTTATTGTACAGTTGTATATTCTACTCATAAACTTGCAGCCTGAATGCTTCTCATAGTTGTGATGTAATACATGTGCAAAAACCCCCAACTTATTTCTCTTGCCCTTTCTTTGCTTTGTTCAGAACAGAATAAGGACCCATCTTTATTTGGTTTTAGCTAATTTAACAATAAAGAGTTAGATGTATATTGTCATGTAGCAAAGGCTACATACTTTTCCTTTTATTTTTACATCTTAAATCCATTCCGTAGGGAAAAAAAGAATCCAAAATCTTGTTTGAGCCAGTGCAGTTTGTATCCTAGCTAGAAAATCAAGCTCCATAGTTTCATCAGGGGCATTAGTATCATCAGCTTCAGTCCCTGAAGCTGTAGCACACCAGGTATAATCTAATGGTAGAACTAGACATTTAATTTTAATTGAAAATTACAACATCCTTTTAGGCATAGTCTGTCCCTACAGGATCACAGAAATTCTTGCCCAAACATTAGCAAGAGTAGGACTGTCCATGTTTCCCAGACACACTCACTTTCTCTGCTTGGAGATTTTCTCCAGGTAGGATGCAAAGACTCTGGCCTTTTGTCTAAGTTTTTACAGGCTACCCCACTTAGCGTGAGCCTCTTGTTCTGAATGCAAATTTCACACCAGTGGCTTTTACACATGCACAGGCTGATGACACAGCATGTGTGCAGTAGTTACAGTTCTTCCTCAATTTAACACATGCATGAAGGTCGGACGTCTCAGGCTCCCCATGGGTGTGTGCTGCAGAGCACATGCCTCTATCTTGGATATGCCAGATAAAAATGGCAAATCTGCTCAAGACTTCTGGGTATCTTCAAGGATGAAGAGAGAAATGAAGTCAGCCTGCTTCTCTGTTCCTCCTTGCTCATTACCCAGATGTTCTTGATGATGGTTGCCCAGCCCTGCTGCATGTACACAGATTTTAGGTTGAGATCCATTCACATTTTAATCCTGTGTTTGGTCCTGTTGTATGAACATTGATTCAGGCTTTGAACAGAACTAGATAAATTTATGGTTTTCAGCATCTATAGGGCTAGAAATCCAGTTTTAATTTTAAATTTTGCTTATAATTGTCCTTCAAACAAAACCAACCTACCCCTCTCTACCACTTCAAAAGCTTTGCTTTACAGGTTGTATCACTGATATGATGCCAGGAAAAAAGGCTTAGGAGAATAATAACCCTAAACCTGTTGACACCACAAAGTGATGTCTGGTCTAATTAAGACCTAATAATGAGCTACATGTTAAGATATGGAACAATAGAACCAAGTCAGGAAAACTGGGTTTTACCCCTTGCTGAGTCAGACTTGTTAACTGGACAGTCAAGTGCAAGAGACAACATCTGCTTTGACAAAACAACTTCTGCATCTCCAAAAAAGTGACAACCAAACTTAATCTACTTAAAGAAGTGCCAGACCTTTCTCTTAAACACAGCAGTAGCAAATACATGACTAGTTGGTAGCACATTAAACAGATCAGTAAATAAAGGGCTGGGACAGTTGGTTTAAAATTACCAGGCCCCCAAAACTGGCCACAGGCCTCCGACCTCTGTGCTGCACCAGGGCTTCCCGAGGAGCTCAGAGGTGTAAGGTGAGTCCACTCAGTTTTCTGATCCAACTGAGGCCTGGGAAAAAAATCGTATTTCACATTTAATCTTGATACAAGTAGATGCGGTGTTTTCCTTTACCTGTGTATTTTATGAATATTTGGAAACATAACAGCTAGTTACTATGCCTTAAACAAATATTTTTGTTAGCATTTCCCCCTGGAATAAGTAAAGGGTGAGTTCAAAGTAAATTAATATTAATAAAACATTTCTTACCCAACCACATGGCAAATCTACAAATTGGGACACCTAGATATGATAACTCCTGCTACTCTGTATGTTCTTAGATGAACCCAAACGATAAAAAGAGTTAAACTTCCTTTGTGCATTTAGGGAAACGATGTTGCCATCCTGTGTTTTCTTTCTTGTAACACAGTAAGATCTAAGTGCAGGGCTTTTTTGTTCCCAAGTAACTGCATACTTTAAGGGATGTTTAAAGAACACACCTGTGAAAATGTTTAAACTATTTTAAAAGTATGGATAGTGGGATTCATTCTGCTATAGCGTGATACCTAAACTTAAGTTTTGATGCATGTTCTATTTCCTGTGATTATGAAGAATGCTGCAGATGGTTCACTCATCTTCATTTGACTTAAAATTACTCAGCTGACTGCTTCATTATCATAGCTTTAACTTCAAAGTCTTAAATGGGTCCAGGACTGAAATGAACATCAGTGTACATATATTTACACTCTAGAATTCGTGCATGTCTGCATAAGTATTCAGTCCCAGTATATCAGCTTCACTCCCTCCATTTTCACAAGAGGCACGAAATGTTTTAGATAAAATACCATTAAGTGCTAAAACTGGCAAACGTGAGCCCTTGAGAGGTAAAAGCAAATGAGACGTACCCACAGCGACCACTTCCAAAGCACTGTAACAGAATTTAAAATAGTCACATCATCAATAAAGCCATTTAAAGCAGAGGGAAGACTGATCATCCCAAGATTTAGTAGAAGAGCTCTGTTACAAAATAACATTACCAATGGATGATAAAAACCCCAAACAAACCAAAAGAGCCTTTCCAGTCAAGGTAGCTAACAAGAACCAAGGGATTTCTTCTTTACCACATGGTCAGAGAAGATATAGACTCAAGCAGAAATAAGGGACTGGATCCCCACCATCCCACAGGAACTGAGACACGGGATAAAATCATGTTATGTATAATAAAGATTTAAAATTATGTGGTTAATGGGCAGCAAATTAACACCCTTTTCTTTAACTGATAGTTCCTCCAGCCCTGTTGCAAAAAGCACACATGCCCCAGCTATCTTTTTGTATTTTAGATGCATCCACTTTTTCATGCAAAACTCAATTGTGCAATCCTATTTGTGTATGATTAAAATAGTGGCTGGCCAAAATTAAAAGCTCTTCCTTCAACTTTCTACATTAACCCTGGGGAAACCACCTAACTCCCTTTCTGAGGTATAAAAATACTAACTAAAAATGATGCTGTTACAAAGTAAGGCTATGCAGGCTTAATTGAGGTGTGGGTTTTATTGCTTGATTTTCTGGATCCCTGTCATAGCTCTCCAGAGAGGGAGCAATATAATAAAAAGGGTAAGCTGATATGCCCCTTTAGAATAACAGTCTCCTTAATTGCTTTATGCATCCCTTCCATGGAATCGCCTCAGGGGAGCACACCCTGTTGTCAAACAGCAGGTTCTGTAATATAGGTATTAAACGGTGATTCCAAAGTGCACCAACTTGCGTGTGCCGGGCAGAGCCCAGCTGATCATTTATCAGCTCAGCACAGGGGTGATAAGGTTATTTATCACCCTGTGGCACAGCAAACTTAGTTGTAGCTAATTCTAAAACATGTTCCTGTGAATCAGTATAATATTTATGTTATTGAGTGTTGGAGCCATGTTAAGGCTGGGCATGAGCTACAAATCCAAAGCTATGAATATCCTTCTGAGCTAATGATACTTCTGACCTGGTGCCAGGTGTGTCCCTGTTTAATATCTTATATCCCTTCAAAATGGGGAAGAACTTTCCTGGGGTGCTGGGATATTATTGTTGTCACAAACCGAAACGTACAGCGTGACATCTTTGGTGCTCTCTTCTTGGGGAGGATTTGGTGACAAGCAAATATTCTACCTTTGTCATTGTGACAAAGACTCAGTGTTCTACCCATTGCGCTAAAATAAACCAGCCAAGTTGGGACAGTTGGGTTTCAGATTCCAGGGGACAGTGAGTCTCACTTGGGAGAAACTGTTTTTTATTTCACGGGCTGAGTGACACAGACAGTATCAGCTGGAGACACATTGATTCTGTTTAGTTTTTCTGGTGTTTGTGAATTGGACTGTAAACTCTGCTTGCTTCAGAAGCCAGTCATTCTAGAGCTTGGGGGACTCCTAAGTCTTGTAGCTTCCTAAGTCTCATTAGGTACCAAAGTCCCAAGCTTGCCATTGTGATATGAGGAATTTTTAGCTGCTGTGTTTGAACTAAAATAATCTGTGAGAAATCCAGGAACACCTGAATCAGTTATGAACAATTAACACCATCACATTAATTAAGGGTCAAAGGGGGGAGATATCTACAATATGTAGCTTTAGAAGGGGTATTACAGGCTAAGGATAATTTAATACAGTTGACATGCTGCTTTATACAGTTTGAACAGACGCCACAAACTCAACAAATAATTTACAAAAGCCATCCTGCCAAATAAAAACGTCACTCTCCTTCAGGAGGGTAACTGCTGGCAAATTAAGACTCTCACACGTACTTTTCCCCAGTGTGACTCTGTGCTAAAGGCCAGGAAGCAAAACTCGTAACTTTTCTTCTCGGTGTAGTAACCGACTCGATGACTGGTGGCTGGAATACATTTGCACTGCCTATTCCTGCCTGTGACCCTGCAAGACTTAGGCAGCCCTGATGGGAGGAGTGGAGTCTGCACTGTGCTGGTGGGCAGCTGGCTGCAATCAGCAACTTCCTTGACTTTGCACTAAATGTATTTTAAAGGGAAGAAAAAAAAGGTCTACCCTCTTCATGATGGATCCTTGTGAGACTGAACACAGCATCTCTCTTTTTTTTTATTTCTCTTTAAGACTGAGAAAGTATTCCATGGGTGGTTCTTTCTGGCTTTGGGGGAAAGGCAGCTTAGAATTACAGCTTAAGATGACTTGGTCAGGATTGGTGCTTGCATGATGGCAGAAAAATCTATGCCCACTGCTCCTGGAAGCCATAAATAACATTTCCACTTTCCAGTGAAGTAAGAAGGCAGAACTGTGACTAAGTCATGAAAGAACCCTTCCTTAATTCTTGCAAACAGACATTTTGTGCCCCAGTATGTATGGCAGGTAACATTTTTGCGGCTTTCATAATTTGCTTCCTCACACCATAGTTCAGAATCAAATGTTCATACACTCCTTGTTCCTAAAAATACTTTCCTTTTTCCATATCTTATATACTTACAAGTACAAATTTAGTTGAGGAACAGGGAAAATTTTTCTTATAAGGATAAATAGAGAAAAGTAGCTTGCTAAAAAGGTGAGCTCCTAAAAAATTGCCAAGGACTCACCAAAATCCATAAGGACATTTTTTTTCTTATCTTGTAATAGCTTATTGGTTTGCAAGTACATTCATCTTTCTTCCTTTATGTCACTACACATTACTGAAAATAAGTGGGTTTTTTTCCTATGTTCAGAGTTATTATGAGCTAATTAAAATTTGCCCCATTAGAAATCTTTGACCTGTTCCTGTATTGGATTTATCCTGTAATAGAGCAGGCACCCAAGCAGTGTAGCATCTCATGTTATGCCTATCATAGCCTTTGAACCTGCAACTCTGAAAAGAAGGGCTAACATAGGAGTACAGAGAATCTGTGTCAGTCAGGTAAAATTACTGGTCCAAGGGATTTTATTTTTTGTTAAGATGCACTGATTCTTTCTGACACATCTTAATGCTGTTTGCTTTTGCATGATGTCGAGGAAATTGTTCCCAGTAAACAATAAATACTTAGTGAGCCTCCCATAGATTAGCTACTTCAGCATCTGGATGCTTGAACATTTGAAAATGGAATAGGAAAGAAGGGGCTAAGTTTTACCCCTAGCAAAATCATGCATTTCAAAAGACAGCTTGGGTCACCAAAACTGGCAAACACGGAGCCTGTAACTTTCCTGACAAATCTTCTGGAGGCTTTCAACCCTTTTACCCCTGAAAGAGTCTCCCGAACTGCGCAGATTAATGTGAGAAATCCCGCAGCTGAGTTGCTCTGTGCCTGCAAACCCCAGAGGAGCAGGGGCACCTGACTGCTGCCTGCTGCCGACGTTGATGGATGTCCCCGAGCAGCACCGGGTTCAAGTGCTGTGATTCCCGGCGCACAGACCGTGCGCTGCTCCGCTCTCAGATGCCGTATCAGGAGCTAATGTGGCGACAAGGCGCGCCAATCCCTAAGGCTCAGTGTCTGGTAGTTAGACTCATTACAATTAGTCAACTTGATATATTGTTTACAATTTACACCAAACAAGCTTGGGGCTAATTATGACTTAGCTAGTTTGTCTCTTTGATGTCAAGATCCTCTGCAGGAGGCCCAGCTACTGAACAGCAACTACGTTTAGTCTCAAGCACAGGTACAGGGAATCAACACGGCCTTCAAATTCAACTGTAGCTATGTAAAGCCCTAAGACATTAAGAATTACATTAGCACATCTGATAAACTTGCTGCAAATAGATTTATTTCTACATCCTCTTAAAACAGCTGTCCAGGAAAACAGCGATTAGGAAAAGAAACGACACAGCTGTGAATTTCAGCCATTCCTTAGTGTGTTCAATCACAGGAAGAATCACACAAAATGCAATGAGAGACTTACAAATATTCCTTCATTGCACTGAAATTTATGGTTGCTTTTCTGGTTTAAGTTGTATTATTATGAAAGCTATAGCATAAAAGATAGATGGTTTGACCCGTTCACATAGAATTCTAGGTTTACTTTACCACTGTGTTGCTAAAATAATATTGTATAGATGAAAGCTACATGATCAGACATGCCAGTGTATTTAATCTACAGTTTCAAATTGCAGAAATGAATTAGTAAAGTTTTTAAGGAAGTAACTAGATCTAGTCAGAAGCAAAAATAAGAAAGTAAAGGGTTTCCAACAGAACATAGTACTCCTTCCATCGATGAGAAGAGCGAGTCACAAAAATCCCCTTTGCCGTGGACACCACTGTCAGATCATTGACCTTGACTCTCACTCTCACCTTTGGCACTGGGTGCGTAACTCACACTAGAACAGATTACCCCATCCACATACCCACAGTGGAAAGAAATGTTATGGTAAGAAACGTCTCATATCGTATAAGCTCTCTTAAGAACTCCTAGGTCAAATCTGCAAATTTTCTATCTTGGTAGAAGCTTGGGGATTTTTACCCTAATTTTTTTCAGCTTAACATAGGAAAAAAAATGTCATACTTCTTTTAACTTGGTAGCAGTAACAAAGAAGCTGCAGCTAGGTTTCAACCAACAACTGTGGTGGTGAATCACGAGACAAAATAGCATTCCCTTTGTTCTTGCATACTTGGATGAAGTCTGCCCTGCCTCTCACAGAAGCCAAAATGTATGTCTATCCCCGCAGTAAGGAGTTGTGCTGGAGTGTGAATTTATCCACTAATTTATGGTTTACAGTTCTAACTGCACTGGGATTATAGACAACTTTTAAAAACTATAACCAGAATTCTTATTTTCACAATACCCAACCTTGCAGAATCAGTTCTGAACAAAACCAGAAAAGATCTCAGCTCTGGCCTAAAAGGTGAGAACCTCTGGGTGACAAGTGTCACCAGTGTGGGGGATGGAGAGACTGAATTCAGTGGAAAAAAGTCACATATCTCACCTTGAAAAGTTAAGTAAAAAGTAACAGTAATAACTGGGGATTTCCCAGTAAACTCTACCCTGTTCCTGAACAGTAATTTTATCAATTAGTACCTAAGTATTTGAAAAAATTGAAAGACAGGTGCAAACAAGTGTTAGAAAAAAACTCCAAATAGTCTGAATTTTACAGTATGTTCCCAGCCACTTTGGGTTTTTTTATCTTTATCTGTATTTTTCTGTAATTACAGCAAAATTTGTTTGACTACTGAGGCAAAATGAGGTTAATGGATGGCATAAATCTTGTGATCACAAAACCATTAAAATAAGAGTGGGTGATCAGACAAGATGATGCCTACAAATGCCACTTTCCTTGTCTGCCTGCAAAAAAACACTTGTGAGTAGCACTGATGGGGGAGAATCACAGGTGGAGCCTCTGTAAAAAATACCATGCCTGAACAAAATCAACCCACTTTTGCAGACCTTGTTTTCAAAAGGTACTTCAGTTGTGGATTTATCTCTTCAAGTGTTAAAAGAAGAGATATGCCCCAAACTTGCATTCTGAAATTGGATGCAAACTTCCCCCACCATTTTAGACAGACAGCCAGCTTATCCACAGATATGGGCATTAATTGCGACTTTCAGATCCACAGTTTGCATTAATCTATCTCTGCTACATGGAGAAACCTGCAAATTGTCCTAACCAGCTTCCTCACAGGACTTTAGCGCAAAAAGAAGAAGGACCTTTGTACTGAATCCCTTTGGGGTATTACACGGTGAATCAAACTCTTCACATCGACCTAACTGAAGACCTCCTGAATCCTCACATGCATATCTGAGAGGATAACTGGAGTCACAGCAGTTATATCCAATATGGAAAGAACTGTAATGGAAAATTTACTAGCTACAGATGGGATTTTCTGTTCCTTTTGAAGCTGAGGGACCATTGTGTGGCAGCTATGGCTGCTGTTATCTGCTATGTTTATTCCTCTTGAAAATCTCTGACCTCTGCATTCCCTGTGTCATAAAAAGAACAAAGCAGTGAATATTGATTAATAAAACTCTTTGACTCTACTAGCGAAGCCATTACAAGCACTGGGTATTTGTTTAAGTTGAAGAGTATGTCCTCCAAGACTCAACACCTCTAGCTTCCACTCTTTTGACCCACAGGAACCTGCTTGTCTCTCTCTCAAGTGAATAAATTCACCTAGCCAGGTGGCAAAAAAATTGTTTCCGTTCCTCCCACGATAGGAGGATAAAGATAAGGGAATGTTATAATGCCTTTATAACATGAAAACCAGTGGTGAATCTGAACCACCTGCAGGACAATGATAAATGTCCGTTTGAAGTGCAGAGATCAAGTGCTGGGAGAGCAAGGTCAGATGCTTTACGTGACATCTAATGTGACTGTCATTTCTCAGGCTCGGTAGCCGATGGAAATGTGGCGACAGGATGAACCAATCACTAAGGTACCATGTCTGGCATTTAAATAGAGTGCAGCAATTCCAGCAGTGCCAAATGATTAGAGATCTAATTGCCATTGTCTAATGAATTCCTCTGTGGTGTGGTGTGCATGTTCAAAAAAGTATTAAACTAAGTCCAGCAAGGTACTCTCACTAAAAATGAATTTTTAAAAGATTAAATTCTAGTTTTCTACTCCTAAATAGTCTCATGAATTAATAAAAGGTTTCATACAGGCATATCTATAAATAATGGATGACCATTTGGCTGTTTTATTGGGAATTACCTTTCTATATGTTCCAACATTTGGCTCTAGGGAAATACCACTCTCCGTATTAAATGCCCTTCCAAGATCATGAGAATTGTAAAATTCAATTTTTTGGTTTAAAAATCATTATCAACTTCTTTTCTTTGAAAAGTATATCACCTTATGATTGTTTCAATGTACTAGTGACAGATACTAGATATAAAGTATCTATTAAAGGAGTGGAAAATACGATTTATTGGGAGACTGAAGACCTCCCCATATTCAAGTTAAGGTGATTTGGTTATGTCCTCTGCACATCTCTGGGGGAACAGAAATTTCATGACAGATTGCTCTTCAGCTGATTTAACTCAGGCCATTACACCATCCTGTGGTGTCATATAACAAGTGTAACTTGGGTAAACTTGTCCACAAAATTAGATGCACCTTTTTAAATTGGGATAGTAGCAAACCAGTCACACAGTTCCCAGAGACTGTCATGAACTTTCTGCTCCTGCTGATGTCTAAACACAGAGCGAATTTTTATTTTCATTTTCTAGGAAGCTATGCTCTCTTTCAAAGAATTATGTACAAAATCAGGCAGTCCAGTGGGCTGTGTAATACCAAGGAATCCTGCGAGCTGCAGAGGTGTGATTCCCATCTGCTCATGTGGCATAAACCTTTCCACTTGGATTCAGTTTTTGACACTGGCCTGTGCCACCTCCCCTTACAAAAAAAAATGTTTTTCTCTAGAATCCTGATTTTGACTCGTTCCTATTCCTGAAAACTGAAAAAGTCATGGGACTAACTACAAGCCTCATAAACTGAACACCCACTACAGAGGGGTTTTATCTGCCACTGAAGTCCACTTTCTTCGTAAATGGTGAGGTCTTCTAACTCCTCTCCACGCCACTTTCTGATCTCCTCCCAAAGGTCAGATCAAAGTGAACAAATGAACAAATGTAGGCAGATAAAGTTGAATGCAAAGGGGTCTGAGCTTTTTTCAGGTCCTGTGATTGACAGCTAAGGCCTTGCACAGTGACAGTGTCACTTGAGAGACCCTACACTTTTTTTCCCAGGTTTTCTGCAGTCTCTGGTGTCACAGGGGGACAGCCCCCTGTGGTAATGCCAGGCTCCTCACTGTCAGGGGGCTAAGACCTGGACTAATTCATTGCGGTGCAGTTTAATTAAACTGCACCGGAGTTGTTTCCCTGGTAAAATAAGTGTGGGAAGAGAATGTGTGTCAAAAGAGACATGCCTCTTACTGTGTGTGCTTTATTGTTACACCACAGCTAATATATTGTGGGAATTCCCATGGAGTCAATGATAAACTATATTATCAAGCTCCATAAAATAGGCATTCTACTAGTGAGGGTTACTGTAGCCCACAATTCCATTAATCCTCCTAATTTATTATATTATAGCTGTATGTGAGGTCTCATAAATTTATTATGCCCCTTTCATCTTGATAAAAATGCTTGTTTCTCCTCTCAAATAAAAACACTTATTATTTGTTGTGTCTGTCTCTAAAAAATAAATGTATCAGCCACTTGCAAGAAAATATGATTATTGGCTGAACAATGTAAACTGCACTTGACATGTCTTCTGCCATAAAATTAAAGAATTTTATTAAATCTTGCTTTCTGAGTACAAAAACCAGTATATGAAGGCCCATTGAATTTTTATTTGCTTTTCGTTTAGAGCATTACATTCTCTTTTATATATATACCTTTACAAGGTTTTGTAATTTAAAGCCACAGAACCTGCATCTGCCAGCTTTGCCTTTTATGAAGAAGGCAATTTCTGAGACTCAGCATTACATACCTCTTGGAAATTGATATGGGTGGCAAATAAAATCATTTCCTCTTTTAGGACATTTCCCGAGTAAACTATTTGCTAGGTTATGTCGCAGTAATCTACACTGAAATACTTGATATATGCTAATATACTGTGCTAATGTACTATGTTAGGTAAGTCTATACGATGAAAATAGCAAACTTTTCCCTTGGAGCTTGTGTCCCAGAAAAGGGGTCAAAGTGGCCTTTGTGTTTCCCTGGGACTCAATGGGTGGGATAGAAAGCTTGCTTCAGCCATGGTCTACAGAGAGGAAGTCCTCTGTCATGGTTCAAAGCAAAATATGAAGATGATCTTCATTTAGTGGAGTTTCATGATGAGCAATGTCAGGTTTGACTGGGAAATATAGGAAAGACTGTGCTGATTCAGTCCAAGGGCCCTTCCAGGCCAATGTCTCTGATGGTGGCCAGAAGAAGGTGCCAGACTGAGAAAAGGGCAGAGTAAATGACACTTTCCCAGCTACTATCTGTCATGGCTTGACATGTTTCAAACCACTACAACATCTCAGACTGCTTTCAGCTCAGATTTCTTGAGTGATGTGATTTGTCTTATTTACTAATCCTCCAGGGATGTGCCTTTTGAACATTTCTTCATTCTCCTCTTGAACCCATGTAAACTCCTTTAAATTCACAACATCTTTTGCCAAGGCATTCTATGCAGTTTCTTCATCTTGGGGTGAAGAAACCATCTCCTTGCATTCATTTTAATCCTGGTCCTTCCATGATCTGAGTGCCCTAGGATTTATATTAGATGAAACAACAAACAGCACATTCCTATCCATTCTTTCCATATTGCTCCTTATTTTGTTGATCTCTGCTATCCTCCCACTGCATCCCCTCTGTTACAAGCTGAAGAGTCCAAGCCTGCTCAGTCATTCCTTGCACAGCAGCCATTCCTTACACACCTACATTTTAAGAACAGGATTTCCTCACCCTCCTGTATCTTTCTTCCTTTTTTGGATTCTACTCCTAGTTATCAAAGTAAATTACAAGCTTTGTTAGATCATAACCACCTATTAATCCAGCTCTCCTTGTAAATCAAGTGCAAGAAAATTCCTTATGTCAGCTTTATCAAGTCAATAATCCCTCTTCTTACTCCTTACAACAAGTAAGACTACCAGGTTGGCTGATATTTGTGCACTCATTACTGTGGTGGTGTTTTTTCCCTGCATAGTCAGTGTGTTGTTCTAAGATGTGCTTCTGGCATCAAAGACTTCTGTCAATAACTAGCTGAAAGAATCTCTCCATGTGACCTCAATCAGACCTTAGATTTACACTCAAATACTGTAGAGAAACAATTAATAAGCCCCTTACTGCCTGCTAGAAGCTAAGAAACTGCAGAAATGGGGGACCCTGTGTCATATAAAAGGTACCCAAAGCTAGAAGGTCTTTGTGAGGAGCCTGCAGGATCTCTGCATTAACTTGGCTCAGATTACTCCAACAGGTCCTAGGCTTTCTGCCACAGTAGTCAGGAATAAACTAAAGCTGAAGTCACCTGAAACACAGGGAGCCTGTACTCTTAGCCAGTGCTCTTTACACTGGAAATACCTACCACCCAAGGTACAGCCCAGAGCATTCACTATCAGGAAACATAGTACCAAAATGTGGTTCCAAATCCCAATTCAAAGGTTTTGGCACAGAGAAATTATGCTGAAATCCTACTTCCAATACTTGGGATAGGACAGTCTAAATGAGCCAACCAAATGTATATCTCCCCTAGGCCACATTACAACAAATGTCAAAACTAGCACATCATGTGGATATATAAATTGTGAAAAGTTGCTAGTGTTAAAAATTACTTTTAAACATAAACAAAAAGGCTGAGGGAAAAATTTGGAAATTGCGATATGATCCTAAAGGAGGAACTGGGGCAAGGATAAGGCTCAGAAATGCTCTGGGGAAAAACTTTACGGTGAAAGAGGACTCAGTGTTATCTCAAAAACCACCCAAGTTTCTCTTTCAACACAGTTTCCACTTCCAAGCTAGAAAACGTCTATTATTTCAAAAAAACATGAAACTGCTGGAAGCATCTGATTTAGTATAATTAACCACAATTCAAGAAATTAACATGAAGCAACTGGGAAGACAAAGAGTATTTTTTTCATAAAGGCATGAAAAATAAGGTATTTCCTAAGCATGCCTTTGCTGAGATCCTTGGGGAAGAAAATGATAGAGTGCAGCATCACAAGTTTGAGTAATTAGTGACAACAGAAACTGTGCTAAGAGAACAGCACCCAGTATCCATGCAGGTGCTTACCTGGTTATGGTGGGTAGGAGGTGGAAAAGGCTCCTGTTGTCCAAGACAGTTGATATGCTTTGTCACCACGGGGAAAAAAATCTTTCCCCTCAAGCTGTTTAGAATAGCCTGATGAGAGTTGCTTTCTATAAATCTTTATGAAAGCCCTCAATGTGGAACAAGCGAGTCCGAGACACTCTCATTTCCGTGCTGATCTGCACTGGAGTGTGTGTTTGGACAACACAACTAAAACTAACCACAATGGCATTTTCTTGAAAGTGACAGAAATGCGAATAAGAAGAAAGAACTTTTAGCTATTAAACCAAGAACACATTATTAGTTCAACATTTAAACTCTTCAGCCACATTTCTGTTCCTACTTCCAGAACCAGAGTGAGACTTAACTTCCACAGCTGCAATAGGCACCACAAAACAGAGAAACAGTTGTGGAAACCTGAAGTAGATCATAGGTTGGCTGTGCCGTGAAATGTGATACTCTTTGTCTGTCTATCCACTCTTATTAAAATTTCAACAAACATTGTAAAGCTAAATAAGAGTGAGATCTTAACCACAGAGCTGGTATGTCTTGGAATAGTGCTTTGTAGAGAAACTCACTGTTCAAATGGCGACATTTCACACACTCTTCCCCACCTTGACCCTTTCCTTTGTGTCAAAAGATGGTCTTTGTTCTTCAAATAAATACATCACTTGTGATGATTTTATTGTGCCAAGATGTTTTCTCAGTTAAGGACATCCTCCTCCAGTGTTAGGTATGGATTTCCACAGGCCAGCAGATTGTTTCCTACCTAAAGATGCCTGTTTTTTCAAATGCACATATCCACATATCCACATCCTGCTTGTAATTACAAAAAAAAGAAAAAAATCACTGTGAGCTACCAATATGAGATAGTTTCTCATTCTGAATTGCAGAAATTGCTCCTTTAACACTGAACAGTGTTCAAAAGCTGTTCCTTACACTGCAATCTTAAATTTGCAGTCCTATTTTCAGTATTTCACTTAGTCATATTTAGCAGCCAGGTGGTGAAAACAATAGGAGTCTTTAAACCTCTGTACCAGTGGTATCCTCAAACACGAGCAACTTTGTTCTATACCACATTAAAGTGATCCACTTCATATCAGGAAACTAATCCCTCAGAATTACCAACACAAAAAGTGTGCTTCAAAATCAGTTTAGTGCAATGATTGTTACATACAGCCACAGTTTATGACTATCACCTTAACCGACTTTAAAGCAGTACGTATTCGCCATTCAGTTGGAGGACATGCCACTGTTTTCACAGAGAATACTTACTGCCTTTTTTTTCTTTTCCTTTTTAAACTACATGAAATTTAATTTGATATTTTGACTAGCCAAAACCCAGTACTTGAAACAGATTGAACCCGAATATGACATTTTATCCCATTTATGCTTTTAGCAGTATGCTAATAAAATTGAGTAACACTTGCTGATATTAATGGACATTGCCTGATTTGGGTGTGATTTGCATTGCTCAAATATTTCGAGATACCTGTGTGACTGCTGCCATCACTGTATAGTGGCAGAGGAAATGGTCTTCACACAAGTTGAGGCTTTGCATTTTTCTGCTTTAGTATATGAATGTAGAAAATCCTGTAGAAAATACCTGGCTTAATTTTAAAGCTGAGCTGCACAGGTTGGAGGAGCGTATACACACTAGCCTGCCTTGGCTAACTTCTGCCACTGACAGAGTAAGTAACACTCCATTAGTCACAGGAAGAGGAGATATGCTCAGGAGAGAGCTTAGTGTGCACATAATCCAGTGCAAAAATAGGAATCAGATTCACACCAACAATATTTTGGTACCAACTACCATTAATTGCAATAGAGGTGAGGCACTGAGGTAGTACATAGATGTGGGTATCAATATTACTGTATTACAATAAGATTAATGAATATGCGAAGACATCAGCAAAACCACTGTAGGACAGTTTTCTAGAGGTCTAACTTAACAGGATAGGCTAGAGGGAGACTAGGACCACGTAGAGACTGAAGCTTTGTTTTCTCAGGAAGGCAGAAACAAAATTTGGTAGGATTTATCATGTACAGCTAGAAAACCACAGTTAATGATTTTCACATAGGTCAAAAAGAGAGCACAACCCCCCTCCCCCCCCATTTTTCACCAGTGTTTAACTCAGCTCACTAAAACCTGTACATTATTTTGCTTATCAGAACAGGTCCTATTATTCGTTAAATAACTTTGGAAAATACATGGCATTCCGTTTTGTAAGCCCCCCTAACTCTGTAGACTCATTGGACCCAAACTGAAATTAGGGGGAAAAAAAAGATTAATAAGATGTTCAGAGAATTAATCCATTCTTATCAGTAGGATGATTTGCTAAAATTGGAATTAACCTGCCATACGAGACAATTTTCCTTAAACTGTAGTGGACAAGTATGAATCCATCACAGTCTGTGCATCCTATCTTATTGAAACATTGAGAAACTAAAACATCTGCACATCTTGTCCAGGAACAGAAATGCACCAACAAACTAATGAAGTTACCTCCAGCCCAGACAGCAATCTAAATCTCAAAGCTCACCTCATATACAAATGTTGGAAGAACTGATTTGAATCACGACCAGAAGGTTGACAGTGGAAGACACTGGGAGAAAAGTGAATGCTAACAAAGAGAACATTTCAGAGAAACAAGCAAGGTTTCTTGTCCTGGAAAGTAAAACTTCTGTTCTGAGTCTTTCATTTGGCTAAGCTCAGATGTAGCATGAAGGGGTGAGAAGGGATTAATGCAGGTTAATTGTACAACTTTTATATTGCTTTCTATTTGAAGTCCAGAAATTTAGTTGTGAAAAAAGATCGGAGGTTTACCTGACTTGGCAAGGAAATAGGGATTCAGGGCAGAGAGGTGTGCGGGCAGGGAAAGGGTCCAAATGTGAACTTCTCTGACAAAGCTGAGAAACAGTGGGTTCATACAAGGTTCCTCCATGTTGATTGGCAGTAGTCCTGAATTGACAGCGTGTAGTGAGGCTTGAATTTAAAATAGACTTCAATGACAGCAATTGGAAGAGGTTGTTCAATCTTAAAACAAAACAAAAATAAAGCCATTACTCTCTTTTATCTGCAGGAAAGTTCAGGGGAAAAAAAGTCATGAGAAAGCTATACAGTTGGTCAAGGTGAGGATGAAATAGAAACACAGGACACAGTTTCACAATCTGAGGGGGGACTTTGTTGTACTTTGGTATTTTGCAGTACTGCTGTAGCTTGGAAGTACTATTGTCATAGTTTAAACCTAGTGAACAGGTGAAGAAAATTTTGCCTTCCATTACTATGATGTGTTGACCTTGGATGGCTGACAGATACCCACCCAGCCACTCTCTAACTCCCCCTCCTCAACAGGACAGGGGGCAAAAATAAGATGGAAAATTTCATAGGTTGAGATAAAGACAATGAGATCTCTTGCCAGTTACCATCATGGGTAAATCAGAAGTGATTTGGGGAAAATTAATTCGATTTACTGCCAGTTAAAATAGAACTTGGATGGTAAGAAACAAAGATGAAATTCAACACCACCTTATCTTCTCTTCATTTTCCCCAGCTCAACTTCACATCTTCATTCCTGACACCTCTACCTCCCCAGCTCTTCTCCCTAAACAGCAGAGGTGGAAAGATTTGGGCAACTGTAGTCCGTTGATGGCGAGCCTTCTCTTCTGCTCCTTCCTCCGTTCACTTTTCCCCTGTTCCAGTGTGGGTTCTCCGTGGGCCACAGTCCTGCAGGATAAACCTGCTCCAGCATGAGCCCTCCATGGGCTGCAGGGGGATCTCTGCTCCAGTGACTGCAGCACTGCCTCCTGCTCTATCTTTCACCATAATGCTTTCAGGGCTTCTTCTTACACTTTTTCCTCACTTTGCCCTTTCTTAGATACATTTTCCCAGAAGCACAGCTGTACCCTGCAGTAGGTCCATTGGAGCTGGCTGGTAATACCTGTCTCCAGCATGGGTCAGCCTCTGGCCTCACCCCACAGAGGCCACCCCTGCAGCCGCCCACTGCCAGTGCCTGGGCACCTGTGCCCAATACTGTTCTGCCCAATACTGTTACTCATGAAATTTCACTGTCAAGGCCATAATTATAACTTAAAAGTAAACCAAACCAAAAAAAAAGAAAGCCCACCAAAACCAGCAACACCAAAACAACACAAAAATACTGCAAACAACATTTAAAGAGGGCATATGACAAGGGACAGAAATCCGGATATATATGTGATATGTAACAAACAACAATTAAAAATTATCATATGCCAAGGGACTAAAATTCATACGTATGTGATCTCCCTCCAGCACCTCCTGCTTTTCCCACGTGTGACTGCTTACACTCCAAATTCCTCCTAATAACCTTAAAAGGGATATGTTAACACATTTGCCATTGATATGGCAAAACAATTAAAAATTATACTGCAGGTGACAATCCTGCCTCTTGGCATTCAAGGAGACCTCTCCCAAAGGCTTTTTAAAGGTTCCCGGTGAACCACAGTCTCAGTGTGGGAAAGAAGGACTCCCTGCTAATGATCTCTGTGCTTGCCCTCAGGCAGGATCCATTCCCATACTAGCTGCAAGCACAGCCTGCTCTGCAATAACCCCAAATTCGAACACGCCTAACACAACCCAAGTCCCACTAGACATAAATTTTACTTTCACATCTCCAGCCTGCCGCCGGGGCTGGTAGGAGCCTTGTGTCTACACTGAGGATGTGCTTCCAGGGGGTGGTGACAGCTCTCAGAAGAAAGCAGTGACTGAAAGGGGAACATGTCAGGGGGCCCTGTCTGACATGGACCTTAACAGCATGGGAGAGGTTGCAGGGACGGCGGAGGGAGTCAGCACAGCCTGGCAGGGGATGGGGCAGTCAGCATTAATTCTCACCCTTAGACAGAGCCTTCTACCAGCAGCTCAAAAAGGAAAACCAGAATCAAAAAAAAAGTTTGCTTTTAAATCATAAGGGAAGTTTCAAGGTGTTAAAAAAAAAAATTGTCCACCATAAATAATGTGAATTACAATAAAGCAACATTTAAAATGGACTAAAGGTAATAGACATTTCTGATCGAAACAAAAATTGTTTACCTCAAACTGCTCACGCACAAACTAGTATTTTTTGATGTCGAGTTCACCTTCTGCCTTGTCTGTTTATGCATTTTATTGATTTGTTTGAAACTCTGGTTGGGGACTGTTGGGAATTTGGACTAAAGCAGTGCATTGTAGAGACCGGAAAGACAGTGTGTATGAAATAACTGAGTGCGCCTTTTAAAACCTCAGGAACTGTCTAAGAAATAACATGAACATTTTCAAAGATAAGTTTTCCATTTCCATAACTAAGAAATGCAAATTAAAATCAGAGAGTGCAGGCAGTGTATAGTTAAAAGCTGAGGCTCAGCTTTTATGCGTGGATTAACTTCAGCAGTTGTGATTGATTACCCAAGTCAGAGAGCAGTTTTGCTTCTGCTGTGAGCTAGCTTCATCACTTACAGAATTCATCTTTGCTTAAGTGAGAAAAATGCCAGTTCACAGGTAAGAGTTGAACCAACCCATACACACTCTGGAAAGAAAACAGGCAGTGAATGTGTGGGCAATGTCAGCTTTCAGACAGGAGGACTTGAATTCCCAGGATTTTGCATTACTCTGCCTGGTGTCACAGACAGAGCAGTCTGGTGGAGCAGTGGCTACAGAGATACACACTCCCACATTTGTCCCACAGACACACTTATCAGTCCAGCCTTGAATGGAGAAGTCTGAGTGCTATTCCTTTGTTCTTATTTTGCTGGGTTTGCTTTGGGGAAAAATAGCAATGCAGATCTAACATTCCAAGATAAAAACTATAGTACAAAACAGTAAATAAGGGCTGATGGTTTTCTCTGATTTGGTCTGAGAAAAAGGGGAGCTGGCAGTCATTTGAAATAGTAATATCTTTCAGAGATGCTCTTTAAGAGTATTATTATGAATTGACCTCTAATGACTAGTGAAGAACATTAAATGTAGGACTTATTCATCTTTAAAGAGTTCTTTAACTGTAGTAGCATAAATGTCAGTAAGTTTTAAGGTCAGCATATATTAGAAATATGCATTTATTATATCACAAAGTTCAATCGGAACTCAACAAGTTTGCCATGAAGCAAAACCACCAGTATTTTTAATGCAAATTTTTTTAAAATTAATTCTAAAACAGCTTCTAAAACACATATCTCACTTTTTTCATATGTGTAATCAAGCAGTGAACATCTTTATTAAGTGCAGGACACAGTCTTAATAGGGAAACACTCTAAGCTAAACTGAATAAAACCCACATTAAAGCATATTTCAGAGACATACTGAAAGTATAGATCTGCCACATGCAGAAAGCCAAACTGAGTCCCAGTATAACCAGACTGTAAGATCTGTGAACACTGCCAAGATAATATCTTAAGGCTGTTAGGGAATAAAGCATATCACCTATCAGCTATCATCTGTGGCCAGCACCTGGAGTAAACCAAAACAGCTCTGCAAGGGGCTTCATGAAAGCCTCCTCTGCCATAACACAGGGCAGGTGGCAGGAGAAGTTGCACAGCAGCCTGGAAATCTGTCTGGAAAAGAAGCAATTAAGAATAAGAAGCAGCTGTCAGTCACTGACTGTGCCATCAGGTCTTTCCTGAGCATGCCTTAGGGCTGTACATGTCATATCGAGTATACCCAAATGTTTTGCTTGGCTACAGCCTTTTAGGAACAGAAATTCAACTAGGACAAAATCAGAGTCCATCCTGCATGAACAGGTATGGAAATACTGTCTCACAAGGGCCATTCTCAGAAGTTATAACATGTGGATTCACATAAACACGATCCTTCATTGAAAAGGAGCTAACATACTTGCCAGCACAGACTATCTTGAGAAGGGAAGAGCTAAGAGGAGAAAGTTCTTCCACGAAGAGGCTTACTCAGTCAAAAACCAAGTCAAACCAACCAACCAACCAACCAAAAAACCAGATTCACCAATCTAGCCATTTTCCAGACAGTTCCTATTGCAAGCCAAAATATAAGTGAATTTTTTAAAATGTTACCAGAAAGAATTACAGGAGTGGTAATTCTGAGGATTTGGGCTCCGCAGATGTACCCTTCTTTCAGAGAAGTAAGGGAAGGGCTATTGGTGCTGTGGCAAAACTCGGTACAGGTAACTCCATGCTGACTACTGAATTTGTCCGTGCAGTGTCAGCTGGACCTCTATGACTACAAGAGATCACAGTCCCTTTTACAGGCAGCTCCGGGAAAGATCTGTCTGAATAAGTCTTGCAGGCAGAGTTTGTGATGCTCTATGAGGTCTTTCAGGTTCTCTAGCACATATATTGCAACTGCAGAGCAGGTATTGTTAAAAGACAGTTATTTAGCAATGTGTAATGTAGTATCGCTTATTTTCCTTATAGATCACTTAGACTATAAAATAGAACTTTAGGCAAAAAGTATTATTTGCTATTAATTTCTAGCTCAGTAGATGAGAAATATTTGTGGTACAAAGTGAATGTGGACCCCTGTCAAAGTGCAGTATTTTCTCCTGTCTGTTTAAAGATATCAGAGAGGAAAGTGCAAAGGAGCAATGCCCCTAAGGAAAGCTAGATAAACTCTGCTCACATTGAAAAGAGCCTGGAATATAACATGGTACCAGCTCTCTGAGCCAATCTTTGTGTGAGGAAATAAATGTTAAGGCTTGAAATGGGAAACTGAAAGGGGTCACTCTGCTTTTATTTTGCTTTTCCTTCATGTCAAACCAGCGGGTTGTGTGTTATACTCCTCACGGGTCACTGATAGCCTATCACAAAGCCTCTCTGTTTGGATACCATCCCCGAAACCTCACCAGCCAGCAGAGCAGAAACACTAAGGTAGAGCTACCGTCCAAAAAGCTTCCCAGCACAATAGCTGCTGCTGTCATGGTAGGACAATAAAGTAGATTTTATGCTGGTATATTTTTCTCATCATATGCATGACAGAAAGTCTAATGGGCCTTGCTAGTTTCTTAGTGGCTTTTAAGGCCCTATAAAATAGCCCACTATCAGTTTGATCTGTGTTCTCAAGATGTCTGCCTGAACATCAGAGAGCTCCAGCAGGAGCTATGTTTTTATTCCCCCAACCTTCATGGAAGAGATAAGATAATTAGCTGAGAAATTAGAGAGGGAAACTATTAGCATCGTAGAAGTGAAAATGAAAACACTATGAGAATTTATAGATGGGGAAGACCTACCCAACCTACTGCTCTCTAAGGTCTGGAGGGGTTTTGTTAACATACCTTTTATTTTCCAGGGGAAAGCAGTTCCTGCCAACAGTCATGATAAGCTAGGAAATTTTTAACATTGATGGAGAATGTTTAATATTTATCCTTCAATAGTCTACTTGCAGTTGGACCTCCAGCTTTATGGAGTTTAAAAAAGAGCCTATTTCTAGAGGACAAAAAGGATGAGCTTCAAAATTATTGGTGACAGAAGCTACAGAGATTTGGATAAACAAGCAGAAGGGGAGATGCTTCTCTTCTGATCAATACGTTGCATCTGGCCACAGAAGTCACACCCCTCTCCCTTCTTTCTCAGCAGTGTAGGACTGTGCTATGTCAATTTACTTGGTGCCATCTCCTTTTGTGGGTCTGGTACATCCTCATCATTACCCTGGATTCATTGTTATCCTTGATTCGTTATTTTTCCTCTCTCTCAGTCTTGGTTATACTGGGATGACCAACTGCAGCTGAGCCCATAGAAACAGTACTTCAGCAATAGAAGGCAGACGGATTGCATGATCTTTTTGCACCATAACTTACAAACTTCATTCTTAGAAGACAAAGAGATTGATTTCTTCTGTTTCTGATCACTCATTATTCAAAAGATGCAACTCTGAATATATCTTCTGCACAAACACACACAGCTCTTGACCCAGATTCTGCCAGACTCCTTTGCAGTTAGGGATACCCTCCTTTGCAGAAATTTCCCACAGATGGAGCAAAGCTTTCCATGAAGTAAACCTCATATAATTTGGACACTTTTAGCAGAGTAAGAATGGTAGTCTGAACAATGCTGAAGTTTCACAGACAGCAAAAACTTGTCTATGAAAGAACTCACATGAAACTTCAGACTTTGAAAACTCTCAGGTTCAGGTTAATGTCCACAGATTATTTCCATAACTGACATTTGTCCTATCTGAAATAAAGGCTGCAGAAAATATTACACTGGGGTGGCATTTATAGTGCAGCAGCTTATATTTGGACCTTAAAGACTGATGGCAAAATACAGCTCTACCCTGCAAGCAAGTGCATCAAGATGATGACATTTTGCAGATAAAGTACAGTCACATGGGTTTAGATGATACAAATTAGAGAAAAATTAGACCAATGAAATTTTTGTCTTATCTTAAAAAACCACACAATTTTAAGTTACATAGCCCCCATATTAAAAAAATAGGCAAAACGTGTACAGAATTAGGGAATGTCCACCAGCTACTTCACACAAACTAATCATACTTTTAGAAAGTCAGCTGCAACATTTTAACTTCTTCCCTGAGAGAGATGAAAATATCCTTGACTCTAAACACTGCAGAAATCAAGCTTGGTGGTAAAAAGGAACTGAGAGACAGGAGCAGACCTCATCCACCTAAAGTCATTTCTCTCAGAAATTTTGTTCCTAGCTCTGACCACAGTTCTTTCTGACTGAGGAGATCAGCTTTCCTGTCACATTTCCTGACACATCTCTTTCCTCAATTACTTTCCAGAAAGCTCCAGACTTCTAAGGGAGGTAGTACTGCAGGACCTGCTCCAGACTGCCCTAACAGCACTTCTTCAAAACTATTCTTATGTTCCCTTCTTGCTGCTGGAGCAGTTCTCTTTGTTTCTCTTCCCTGTCTCACAGCAGATGCATTCCCATAAGTAGATAAGTACCAAACTCATTCCCTTAATGGAATTTCAGAGAACTACACTTCTGAATAACTTCTTTTTTCCCCAGTTTCTTTTCAGGAAACTTCCATACAATAAAATGAATGCAACAATCAATGCTGTGTCCCTTTCCACTTAATGTTCCTTTCAATACCTTCCCTTAGATATGCCAAGCTTCCTCGGTGCCAGTTCCTGGAGTTCCTCTTACCTTCATATGGTCCCACAAATGCAAGTGACTATCAAGGGAGAAACTCCAGGAGCCAGCTGACAGAGGGAAAGACACTGTTTTGCTGCCATGGCGAATTTGACCATAGGGTACCCACATACGCACATACCCACACCACCTCTGCTTCAGGTTGAATGCATGTACAGCCACCCTAACTCTGTCACTGTGCACAAGACTACTCAGCTCAGGGAGGTAATTACACATCCATTTTGCAGCTACATGATGGGAACTTCCTATGTTACTGTATACAACAAACCCCTGCAGCAACTGCCAGGGCTCTCCCTGTAGTGCCATGAAACAGGGCACAGGCAGAGACCCAGGGAAGTGGAGAGACAACTCAGTTTATCCGAGGTCAGAAGGGATGAGTATGCATCACAGGCGGTTTTTCCTGTATATTACAGCAGTACCTGGCTCTTTCACAGACATCTGGGAACAACCTGACTTCTTGCACTTCCCACCCCTCTCCTATGCACTGCAGTGTAAAGATACGGGTTTATGTGGCCCAATGTCCTACAATAGTCCCTTTGAAGAACATGGAAAAAAGTAGAAGTTAATAAAACTCTCTCAATACCCTTTGAAAAGACAGAAAGTTTTTCAGCAACTATTAAGGAAATGTTTCTTCTGTTGATTAATACTTGCACTAAACACATATACATTTACATAAACATTTTGTATATTTACTATTAGTTTTGAGAGACATGATACACGTCACTGAGGTCAATAACATTTTAATTCTAAAGAATTTCTTTTTTTTCCCCAAAGCCACCTGGGAATGGTTAAAACAGGATATAGGGCTTTTATTCCTGCCTGCCTTCATGAAGTGAGCTCCATTCTCTGCTGTACACATGATAGTTGCTATGCATACAGATAGAGCCTTAACAATGCTATTCTGACATTTAAGTATTTCACGCTCTGTGCAGGACAGCCTGTTTGTATTTTTAAACTTAGTTCTTGGGCCAAATGCAAAGAGGCTACTGTGTGACTCTCAGCTTATCTTCTGTGCTCCCATCTGAGAAGTTAATGCTTGGGTGTGTCAGGTATCACCTGGGGATTTAAGCAAGAGGCTTTTTGCAGTTAACCCAATCCCGTGACCTGCTCTGAATTACCTTTGATTTGAAGGCAGTTTCGTTAAGTACCAAACTGCCCCTTCCATTAATTGGAATCAAATTCTCCTGAAATGTGGGCACACAATAATTCCTATTTTACCTCCTTAAATAGCTCTACACATACTCTGTTACACCTTAAAGCAAAGGTACTGGTGAGACACAGTTGGAGAAGATTGTTTTGTTGTGTTCACCTTCTTGAATCTGGTTTTCTTTGCTGAATGTTTTCAAAGTATCAGAATCTAGTTATCTATACTACAGTTGTCTATGTGGAGATTAGTGCCTCCTTGGTAATAGTGCTTTCTCGTCATTATAGAAATAGTTTATTCATCACTGGTTTGTCTTTTACTTATACTATGATCCAACTCAGTTTTGTTCATTTTTCAGCATCTGGAAAAACAGGGTAACAGGCATTAGCTTTGCCTCATTTCTCCTCACTAGGGATTGAAAAGTTGATATCCAACTTGTGTGCAAAGTATGGTGGCATGCCTGGTTTGCAGGTTGAATAAAATCTGATATATTAGATTATACAGTCCTCAGTCAAGAGCTCCAGTAGGTTCTTGTACTGATGCCACAAAGGAACTGAACAGGTAATAAAGGAAGAGTATCTTTAAAGAAAATTGTACTGAATGGCATAGGTAGTGGCTAAGTTATCAGCTGGGGTTTAGACTCAGGAAGAGAGATCTGGGGAATTTTTCTGAAAGGATTACTGGTCCAGTGACACTGCCAGATGGGTGTGTTATCCCACCCTCGGTTGTTCCACACTGTCCCTGTGTTAACACACAGGCAACTGTGGCTGCACTGACTTGACTTGTGCAATGCCCTACAGCATCCATGGGATCGACTATCCTGGTGGGTCCCTTCCAACACAGCATATTCTGTGATTCTGTGACTCTGCTACTACAGCTAGGATCTGCTTCTCTTGCAAGTCAGATTATTCCATTGCTCTGTGCCAGTGCCTCTTTATCTCTTGCCACAAACCATTGCATTGTGCAGAACAGGCAGCTAGAGGACGATTTAAGAAGTTGTGCTTCAGAAAACAGACATATTTGATGCAAGTGGCAGTTACTTTCAACAGTTTGCCAAGTTATAACTGTTTTATAAATCTGTACTTATGACAAAAATAAATAGCAACTGAAAAAGGAGCATCAACCGGAATTGTGCCTTGAAAGCTGGTGTGCTTCTGGAGTCTCCATCCTTCGCTGTACCTGCTGATTTTGTCCCTTTCAGAGACATGTAGCATATATGCCATCTCTTTCTTCTGCAGGCTGACTTGCCCACTTAGGGAACAGTGTGTATGATAGCTATCCCATGTCTTACTTCCACAACTGATGCCGAGACAGAGGCTTCACAACAGAATCCCTTATGTTGACCTGGGGGACACATGGACATGTGTGCATACAGCAATTGTTATTATTTTGCCACTCTAATCATTCCTTGAGGACCAGTGCCTTGTGCTTACTGTCCCCTAGGTTTTTAAAAGCAGCCAGATTACTGGTTATGTTTAAGATACACATTGAATACAACTTCTGATAATTGAACAACACCTCTTGAAAATCCTGCTAGGAATTGTCCCCAGGGTATTTCCTTTGGGAGAACCTAACTCAGTTTTGATGATTTAAAGGTTCTGCCTAGTTCTTTTAAATATTCCTTTGACGTTGTATTGCTCTGCTTGTAATAGATTGTTATTGCCCTATATTGAGTTTGCAGAGTGAAGGTAAATCTTTTGTGATGTGATTGTGCTACCCCAAACTCAATATTGTTCAGAGGTCCTTTATAACTCTCTGGTTTCACTGCAACAAGCGGGACAAATTTTCATTTTTACTCTTTTAGATTTTTATTCTCTGTTCTGAAACTCTAAGGGACTATATTTACAGGCAATGTCTAGTGCACTTATCATGAACTGAGAACTCAAATGCCATGGTGGGAGTACGATTATTCCCCCACCCTGATTTACCATATACTTAGGAGAGAGAAGGCAAGAGAGACCATGTGTGAGTTCTGGTATCCTACAATAGTCTGGGTGCATTCCTCCCATTGTGGGGTTCCATTTCCGAAGGCTTGAGGTGGATAGGGAAGGGGTTACTCCAGCTCCAGGGGTTTCTTCAGGGTCCTGGACGCATGGAGGGGTTAGGTGCTCACCCCTCCCCCCACCCACGAGCTCCCATGGCAGCCACAGACAGACAGCACACGGGACTTGGAGAGGAGGCGAGAGAGAGAGAGTTTATTGATGAGGCAGTTACATATATAGGTCTTGGAGGATTCACAGAGAGACCAATTACGGGGTCACGGGGCTTACAGGACACCCAATCGCAGGAAGGGGTTAAAGGTCCAATGAGAAGACTTCTTGATATCTTCTCAGGACATTCCTGAGACAGAGATAAGAACTGGCCATGGGGGATTTTGGGAAGAAGAAAGCACGAGCTAGCACAGGGACCACAAAAAGCCATTTTGAAACACACTCAAACCACAGCTTCCCATACAAGGTAGATTCACCGCTACACAATAGTATTCCTAATAGTGTACAAACCAAAAGGGCTTCCAGTTCTGGTATCAAGTATATCATGGCAGCTCTTGCTTTAAAAATACACAGTGTATACATTTTCATATAACATCACCAGCCTACTTCCCTATGTTGGTACTATAGGTATGGGAACTGGCTACACACCACAAAAGCCTTGTAATGGTAATCAGTACACCAATAATCAGCAATCAGCAATCAAGTAATCAGCCATCAGTACACTATACAATATATAGCTATGCTTTTTCTGTACTGGATCTATACATGCAAATGAATACAGAAACACACATACAGTGGAAAATTTGCTTAGTTTTATGTCTGCCCAAATGTTTTCTTTGAGGGCCCTTCCTAGATGGATGAGTGGAATTTTGCAAGCATGATGTCAGGTCCAGGCACATGATACACGTCAGGAAACCTTTCCTGTTTGATGTTATGGACCCAAAATGTTCTGAAAGCATTCACAACCTCTGAGTGCACAAGTCTCTGGCACAGGTCTTGACTATCTTCCTAGGTTGCATGCACAGAGCCAGCAAGAGTAACTCCCCAGCTCCTGACTCAGATTGCCAAGAACTGTCTGGGTCAGAGAGCAGCCCTAAGACCAATTTTGAAGTAGTCTTTGCAATTGCATTTCAACAAGTGTGTATGACGATCCCACTTCAAGGGCACCATCCCTATGCTTGCTGTTGTTCATCACACACCTTGTGTCTAGAAGTCTCCCTTGCTTCCTGATTTCCTCATAGAGGTTTAAATAAAACCAAGCAAAACATTAGAGACAGATCACATTTCTTAAATGAGTCAATTGACATCAAATTTCCTCTTATTTCTTTTCAGAATATTTGGTAATGACAGTGAATGTAGAATGGGGTTTTAAAATTTTGTCAGGGAATTAGTGTATTTTTGCATGAGAATATTTTCATTTCATATTCTGCCAACTAGTTTCCTAGACAAAAAAAATAAATTAAAAACAATTCTTAGCTTACAGAGGGATCATTTTAGACATCAACTGTCCCCAAGGTCTTTCTGTTTCCCTAAATGCTTTGACTCCTTTTAATGCGCAGGTTTAATTTGGAAAGCCATGCAGACTGCAGAGAGTGTTTCTTACGAGGAAAAAAGGAGCATTCTCTTTTTCTCATCATTGTATTAGCAAAAAATATCTGTACTGCCTAAGGCTATTTAAGAGAGAGACTCAACATTTATACTGGTTAATAAAGCAAAGAAAGAAAATAGTTTGTTGCTATTGTATAGCTCTTCTTGTTTCATTTCAGTTTTTATTTGGGGAGTCTTTTTTTTTGTGTGTGCACATACTTTTGGGGAGGTAGGATTTCATTAGAAATGCTAAAGAAAACCAATCTTAATTAGTCTGAAACACATCAGTAAACCCAAGCTTGCTGGCTCAGAGTCGTGTAGTGTGAAAGGCCGATACACTAGGGTCAGTCATGGTGAGTTAGTGGTTTAGCAAGACTCTCATGAGTCTACCTCTCAAAACTATAAGCAGTCAGCAAGACAAAATAGCCTTGATCAGCATTCAAAGTCATGCCTCTCTGGACAGGATGGTTAGCTACAGTTTTCTGCCTACTAATGTTGCAATTATTCGTGGTTCCCTTTGTATCCTGGGTCTCTTATTCTAAAATGTTTGGCTCAAACCCTTTTCCCAGGTGAGTGCGCTTTGACTTTCTCTAAGTTAAAGGTCCTTTGTGAGATGTGGCTTTGACTCAGAGAACACGATCTGCAACCATTTTATAAGACACTTTGGGCTAAAATCAATTTCCAACATTCAGGCAGACACCCCATGGAGTATAGACAGTGCCTGCCAGGCCAAGAGATGTACCTGCAGTGTACCAAAAACCTTGGAGTGAACTAAGCTGAATTTCATTGAGACACTCAAAACCTTTAGAGCACAACAAAAAAGTTGTTGATTGTTTTTTGTTGTTCTTTTTTTTCTCTCTCTCTTTTTTTTTTTACATGCTCAGCTGAAAAACTGAGATTTTGGACTTGTTGGGAAACTTTTAGGAGAATAGAAAATGACATTCATCAGGAAACGAAGAAGCCTTGGACAGGGAAATCCCACGCTGGATGCAGTGAGGGTGTCTGATTTGGCACTGTCCCCCAGAAGTTACAGAAGGGGATATTGTCCTCACTCAGACCAGTAACTTGGCCAGATTCAGTCCATTTCAAACACTGGGATTCCATTCCAGCAAGAACAAGCTGCTTAAAAGTATCTTGAGGGTATATTTTCTCATTTGGTGACTTTCCTGTGGTCACAAAACTGAAGGTGTCTTAGGAAGGAGGATTAAAAGAGAGATTGCCAGACATTCACATGAATTTTGGAGCAGAGGCTTGAAAACAGAAGTTTCAAAGCTGTTCTCAAAAATTCTAGGTTCTGCAACCATGTGAACTGAGAGAAGTGCCTGATATCAAATAAAAATATATCAACATTGCGAGACACGGAGCAGCACTGCAAAGCATTGGCAGCTGTAACCTAAACAGACCCATCTAAGATAAGCGTCCACAAAACCCCAAATGTGTTCCAATCCTACCTATTTCCTGAACAAAAGGCAATCTCCTTGCCAAAAAAAACTAAAAATACCCTTGCATCCTGAGGAGTTTCTGCTTCCCCTAAGAGGGCAGAGGAAGAAAAGCCATGTTCTGGTGTCCCCGCTGACCTGACCAGAGGAACCACATAAACAACTCTGCAGAGACTTTAGGGGGCTGCCCAAATTACTGCAAGGAACAGGATAAAAGTGCAAGATGCTATTGGAGACAACCCCCAGCACAGCTCAGGGGAGTTAGGCTCCCGGGGAGGCAGAGAGAAAAAGGGGCCCCAAGGCCAGTTTCGCCTATTTAGTAGTTTGGTTTTTTTACTTCCGTATCTATGTGGAGATCTCTCTGGCTGATGTTTAGCTTTCTTTGTAGCGATTTTATCGCTGCTACATAACACATCCCAAGGCATTAACAAAAGAATAAAGCTTCTGGGACAACCCAGCTGATCACCGGGCTCTGATATGCAGCGGTGCCATCATCTGTCTTTTCACCGAGAGCCTTGACTGAAAGGAAGCTGGAAATAGGAGGCGAGGAGCCAGTGCCCAGTGACATTTCAGGGACCACAGGAGGAAGATCACCTAACGCATTTTGCTTTCTTATTGTTAGCTTTGTCTGATCCCTGAGTACAGGTGCTGGTAGGTGAGTTTTCCTAGGGTCACTCCCCTCTTCACACTCTGCATTAACTCCTTCACTGCCCTGTGGTGACAGTTCTCACACACCCTATGTAGAGCACTTTAAGAAGTTATGTGGAAAATCGACAAAGTATTAAAAAAAAATCTTCCAGTGGTAAAGAATTTGGAACAGAAAAAGTACACTGAAACCAGGAAAAATTGTACTCTCAGTCTTCCTGCAGCCTGGCTCCTTTGGGTCACGTATGCGCAACTAACACTTAAGAGATGTCGTCTGTTAAAGAAGATTGTAGCTTAATTTACACAAACCACAATTTCTGAGCCGTTAAATTATTCTTTCTGCAATGAATAGCAGAGTAACAAAATCAAGCATCATCTTTCCCTCTGTTACAGGTCCTTTCCCCCTCTTGCCCATACTTTATGGGATCTGTTTTTCCAAAGAGTTAAACTAGGTGGTTCTCAGGGGTTTACAACAGGCATAACTATTCCTGAAAAACAATCTGATACATTCAACTTAGCAAGGCCCTGCTCTTTCCCTCTAATCTTTCAGCAGGACCCAAGGGAGGCTAAAGCTGAGATCAGCCTATTCTCCCCTCGAACTTTGATTCGCTATTAAATTCCGCCTAATGACGATGACTTTGCCATCTCACGTTCATCAGCGGGCTACACGCAGAACAATGCGGGCCCAGGAGCGTATAGAGGGACATTGTTCCTGCCTCCTGGTTGCTCTGTTTGAGCAGCATCACGTGAAAATCCTCATACAGAAGGGACATGTAAAACCAGCAAGAAGTATTACTCTCCAGGGTGACACGGTAACTCAGGTCATACCTTGTGCATGGGCGTTTGTATTTATGTGATCTCCTGTTGACTTTACAAAAACAACAACAAAACCTACAAAAGAATAATGCATAAGGAAATACCAGAGAACTTGGTGGAAGGTGACACGCAACGCTGTGATGGAGGAGTCTTGTTCATGTCCCCTGCTCGAGTGACTTACTGATCTGTGCTAAAATCCTATACCTCAGTTTGTACATCTATGCATGGCAGAAAACAATTTTTATAGCCTTCTAAATCCCCGATTCCTGACCTCTTTACAAACAACACAGCCTTTAGCAAATCAGCATGTTCCCCATCACTACTAAACACCACACAAAAATTCACAGGCAGATTTCTATGCCATTTTACAAAAGTGCTCCAGCCAGGAACAACATTCATTACGCCAAATAGTAACTTGGTTTTCTTTACTATCCTGAGAGCCTATAGATCTCCATCTGAGATTTCCCAAACAGATATTCACATGTGAGTATATATCTCATGTGACATCCGCAGGGTGCTGCAGCCCAAGCCACATGGATTGTGCCATGGGACTCTGTACACACGAGGTCATCACACCCAGCAGCACTATCCCTGGGGTTGGGGGACAGCCAGAAGGTCAGGCAGGTGGCCAAAATCCTCTTCTCCACCTGCATTATTCCCCAGATACCAGCCTTACCATACTGTAATAAGCACAGCATTTCTCAGTAATTGTCCTTTTGTTTTCTACATCCCTATTCTGCATTTCCAAGGTTGTGTGTAGGCCATTACAGGTGCATACTGTAAGCAGCAAGAGCAGAATCTTCCAAGTTACTTAAGTAGACACAAGGCAAGAAAACAACAAAAGCCTTGGGTTTTCTAAAATCGCTTCCCTCTTCACGCACTGTGTAACTCTTTCACTGCTCTGCTTCAATAAATAACATTACACAAACATTATAAACTCTCTGGGGAAAACCCCATTACTGGAAAGCTGCAGTCCAGGCATGAAGAACTTTTGATGCTAGAAGTTACTTGGGAACAAGGATTTTGTGTCTTTCCATCATTCCCTCAGCTGCCTCTTAAAACAACCGTACATCTTTAACAAATTCCATTTCATCATTTCATACATTTTTCTAAACCACTTTTGCAACTACATTAATTAGCTTAGTTTCCTGTGCACTGAAGCGTATACAGCCACTCAAACTAGGTGGTTTTTTGAGCTGGTGCCTGAATGTATTAGTTCAGGTTTTACCAATCAAGCTCAAAGAGTATCCACTGCAAACAGGAATTGTGTGCCCTTTATTTATCTTCTGCTTTTTTTGCACTAGCAAGGACATTTGTAACGATTCCATATAAGACATTCAACCCAAAGGAGTAGTTTATTACCCAATGACAGCAGCAAAGCAAAGTAGAAAGTAACTAAAAGAAAGCCCCTATGCCACATATCAAAAAGTGTTAGAAATTTTGAAGTTTCCCTGCAGGCATACACATCATCCTGACTCAGGAACACAATGTCTAAAGTCATGCTAGCATCAACATCACTTAGGGACGAAGAAATCCATTCCTCAGTGCAAAACCTAATCTGATTTTTCTCTCAAAAGCTATTATGAGATTTTCACTTGAGTCACTAGAGTAAACAGATGCAGACATCAAATCTGGTGCTTGACACAAATTTACTGAAAATCCAATCTTAACAGATTTGTGAAAGTTTAATATACAGTAATTAATATCCAGAATAAGTGATCAGAAATAACTGGTGAAAATAGAACTTTATCCATATCACTAAAATAACCAAGGTTGAAGCTACCTGCTCATTTATGAAAGGACTTAACCTAGTCTCACATTTCATGAGGGCACTGGAATTTGTGTGCACTAGAACACAAAATACTGTCATGATATTACCCTAACAGGGGAAGAGAAACAACTTCAGAAGCTAGCACTTCTTTTATTATTGACTAAAAGGTCTTTTAGTCCTTTTTCTGATTATACCAACAAAAGAACAAAGAAAGATCTAAGTACTGGCAAAGAATGTTTTAACCCATGTTCCCATCAAAGGGAAACAAATTACCCTGCCCTTATCTCTGAAAGGAGATCCAGTCTCAGAATAACTTGGCCTCCTGCGAGGATGTGCCCAGTACCAAAAAGGAGAGTCCTAGAGCGAAAAGAAAACCTTTTGGCTTTGTGATTATTTTTATTACCTGCTACATTCTTTTCCATATCAGGCACACACATGTTAGGATACATTTACTTAACTGGTCACAATTTATTTCCATTTTTAAGACAGTGAAAAATAAGCCTCAGCTCATTTTGTGTGCATCTCTCAACCATTTTGAAAGATAAACTATGGCCCTCCTGTGGGATTATCACTCAGGTTTATCCCTTGGTTTATCAACAAAAGGCCAGAACAGAGAGGGCGTGGGCCAGAGACTGCAAGGAGCAGCACCGGGAGCAGTGCCTCATCACAACTGCCTTCAGAAGGGAAGTGCCCCTGTGAAACACCTTTAATTCTGTGGTTGCCATTTCATTCTTCTGTTTGCCTGGTTTCTCTGACCTTGTTTCACAAGACTGTTTTGTGCTCTGGAAGATGATGCAGTATGCTGAGCCACCTATCACACTTGCAGTCTTCGAATTCTAGCAATTTAAATTGGATATCAGGCAGCTCTGTTAAAGCAGTGGATCTGCAAACCTCACACAGATGAGTTCCTGCCTGCAATGTGGGGAGTTTCTTCCTCACCTTCCCTGGGACCAGCAAGTCCCACCCTCGTTCCTAAAACACCCTGAGTTCTACCCCACACACCTTACTCCCAACAACTTTGTTGGTGGCCTATAAAGGATTTCACATCCAAAATTAAATTCCAGTATATCTTGTATCAAAGCAGTGTCCTGTCATGAACTCTGCTCAGTTCACACCACCTTGAACCATGGTAACACCTTGACTTGTCATTGTGGCAGTGGCAGAAATTGGTATTTCTTTACTTCATACAAATATATAGACAAGAGCTACTTAGAGTAAATAGATAAATGATTCCCCAATGTCTAAAGCGAATCCACACTGTCTGCAATTACTCTGAAGCCAGAACAGGTAACAGAAACATGAAACCACATTGCTGGTCTATAGGAATCAATGTACATTTTAAGTGTAGATCACTTTTAAAAATGGTTTTTGAACAAAATCTAACTGCTTTGGTCTAAAGTATTTCAAATATTTATTTTTTTCATTTTCTTTCTTTGTTTGTTTTGGCAGAAGTGTTTGCAATCAATAATTATTTCATAAAGCAAATGTTATTTCAGATAGAAGGTAAATTTCAAATCTCCAGCTGGCCTATTTGTCATAAAAATCTCAAAATCCTAAACTTTGGGTCAATTGTTCACTGTGCAAGAGAGGCAAAAAGACTGCTGTAATATCATGTTTTCTTCCATCTTTCACTCATCTTTCAAAACTCGGATGTGAATGGATTTTTCCCCTCTCAAAGCCTCTCCCCTTTAAATGCTTGTTGTCTCTACCACTGATCAAGTTTCTGAGAAATGACTTTATGTAAGAGATTGAGCAAGATAAAGTTGCCACATTTCGTTTTATCTTTTTGGTTGAATTATTAGGACTTAAAGTTGTGGTGACAAGACTGCTACCTTCTAATAGGCCTTGTTGCCATGGAAGTGGGCTTTTTGAAAAGAACAAGACCCACGGCCACCAAGACCTTTTTTGCTATTATTTCCATCCTCGGCCAATACAGAAATCCTTAGTCACAGACAGGAAAATGTGGTGTAGTATACACGTTAACACTTGCTGACAGTGAAAAACAAAAGGAGTGGAAACTAATACTGCAGAAAGCTGAATTGCATCACAGCCTACAAGCAAAAGCATTTCTCTTCTGTAAAAGAAATGCTTTGTGCATCCAAACAATTCCCTTGCTCTGGGTCTCTTCAGAGATGAAAAGGAGAGAAGGCTGTCAACGTACAGAGCAGGCATTTCAGAACCGATAGGAATTTATTTTCCTCTAGAAGAAGAAAACACTGTGCAGCAAAAACAAGCAAACAAGCAAAAAAATCTGCCAGTGGTCCACCAGCTCTAGTGCCTGGCCACCACCTACGCCTGGAGTGGGATTAGCTGCATGGAGAGGATTAACAGGGAAGGATCGCTGTTCATATGTACAGGAAGATCTGCTTCTGCCATCCCCACACAGAGAAATGCCTTCAGTCAGATAGAGACTATTTAAAGCCCAGCTGGTTGACTCTATCTAGAATCACCCATGGGAATACAAAGATCAGGGACAGGTTGGAAAAATCTGATGCCTTTCTATAGGCAAACATTTCACAGGCTTGATGTTTGCACACAGTTAAACCTTTAATTAAAGAGGTCTGTCAGGTAAAGCGCTGACTGCAAACTGATTTTTGAGGTTTACCATGTTCTACATGGTTGAAAATTCCGAAATTTTTCTGTAGTTCAGCAAAGTACACTCCAGACTTCTGGTAAGAGAGGTGTAAACATAGGGTGGTGGCTGGTGAAAACAGTTTACCTGTGTGACAGACATTCACTATTAATTGCTATGCCCAGAAATTAAAAAGAAAAATCAGTTTTATTAATACCTAAGAGTTCTCCTTGAGGAAGATACTAATTTAGCTGCAGTTTAAGCCAAAAAAAAAAATTAAAAAGATACAAAAGGAGATCTCCATGTATTGTGTGAAGATACTTATCCGTGCATTCTATCTGGCTTTTATAAATACAACAAAAATCGTAAGTATTACACTCCTGAGGAATTTCCCATATCAAAAATGAGCGTGTAAAGGCACAAAAATATTTTTGAAAGAATGCATCAGTAGAAAGTTTCAACACAGAAAGTGACAAACATGCACACCCTTTCCTAAGAAGCTTATCTTTCTAGACTAAGGGTAAGAACAGAAATACACAAACAAAGTGGCACGAAAGAGTACCTTAAATTGTAAAATGCATCTCATTTGGCAAAGCCAGGTTGCTCTCAAAAAATATTCTACTTGTTTTATCCAGTCAAGTTTTAAATTATGTACTTACTCCTCCCATGCATTCTCAGCGCAGCTCTGAATATGGCATCATTTAAAAACAGATATCATAGCAAGAAAAGACTTAATTTTTTCCCCTGAAACCACAAGTTAAAATCAAAATGTTTCCCAAGGAAACCATCATATTGCACACATTTATCAATTTTCATATTCTTTCCAGCAGATTCCAAGAACAAGAGATTGGACTACCCTCTCCTGAGCAGAGGTTTGCTGTACTGAGGCCAGCTAAAGCCCAGTGTAGAAGCAATGGGTAGCAAGTCACCTCTGCCTCCCATGTCTTCAAGGATGATTGCCTTGTTTGAAATTCAAATCCCACAACTGGGAAACAATATTTAAAATTGAACAAAATATAAAGAAAATACATTTTTTTTCCCAAACTATGGTCCTTAGTTTCCCCACCTTCAAAGCAATAGCACCATGAAGAAAACTCTAATAAGCACCTTTACTTTACTGTTGATTTTTGGAAGGTGAAAATTGTTTCACCAGTCTGAGATAATCTATTTGAAATGTGAAAACATCTTATTAAATTAGCTCAGTTAAAGCCAAGTTTATTCAAAAAAAAAGAAAAAAAGCAAGCTTCATTAATATAGTTGCAGTGTGGCTCCTTAACCCTTAGCTCTGCCTATTTTTGCTAGTTGCCAATGCTACTTCTTATCAGCAGGAAGGGATTTTTCTCTTTCCATGCAAGCAAATTTACTACCAAGTCCTCTGAAATTGATTTTTATACAGTGGCGTTACTCCAGTTTTCACTGGAAAAAATTCTTTAGGATGTCACCAAAGGGCATAGTCCTGGAGAAGAGTTTAATCAGACAAAATTACTGCTAACTGGTAGTTTGTTATAGGAACTCTGAGAATGTACAAATGTGCAGGTAAATGAAGCTGTTTCCTTGATACATCTGTGGATCTATACCAGTTTAGTTGCTCTGTGTAGAGCAAGCGTTTAGTTTAATACTCTGTCTTGAGCAGCCTTTATTTCCTATGAGCAAACAAACAGTTGCATTGAAATGAGAGACACATTTTTAATTGGAGAAGTGAGCAGCTGATATTACAGGTCAAGGTGGATGAATCAAAGCATCTCAGCAGCTCTGGAGAGTGGGCCAGAGCAAGTCTCCTGGATCTGACTCAGGAGGTGGACACGGGTGCTTCAGGGAAGAGATCCAGGGATCGCAAGAATCTGTAAAAAAGGAGGTCTTTTTACCTTCCTCTCCACATTTCCTACTGCTAATCTGCAGTGCTCCTGCAACACCCTCCTCCTCACCTCATGTATGGGATGCCCACCTTCAGTCAATGCCTTTTGCTCAAAAAGGTGCTTGTATTTACATTTACACCCCCAAAAATGTTCTCTTCACTCTCAGTGAGTCCAGTCCATCCCTTAGTCACCTTCAGGCATCTACCGAGTCTTTGGGAAAAGGGTAATTAAAGGGATTGGGGCTCAGGGGAAAGGAACAGATACACTATTAAGTGAAGGGTTGGGACCAAAGGACTTTCTACTGCTGTATCCATAGGAAAATATATATCATAGCAGTTGATGTTCAGGATGAAACGTGAACTACTGGTATTGCTGTCAGCTATTATATATATGACTAATTCTTGCTACGAGTGTAAATAGGGAGTTCATAATGAAACAGTAAGCTGTCTCTGAATGCCTCATTAGTGTTTAACAAGTTTACATTTGGACTCAATGATTTTAAGGGTCTTTTCCAGATTAAATGATTCTGTGATTCTATTCTATGATTCTGTGAATACATTGTTTAATCAAAAAGTGCAAACAAAATGATTAGGCAAAATAATTCCAATGGCTGTCAGAATCTATTTTCAGAATATATTAAATATGCAGGCAAAATAAAGTCTCTGAGTAATGACAAAGCTCATAAAACATGGATAAGTCACTCAAAACATACTGAAGAAGGACGCACATTTTAAGGATGAAGAGATTGCCTAGGAAACTGAGGACTGCATGGACCAATAAGATATTCACTTGCTAAGGTATATCACAGTTCTCTACTTACTTTCTAACTCTCTTACTTTTCTTCTAACTACAAAGAAAAAATCAGTTAATTTCCTGGAACATCTGTGCATACAGTGTTATTTCTCATATGCACAACATTGTTTTTCCTACTATTTTATATTAGAAATACTTACTGATATCAACAAAATGCCAGCAGCCTTCTCTAATCCTAAATTTCATAGACATCACTTCAATTTAATTTATGTAGGAGAAATGTCAAGTACCCATGAGAGTGGACCTCCTGGGAAGCATTCAGAAATGTAGATGTAAGGCCCATGCCTGTTCCTGTTTAATCACATACATCCTTAGAAGCAGAGACTTGAAACTGAGTAGGGGTATTCTCTTAATCGTCACTGTTTTCCAGACATGTATTTCAGAACTGTCTCCATTTTTAGTACTCAACTTACACTTAGTATCTCTCTTCTAAGATAATTTCATAAGGATCTGGATACAGTGCTCTGTAAAGAACATTGTCAAGCAAACATCTCTATAAATACCACTGTAATAAGTTCCAATGATATTTCCAACTATGCTCAGGTGCCTGAATATTTATACCAAACTCTTCCTAGCTGACCTTAAGCACCTCCTGTGCAAGTAAACAGCTAAACAGATCTGCATTTCCATCTTACCTCCTGCCTCAACATCCCTACAAGTACGTGTTTTTACACCAACTTTTTTCTTTTCTCTGAGGGGATGGTGTACTGGGGGCAAGCACAAATAAAAAGCCATGGTCTTTAAATTTGATTTGAAGGTGGCAAGTTTTGTGGTGGTTTTGATCTCCTCCAGGCATTCCATAATCGTGGGCCAAGTTGCCTAGAGATCTTTGTCTCCCACACTTCCAAGTCTCTCTGTTGTGGCTGACAGATCCATTGTTTTGGAAGCATGTAGCTGTCATGGGAGGTCATGATCTCCCAGGCGTGAGGCAGTCCCTTCCCTACTTTGGGTTGGGCTTTGAAGATAAAAATGGTAAATTTGAACTTGGGCGCGAGTGAGTTTGATAGAAAGCCTTCCCTTGCGCTTCAAAGCTTGTGCCAGCAGGCAGTGGACATTGCAACAGCAAACCACAGATTATGATGATTTTTATTAATATTATGCTTTAATAGCTGAAGTCAGCTGGGTCAGGGCCCATAGTGTCAGGGATAATGCAAATACATAGTGAGTGGCAGTCGCTTAGTCAAAGCACTTACATTTGACCTTTATATTCCTTCCAATGCATCCCCCCATTTGTCACCAAAAAATGTCTGCAGTGACATTGGTGTAATGTCAATGTGTGGCCTTATAAATTTAACCTGAGAATGAAATCTGGAAGTTCCTGAAAGTGAATCCCATGCATACACTTTAGAAACATAGACATGAGGCTCACACCTGCTTCTATATGATAAAATTAAAGACAATCCACACCAAACATGTTTACATTATACCTCTGGTATGGACGCTGTGTCTTCCTACATTGTATCTGTAACATACCATTTTAGGGCATATCACTTCCCTCTGCAGAGGGGAGATAACATAAATATGAATACAGATATTTGCTACCACTAAGCAGACAGGCACATGCTCAGGTGGTCCTGACTGAGCCCGTCCTAATATTTTTCTCAGGAACCAACCCTGCCGCATGTTGTGCAACTTCAATTATTAGGTTTTTTTTTTCCTTCCTGCACTGATGCTCTGTCATCTAAGGGTACCAGCAGAGTGGATTAGAACTGCCTGTCAGCTTTCTCTGCCTGTGTGAGCTCACAAAATAGCCTGGGCTCATGGTGCGCTGGCCCTGCTCCTGCTCCTCTTGGCAGAGAATTAAGCTCCAGTTTCTGGCAGTGCATCTCCCTGGCACACAACAGATGTGGGGCTGCCCTCACCCCAGTGCAGCTGGACAGCCTAACAACAAGACTAGCCACGTGGTTGCCCAGCTTTTTCTGCTCTTACAGCGGAAGAGGAATAAAACATATTCATAGTGATATATCAGCACATGTACAAAGGACTGAACAGCGCAACCAGGGTACTGGAGCAGAACATTGCAAAAGGGACAAAAAGAGCAACAAACAAATTCTACAAGGTTTAAGGCAAACATCTTTAAAAGAAACGAAGTTATGTTGCTCAAAACCCAGTTAATGCTGCCTGCACCCAACATCACACACCTGCCTGCTCCCCAGCCTTCCCCAGTGGCTTGGGCTTTAGTGAACTTTGACACTTGGGCATATAAACAGAGAGCCAGAGCTGGGAAAAAGCAAGCTGCAAAAAAAAAGCATTTGTGCTCCAACGTGCTCTGAGATACCTGAAGGAAGCTGCAAGACAACCCATCTACTGACCTCTTTCATGCTTGAGAGCCACCAGATCGCCGCTTTCAAAACACAGTCCCCCCCAATATCTACCTTCTTATATTGAGGGTCACAGCTGGACACATTAATGAACCAACACTGCCTAAAATGTAAATTACTGCTGGAAAGGCAACCTGTTGCTGGTCTGCTATCCTAACAGGCAAACCTCATCCTTCAGGGAGAGCTGGTGTGTCATACTGGTTGTGCAGGAGGCCGGCAGCCTGCTGGCATGAGACATCACTGCCCAGTACCACCACGGGCACAGAGTGCACCTGTGAGTCCTGCACCAGAGGGGACTTGGGAATGAGCTGGTCACTAAAAACCCTTGGTATGCTCAACTGTGCCCTGAACAGCAGCATACAAAGACCAAATTCCCCCTTGGACAGGTAGCACTGCAGCCTTACAAAGCAGCAGAGAACAGACGCAGATGAGAACATTAAATTACAGTGGATAAACACAGTCATCTCAAGGGTTAGTTTGGGTGAATCAGGAGGGAAGGAACCTTAATGGCCTTGTTTGTCCCTTGTTCACCCACAAAAAGTTTTAATTAAATAAGATTCCAACCACTACTTATTTATGTGGTTTACAAAATCCATACATTATTTGTCATTTAGAGATGGAAGGATTGTTAACCATATTAAAACTGGAACAAACAAGGTACTGGATCATTTGTTCTTACCAAGAAGATGTACTTGGCAGATGCTGTAGGTAGTACAGGGTGCTAAGGGAAGCCTTACTTAGACAGCTAGAGCCTCCCAGGAGGTGCACTTGCTAAACTTCCCAAGGTGCACACTCATTCTTAACCAGATGTAGGTTTTGTGGTGCTTCTTCTTGCCCAAGCGCATTTCTGCAGAGGGGAAGTTGCTCTCACAGAAGTCCAGAGCAGCCTTTTGCTCTCTCTGGGCAGTGTTTACAGGTCAGCATGCTTGTAATGGGGCAGCTGCACCATGAGTGAAATTTCAAGCAGGAACCCCAACTGAAATACCCGTCAGCTGCTGGAACAGAGTATTTTGACTTGGGAGCAGACACTGTAGGTTTAGGTTTTAATTTCATAGAATTTAATAAAAAATACTATGGAAGGAATTAATGAAGACATGAAACCTTAAGAAGCCTAAATCATCTGCATTTCTTTTCAAGAGAAGGGGAATAACAGCTTGTGCCCAGCTTTGCTTGCAACACTATCCATCAGGCATGAATGGTACAATGTATCTGCTTTTTTTCTTCTGTCTTTTTCTGCTTATACAGAACAGAAGCGTTAGTACTTGCAAGTACAGTGAGAAAAAAAGAACTGTTAGTAAAAAATTAATATCTTACATAGCTGAATTACTTAGTGCAAAAATTGTCATTCCTGTTAGCAATGTTATGATTTTTTAATTTCAACTAGATGATTATTTTTTAGATTAAAAAAAAAAAGGATTAGCACTGAGTTTTAGATTTTAAAAATTTAAATTCATCCATTATTCAAGTAATTAATTACTTGATGAGTAATACTCCCTGGAAGCTGCTTCATTGCATTATCATTGTTTCTATTTTATAATCACATCTTCTCCTGCTGTTTTATGGCATGAGAAAATCAGGCAGCTTTAGTTAGCCCAGGGTCTAGAGTTTTCCAGGGATGGGAGAAGACAAGAATTATCATCCAGCATGAAAAAGGACCCTGAACACTGAGAAAGAGTTCACGTATTAGTGGTTGAAGAGCATGGGGTAACTGTGGTGAAGAAGCAGGGAAAGGAAACCTGAGGCGGAGGAGATGACGCTTTTGTGATATCCTCATGAGCAAACAAAGGGACCAGGTCAGCAGGGAGAGCTCTCAGCTACAACTCCCAGTGACCCACTTGCTCCAGCAGGGCCTGAATTTGTTGACCTTCAGTGTCTAATTCAAATGTTAACTAAACACTTAGGCTGTGTGTGAGGAAGATGTTTGGAGGGCTTTGTGCTTTGAATTTTTATTTTGCTGGTTTATTCAGTTTGGTGTCTTTGGGCTTGTAGCACAGGCACTAGTGAAGATCAATACTGACAGGTTGCAGTGCAAAAAAAGATAAAATAAAAAAAAATAACTATTTTGGAGTGGAGACTGGGAAAGGGGAGTCTTTAACACTATGGGATAGGAGAAAACAGGAAAAAGTAGATCAAATCTCAACCATGATAGCCGTAAATGACTCCCTTGGTCTCTGCTTTAGTTTAGTATGCTT
Organism: Neopelma chrysocephalum; assembly: GCF_003984885.1. Lineage (NCBI taxonomy): Eukaryota > Metazoa > Chordata > Aves > Passeriformes > Pipridae > Neopelma > Neopelma chrysocephalum. Next base: position 2,057,946 of record NW_020898046.1, read on the forward strand.
TAAATGCAAAAATAATTTTCATAGGTAAAGTCAAGAAATGCTGATTATTTGAGAAGTAGGCTGGAACAAGAGGAAATGAGCTCACCAGACAAAGTACAGTGGAGAGATTCAAAAAATAAATGAAAGAGAGAAAAGAAACCCAGAAGAGAGGGATTGGGACAGGTCTTCCAGCAGGACTGGTATTCTGAACATCTGGCTTTTCAGACGTTATCTTCTATGTATCTTTCAGGTTTTTTAAAGTAATTCTCTTATAGCCAAAAGGGCTTAGGAAGTTTCCATACCTAAAACTCAAAGCAGACAAAATGCTTTCTCCCTTTTAAATGGAGGGGAAAGTGATGCACAGGTGCAGTCATTTGTTCAAGGTCCCCCAAGGAAGTCACTGACAAAGTCAATTAACATCTTGTCCACTCAACCACAGTGCCCTGCAGAGAAGGCAATTCTACGTGATGTGGGTCAAATTCATTACATGAGCCATACCCACAGACATTTTAAGTCTATTCCTCAAAAATATGGATAAAGCACAGATAACTTTTTATTTCCAAGTATTCCGAAACTTCATCTTAGCTCAGAGCTTCATTTTGTGCCAGTGTTTCACCATCATATGTTACATTTATGTAGATGTATGTATCACTCCATAAAATATACTGATGATGCAATATTTCCATTGTTAAGCTGTCAGTGAAATGTTGACCTTTGCTCTTTCTAAAACAAACTTTCTTGTCAATCAAAATCTTGTTACACATGGATATGACATTAGACCTGCGAATAACAATCTTGTTGATGGACAGCTCATCTGCAGTGACTCTCTCTTTAAATTGCCCAGAGTTTAAAGCCTTGAACAGCCAACTAACCACACTTCCCTCTAACCTGAGAGCTATACTTGAAAAAATACAATTAATGATCATACAGACTGCAATTTTACCAATGCAAACAAGCAAGCTGAAGAGTTGTAAGCATCTGAGGCTACATCTAAGGGAAAGAGAAAATATGCAAGAAAACAGCAGAAGATATGGTACAGCTTTCCGCCCTCCCCCCTCTCCCAAGGATTCTGGTATTTTGAACTGGGAAATTTTTAAAAATAGCTGATTTCTAAACCAAGAGAGTCAGTGATAAAAATCAGGATCATCTGGGGACTACTGCAACTTCCACCAGCTTGATGCAGTGACTGTAGAAGACCTCACACATTTTTTATCACAAAAGAAGTAAGGAGCTACCACCATTGCTTAACATGAGTTTTTACCACTCAACAGCCATATATTTACAGACAAACTCCCTGACTTCAGGTCACAGGTTAATTTGGGTTGAAAGGGAGAGCAAAAGCTGTCTAGTCCAACCTCCTACTCAAATCAGGGTAAGCTAGGAGATAAAACCAGGTTATTTGGGACTTTGTCCAGTCAGGTACTGAAAACCTATTCATTTTGGTTGAAAATTGTCTCATTACTAGAGTATTTCCATGAACCATGACTTCTAAAGAACTCTACCACTCCTACCATTTATCAAATATGGTCACCAAAAATTCCTGTGATAGAAAGGGGGGAAAAATCATTCATTCATCAGGATAAATTAGCGAGGATATGATTGTTTGAGCCAATCATTATAGCTTCCAAGTAGACACCTGGCCACATTTTATGCCATTTTACTCATTCTGCTGCCAGAAGGACATCAAAAAGGCTTATCTGTTTCCTGCTATACCATTCATATGCTCCTATCCTTCCTGTAACTAGAAAGGCTTGAGATAACTTGCCAGCAATAATTCAAGTTTATCATCTTCTTTTAGAATCTTCAATACAGCAAAGCCTTGTAGGCATGCTGAAGCAGTGGAACCTGCCCACACCACAGTTACCCAGCATCCAAAACTCACCACCTCCTGGCTGCTCCTGCCCAGCCAAAAAGGTCCTGCCCTCTCCCATACACCAGACACAGACAACTACAGCAGAAGAGAAAATTATATTGCTGCCAGTTTAATGCACTGAAATAGCTTAGGAGAAGAGCACTAAGCACCAGAGGTAAGCAGAACACCTTGCTCTGGTATCTATGGGAAGCTTTCGGCACCACTCAGTCACGCCCTGGCCAATAGGACTCTGGGGAGAGTAATTCTCAAAAGACACAATATGGTGGAAAAGACCCAACATGTGTCAGATGCTGAATGATGCAGTAGCACCACACTTATTAAAGTACCCTATCAGACACTCACATCAATATCATTTATGTGTGCCAAGACTATTTAACCTCACAGCTTCCCTTGAAGCACTAAGGATTCCTTAGTGTGTGCTGGGATTAGGAACTGGGTTATTTCCTAATAATCCAAGAGGCTGTAGTGTAGCTTTCCTTTCTGTTTTTGCTTTGTCTTTCTCACATATATTCTCTTAGCTCTAACTATAGCCCATGCTTCAAAGCTATGGAAAGGGAAATCTTTAGATAGCAGAACTCATCTTGCTGATTTGCTTTTCTCCCACTTCTGCCAGCTTTGCAAAGGTGACTGATTTTTTCTATGTTAATGTGACTTCTCTAGATATAGGGGAAAGACAACTCTCCTTAGGTTTATATAGGAAGAATGAAGGTTCTTGGGCTCTCCAAAGAATAAAGGATTTGTGTTTAGCAGAAGACTGTGAAGTTAAACCCCTTGCAGGAACTTGCTGAGTACAGGGATATCTCTGCCCTTGGTCAAAATCTGGAGTACAATGACTGGGGATTCTCTCAAATTGCTCAAGTTTTGACTCAATATGCACTTTTTGATCACTGCTAAGAAACTGGATTTTGGGGACAATTATTGTTATATTAGTGTAGTTTTTGTTGTATAAAGTACTAAAACTGAAAAGCTCTTTGACATTACCAGATCCATTCCTGCTTCTGTGCAAGGCAACAAAAGACACGTTCCATCCCCTACAACAAGAGGAGAATCAGATACAGCCAGGTGGTTTGCAGGACAGGTTTCCACATACCTACTCCAAATGCTTAGCCACGGGGCTCCTCCAGGCACACCACTTCCCTTTCTGCAAAACCCTTCTCAAAAAAAAAAAAAAAAGTCTCATATCTCAGGGAAAAGAGATTCTACATTATTCATCAGGGCCACACCACAGGTCCATATGATTTACAGATCCCGTAATTTAGAAGAAGGTAGTGAGCAGGGGAGGATTGAAAGTGGAATCAAGAAAGAAGGAAACATTATGCCTGTTCTACATTTAGTAAGTATAATGCTGTAGAAATAATACCGTAAGAAGCAGTGCTTTGGTGTAATATCAGAGAAGATTCACTTCTACTAATTCAAAAAGTTTTGAATTGATGGAAGTTTCCAATGAGAATTAAGAACTGTACCCCACAAGGAATCCAAACAAATAAACAAACAAAGTTGAATGCACAGAATGTCATACCTGAAATATTAGAGTCAAAGTTGTGTTGTTTTTATGGGTGTCGCTTTCAGATTTGGGAAATTACAGGCACCGTGATAAATATTTCAGGCAGCTGATTACAATGAAAAGTAATTAACCCAGCTACGACAACAGGTGTTGTATGGGGAAATGCTGGCTTTTATCACGAAGTTGTGGGTGCATGTGCTAAATGCATTCGTCATTTTCTCCTTTCTTTTATTCAGAGAATGCCCTGGGGAAAGTATTCTAGTGCCAGCATTTATAGGATATAATGAAAACCCATTAAATATGTATCTGACTGCTAACAACTGTGTAGAGAAAGAATAACTTAACTATGGTTATGTAAGACTGTCCATTCAGCTGGCTCTGGTGGTGGTAGTAGTAGTCCTGTTTGATCTCATTTACTCTGTACTTAGCTGCTGCTTTTGAGTTGAGGGGAGAACTGTTATTTTTTGTGTTACTTTATTTCGTTTTCTAATTAACAAATGCACACAACGGTATTCTGCTTGCTTTAACAGAAATAGTCAAAAATTACCATTAAGTATGAACATGGTTGTTGGTAAATAATTAGGGGGAAATGTTCAAAGTGAAAACAGCAGATGTTCAGAGAACTAACACATAGCGCACACACACAGGTTTGAATGATGTTACACTTGTTCGCTGAGAGCCCTCTCTTGGCAGCCAGGCTCAGGCACAGACTCCAGAAACTGGGAAGGGAAGGTGCTGTAGCCACTGTAAGAATTGAACTCAGATTTTTGATTCTCTTTTCCTGCAGGAGTTGCCCTTATGTAGAAAATGCCAATAGATATATTGCAACCTTTACCCCCCCCCAAATAATGCAAAATATATGCAGAAGCTTCACTCTTCTGCTCTTATCTGCCTTTGGTAGGAGACAAAGGAGCTGTGAGAGCCTGCTCTTCCTGGTTTCTTCTAACCTGATATAACCTCCCCAGGCTCTGAGAGTCTTGAACAAAAGATGAAATACATGTAAAAACCAGAGCAGACAAGACAGGTGAGCTGCTTCTGCAAAATGGCAGGGGAAAAACAACACTGGTTTTACTGACCCAAGCAGTCTTCTCTTCCAGACAACAAGAACCACATTGCTTTTTTTGCAAGAGATGTCTTGGGATGCCTGGACCAGTGCATGATTGGAAACTGGTCGGGAGAAGCAGTTTGGCACAGGGCATATTCTGTGCATACTGACTCCTCACAGCCCCTGGGGAGAGGTAAGCTCCCAAGTCTTACATGAGGAAACACATACAGACTGCATTGGTGAGCTGCAAACTCTCTGAACTCATATACTTTGCATTTTCTTTCCCCTTCACAGGTTATTTCTCATTAGGATTATGCAGCAACATGGAGAAGAAAAATATCAGCATAGATTCCTGTCCTTTTCCTCACCGATAATGAGCTTAGCTGTGTGCATTCCCTAAAGGAAAGGGCAAAGGAAATAACATTTATGATGGCACTTGTTATTTTTCTCCAGTAGGAAGAGATACAGGGGGTGTGTTTGCAAGGCGGGTTTGTTTGTCTAAAGATAAACAATTGTCTCACTTAAGACAGTTTCATGATTTATGAGGGAAGACTTTTGAGCCTCTAAACATGCTCATAAAGTGTAATGTTCCTCCCGTCTGAGGCTGCGTGAGTTCAAAAGTCATCTCCCACTTGTGCAGAGATGGCTGCTGCCTCATAAACTGTGAATTTACGGGGAACAGGTTACATCCACTGACCCCCAGAGACAAAAGCTGAACCTGACACTGATTATTTAATATCTTACTGACAAATGCAGCTTAGAGCAAAATAAAAAAATATTTAAATCCGGACATTTTTAAGTCTGAGCTTTCAGGTTTGGATTGGACTTTAAAATTACGTGTTTTCATTTGGGGCTTTTTTTGTTAATGCCTGCTCTGTTATTTCCCATGATCAAATACAGACAGGAGCATTTTATTAGAAAGAAAAAATAAAAGGACATTTTCCTTTTCACAAATGTAAGGTGGTTCAAAAAAAGCATTGAGTTCATATGAAATTACTATAACTGCTTATGGTGGCTTTGAGAGTACAATTTGCCAAGTTGAAAAGACAGAGCAGACAATGTGGGGCAGGTAGAAGAGCTGTTTGAGGGTAAAAGGCCTGTTGCCACTAGCAGCTTTGGGTTTCCATGTTAAGCACCTATCTTAAACCTGCTACCTAAACAGCGACAAGCAGCTTGTAATCCAAGTACAAACACATTTATCTGTCAGAAGAGTCTTCTTGGGGAGCCCATGCCTTGACATCTCGAGATTGACTGATAATTTTAATAAAGTCTGTTATCTGGCAGGGAGTTGTTTACCCCTGATATTCAGTCACACCGCATCGGCGCGTACGTGCACACGCACGCCACTCGTGTGCCAAAAACACAGTCGTCTTCTGGCACCGGGAGTCCTTCCCTTGCAGAAATACCAGCCCCGTGCTCAGCACGTCCCGCCGTGCCATCAGCTCCCTGGCATGCCTGGGGCTGCCCCTGCTCACCGGACTCAGAGTCTTCCCAGCAAGCTGCTCTCCCACTATGAGGAGTGAGATACAGAATTGCAGGAGAGTAGCTCTCTTTTTGACCAAACCCAAACACTGGGACTTGAAAGGGAAGGATGATGTTTCCTACAAAGGGCCTGGCTGCCCAGTGTCCCTCATGGCTAAGGCTGTTCTGTGTCACACTGAATGAGGTCTTACAGACATTTCTGCCCAGAGGTTTCTGCACATCGCCACATGAAGCTGACAGCCAGAAGGGCTGCTGAATATACTTGCTATTCCTCTCCCAAAAACACATGCATAGAAATTAAACCCAACATCAAGCAAACTAATTACACTAAGAAAGCAAAGTAGCTGTAACTACAGGCAAGTGCCAGGTAGCTGTTGAATAAATTCCGTGGTCTGAAGCTAATAAAAGACAGGTTTAATGTCTTTAGGGATATCTTTCTCCCTGTTTTATAAAGGAAAAAAATGACAAAGATTTCACCAAGGGCCTGTTTTAGTATTGTGCATGACATAATTTTGTTCACTTTTCCAATTTATGTTTGGAAAAAACCACAATCACAAGTGGGATTTCTGGCAGCAGCTTGAAAAATAGCAAGGCTAAGCATCTTCAGTTGTAGTATCTCTTGTCATACATGCAAAAGTCCATGTGACCTGACCAAATTACATGCCACTGAAAAACTCTGCTTGCAGAAGTTCAAACTGTTGAACAGACACACTCTCTGAGCTACTGAAAGGGTGCTGCATCCCTCAGCTCTAGGGACTACATAATTCTGAAGGGGTTCCTCTGCAGCTGCAGCCCTGAGGAGGGGAGCTGAGGGATGGGACACCACGCTTACTCACACTAATGCCTCTCAGAAAGCGGGGAGGATGGCAATGAGGACAGCTGGGACAGCAGTGACAGGAGAAGGGAAGCAGGTCAAGTATGGGAGGAGCTGGGCTGCTGCAAGGGCAAGCAGTGGGAGCATGAAGTCCTGGAAGATGGCTTTGGTCTCACGAGCCTGAACACTTCCCTGGGGGCAGCAGTGACTTCTGAACCCTGAGAGAAGAATGGACTTCTAATCATCAGTGACAACAAACAGTAATAACAGTTTCCTTCCAGCTTGAGACTTAGCTACTGTGATCCATTAGCTAAAGGCAGAGAAGGATCTAGTCCTGCTGATGGCCAACATAAATGTTAATGTGAAGATAGTAAAGTAAACTAGAGCTCCTATTTCCTAACAACTTAGAAAAAAATAAATATAGAAATCACACTGAAGACATTTGAGGGTGCAACATCACAAGCTAAAAATTCAGGAAGCACTAGACTTGCAGTTGCTGTTACAAACATACTATGCAATACCTCCTGTTAGCATGGACCATTCTCTTCTTTTTTTTTTAATACAATAATTGCTTCATTTGATGCATTTGGGGAACAAATCAGGATTGTGTGGCAAGAAAGGCTGTCACCTGTCTCAAGGATTGCAGAAATCACACGTGGTCTGGAAAGCCAGCAAGAGGTGGTAGAGTGGCCTTGCACTTTAGAGCAAGCATCAGAGACAACCCTTCCTAAACTGTAGATCCATCCTCTGCTAAAAAATACCTAACACTCAACGGCAAGGAACATGGCCAAATTCTTCACAGGTGGATGCCATTTCTCTCTCTCTTGGAAAACCCTGCTTCTGAAAAGCTGGGTAGCAACAGCTGGAGCTGAAGCAGTGATAGCTGTGATACCTGCTATAGGACCATAAGCATCTTGGACTGAACATTCCAAACTTTAGGCACAGTCTCATTATTTCTCTTCCTGCCTCCCCCTCCCCAAAAGAAAACCAACACCCCCTCGCCACTGCCTTATCCCAAAAAGGAATCTTGAAGCTAAACTGGTATTTGTGAAACATTTGAGATACTGATAAAAGCCTTGCAGAAAAAAAAAATTAAAAATCACAAAATAACTGCTTTGTGTACAGAGCAAGAGATAAACTGCATACAGTAAGAGGCCAACTGAACCATCTCTTCACTAGGTCAGTACATACTCACACGACAGCGGTTACCCAGCAATTTAACTAATTAACTAATATTTGTATCTTGTGCAGAAGAATTGCACTCTGTGATCATGTAATTTAAAAGAAATATCTCGAGCATTTAAAAACACTAAAACCTTAGGAAGCGAGTTATCATGACAAAAGTTAATCTGACACCCTGTAAGTTATGAAATCTTTGTCTTTCCACCTTTTACATTGTTTATAAAATACACCATAGATAGTTAGTTTTTTGTACATAACTGAGTGTGCAGAGTGCCCTACCAGAGGGGTGCATCAGCTTGACTACAATACACAGTGGGGTTATATTGCTTCTGGGAACCAACTGCTAGAAGACTGCAGAACTGGAGGGTTTTCTTTTCTGTAGAGTGTTTATAGACAGCAATTTATTTCTAAAGAGATTTTCTAAAGAGACCCCTTTGGGGTTGCTTTTAACTAAATGAACAAAAAAAAAGCAAAATCATTTCCATTGGTCTAGACTTTACTTTTTATTATTTAGAAAAAATAAAAATCAACAAGTGGACAAACAATTCTTTTGTGACACAGACTCTAATTTAAACCTCATTTTAGCTAGGCAGAAGACACAGAATTTGTGGCACAAGCTGCTGAGAGATGGTGAAAGTGCAGCCTTGGCAAAATAAAGGTTTGAGGGAATCTATCTGTAGTATTATTTACAGACAGGACAGCTGTGCCAGTGACTGAAGTAAAACACCCTGACTAAATATAATCTGAAGCCAGAGATAAGTAAGTGTTTCAAAGCTGCGTCCCTACAAGAGGCACATGTTTAGCTTTTCATGCATCACAATGGATGTCCCACATGAACTTTTTTCTTCTTCAGGTTTCCTTCAGCCCCCGACTGTCCCTGTCACCCTGTGCCAGATGGGAAGTGAGAGCTAAGCCGATCCACCTCTTTGTGGTGGAAACCCCCCGAGCTTCGGCTACAGGTTACTGAAGCCTTCATGAAAAATTCAGAGCTGGTATAACAAGCTTGCTGAAAGTAAAATGCATGTCACATTATCCACCCTCCCTTTTTGCTAGCACTGAACTACCACCACTGAGAGGTAGAAAACATGCCTGTAACTTGTAACTTGTACAGGGATATAGCAGCAAAAATAAGCATTAAACTCAGTCCTCTTTCCACTTTTTATTTTAGGAGTGAAGTTAATATAGTGTGGCAACTAAGGAGCAATAAAAGAACAAGAAAATTTATTTATACAGGCACATAGGGGAAGGGAACACTGAAAACTGCTAAGCTGCTTGAAAGATTGGGATGTGGAAGTAATTTGTGCCTTTCTCAGTAGTTAAGTCCTTGTTGTCATTAGATGTCATTTATGAGTGGTAGCATACCACTTAAATTTGCGAAACTATTTCAGAGATAAATTTAGTGCCTTTTAAAGGTGTTATTTGCTATAAGAGATCAAGCAAAACACTTGAAAGCATAATGGCCTGAGTAGAAATCAGCTTTGTAATTTGGCCCAACTTTCCTATTGGTGCTTTTGCCCTGCAAATACAAGAGGACACACACTCCCAGCACTTGCTGTGGGTCAGTGTGCAAGCTTGTCCCAGCTGGCCAACACCCAAAATACTTGAGATGAGCCATGGAAGCAATAGAAGCACAGCACATGCTTTCATTCATTAAGAGACTGTGGGGTCAGTGAGGTGGGGAGCAGCCTTCTCCTCTCAGCCGACAGCCTGCCATGTTACCCCCCAGGGTCGCTTCTTGTCTACATACTCTGTATTAGAGGATTTGTAGGAAAAAGCATAAATAAGAGTGATCAACCAGAGAGAGACTATATAGGGATATAACCAGATTTAACAAAGAAAAGAAAGGTCAAAGAAGGTGTACTCCGCCCAATAAACAATGCTGGAAAACTGGTAACAAGGGATGAGAAGGCTGAGGTACTCAACAACTTTTTTGCCTCAGTTTTCAATGGCAACTTCTCTTCCCACACCTCTCAAGTGGATGGAGAACAGGATGGGGACTTGGGAAGCAAAGTCCCTCCCACTGTAAGATTGGGTTCATGACCGTCTGAGGACCTGAAGATACATAAATCTATGGGACCTGATGAGATGCATTCCAGAGTCCTGAGGGAATTGGCTGATGTAGTTGCCAAGCCACTCTCCATGATATTTGAAAAGTCTTGACAGTCAGGTGAAGTCCCAGGTGACTGGAAAAAGGGAAATATTGTACCCATCTTAAAAAAGGATAGAAAAGAGGACTCTGGGAACCACTGATCTGTCAGTTCTCTCTGCCTGGGAAGACCATGGAACAGACTCTACTAGGAACTATGCTAAGGTACATGGAGAATGGAGAGGTGATTTGGGAAAGCCAACACAGCTTCACCAAGGGCAAGTCCTACCTGACCAACCCAATGGCCTTCTATGAGGGAGTCACTCCATCAGTGGACAAAAGAAGGGCTACAGATGTAATTTATCTGGACTTCCATAAAGCCTTTGACAGGGCCCCCCACAACATCCTTCTCTCTAAATTAGAGAGAGATGGATTTGATGGGTGGATTGTTAGATAGATAAGAAATTGGTGGGACAGTCACATCCAGAGGGTAGTGGTCAATGTCTCAGAGTCCCAATGGACATCAGTGACAAATGCTGTCTCTCAGGGGACTGTACTCAGACTGGTGTTATTTAATATATTCGCTGGTGACAGACAGCGGGGTCAAGTGCACCCTCAGCAAATTTGCAGATGACACCAAGCTCGGTGGTATGGTTGTCACACCTGAAGGATGGGATGCTATCCAGAGGGACCTGGACAAGCCTGAGAAGTGGGCCCATGGGAATCTCATGAGGTTTAACAAGGCCAAGTGCAAGGTGCTGCATCTGGGTCAGGGCAACCCCTGATATCAATACAGGCTGAGGGATGAACAGATCGAGAGCAGCCCTGCCAGGAAGGACTTGGGGGTGCTGGTGGATGAGAGGCTGGACATGACCCAGCAGTGTGCACTTGCAACCCAGAAAGCCAGTCATGTTCTGGGCTGCATCAAAAGTAGTGTGGCCAGCAGGCCAAGGGAGGTAATTCTCCCCTCTATTCTGCTCTGGTGAAACCCCACCTGGAGTTCTGCATCCAGCTCTGGGGTCCTCAGCACAGGAAAGACATTGACCTGTTAGAGCAAGTCCAGAGGAGGGACACCAAGATGATTAGAGGTATGGGGCACCTCTTCTACGAGGAAAAGCTGAGAGAATTGGGATTATTTAGCCTGGAAGAGAAGGCTTAGGGGTGACCTAATTGTGACCTTCCAATAGCTGAAGGGAGCCCACAAGAAAGGTGGAGAGGGACCTTTTACAAGAGCATGTAGTAACAGGACAAGGGGGAATGGCTTCAGACTGAAAGGGCATTGTTTCTTTCCTTAGCAAGGCTCCAACTGCCAAGACTTGGTCCCATATCTGTTTGTTACTCAGTGATATCCTTCCCCAAACTAAAATTGAGTCAAGTATGTCTCTAGGTACTTTCTCACACAGTGGAGAAGAAAGCCAAATACAGTTGGAGCTTCATATGCCACCTCCAACTCTGTCTGCTGGGAGTGTCCCAGGACAGATACTCAGTTTGGTGTGGAAAAAGCAGCAGAGTCCCAACTGTGGTCTTTTGAAGAAAACACAGTTCCTCAAAGATGCAGTTTATCCTTCACGCAGGAAAATCTCATGGAAGTAAAGTGTGGGCAGAGAGATCTCTATGTTCTTTTCAACACTTGACTGAAATCTGTGCTTCTTTCAGCCCTGATGGCAACATGCATGGTTCATTTTGGGACAGGCACAGCAATTCACGGGTCTCAGGCACACTTCAGAGTTCTTGGAGTAATCACATTCTGTTGAGCTGTTTCAGAAGTATTATCAAGCTACAAGATTACAAGCAAAACAAAAGCCATACAGCAACTACATAATTTGAAAATTGATTTTCAGAAAACAGCATTAGTAGCACTAACTGTTTAAATGAAAATCACATTATCATAGAAGTGAGAATAATCTCAGAGAAGTTTTAATGCTTGGCAAGGGCTTAACCCAAGTATGGCGGAGATACAAAAAAAAAATTTAACATCAAAACACAAACAAAATTTAACAATAAAATTCCTTCTCGCTGGGCATATAAATTGTATTTCTAAACATTCAGTAAGTATAAGACTCTGAGCCTAAGCATCTTCTTATAAAACAGCTCCCACAACAGCGTCCTCTGGGGCAGAAGATGTATGATGACGTTCAGGATTATGCTTCATCTCTTAAAGCCCTCTCCTCCTGAAAGCGTTATGCATTTTCACTCCTCACATCTCCTATGTTTTATGCTTTCCTTTGCTGCTTGTCATGTGAAAGTATGGAAAAATTAGGACCCGTAGTCCTAATGCAGAATAATTTAATGGAAACAGGAGTGCCACAAACTCACCTAACATACTTTTTATAGCACTCATATGGTAGCACATGTTACCTTGAACCCTGGGGCTATTGGTGGAACCTAGAATTCTTGGTTTATATTTTATTTGTAGTTTGTAAAATTGAAGGGATGGTGGGAGCCAGGGTGGAGGGGACCCTTCTCCCATTCCTTCCCCAATAATTCCTTACAGGGTCTGGCATAGCAGACAGGAGGGACCCAGGAAGAAGTGGTTGCAGCTGCATGATGCCCTCAGCTTTTGCTGTCCGGAGAAGCAGAGTTCAGTGGAAAGTGGTCGTAGCAGTGGCTGGGCACACAGCAAACAGTGGATTTCAGTACCTCAGTATAAAATACAGGAGATAAGCATGCTGTGTGCAGCACACCCCAACTTCACAGCAGGGTAAGCAGTATTCCCCTTGCTTGCTCTGATCCCTTTTCCCTTGGAAGCAAATATGGGTGCCCAGCTGGGCAGCTGAGGTTCAAGATGCAGAGCTCCCCTGCTTCCCAGGCAGGAAGCAGCACAACCAGGCTGGGCAGCCCTTCGACCAGCCAGCTTGCTTCAGCCAAGCCAGGACACCACGTGCAGCCCTAATAGACACCCCAAACGCAATCTTGCTAACAGTTAAATTGTGCACGAGAAAACAGATTCCTGGAAAGCATCTCACTTACTTGTAGCATTAACAGTCAACAAGTGCTGCTCCATGGCATTTCTAGCAATTACTTTCTGTTGGAAAAACAGACCTTTGTCGTTATTAAAGAGCATTTGGATTAAGGCATAATTATGTGCTTGCTTGGGGAGTTCAGATAAGAGGTTTTAGGCTAAAAGAGTAGCTCGTGCAGATATGTTATTTCTAAAAGTGTTTCTTGCTTTTCCAACTCCTTGTCGAGAAAACTTCAATGTAATAATTTCTGCTTGAGTACTCACTGATAGGATGCCGCATAAGACTGCTGTGTACACTGAGAGCATGTAAGTACTATCAGACACTGGAAAGAAAATCACATGGAACGGAAACTCATATAACCACATCTGTCTTTCAAATCACTACTTCCTCCTCTTGCTAAACTCAGACTTGAAGAAAAAGCAAAATCCTAAGCATTTTTTGTCTTAACGAGCTCTGAGGTTTGTGACATGATTTTACTCAAACTTGACATTAAAAAATGCTTGCAACTGTTTCCCTAAGTTATGTCTTTTCTATTGATATTTTGTAAAACTCTAGCTTTTGAATTCGTGTCCGTCATATCCTACTCTGCCGTCAAACACTGGTGCAATTACTTTAGTGGAAATGATTAATAATTTACTGGTGTTTTCTTTTATGATATAGGAAGGCTTGCGACAGTTATGAATAACATTCAGGTTTGTTTGCTAAGGATTTTTTCCTTATTTTCCCCTATCTCTGTTATCTTACAACCTAATCGTCTACCTACCTGCCCTGGGTGCTCTTACACTCCTTCATTGTTTACAAAATGAATAATTAATGGTTGATAACCTGCAGCCAAATCCCTCCCTCCCATTTCTCTCTTTCAAGCATGTAAGTGATATGAAGTCCTGTAAACCAAGCTGCTGGAATAAACTAGAAAATGGCATAGACTAAGCAGGAGAAATAGGGAGCAAATAAAATTGTAGTAAGGTCAAAGTTCATGTTAACCTCAGCTATAATACTTTTGTAGGTCATTTTTGTAGCTTTTGTTATTTAGCAAAATTAAATATATCTAGACTTATTTTTATAAAGTAATACTAAAATGCACAGCCCTTCTAGAGCACCAAGAAAATCACTGCAAATGTCTTGTCCAGTTTCTGAAGCGCTTTTCCCATTTTCCAACACCAGTCTACATCATCCCTGACCCTCAGGGCATCTTCCCAGCATCCACAAATGCCACTTGAATTCTCCAGCTCTCATGGCTCAGCAAAACACTCACATCCACTTATCACTTGTATTATCATATTTTGTCAGTCAATGCACAAATGTCAAAAAATGATCTTTGCCCCAACCAGCAAGGGACAACTTACAAAGTCTATGAAGCAGAGCCATCTCATGGGCACGCACAGCCCTCCATGCAGGGACGAGCTTCCGCTTCCCTGCACAGCGACAAAAGCTGGGTCAGGGGATGTTCATTTTGACTTTCCTGTGATGGCCCTGACTTCTGAAGACTCATTTTTAATTTGATTTTCCAGCTCAGCATCTAAACTAAGACCTCACTGCCTTCTTGCTTTCATTAATTTGCTCTAGCAGTAATTTTATTCAAGTCATTTGTGGGCATGAGGGTGCAGGTGCTCAGCTTGTCCTAGATGTGTTCCTCAACACCTGCACAAGGAAGCTGAAGCTACCCAAACTGCAAGTGAACAATAAAATACATAATTAAAAAAAAAGTTCCTGTGCTCCAGACTAGACATGCCATGAAATTCAAATATTTGGCATCTGTTTCTCAAGCTGAAGTTGCACATATTTGTTTTGCCATCAGAGGCATCAAAACTTTGCAATCAGGAGCATTCAGATACCTGTGCTAGCAATGAGTGCACACCAGTCTAGTTTAAACCAACTGAAGTGGGCTTTTGCATGTGGAGTAGTACTGATGAACTTCATGTTGTTCACACACAATATCCATTCAGCTGGGTTTTTATGAACCAGAACAGTAAAGCATGTGCCCTTTTTTTTGCTGATGGTTCAAACATTTAAGACAACACACTTTTACTCTTCTCTCACTAATACATTTCGTGTGAACAACTACAAAGCCTGTTGGAATTGATAACATGTATAGAATCAAATGCATCATGTACTGTAAACTTATCAATGGAACACGATAAAATGAATTCGTGAAATGCAAAAAACTAAGCTAAGAACTATTAAAATGAATGTAAACTGTAAAAAATGGTAATTTACAGTTTATATTTTTTCATGGAAAAGTCAAATTCATGACTGCTAACAAATAATAAAGGACAACTCTCTCACAATTAATTTGGGTCCTGATCCTCTGCGATGCCCTTAGCAGAGGGCAGAATCAGATTTCTGGATATTAGCAGCCCTTTCACCAACACAATTAGTTACTGGTAAATCCTCTGCTTTTCAAGAGAAGGAAATTAGTCAAGCTGGCTGGAAGATAAATTGATTTTGTTCCAGTGCCCATGCTCTGGAAATTCAGAGAGGGACATGATTTTCAACATGACACCCCCATGTTTCTAAACTGAAATTTATTTTTCACAATCCCTGTGCAATGAGAGAAATGAGTTTCTGACAGCCTCTGCCCTGCAGAGTCCTAGGCTCCAGGCAGATTCATGCTTGGTGCAGACACTGCCACTGCTTCAAACCACTTTTCTTTCAGGGTCCCTCAAGATAACCCAAGACTCACAAACCATCCCCCAGGGGATTTCAGGGGCTTTCCCTGCCCCGGGTTAATGATGGCCCTGACATTGGAGCATCCCCTGGAGCCATTCACACTGGAAGGTCTGAGTGTCCGTTCGTCACAGTTGAAGTCTGAAGGGCAGAAAACCTTCAAACCTCAGTGCCTTTGGCAGAGTGACAACCTACCTACATCTCAAGAAATGTCACTTGAACCTGAGAGGTTTTCTGCCGAACACTGTGCAAAACACAACACTTTCTTTCTACAAAGTTATTTAATTAGAAAATCCTGAAAAGTTTAATTGTTTAAAATTAGAAATTAAACAGAGGGGCACTTGAAGAGGTTACCAGGGCAAGAGGGTAGAAGATATGAGAGTAGTCAGTAGGACATGAACACTATGTTCTGAATTTCAATAGCCAAAATAACTTTGCTGGTGTCTGACTAAGAGCGACATCCAACTTCTGATCATTTCTGCTTTCAGAAACTAGCATGCAGTGGTAGGATGTTCAACAGTCTGCAGGAGGTGTTGGCTTATTCCTGACTGTATCACAGAGCTTAGATAAGCAGCTCCAAATCAGGTCCTCCACATCTAAAGTGCAGATGTTAATTCCAAATATAGCTAAGCAGGATACTGAGGCTTGCTTCATCCAAGCACATTGTAGGACTTGTAGTTTTTGGATGACAAGTGCTATGAAATACAAGAAAGGTTTAAAGCAAACTGGGTGGGACTGTTGAAAGGAAAAGAATAGGAAGAAGGCAGAAAGCTTCCCGCAGTCACAGGTAAAGGAAAGGGGTCAATAAAAAATGTCATAGGTATATGGCAGATAAAAAGAGCCTGAACATCTTTGTAAGGAAGTTAGCAGGAAACACATAAAAATTTAGGTTGTGATGTGAGGACTTAACAAATAGTTAGAATGAGGTAACTATGAAACTAATACATGAAATTCAGGGTAGGGAAGGAAGCTCTTAGAAGGATTTCAGAATGAGCAACACTAGTCTAGTCTAGTCCAAGCCCTATTTGTCTAGTCCAAACCTCAGATGCTAAAGAAAAAAACTGGAGAAGAGGGAGATAGATACACACATGGGAGTGGGGGGGAAGAGTAATGGTATCATCACGACAGTAAAATAAATCAAAGAATAACATATTACTTAATGTAGTAAAGAATCAAAGTATTTTTGTTGGAAAATCTCATACTAAGAATATGCATAACTGCTTAATTTTCAATTCAATCTAAGAGCTAAACCTTTAGATTCTTTGTAATAAAAAATTAAATACTGACAAAACCATTTCTAAGAAATTTAATATTCTAATCCTCTCAAGAGACTTTTATAAAAGGATTTTTAGACTCATCAGTTAAACTATTTCTGCCAATGAGACCAGAAATATACAAAGGCATTTTGAAAAATTATATCTACCTGTGTGTTGCATGCAGGGTGTGGGACTATTTTTTGTATTCACACTGTTGCCAAAGTATCTGAGAAATAAAAAGAACCTATTAAGAAACAAAGTAATTTTTTCCTTTTCTTTCTCTGACAAAAGTTTTACACAAAGGTTCAAGAGGCAATTCTTTCTGTGTGTTTTATTTCAGCCATAAAATACACGTTGTAGTAGTGCTGAAATGCTACAGGACACACTTATGCTGTGCTCACATGGCTTTATACCACCTGGCCAAGAGACATTGGTAAGGCAGTCAAGCACACACCCTGTCGTGTGTACTCAGTTTTTATTGCCCATTCAGAATGCATTGTTTTCGTCATTTTGAAATGGAACTGAATTCACTCCAAGA
This sequence comes from Neopelma chrysocephalum, assembly GCF_003984885.1. Classification (NCBI taxonomy): domain Eukaryota; kingdom Metazoa; phylum Chordata; class Aves; order Passeriformes; family Pipridae; genus Neopelma; species Neopelma chrysocephalum. The sequence continues at coordinate 2,075,335 of NW_020898046.1, forward strand.
AAACCCTAACCTGGATAAAATTAAAGCCGAAATGCAAAGAAATCTGAACACCAACCTTCTGCACTGGAAAAATATTCAGCTGGTTCATTGACTTTTCCATTGTCATGCTGTACCTCCCTGTTACAAGCAAGACTAAACCTTTCAGAGCTAATGATATCACATGAAGCTGCTTCATGTAATATCCTTTTCTTAGGAACTACTTACCCTCTCTTTTCAGACTGGAAGATAGCACACACACACACACATGTGCAGCTACCTGAATTTTCAAATAGCCCAGCAATAGGCTGTGCTTAGTACCACGTGCTGGGCTCTGCTTGCCCTCCCAAATCCCCAGCTGCTAACTGAATAGGGGTCATTCGTCTAGGGGGCTTTTGAAACACCCCTTATGGCTGCGTAGGAAAGGGCAGACACTCACTACAAACACCATTGTTTGGGGGCCCTCTAGTAGATGGTTCACACAGAGTTGTAGGAGCAGCCCTCTCAGTGGGCAGTTCCTGTGACAGAAGAAATTGCTGAGCTGGCAATTTAACAGTTGTGTCTGCTACAGAAGTGGTAATGAAATAAAATTTTTTTTAAGTGGGGATCTGTCCCACACAGAAATGCTCCTGAAAATAAGTACTATGCAGTATGAAAGAGAACCTCAAGGCACTGATCACATCAGTTCACCTGCTATAATTGCCTTTGGATACATTCATACATTGAGTACATAAATGATCACCAGCCATTCAAAGCCAGGCCTTACCACCCTTATCTGAGTGATCACATTAGAGTCCCAAGTGACTCCATATGACTCCAGTCATATGACTCCAGCTACGTTTATGTGAGCAGGGCTTTCCAGGACCTAAAGATGCCCATGTGAAACCACCAAAACTAGAAATACATGGCAAAACATCAAGCACCAATATGTAACAAGCCAAGAGTGTTTTAATAATGTTTTATAACATCAACAACAAGGGCTTTCCCTTCACGCATAAGATCCTTGTTTTAATTACATTGGATAGGTTGTTTTAGTTTGGTTTATGGGCACATCCTGTGCACTCTTGCACAGTTGAGCAATCCCATTCAATTCCAAAGGCTTATTTATGAGCATAAAGATGACTTACAGTAATAAAGAGCTCCACCCTTGTCGTTCCAGTGCTCACCTGCTTACGGGTAATCTTATCATAATACAAACAATGAAAAAAAATACATTCAGATTCCGTTTTCAGCCATGCCTGAGCAAAGCACAAGTACCCAGAGAAGGATAAACAAGGATCCTCCCGCAGCTTCCAATTCCTGTACTGGTTCAAGCTGAGAGAAGGAGATTCAAACTACATTTCTTAGAAGGATGAAATGTTCTTGTTTCATTGTGTTTCAAAGACACACACTTCTGCCATTTTTTCTTTCATAGGAATGAAATACCTACCTTCAAATGTCATACTTCTGGGGGTTTTGTGTGTTGTTTTGTTTGTGGGTTTAGTTTGGGATTTTTTTGTTATTGTTTTTTGGTGTTTTGGTTTTTTTCATGCTTTGAGTATTTCTTTCTTTCTGATATTATAAACCAAATTTTATGCAAGACAACTCAATTTTATCAACATGCTGCTTTGAAATATAATTGCAAATTCAAATAGATTATAGTTTTGCAGGAACTGGGGTTTTTTTAATCCTTGCTTTTGTTATATGTTTTCAGTGGTTTTACTTCGACCAGTGACAAGCCTCCATAACTGTCTTAGTTTTTTTCCACACAGAAAATACCCCTGGCCTATGCAGATTTTCATCCTGTTTGCTTCTTGTCTCTCTCAGATGGAGGCCTTGCTGCAGCAGAGGACAGATTAACATCCTGTGGGTAGAGCCAACTCAGAAGGAAACAGGTCTTTCCCTGCCCGTCACAAACTACTGGGAATTCTCCCTACACAGAGGTAATTCAGGGAAAGGCTCCTGCCAAGATAAATTCAATTGGGCTGTGTAAACGGAGAAAAGGACCAAAGACTATAAGGTCCGGAGAGAGATTGCTTCCTTGTAATATACTAAGCTAATAAATAAGTTTTTAAAAGACCAAGATCTGAAATGTTGAAAGCTTCAAAGAAGGATCATGTTATGCAAAAATTTTGGGTGACATTTTGGGCACAAATACTACTTTGCATTGGCTAATTGCATCCTTGATTTAGGCTTCAAAGACTGATAAGAAGGAAATCCTTTTAAAGAAAGAAGGAAGAGAGCAAAGGCCTTGCCTATAATACAACAGCTTATCCCTGTCAGTGCAACAGACTACATTGGCGTGCCAGAGTCAGATACGGAGACACTGGAAATGTCTGTCCCCTGGCTTGTGCCACCTGCTAAGTCTCCTAACTGATGTGAGCTTACAGCAGAACGCTGCTGTTTTGTATCAGCCAGCACAGTGAGACACTGAAAAGAGCAAGTGGAGACTTCTAGTGATTTCAAACACGCACACTCATTTTTTTCTCTGGATAAGGTGTGCTGAATTTTATGTTGATGCTTTGGGTCTATAAGCTCCGTACTCTGAAAATATGATCCATGACACACAAATAATTAATCACTAGTTACCAGTCCTGTCTGCTCATTTTATATTTCCCTCACGTGTGAAAAATCAACCACTCAACAGCTCAAGGGATTTACTTTGATATGGTACTTTTTTTTTTTTGATGAACAATGTTGTTAAATTAAATCACCAATCCAGAGAGCTCTCAATGAACAGCATTCCTGAAGAGCCAACAGTCCTCATGCACCTCAAATTCTCTGTTAAATTTTAGACCTTTCACCAGTTTTGTTGCTCTTCTCTGGACACGTTCCAGCACCTCAATGTCTTTCTTGTGGTGAAAGGCCTAGAGTAAGTCATATCAGGAGCAGCTGAGGGAGCTGGAGTTGTTTAACCTGAAGAAAAGGAGGGTCAAGGAGGGAACCTTATCGCTCTCTACAGAAAGGAGGCTGAGGAAAAATTGGAGTCAGTAAAAAGTGATGAGAGGAAGTGACATCATGTTACACCAGGGAGGTTTAGATTAGATATTAAGTAAAAAATTTTTACAGGAAGTGTTGTCAAACAAAGACTGCCCAGGGAAGTGGTGGACACACCATCCCTGGAGGTGTTAAAAAAAATATGTGAATATATCAACTGTGGACATGGTTTAATGGTGAACATGGGGGTGGTGCTACATTGACAGTTGGGCTCTGTGTTCCAACCTTAATGTTTCTATGGCTGTATGATTTTTAGATTGATTCTTAGCACAGTTATTGCAAGAACTTTTTATATTTCATTCTGAGCATTTCTTCAGTATTTTGTTTCACATTAAAGCTCATAAGTCGAAATAGAGATTGGAACAATATTTTCTGTGTTCAGTTATATCATAATGAAAATCACCTTGCACAGTTTATACAAGTGAAAAATCGGTAGACCCCAGAAGAAATTACCACTGTGTCACCTGTGTAACAAGCCAAGACTCTGTGCTTCATATATTACTCCAGTCTTATAGTTAAGAATGATATATAGATTAAAAATACACACTGCCTTAAACAGGGCAGAGTGAAAAGGTTTTCACTGAGGTGTTTGGGGATTTGTTTTTTTTGTAAAGTCAATATTAGCAGGAAGGGACTGAACTAAGGGAAGGGAGGAGAAAGGGAAAAAGGGGGAAATTTTTTAAAAAGAAAAAGTTTAAAAAAGCAAAAAAAAAGAGATATATTCAAAAAGTAGAGAGAAAACTGAAGAAAGTAGGAAATAATGACAAGCCCCCTAAGGTCTCTGCCCGGGAGCCGCAGCTACCATGGACAGAGCCCGCCGTCGGTCCGGCTCCGCCCGGAGTGGTAGTGGCGGCGGGACCCGACGGGAGCCGTCCCCACATCCCATCGCGGTCCAGAGGTCCCGGGCCCGGGCAGAAACGGACCCACAGGACAACACTGCTCCGTGCAGAAGTTCCAGCCAGGCCGCCGGTGCCGGGAGCGGCGTAACACGCGGAGCAGCGCGTTTATGAGCTCCGCCTCAGGCGGTTTTATGGCGATGTCTGGCTTAGGTCGAACTTGCCTCTGTTGATTCAGGGCATCCTTCAGAACACCTGCCTCCGAGCAGTTACCGCGGCACTGTTAGGCGAGCGCAAGAGCCATGAAGTTCAGTTGCAATAAAATGTTAATAAAAGAGTTTATTGCCGGGTGTGTAAAACTAAAATTTTAAATTAATCGAGAGCAGCTCATAGGTAACTTCAAAGCCTATTTTTTAAAACATAACAGTATCCTATCATTTACAACACAAAAGCTTTGTTAAATACATTTTGTTGGACAAACTGCTCTTCCTGCAGAAGGGGAAATCATGACCCCTGATGGATTTCCGTTTTGGGTATACAGTCTACTCAACACAGGACTTTCCTATTACCTGTTTTGTAGCCCATTACCTCTGAAGAATGGTTGCCAGTAACACCTATTTTTCCTAGATAATGTGATGCTAAAGGGAAACCTGAATTTGGACACACTGCAGTACACACAGGGGAAAGGTATGTAATGACACATAAGCATGGGATTAAGTGTTTGAGAGGAGAGAAAGCAACATCACAAAAAACTTCAGAGAGTTAATAGAAAATATCCCAATTCCTTAATTTGGTTTAAAAGTCTGGCTTCAGTAAAAATGTGAATTCATTTCAAAAGAAAAGCTGTTACGCTTGGTTGTTGTAAATGTGAGCTCAGTAACGTACTTGAAAGCAAGAACATTGCTAAGGATGTTATTTCATGACACTACCTACATGCTTCGGAAAAAGTGAAAAATTCTGAATGTATTTAGCTGGATAACAGGATATTAGCATGTTTCTATTTAACATAGATAGGGTTTCAAAAGATATTTTTGACATTTCCTGGGAATTCTCCTAATTAATTAATGATGTGAAATCATCTACTGGTGTTTGACTATCAAGAATACATTTTTTTCTGTTCAAAAAAGAAAAAAGAAGTTGAGAAGTTATAGTCTTCTTAATGATCTCAAGAAGAGCATGCAAATGGGCATAACTATCTTGTGTCTTGGGTTAGGGTAGGAAGGACTTTAAGCGTGTAAATTAAGTTTATTTTTAATGCATTAGTCTGATACACTTTTTATCACCTGTTTGTTTTAGGTGTTCAGACCTTGACAGATAGGATGTTGTATCTCCATATACCACCTTCTATTTCTATAACATACAAGCCAGCAACATTCATGGTTTTATGATAAGTGCCTCAGTGACATACAGATCAACATCTGGGATTCCTATAGGAAGCTTGAATTTAAATCCTCTTAGTCACTGCTCTGTTCTACTTTACTGGACAAGCATCTCCAAGGACTCTGAGCCCATAGAGAAATACGTTTTGATGTGTACTAGCTTAGTTGATCTTGGGCCTTGTGGTCAGGATGAAGACTTAAAACTTCAGCAATTATTTGGAATCTCATTCCATTTACAAAGTATGTTTTTTTCTGTGCTCGCTCATACTATGAAGGCTGCTTAAAGAGACCGCCAGTAACAGTAATTACTGCACAAGCTCCTCCAGAAGAACTACAACTACTGATCATAGGAACCACCAGCTCTACAGAACTGGCTGTGGAATGGTCATCACCCAAGAAATCAAATGGTAAGACATTGTATTTACTTGTGTAAGTCAAAGATTCAACAGCACTTTTTCAAATCTAGTCAGAATATCCTTTTCCATGTGACATAAACTGAGGATGAAAAAACCACAGTCTTGATTTGCCAGTCTGCCATTAAATGTATGGCCAAGAAGAACACTGGCACTCTGGCCCGTATCAAAAATAGTGTGGCCAGCCAGACCAGGGAAGTCATTGTCCCTCTGTACTTGGCACTGGTGAGGTTGAACCTCAAGCACTGTGTTCAGTTCTGGGCCCCTCGCTTTAAGAACAACATTGAGGTGTTGGAGTGTGTCCAGAGAAGGGCAATGAAGCTGGTGAAGGGCCTAGAGAGTAAGTCTGAAGTGATTGCCAAGAGACGCTGGTTTAACATATGTAATAATACTTTAGGCTTTTTGGAACTGAGAAAGCAGCTGTTGTAGGATACTTTTGCGATGCCACAGATTTTACTGGTAAACACTATCTTTTAATATATGTGCAATGGAGTTCAGTGAACTTACACTTAACACGGACAAGCATCTGTGCATGTGAAAACAAGCATTTTGACCTATTCACAAAATGGGACACAACAGGGGAGTCGGAACTAGATGATCTTTTAAAGTGCCTTCCAACCCAAGAATGCCTGTGTGTGTTCAGAGGGGCAGCTCCTGCAATGCAGGTTGTAATCTTTGCTGTTAGCACATAGACTCTTCATCGCTTACTCCATAGCCATGACACGCATGTAGTGGCCAGCCAGGCAGATTTAAGCAATGCTCTCATATTTCTTTTGATGTCAGGTCAGATTTCCTGGCCTTTCCAAAGACAAAGAGAGAAGCTGTTTTTCCCAAGCAACCTCTCCAGTTCTATGCATGAATACAGCCCCAAATACATACGTTATGGTAATTAACTATCTCCTGGCTTTGCTGTGTCTCTCGTCTTTTCCATTTGGGAAATATCTGGTCAACTTTATTAGTCTAGTCTTCTAGTTAAACTGCTTCCATAATACAACCTAGATCATGTTTCACTTCATACCACAATATTGAAGATGATATTTTTTTTCCAAAATGGTGAGATGTTCTTGATTAAATAATAGATTTACATTGATGGAAAATTCACACACACACACCCCTCTCCTATCTAGTAGTATGTTCTAGAAGATTAGCATTAAACTGTCACTCAAAATTTCCCTACTTATTGTGTAAAAAAAATTTAAATATCTCTCTGAAAAATCAGAGGCCTGAAGTAATTTCCAGTAACGTTTGATCAGAACTTTAGAATATTGTCTTCCAGTGAGTGTATTAGAACTCAGACAGTAATTCAGCCATTCATTTTCAAATCCCAAAAATTCACAGAGAGGAAAATAAAAAGCGTAATGAAAGTATTGTTAAAGTGAGCATTTGGATAAAAATAGCAGAAATTAGTAAAACTTCTAATGCTATGTTTTCTGTGATGCTGATTAGTTGATCCTTAGTTCGTTAAATATACTGATGTTGGTATTTTAGTAGAATTCTAAAAATTCTTTAAACGTACTGATTTTTCTGGCTTCCTTTTTTTCAGTAGGCATAATCATAAGATATGAAATTTACATGAGAAAAAAAATTAAAACCGACTAGGAACTTGCTTCCACATGAAATTCATATTTTCCAATGGTGGTTGGCTCAGTCCTCAAACAGTTGCAGAGTCTCCTAATGAAAATGCCCTGGCTTCACCACAGACCAGTACCACAGTTGATCTAGAGCCATTCACAGAGCATGAATTTTATGTGATAGCAGTAAACTTGGCAGGTATTATACCTTCAGACAAGATATCAGGACAAACAGGAGAGGATGGCAAGTAGTGGTTTGAATTTGTTTGATAAAAATGAAAAGAAAAATAAATTAGAATATATTCTTAATTTTTTTTTTCAGGCAAAAGAAAAGCTTAAATGGGTCTTCTGACACTGCACTTCCAATAATTTTTCAAAAAGCTCCAAAAGGAAATATCTTTAAACATCTCAGTAAGGACCATATGCTGACAATGTTAATCTAATCAATGAAGAATCCTCAAAATCAGAAACTGAACTTAGAGGTACAAAGAAAAATATGTAAAAATATGTGATGCTGCCCATTAGTAAAATAAAACGTTTCTTGCCCCAACTGAAGGTTTTTCTGAGAGTATCAATTTTCCTTCCAAAATATTAACACTGAAGTAATCTCATCAGAAAGCTGGGGATCTTAAAAACAAATTAAGCAAAATGTGAAAGTGCATTTAATTATCAGATGCAGTTTGCTTCATCTTACCAGTAAGATTTGCAGGAAATGCAAAACTGAGATTAAAGGGTAAGTGGGTCGTAGCATTGATCAGAATTGTCTCTAATTTTTCCTTTCAGCCAAATAGACATGATGTTTTACATTCACATTTCTCAAATCTGACTTTTTGAAAATCAAGAAGAGCCATCAAAATTGATATATTCACGAAGAAATAAAAAAAGTTGTCATTTTTGATAATCTGTTGGGTTTTTATTCGAATAAACAAACTAAAAGTCTGTCAAAGGAAGACATCAAGTTATTTGTTCCTAATGTTTCCTGCAGACTTTGGACAGCCTTATTCAGTATTGCCTGCCAACCCTCTGTGTCAACCATGATCCTGCACCACCATCTATTTCAGGAATCTCCAGGCCAGATCCCTACAACAGCTCCATCAGTGTTATCAAGGTGTGTAAGTGTAATAGGTATGACTCTAAAATGCACCAACAGATACCACTTCAGTATTTCAGTAAGAGGCCGAGTTTTCCTCTGCTGCTAAGCACCCAATTGCCACAGAAACAACTGAAACCCTCTGAACACTCAGCAGCTTTTGAAAACCAAAGTCTTACATTAGATGCTCATCCTTCATTTTTCTTATTTCTATTTTGGGGAATAACTTTTTCTTGTTCCTGGTTTTAAGAACACTTGAAATTATGACCACAGAGTCTCTACAGTAAGTTTTGACCCACTGTTTTCAGGTGGGCCAGGGTGGTGCTCTTCTATTTACACTTCTTAATTAATTGGAAAAATGAAAGGAAAACAAAGATAGACATATTCTTTCCAGATGTCACTTCCTCCAGGGGTGGGAATACTAGTGGAAAAACTATGAATTACTTTTTAAACTCCTGTTTAGCCCGAGATATACAGAGGTTAGTGTCTCTTACACACATCTCTGTAGTTGAACGGCCACACACAGGCACAGACAGGGACCCTTCAGCACTGGGGTGCATACGGCTGGTTGTGCTCTGAGACTGCCACCAACAGCTCTGGTTGTGGAGGAGTTGCAGGTGCAGGCCTAGGAATACCTCTCAAGGGAGTGTCACCCAAGCATCACAGCAGCCCCAGGCAGGTGCATGGCAGTACTAGGAACTTCCTAGAATGTTGCCAGTCCCTCACAGCTGCCTCAGTTCCACTGGACCATGCCCCAGCCCCTGGAGCAGCCTAAACCTGCAGGCCAAGGCTGCGAAATTCCTGTTAAAACCACAGCACAAAGACTTCACACCCCTAAAGGAGTCCAGCTTAGAAGTGGTTTTGTTGCAAATATACCTAGTGGCCTTTGTAGAATTAGCTAATCAAATAAAACTGTCTTTCCTCTAAAAGTACATTACTCCTTCACCCTCAGCTTTGAATACTGTTCACTGCAGTTCCCCTGAGGGTACCAGGGATGGAGTCAGCAGTCACAAGCAACAGCAGCATCCAAGTGAAGTAATACCATTACTTGCTAATCCCAAAGTTACAGCCAGCAATGCTCCTGAGCTTTTATGATCTTTCCCAACAGGCAAACCCCGGGAATCCAATGGCAGTTCATAGCCTTTCTTTCCCAGCTTCTACCCCCACAGCACCAGACTTCTGTTTTTCAAGCCTTTTTAAACAAAAGGCTCTGAAAATATTCTGTAATACCGAAAGGAAGAAACCAAATTGTAGAGCAGGGAAGAGGGTTGATTAGATGCTTTGCTAGCCAAGTAATAGAATCACAATTGATTTAATCCAGAAGTCCTTCCACAACTAGAGATGAACCACACAAAAATTTTGCTATGAGAGTTTTTTTGCAAGACATTCTGGTAAGCAGTGAAACATAGCAATACAATTCAGGCTATATTTATCACAGCTTCCCTACAAACATTAAAGTATGGTTAATTTCAGAAAAATAACAGATATTCTTCCTACCTGAGAGGTGATCAAGGATGGTACTGCATGTTCTGCATGTCAGACTGTGCCTTACAATCTCACATGCCCTGGAGAACTACCTCAGGTTCATATTCTCACCCACAGCAGAAAGGAAGTTCCAACAGGAACAATTTATGCAGTTTCAAACTTAATGAGGGAACAACCTATGAGCTGGGAAAATCATTTTCCTTGCAGAAGCCTGCATCCAGTTGCCATCCTTCCCAAGATGCTGCTCAGCTTTACCCTGCAGCAGAAAACTCCACCTCTCCCTCTCAGCCCACCCAAAATAAAAAGGCTACAGCTGGGGCAAGGTAACTGCTCGGCACCCTGCTTCCTCGGGCATTGACAAGGATGACCCTACCAACAGGCATGGTGAACCATCTCTGCAGGTGAAAAGCCAGTCCCTGATGAATATCCTTTGCTTTGAGCAAAGTCTTGCAACTGGAAATGGTTTTGAAGTGAATGGAAGAAAGTGTGTGGTGCAAGAAGGTGTTGGCACACATCCTGCACTCATGCCCTACCTTTGGTCTTGGGTTGCTGTTGTCCACAGCAAGTCACTTAACATTGCTGGGCCTCAGATCTTTCTCCACAAACAGGGTAATACATTCCCAGGACACCGAGAGGCACCTTAGGAACTGAGAACTATATAAGTAGTCCCCTATATGAGCTTTAGTCAAGCTCTCAGCTGTACTGTTTCTGTAGGATTGAGTTATAGTTATGACAGTCATGCTACAAATCACCACAGCTTATTGAGAGTTGGAATTTTGGGGAATATTCATATAACACTGGCCCTCAGTTTAGCATTAGTACTTGCATGAGAAAAACATAATAATATAATCTAATATGTGGCTCACATAAAACAAATACTACAGTGATATTTTTTCCCACAGCAACTGAAATCCAAAGCAGACAAGCTGTATGGAAGTGCTTAGCCCACTTTCTATTGCTTTTCAAAAAGGAGTACAAAAGAGCCCCGTGCCCACTCTGACAGAGGTCCCTGCTCTCCCTGCATCCCAGCTCTGCTCTGACCCTGTGGACAGTCTATTCCTGCTCGGATGGAAACCATCAACAGGATTTCTCCCAGCCCGTCCACCAGCAGTAACTCTGCCTGCAAAATACTTAGGTGAAATAATTAGCTCTTCTATGTAATAAATAAATAAATAAATAAATAAATGCCCTCCCTCCTTTTTTGAAGGGGACTTCGACGAAATGATGTTGCAGGGGACATTATCGTGCACGGCTCTTGCAGAAGCTGGGCTAGTGGATGTAACAAATGAAAAAGTAAATAAAAGACCGGCCTCCTCGCACTGCTCCCAGGGAGAAGCGGGGGCGGCCCCAGCTGAGGGGGGCCGGTGCCCGCTGGCTGCCGGGGGAGTGGCGAGGGGCCGGGGTGTAGCTGGTAGTCGTGGATGCCGCCCCAGAGCCGGGAGCGAGCAGGATAAAAATGTTGACTGTAGATAAGTGAGGTGCAGGTGGAGACTGAGGGCACGGCGGCGGCTCCGGCCGGTCCCCGAGGTTTGCTTTTGGGGTTGGTTTATAGGAAGCAGGTGCTGCCGCTCAACGGTCTCGGGCTTATTTCAACGTGTCCCGTGAACCAGGGTTCAATCAGTGCACGTCGGCGGTGCAGCCGTCTCCCTGCTTGGTAAAGTCCTGAGGGGAGGAAGGGCTTGCAGGGTCAAGCGTTTTCCCTTGCCCGGGGCCGGAGCTCCGACAGCTCTGCTGGGTCGATGTCGGGACGCAAGCCAGAGGTGCCAGGGGACTGGGTGCAGGTTCGGCATCATCCCCGGGCTCACCGGCCCCGGACGGGGTAGAGGGACCGGCCACCCCCTGGCATGTCCCGCCCCGGTGCGCCGCCAACACAGTGATCACCAGCAGCGGCGACGGGTCCTGCGCTACCCACGAGTGCCGGAGTCCTGCAGGCCGGGGGGGGGCCTGGTGTCCGTCCCGCCCCGTCCCGACTCCCGCACCTGCCGGGCTCCGTTACTCTGAGTCAGAGGGATTTTGCAGCGCAGCGCACTGTTGCACTACAACCCGTACGTGATGCGCTGCTCGCTTCCCATCCTAGGTACCTCTCGCTCCTGACTGAATAAAACTGTGTTTCTGAGCAGCAGATGGGAACAAGAAAAAACGACAACAACAACCCCAACATTTTGAAACATAAAAATATCAGTGGGTGATTGGCGATGAAATGATACGAGCTGACCCCATAGGACTGAGGGATTTGCTTGTCCCAAACAGGTCTTGTAAACGCCAATCTGACAAGCCGAAGACGGGTTTACCGTGCCGGTGGCTGGGTGTCCTGTTTCAGCGAGTCACGTACCATTGAAGAGGCACTTTTACAAGTTTGCGGCGAGGCGCCAAGGCATTCAAAGCTGCTCGCTCGGGAGGAAAACCCGCGGCAGTAACTTGGGGAAAGGGTTAACCCGCTGGCCGCCCTGCCTGGGAAATGATGGTAAATTACCCGGCGCGTTCTCCCGGGGAAGAAATTAGACTTCAAAAGGGCTAGAGCCCTTCTGAATATATATCAAGCAGATGGGCTGATGCGCTGTCTCGCTGATGTGCAGTTGATTAACCGCCCCATAAAAGTGCTGCAGCCCCGCTCGCCCGCGGCGGGTGCGCGCCGCCGCCCGCCTCTCTGCCGGGCACCCCGGCGGCGGCAGCAGCGCGCCTCTCCGGGGCTGCTGCCTCGGTGTAGAGCGGGGGAAAGCGGGTGGCCGCCACAAGACACCGGGAAAGGAAGATAGGAAGAGATCAGAGGGGGGAGAGCCGAGGGAAGAGGGGGGAAAAAAAAGGAAAATATAAAAACGGGGGTAGAAATGAGGTGAAATACAAAAAGAAATTTCTTCAGAAACGGAGGAGATTTGCTCTCCCACCCTCAAACCTCTCTTTCCGTGTCAGCACTACAGAGAGTTCATCCCTGCCCCGTCCCAAGCTCCCAACTCACGTCCCAGCGACCCGCCGCACTACAGTGGGTGAGGCGGGTCGGCACCCCCCCACTCCAAGCAGCCTCGGTGAAACCGAGATGGGAGTGAAAAGCTGCGGGGAGCGGCAGAGGAGCCCCTCCGCTGCAGGACGGGGCAGAGGCGGCCGCTCCGCCGCTGGCGCCCCGCGGGGAAGAGCTCGGCTGCGGCACCGGGCTGGGGGGCCCCGGGGGCTGGGGGGTGTCGCACCCACCCCTGGAGCAGCTCAATAAAAACGCCTTCTCCCTCCTCCCGGTCCTAAGCGGGGAGGGAGAAAAGCACACGCCAGAAAGCCACCCATTGTAGCATTTAAATGCTTCACCGCTCAAACCGCCTTTGACACGCCTTGGCTGGGCTCCCGAAGGCATCCTGAGCCATTCGATAGTAGTTCAGAAGAGGCCTCTCTGTCTGCTCTGCTCTGTGCAGCCTGGAAATAGCCAGCGCCCGCAGCGGCAGCGCACCCACCGCACATGGGCAGCGCAGCCAGCGGAGCCGCGCTTCCTCCCACTCACTCCCGGTCGTGCAGCAGCCCTGGAAAACGTACTTAGAGAGTGTCCGCGTGAAGTTAACGGGGGATGGCGGCAGGGCAGCATATGGTTTCCCGAGGCCCGAACCCCGCTCTGCCCCGGTGGACGCAGAGCCCTGAGCAAAGCCGCGTTGCAAGGACTTGGCCGGAGTCAGACAACTTGCCCCCTTGTCCCCCGGGGTTCGTCGCCCCAGCCTGGGCGCTGCGGGGCTGGGTTGCCCGCGGAGAGGTTGCTCCCCACGCCGGGCCGGCAGGGTTCCCGCCTCACGCACGCACAAGCCGACCCCTCGCCACTCTCCCCTGCACTTTTCTCTAGCGGACAGGCACGTCACGGGCAGATGCGACGGGAGGTGACCGGACGCACGGACGGCTCCTGCTGGGTACCAGGGTCGGTGCCCGTGGGTGGCATTGTCAGAGCTGGGGCCACCGCTGCCGGGGGCGCACAGCGGCACATAGGCCGGGAGGTGCCCGATGCGGGGACGGGACTGTGGGGGGCAAAGCTGCTTGGGCGCTTTCCTCTGCTTCCGCAGGGTAGGAAACGGGGGGTGTCTCCATCCCTGTGGCAGAGGCTCGGACCCCTGTGAGCGTGTGCAAGGATGTGCACACGTGTGCATGCCCGACCTCCGCGTGGGCTCGCCCGTCCCTCTGTGGGCGCCTGCCTCTCCGCACTGTCGGAGCAGACACGCTGGGCCGTTCCTGCGTATCCTTTTCTCCTCTTTTGTCTCCCTTTCTTTGGCTTTGACTCTTTCAGGTGCCCCGGCGGTGCCCTCGCGTGCTGCTGGTTGCTGGGAGGTGGCGTGGCTGCCACTGCGCTGCTGTTGTGCGAGGGGAGGGAGGGAAGGGGGCTTGAATGCTGGCTGTTGTGCTCGGCTGGGATGGGGGCCGTCGAGGAGGAGGAGGCCGATGATGATGATGATGGAGGGGAGGGGGTGACGATGGAGCTCACCGCGGGCGCGCAGCTCCCTGGGGAGCCGCCTGAAAGGCCGCTGCGCTCACCAGCTGACAACGCGTGCTCTGCTCCAGACACGGCGCACCGCGGCCGGGAGCGAGGCCAGACCCCCTCCTCCGCCCTCCAGCCCCCCTGTCCCCCGCATTGTCCGCCCCAAAGCATTGTCCGCCCCGCTCTAATTAAGAAACACTGGCCCCACGGCCAGCTTTCCCCCCCCCCTCCCTCCGCGGTCCCTGCGCTTTTCTGGTCTCCCCTGGCCCGGTTTAACCCTTCCTCATCCTTCCCTTCCTCCTCCTTCCCCGAGGCCAGAGGTTGAGCAAACAGCAGCCGGAGAGCTGCAAGGCAGCGATGCGCCCCAGTCGTCGCGCCCCCCCCACCCCGTCACCGCTGCACCTCGCCCCTCTCCGGCCCCCCGAAATCCCCGCTGCCGAAACGGTCGGACAGAGCCTCCGCACCGGAGCCCGCGGTTGCGGTTCGTCCGGCGACCCGGGCTCGAAAAGGCAATGGAGCCGCCGTGCGCCTCGCACAAAGGCGACCGCCTCCCCCAGCCCCCCCAGCCCCCGCAGTTGTTTCGCACACCCCAGAGGACAGTTAGCGTACAGCCAAAATTTAACGCTCGGATAGTGCGCTTCTGACTCTCCCTTTTCAAATAAAAGCCCGTTTAAGATGATAAAACCCCACGAAGCAAACCGGGCGAAACTGCTTCCAGGGGCTGGTGCGCGTCCCCGCTCTTGTTAAAAAACTTTGCGGTAGTCTATACAAAACAAACACTGTCGCGAGCTCAATAAAGCGATTTATCCATCTTCATTACTTAAAGAAATGTTGTCTCTTTGTTTGTTTGGGAGATATTAAGCATGCTTAGCTTGCAACACATAGTTGATTCCTTTGCTAGTATCTTGGATACTTGGATCTGACTTTGGAAGGTAGGAGCTAATTGCTAATAATGGAGAGAAAGGAACCAGCCAGCATAGCGGGAGTGGCCTGGCATATGGGGAATGAGCGGTCTGAAATACTCAATATTCAAGTTTCCAAAATATTAATGAGATTATAGCAACCTGCAGCTATACGTTACAGCTTGTTAACGGAGTGTAAGAGAGGGGGGCTGCCAAGCGGTTGTTATGCAAACTCTATAGCTGAACCTTAAAATGGGAATGCGGCTGGGTAACCCTTTCAAAGAAGTGTTAAAAAAAAAAAAAAAAAGAAGAAGAAAAAGCCCCTCAGACGGCGAGTGCTGCGCTGCGGCTGCGAGCACCAACCGCGCCATGCGGTGCGCTCATCTGTCGGGGGAAGGGACCCGACAGAGAGAGCGGGGACGATTTTGCTGCGCTCTTTTCCACCACCTCGCGTGTTCGCAGTCGCAGAGGCAGCGCCCGGGACGGCTTGGCCGAGGGAGGGTGTTCGCACCCTTTCAACCCCTGGCGGCCATCCCCGGGACCCCTCCGCGGGGTGCTGCCCCGAGGTCACTCACGGCGGCGGCCGCCGCTTTACCCGTGCTGTATACATACCCGGACCAAACCAAATAAACAAAACAACACTCCCAAAATTTGCAATATTTTGCTCCGCTGCATCACTCCTGTGCTAGGACCCCACGCGTGCCCCCGAAGATGCGAGACCGGCTTCCACAGCCCAGAAATCAATGCCCGTAAGAAACAGTGACCCTCCCCGATAAAGCAGTCGTTTTTTATGAAGGGAAATAGCCCTCCCAATGAACTTTCCGTCCTGCGAGACCGTACGCCGCTTCGGCAGGTACGGGCAGCGGCCGCGGGTGTTGACAGCGGGCAGGGCAGTGCGGCAGCCCGGGGTTACCGGAGGGGCAGGTGCCTGTTTCTGCAGGGGAAAGCGACACCCTCCCGGGCTTCGCTCCCGCAGGGGACGCTCACCCGGCCGCGCCTGGTTAACTGATCACCCCTTAGACACCCCCTTCCCAGGTGTCACCTGCTGAACTCAGCGGGACCCCGGCAGCGACACGGCTTCGGTTTAGCCCCGGGTCTGGTGTCACGGGCAGGCTGGGCAAAGCATCATTCCCCTGTCCAGCCCCCCCCCCCTCGGGTTTAACCCGAGCCCGGTGGCCATATCCTGATCCCCCGGCGACCCACTGCGCTGCTCGCGTGTCCTCCAAACCCTGCCGGCTTCCCCGCCCGCTCCTAACCCTTTCCACCCGTCTTATCATGAGGCTCCATTGGGGGGGATCCGCTCGTGCCCCCGACCGGGGGGGGGCGGGTGTAAGAAAGGAATGATGTGACTCGAGCGGCGGTGCGGGGACAGGCGGCTACAGACCAGCGCCAAGCCCCTCACCCTGCACTTGTTGTAATTATCCCGGTTCCGCTGGGAACGGCGGGACGGAGACTGGGTCACGGTCCCGGCAGCGCAGGCAGCGGAGGCAGCGCTGCTCCACGCGTGGCACAGCCCGCCCCGGCCCCGGGGTCCGCCCAGTCCCTCTGCAGGCAGCCTGGGCGCCCCGCCGGCTCCCTGGAGCTTCGCTCCGCGGCTCTGTGCCTCTCAGTCCCGCCGCGGGGTTTGACAGCACCCCGGCTCGGGGAGTGCGAGGGGAGAAGCTGAACCCGACCACGCTTTAAGGCTGGTTTTGTTTTGGTTTTTTTTGTTGTTGTTTTTGTTTTGTTTTGTTTTGGGTTTTTTCCCCCAGGTTTATTTGATCTCAAAAAAAAAATTTAAAATTAAAATACATAAAACAATGGCAGCTGGCTTTGCTAAAATTAAAATAAACGAGTCTCGTCGTAGAAAAGAATTTTAAAAAAGCAGAAATAATAGCAAACACTGCATAATAAATACGTTTCCTATTATCACAAAAGGAAAATAAAACGGACATAAAAGTTTGACACGACAAAGCTGTTTTCGTTTTTAAGAGAGTTCGGATTAAGTGGCTTAATTAAATATCGGTCTCCAATTGGCGGTTAGTAGCTTTCCTCTTGAGACTGCATCTCCAGCCGCTGATAAAGTGCTTGCGCCAAGTTTCCCCCCAAAAGACGCCGAAATGGTGCTCTAAGGAAAATCCAATTTTTCTCCGCTATTTACAGGTCAAGACGGTGCGTTATTGACTTTTTGTGTGTGTCTGTGTTTCCACAGCAATACGACCCAGGGCAGGATCGGTGTCCTGGAAAACGGGGCTGTCAGGGCGGGTTCACGGCCGGGTGGGGATGGCGCCGGCGGCACCCCGGCACCCCCGGCAGCGGGGCCAGGCTTTCTCCTTGCGCATCACCTGCTCGCCGGCAGGGCAAGCCAGGCTCCGCGCTGCGAGGTGGCGTGTTGGCAGAAGGGAACGGCAACGACTTCTAGGCAAAAGAAACTTCTAAAGTGGTAACTAAAAATGGAAACAACCAACCGACCCTGACAGACAGGGCGGTTACAGTCACTCTCTAACAGCCATCTCTGCTGGACAGACCCAGGGGCTACCGGGGGTGGGAGACGAGGGGGTGAATTTCAAAGCGACCAAGGGGAGCTGATGCCGTCCGAGGCAGCACCGCGGCCGGCTGGTCACCCCAAGGCGGAGTCTGTGCTTCTAGGGGCGGCCGCGGCCCCGGGGCGGCCAGGGGGTTGCCGGGGACGACCCCCCCCCCCGCCTTAGCTGGCCTCGTCCGAGTCGCTGTAGTGGGAGCGGGGCGAGAACTCCCCGTCGCTCCTGTGGGACCGGGGCGAAGTTTTGCTCCTCTCCTGCGGCGGCTGCCCGGGCTGCGGCATGAGGAGGGCGGGGGAAGGGGCTCTCTGTCCCATCAGGGCGCCCTCCGCAAAGGAGGAGAAGTGCAGCGGGTCGAGCTGCACCGAGTAGCCCCCCGCGGCCGGCGGCGGGGGGAAGCGAGTCCTGCCGTGCCCGGGTGGCGACGCTCTGGGCGGCCCCGGCGGCGGCGCCGGCGGCCCCGGCGGCGCTCCGGCCCCGGTGGCGGCGCAAGACGGCTCGAAGGGGGCCCCGCGGTGCTCGGCCTTGCCGGGGCCGTCGGGAGGGGCGGCGGGACCGTGCAGCAGCTCGGCCAGGGCGCTGATGTAGATCTGCGCCATCTGCAGCGTCTCGTACTTGGAGAGCTTCTTGTCGTTGTTGAAGGAGGGGATGACATTGCGCAGCTGGTCGAAGGCGTGGTTCAGCCCGTGCATCCGCCGCCGCTCCCGCGCGTTGGCCGCCAGCCGCCGCTGCTTCTGCACTCCGCTCACCTGCGCCCGCAGCCCGGCACCGCCGCCGCCGCCCCGCGGCCGCCCGCCGCCCCGCGCCCCGCCGGGGCTGCCCCCG